>NW_025954967.1:0-694411 GCF_022376445.1 Fomitopsis serialis
TTACTTAGATAAGGAATTCACTTTATTAGCTCGACGTTCGCATGTATTTACCTCGCGCGTTTGCCTCCCCGCCCCGAGGACGAGACAAACCGCACACTCGTTTATCGATATACCCCGCCGCTCGTGCACTCCATTCGCTCGTTACCGCCCAACGCCGACGTTCGTTCAACAGACCCCCTCGTGGGTCTCTTTAGCTCTACTCATCTACCGGTTTTCTCTTTTTTCCAAGCGTGGGAAAAGTCGAGATGGATGTGGTAGTGGTGAGAGGAGCTCTCCTAGTTATGTCAGGGGGACAGTGGCCGAATGCCATGTGTAGCGTTTTGAGACGAGTGTTCTTGCCAAGATCAGGGATGGACACCGGCTTCGGAGAGTCATCCCCCGAGAGCGGCCGGTCAGGGAAGTGAAGGAACAAGTGTTCCAGGAAGTCACCTGACGCGTCGAGCAGCTTCTGCACCAACCAATGCGGAGTGAACTCTGAGCCGATCTCCGTTGTAGCCAGTCTCCGTAGGCATCGCTGCCCGCCCTCGAACCACCTGGTGAGCATATCCAGGTTCGGTTTGGCTGTGAATCCATGGTGAGGAACCCAAATGAACGTATCGACGTTGCATCCGAGCGAGCCGTCCACGGAAAGAGCTGATGACCATCTATCCTCCGATGAGATAGACGAATCGAGAAGGGTTAAAGTTGACAACGCGCCCGAAGCACAGATCAATGAAGCTAGGTCATCTCCGTCGCTCTGCATCGCACAGATCTTCAGCGTCCTCAAGTGCGGTATGAGGGAGCGCAGCCTGAGATCGCTCCTGAATTCTTCGGGAATGCGAAAAGTGAACCCCTCCAAAGTGAGGTGCGAAAGGCGACATAGCTTCTGAAGGAGGTAGAGCCATCCCGAAGGGTTATTCCGATACGACCCAGAGATGGAAAGCACGCGGACGTATTGGGCCACGTATTGACACTCAACGAGCAGGGTTTCGAAGGAATGGTAATGATGACTTCTGTAGAGGCTGACGCAGTGGAACCTATGATAACGAGACGCGGGAAGCAGGGCATGGCAAGTATAACTACATGCCGCAAGCGCGCTTCGGTTGTTCCACAAGTGGTCGACGATGTTGTCCCAGGTTTCGGCAGGGAATGGCCCACCCGGTGTGGCCTTCATCGACATGGCTTGTGCCTAAAACTAACGTCAGGTTCTGCAAACAGGAGTGCTTCAAAGCATTGAAAGCAATGAGCATCGTTGACTTACAAAAATTGGCGTTGCCCAAACGTCGCCCCGTTTGGTGTCCTTGTCCTTGCACCTAAGCGTGGCAAGTAATCAACACGTCGTCTTCTCGTCCTGTGTTACGATCTCGGGACTACGAGACGTAAGTTAGCTGGCGGAGAAAACAACAAAATGTACAGCTGTTGCTCGGGTGGAGGGAAGTGGCGGCGTACGCGCGGCACGCGCGTGTAGCATACCGGCATCTACCGTTGATCGTATGTACCGGTTCATTTCGCCACAAGCGCGTCCTCGAAGCGCTCGGGATCAAACTCACTTGTTCTCTACATACTTTCTAGTGATTGACTCCTCAGTCAATCTTGACAACAAGGAGACGGTCGACAGCTCGGATGTGGGACCTCCGCAGGAAAATGCGACCGACATCGACATTTCAAAGGACAAATATCTGCACATCGCGCATGCGAACACTGTCAGTCCTGAAGATCTGATGCAGTGGACACGCGTAGTGTTGTTGAGCTTTCTGTTCGCTGCAATCAGGAGGCTTCCCAGTCTGGACCCACTAAGGTTAGAGTTCGCTGGCGGGGAAGCCACGATGGAAAATGAAGCACTTCATGTAGCTTTAAGTCTGAGCTCACCTTCGCCGCATGTCCGCTCTGTCGACCATGGCGGAGTCCAACGCAGCTCAATCCGCAGAATTGTGCCGCCTTTGCGGCGTAAAGGCATCTATGAAGTGCCCTCGTTGCTGCGACGTCTCCTATTGCTGCGACGAGCATATCACTGAGGTGAGCACTTCGTCACCGATCTGTTGTATCTAGGACATACTCAAATATTTCAGGATTTTCCCCAACACAAAAGACTCTGTGCAGCCCCGACGGGTGTTCGACCGCGCACTGTCAAGATCAGCGCCATCCTTTTCCCCGTCAACGAAGACGCACCTCGCATAGTCAAGGTTCTCTGCAAGGTGCAGCGCGAAGACCCGACGTATCCCGGGGACCTCGGCATCGCACACTCCCCGAACCTCAGGAAATGGTTCGAGATCAGGTCTGTGCGACCTACGATCGTACTCCCGATGGTGTTCAGCGGTGGTCCACCTGTGGACGGCTCTGCGCCCGCATACGACCTCGTTGTCTCATATGACGCCTGTTACCTCTTCAACGGTTCCCGGATTAATCGTTGTCTCCGGGAATTGACGGGAGGCTGGGTATGGTCATGCCGACCATGGGCAGGGAACATTGTGGTGATGAGGAAGGAGACGCCGCCAGCTGGCTGCCGCTCCTTGCGATTCCATGACGCGGATATGGAGGAGGACCTGCCCAAGTTAATGCGCTTCTTCGCGACACCATGCACGCATCCTTCGCATTCGACTAGTACATCCCCGGCAGGTACAGGTTATGTAAAATCCTTTATGGTACTTCTTGTCGTCTTAGTTGCTTGTGTCGTCTTGCGATACGTTCGCTGACCATGCAGAAGCCTCTCGAGTGGTAGCCAATGATCCTGTTTTCTGTAAATGCTTTACGATTGCGGCGGAAAATGCTACGTCTGTTTGTTGATTGTATCCTGATGACAACTCGCAACTCAACTACTCAGTGAGTGACACGCCGCGCACTATGATAACCGACATCGTCAATGCCGTACATGATATGCACATGATGTGGGGAGCACGTACCGAGAGAAAGCCCTCCGGTGCCAGTTTGGATATATATACGAACTTCAGAACATATCCCAACAGCGGTGAAGTCAATGATGATAAAAGTACTGAAAGCGTGTCCTCGAGTTGGAAAGCGTCAATGCATTCGCTTGCGATGTACGGCCGCGAAACATAATAACGAGGCATTCTGGACGATTACTTGGCTCGAAAATGATTGTCACGTATCTTCGACCCCGTATTTCTCTTCACAGTATGAATCACATCCTGATAAGCAACCATTGAGCCGCTCGTAGGTACTATATCCAGGCATAGTGACATGCCTAGCCCTGTGCATGTCTTAAGACGTATACGAGAGACGGGAGTCAGTTCAACTCACCTAGAATTCCCAGGGCGCCTGAGCCTTGTAATACCATTCCGGATCGCCGAGGAAGTACTCCGGCGGGTACCACCGTCCGTTGGGGGCCTTCTGGAAGAACGCATCGCCGCCGGCCCACATCCAGACCACACCGAACCGTAATCTCCCGGGGCCTCCTACCCGACTGAGGCGCGGGAGCGACAGCATAAGGCTGCAGACCAGCTGTGTCTGAAGTCCCGTTATGCTCTGGCTTAGTTCAGGAAGGGACGCGGAGGGGATGGCATGGCGCCACAGATTGCGGAGATCGATGCCAAGTGTGCAGTTGAGAAGGGGATGGGTAAGACAGAGGTCGTTGAGCCCGATGCAGAATCGCACCCAGTCTGAGGCTAATTGGTCCATGGAGTCCTTGTGGGTCACGATGCGGAAGTTGAGAGAGGTGAGGTGACCCAACGCGTCGCGGGAGCTAGGTATGGACAACATGTGGGTGATGTCGAGCAGGTTGGGGCTCTGGACTGCAAGGTGCAACGTCTTGAGACGAGTGTTGTTTCTGAGGTCAATGAGGGGTGGGGTGCTGTGGTCGTCTATCAAATCAGCGAACTCGAGGAATAGGTGTTCCAGCGAGTCGCCAGAGGCATCGAGTACTTTTTGCACCACCACAAGGGGCGAGGATTTTGCATGGATCCGCGTCACTGCCAGTCTCCGTAAGGGCTGCTTCCCCCGCTCAAGCCATTCGGTGAGCGCAGCCAGGGAACTGCGCTGTCCTGTGGGAGTGGTTTCGGGCTGCCAGATCAACGTACCGATGGTGCAGTCCCGCACGTCGTGCGTTGGGGATGCTAGAGCCGACATGTCGCATGGTGAGGCAGGTGAGCGGTATATTAGGGTGGACAGGGCACCACAGGCACGGATCAGCGAAGCGAGATCGTCTGCTTCACTTGCCATCAACGTCAGATCCAGCGCCCGTATACCCCGTACGAGGGAGCCTGTCGTGCCCCTCAGTTCAGGAGGGATGTAGAAAGTAAACTGACGCAGCCAAAGGTGCCAGAGCCGATCCAGCTTTGGAAGGAGGTCGAGCCACTGTCCGTTAGACGGAAACATCTGATGTTCGCTGTCGGTCCAGCCGTAACCGTGCACGGCGAGCGCACGGACGTATCGTTGCACGTAGTTGTTCTCGGAGAGAAGGGCTACAAAAGAATGATAACGAGCCGCATCGTGGAGGCAGACGTAGTAGAACGCATGATATCGAGAAGCGGGCAGCAGGGCGTGGCAGGTAAGGCTACATGCCGTGAGCGCCCGGCGATCGTTCCAGAGATGGTCGACGACGTTGTCCCATGTTTCGAGTGGAAGTCTTCCGTGCAACGTCGCTTCTGTTGGCATAGTTGCAGTTTGAGTTGTAGCGCACGATCGAGCCCTGTAGCAGCACCAACCCTCGAGTTCAGCACTTCCAGTTGTTTCCAAAACGATAGGCCCTCACCAAAAATGCGTACACAGGCGGAGGGCGTCGGATGTTGCCTTCGAGGTGATCCGCGCCTTCTTCTGTTCAACCCTGACCACCCGCCGTAGTCTGGCTCGCCCTCGACGCTGCCGATTGTGGTTCAATTCTTGATGGGAATAGCAAGAACGACACACTCTGCCTGAGTGGGCCTTTTTGGAAGCAGCTGTCAAGAATAGCACCTAAACGCGTGCCGAGCCAAACTTGTACCTCGCTATGAGCCAGGTCTCACCTAGTTTGACTTGGGTGCTGTGAGATCTGACTGTATAGCGGTATGGAGTAGAGCTGCAAAAGACTGAGCACAGTTGAGTACGATGGGGCGTGAGTGCCACAACGCGTCCCGGGCCGGCTTTCGCCGGTCTCGCCACAAGCGCGTCACACGCGCAGGCGCCAGGCCCAGAGTAAAGCTAAACAACTTGCATGCATTATGTATACAGCTTGCGCGAAGGACACAGTAGTGACGAGTACCGCAACACTAGTCTCCCCTAGTCAGACCCATGAAGTTATTTGTGTGCGGACTCCTATTAGGAACTTGTTTAGTGAGGGCGGTCGTATACTGCGACTCGGTTTGAAGTACTGTTAGTCAGTCGTGCCATGCGATGAACAGGTACACATCCTCGGTAGGTGTCCCACTGCTCCCAACTCTGACGGTCATCCATTACATAAATATCACACCTCTCGCTCCCCAGTGCCTTCCCGACCGTGCTCGAACCCCCTCTATCTACGGGCCTAAAATCCACATCCTCGACGTCCCCGACGTCTCCCACCTCGCGCGGCTCAGCCAAATATGCATCCTAGACGCAATACTCAGCAGCGATACCATCGTCGCCCTCATCAGCCTTCCGGTGGTGGAACAGATGCGGCTCGGGACGCGGGATAGCAGCTTGATCGGACCAGAGCGGTCTATGAGGGCTGGCTGGCAGAGCTTGACCCGGGCTGCGTAGATTCTGTCAGGAAGGTCAGTCTCCGCTGGATACATTGGACTGGTGCAGTTCACTGACCTCGGGATCTTCAAGAGTTTTGGGAACTGCAGGTGACAAATACTTGTGAGCCTGAGTATTCGCAGTAGCCACGATGGATAGCGGCACATCGTCTGCTGTGCCACCATCCGCTGCGGTACCGTTTCTCATACACTGTATCAATTTGGGACTGAAACCTACGGTACTAGTTAGCTCTGCACTGAGTGCATGCAGAGTGTCGATCAGCTCACCTTCAGTTTGCGGTCCTCAGTGTACCGACACCTTCCCATACGGCTAGATCGTCTGTCTTCCCAAAGTTCTATGACGGCGCCGTTGATCCACAAAATGTATCGCGTGCAAGACTCGGGACCTGGCTTCTGAGCAGAAGCGCACAAACGGCCTCTCACGAGAAGTATCTCCGCTGGTATACACGGATAGCGGTGGGGCGATATGACTCTTCGCGATCGCAGGGCCAGACACCGTACGACACGAGAATGCAGGAGCGCATCGACAACAGGGGTCGAGCTGTCTTCAGGAGGTTATTGTCACCTGTAACCCTATCTATGAGGGGAGGTAGAGCAATTCGTGGATAGTCCAGAGTGACACACGCTCGATTCGAGTGTATTGTGTCGTCCACCACGATCGAGGACATTGAATAGGCACGAGGCGGTGTGCCTTAATGTTACGGTAGCGTGGTCCGCGATGTTCCCAGCACATTACTTACCGCATACCGGTGGGCCGCGCTGTGGCACGGCGACTATCCTGCAGTTGAGGTGTAGAGACGACATACGGAGATGTGGTGATCTCGGTGTTGCGTTCTCTGTGCAAGTGCACGGCCAGAGGTAGCGGTCTTCGTGTCCGGCGCGAGTCTGGGCTGTCGTGATTCTGATAAATACAAGGATGAGAGCTTAGGGGGGCGATGAGTGTATGACGCATTGTCAGGACCTGGACTTCGCACATTAAATGCTTTTATTGGCACAAAGGCCGGCGAGTGGGCCTCGACCATCGAATGAAAGTCTCCAAAGCCTACCTCCAACAGCCAGCGTCGAGGATGCCCGCAAGCTCAGTATGTGTAGGCGTACGTGGCAGTTGTCAACGGGACGTTCACGCCGTGTTGCGATTTTCCTGATGTTGTCGAAGCTGTCATAACCGGGCGGTGATGCCAGCGCCGTAAGCCGTCCGACGTGAATTGCCAAGTCCCTCCGGGCCCGCAGTCCGTGAAACTTTCGGACACGCAGATAAGGGTCTATAAGAGTAGGATTCACAGAGAGAGTACTGCAGTGGCCTAAGAAATAAACACTGAGGGGCTGATGAGGCACTCGCTGTAGGCCAAATGCCGACGGCGAGAAGGAGATGATGGTGGCTGAGGGCCTGAGGCTGAGGCGCCTGCCGCCGACGTGAAGTCGTGAACCCGGCAGGGGTCACGTGCGGGCGATATGCCGTGTCGGTCGAGCGCGTAGAAAACGGGCATCGACTCCTTTCCTCCGCCCTTCATCCTCCCGGCGGTCGTCGCGACCTCCTGTCTGGCTTGTTCGGTTCCTAAGGCACCATCCCACTCATAGTCCCTCCTTTTTGCCTCGCTGCACTTAACCTGAGTCTGTCCATCTTCCGACACCTCGCGCCTACCTGCCACAGCAGCTCTATCACCTCTTGCCAGCGACCCCAACAAGCTAGTCATGTCCAGCAAAGACTACGAGAAGGCCTTGTCCTCTGATGAGCAGAGTGGCTCTCAGATGCTTGCCGTCCACGAAGAGAAGACCTCTAACGACCCACTGCCGTCACCCGTTACTGCGCAGGCCGCCCGGCCAGCCAACAAGCCGAAGCTCTCTGCAGCAGCGATCATTCCTATCTGGATCATCCTCAGCTCGACTGTCATCATCTACAACAATTACGTGTACAATACGTTACAGTTCCGGTTCCCCGTGTTCCTGGTGACATGGCACCTTACGTTCGCGGTGAGTGGGCCCTCGTTATCCTTGGAAAAACCGACATAAGATAGTGCGGTCTCGGGTGTTGGTCGCAAGGATGGATACTTTTAGGTGGGAGAACAGTGTTTCTGAGGCGCTTCGTGCAACACGATTGAACGAGCTGTCTGTGCATTGTCCGCTTCAGGTATCTCATCCACCTTGGTGTTTGAGGTTCCTGAAAGGGCGTTGTTCTAGCCAGTAACATGTCTATACTCTAGCAGAGTGGCCATAGGCGTCACCTTACACTTCGATGGTAAACGTACTTGCTACGGAAGCCTCTCAGCATTGCGTTTTCTCACCCACCATTGAGAGGAATCGTTGTCTTTGCCCATTTCTGAGCTTGCCCGGACCCGAGATGCAGTACAGATGTACGCGCCGTAGCGCGTTGTCGAATGTGGCCAACTTCTTCACTGTCTAGTCACCTCTGTAGAATACTGCTTACTGTTTCTCTAGGCAATCGGCACCCGTGTCCTACAACGCACAACACACCTCCTAGACGGCGCTAAGGACATCCACGTCTCGAAAGATCTGTTCGTCCGCTCCATACTACCCATCGGTATCCTCTTCAGCGCTTCCCTCATTCTGAGCAACACTGCATACCTGTACTTGAGCGTGGCGTACATCCAGATGCTCAAGGTTAGTCCGCCGCTGTCACCACAGCATCGAATGCGATCTGATAATCCGTTTTACAGGCCTTCGTGCCCGTCGCGATCCTGCTCATCTCATGGATCTTCCGGATTGCAGAGCCCAACAAGAAGCTAGCCGTCATCGTCATCATGATCTCGTCAGGCGTAGCGCTTGCTTCGCAAGGCGAGCTCAAGTTCAACCTCGTTGGATTCCTCACGCAGGCCGCTGCTGTCGTGGTACGTCCCCGCTTGTGGCTGATTTTATGACAGGTGACTGATGTAGGCCTTCCCGCAGTTCGAGGCATCGCGCCTCGTCATGATACAGATTCTTCTGCACAGCCTCAAGATGGACCCGCTCGTGTCGCTGCACTACTATGCCCCCGTATGCGCCGTCATCAACCTCGCCGTGCTCCCGTTCACGGAAGGTCTCGCGCCCTTCTACGAAGTGCTCCGCATCGGGTGCGTCTTCCCTCCTGCCTTACGCTGCCCACACTAACCGCTTGCCGCTTCTCACGACAGACCACTGATCTTGATAAGCAACGCAGCGATTGCGTTCCTCTTGAACGTCGCGGCCGTGTTCCTCGTCGGTGCGGGCAGCGGCCTCGTGCTCACGCTCGCGGGCGTCTTCAAGGACATCCTGCTCATCTCCGGCTCCGTCCTCATTTTTGGCACGCCGATCACGCCGCTCCAGGTGTTCGGCTACTCGATCGCGCTCGGCGGCCTCGTCCTCTACAAGACGTCCGGCAGCAAGTAGAACGCCGCATTCACCCCGGAATCGAGTGCCCCCACCGGTACCCAAGACCCAGTCTTGGTTCGGCGTAGCATACGTACGTGTGATTGTTTAGTGGATATTTGAATACCGATCTCGAACGATATGTCCCTCCCTTGTCATCTTGGGTCCGTGCGCTCCTTTGTACATATGTAATGGCGTTAGACGGCGATGCTGGCTTCTTCTCTGGACAATGCCTCCCCCCCTTTTGTAGAGCATTCCTATTACAGTACTGCAATCCATCCGTAGACTCGTCGTGTGTGGAGCTTGAGCGCTTGAGCGCCTATTCATAACCCGAGTGTTTGTCGTGGTTCGATCACTAGGACGTTTTGACCATCTGTGTGATTTGCTTGCATTACCGGAATTTGAACGCTAACACGATCATACACACGTCTCCACTGGAGCTGAGCGTTGAGCGCTGTGCAGCTCGAGTAGTAGTAGTAGTAGTAGTAGTAGTAGTCTTCGCGAGCCGGATGGTGCCGTGAGTCAAGTTCTCCGTGACTAGGATGGTCGTGGAGAGGCGTGTGCGGGTTGAGGAGGAGGAGGAGGGGTGGGTGATTCTGGCAGGTGACGCTGGGGCTGAGGAGAGGGAGACAGAGACGTTCGTCAGGATCTTCGTGAACGACGCGCTGCAGCCCCTCGAGTTCTGCGGCGCAAAGACGCGCGCAGGGATGTGCCGGTTGGACGCGTTCGTGAAGAGCCAGGGATACGCGCGGAGGAACGGAGACTCGGATGGAGACTTTGAGAGGTGTTACAACTGAACGACGTGCATGTCGTCGGGTTTTCCGATCGAGTGGTTCAACGTTCACTGCAGAGAGAGATACCCGGTACGCATGCTTGTTGATACCTACTACGTTTGCCAGGGATACACGAATACCCTGATGTATTGTATTGTTTCAAGGTTGAGTGCTGAGTGTTACCTTTATTGTGTGGCCATATGTGTTTGAGTTGTCAAATCGTATACGTACGTAGCATCACGCAAGGTCTTACAGACGAGTCCTCCTCCAGTCACTTTAGCTCCTACGGTGAGGTGGCGCTGCCCAGTAAAGCATCGTCCACGAATACTTTTCAGAGCAATCTATCTGTACGTACATCATGATGGCGGTTTCCCGCTCACTACGCTGCCGTTTAGAAAAGGTCCACGCGTTGTCTATCGGTCATACAGATGTTTGTTGCTACGTTGCTTATGCGTGTCCCAGGAATCTATGCATTCGCTGACTCTTCGGTCATTTAACTATCGGTCTTTTTCTCCTCTTCCTGCTGTTCGCGCGCTAGATCCGCCTCGCGACGGGCCTTGCCATCCCCCAGTCCATATCCGATCTGTCGAACGACCAGCCAGGCGGGGAACAAGGAGATGGCCCACATGCCAAAGTTCAAGTACACCCCGCCGACCGAGGCAAAGATGGGCACACTATTCAGTCCGTACTGCGAATGAATCGCGTCAGCACGGTGTCTTGTGGCGGGTGTGGGTGTGGGTGTGGGCATGGCTTACGCTAACAGCTTGTGCGGCCGACTCGGTGCCTCGAAGCAACCCGGCGATGCGTACGACCTCGGCCTCGCTGTCGGCGAGGGTGCCGACGACGAAGTACCTGCGCTGGCATCAGTCCCGTCTCCAATTCTGTGAGACGTTCGCTTACAGATACAAATACTGGACCTGGAAGCCGATGACGAGGAACAGGAAGAGCCCGAAGCCTTTGCCAAAGCCCGCGTCGACCCAGTCGTACGTCGGCTGCGTTCTCCGGAACTCGGTGACGAGGATCGTCGCCCAGATCCACCACGCGCCCTGCAGGCCGAAGACGGTGAAGAAGGCCCAGCGGGCGCGCGTGTGCAGCCTGAGCTTCGTGCGGTCGAGGAAGGCGCCAAGCAGATTGCCCGCGATCATGGCGACGATGCCGGAGACGAACGAGCCGAGGGCGCGCACGCGCACGGTGAACCAGAGGGACTGGTAGGTGTATGTGACGGCCTCGGAGTAGACGGCCTGCGCGATGAGGGGGGCGATGAGCAGGAAGTTCTTGCTGAAGAAGAGCCTTGTCGTGTCCTTCAGTTCCGCGATGCTGCCGTTCGTGATCTTCAGCCGGACGGGGACGCCGTCCTTCCGCTGCACCTGCTCTGGCTTGCTCAGCAAGAGACCCGCGAACGGCCCCAGAGCTTGCAGCGCGATGATTATGAGGTACACCTTGTACGAGATGCTGCCGGCCTCGTTTCTCGTTGAGTTGATTCCGAGGTTGATGGCGCCCCCGAGGATCTGTCCGCCGACCCGGAAGCTGAGCCAAAGCCCCAAGAAGCGGCCCTGATTGTATGGCTCGGGGTACGCCAACGCGATTGCTGCCTCCGACATCCAGAAGACGCCTGCCGACAAGCCACAGAGGGCGGCACCGAAGAGGACAAACCACTCGGTGCCATACCTGTTGTTGGTGTACAGCCCGGCGGCGTACGGTACGTATCCCATCGTGCCTATGATGAGCGTCCACTTGATCCCGATCGCTTTAACCACGATACTTGAGAGCATGCAGGTGACAACCATAAGACAGAATGTGAGCGCGTTGCCCGCGTTGACCAGGTATGGTTTCTGCGCCCCTCCCGCTCCGAGGGAGTTCAGAGCGCCCCAGAGGCCCGGAGCCAGCAGGTTGCAGACTCCGAGGATGACGGCGTTGTAGATCGTCGAGCGGTACCATTTCGCTGCCATTCATTAATTCATTATGAGCGATCGCGAGATCGACCATAACATGAATAGGCTCACGCTTCACCACCACCTTGGCGTCCGCGCTCCGGACCTCGATGTCGGTGGCGTCCAGGTCCTCTTTGAAATCCGCCATCGCTGGGTCCGTTATCGAGGTGCTGTCTCGGTCAGTGCAAGATTTTGCGGACTCGGGTCAGGCTTAAAGGTAATCGTGCAAACCTTCCGAAAGCGCCGTAAAGAGCCGGAAAGGCGCTCGTCTCGTATCGCGTCACATTCAATGCCCATCCCCAGTATGTCCTTCGCGGCTCAATGGCTATGGTGATGGCGGGCTACATTTGTTTGGCGGGCTCATGCTGCAGGTACATTCAACAGTCAGTCCATACACAGCGACCGTCCGGGAGAGCTCTTACCTCAGATGTTCAAACGACCACGGATATTGAACCGTGTCCCAGCGACGTCTTGCCGCAGCAGCGATTCTCACTGCGAGGCCGCCGTTGATTATCTGTAGAACTCTGAAGTGACGTCGAAGAGGAGCTTGTGAGAGTATTGTGAGAGTAGATAGCAAAGTGTTGCCACGGTCAGACGCGCGTTGGCGTGACGTCGAAAGAAATCGCAACTCAGGCCCAGCGCTTCCATCATTGAAGCTCAGAATTGGGTCAAGATGTCGATTCCACCCCACAGACCGGCTATGATAGGCAATTCTGTAGGCGGGTCGCCCGGACGCCCGGAAGGAACGCAGGTCAATGATGAAATGCGCACCTTCCTCAAACCTTCCTGTTGGCTTTCTTAGAACCAGCCTGAGGGCCGCCGTAAGATCGACGCATGGATTATGCTCCGCAGTAAGGCAACAGAGACTGGCTAGGATGCATCGTGACTGTTCTGCGTTATTGGGCGCGAGGCCAATGACTCCTTGATTGACGAGTCCAACTCGCACCGGAACCAATTAGCGATGACGTCCAGGCATCTCAGGCAAGACGGACCATGCGGAGCCGCACGCCCAGACAGGTAGACCACGACCAATTGCAAGCATATGGATCCACTTCATGGGCAAGCCGAGCGCGGACGAGCTCGAATGCAGCGAGTTGCAAGATCGACGGGGCCTAACGACAGTGTCAGCCGGAAAGAGAACTGATATTGAATCTTCGCACCGAGTAATGATGGGTAGTCCGAGTCTTCCGCTCAGAGCTATGAGTCCACATAGTGAACGAACCGCCCAGTTGTTCTCTCCACCATATGGCTTGCTGATCTTTTGGGCGTACTCGTCACGCAGCGGACCCTGTCCGCCACGATCGCTAGCAATTTTGAATGTCTTCTTCGTGGTGCATCTGCCAGAGGCTCCTGATGCGTTCACGGGTGCGCCTTGCGTGTCCGATGAAAGCCGGCATGGGTTCAGTGCGCATCGTCAGTCGATCTCCACCTTCCTCCGCGTCTGTATCTGAATTCAAGCTGATGCTGCTGCTCGTCAGAGGGGCATCCACGCTCTGAAGTCAGCAAATTGAAGCACGGCATTGAGGGGAAGCGCGGTACGTATGGCAAACTGGTTGAATAAGTCAACGCTGGAATCGCCAAGATGCTGCGTAGTTTGAGGAAGAGCTCGTGCGTCTCGCACAGAGGGGCGGTGACGGCGGTCGGTCGAGCACCACATATGACCTGGGGACGAGGGTTAGACATGCCATGGACCGGTACGAGTGACTCACCCCAGCCCTCGATCCCTCACCAATCAATCCCGCGTCGTTCGTGAATGCTTGTGAGCAAGGCTAAATGGGCTTTGAAGTTCAAAACGGGTGATTTTTTCATTTCGCTAGTACTCTGACATGGAGCTTCATTGAGCTTCAGAGCAAGAAAACTGCGGTCCAATTGTATCAGTCAACACTTGGCCAATTGCGAGGAAATTGGCGTGAATAGCCACGAGGCGATGTGCCCGGGCCACTGAGATGACAGCAAGGAGCGGACGTCTGGGGAGAAGAGTAATGATGGGCCACCAAGCTTTGGCATTGGGAGAGCGTTCATGAACGTTGATACCTCGGAAAGAGATGTGTCGCTTTCGCTGCAAGTGCTCACCGCGTAGTTGACCGTCTCATCCAATATGGCCGTGCACAAGGACTCTGGCAATCGGACGGAGCGAGGCTCGAGCATATGCGGCTACTAAGTTGAACGTTCAAGACCGTGACGCTGGCCCGGGGCGCAGCAGCGGCGCCACAAAACGTCCCATTTAGGCAAGTGTGCACAGGTCAATCGGAATCAGATCTGGTATATAACCGTCTCCGCGACCAGCGGCAGCACGAGTTGACTTCAGACGTCCGAGTCAAGCCTCAAGCTCAAGGCCTCAAACGTGGACTGCCACGGCCCACAGTCTCGCAGGCATCATTTACCCCGTCACCCGTCTTCTGGCAGCCCAGTGCAGGTAGCACAACAATCAAAGTCAATATCGGAGGTGTGAAGAGGCGCGTGCTCGGAAGACGCTGTTTTGGTGCACCATTGGTGGACTTCTCGAAGCACGACGGCATTGACACCTCCGTGGGTCTTAGTACTAGTAGCGCAGCGGATGATGCAAGGTGCGATCACCAGGTGCGGCGTAGCCTGACGTTCTGTGTCAGTACATATCAGGTTGGTCCGAATGCATCGCGTAGGTGTCATGCCAGTGCTCATCCTGCTGTCTCCAGGTTACCGAATTGTGGCCTCGATGGACCAACCAAGTACAGTAGCACTAGCCATCGTTGCAGGGCGCGTCGTGCAAGCCTTCTCTGCATTAAACATCTCTGCAATAATTAGACCTCGTACTGTGTCTCATCATTCTGTCGTAGCCTAAGTAGCCTGAGTCTTTTTACGTCCATGCTGTTCCGGATATACGGTCACAGCGCGCTCAGCGCTCATGAAAGCGCAGTGCAGTTAAAGTCAAGCTATGCAACGCGTACTCCATCAGCCCATGAATGACCACGGGCGGTGGTCCGACACGTACCTCGTTCAAGGTTGCGATGTTCGCGCAGACGTACGTCGCGGTGCCGTTCGGCGCGGTCAACTGCGTGCCAGTCGCCGTGATGTCCTCGCATTCGGCTGAGCACTCCAGGTCGACGACGACGCTGCCCTCTTCGCCGGACGAGGTCCCCGTCACATTGATGTCTACGAGATTGGAGGTGAAGAACTGCGCGGGAGTGAAGGGTTATTTGAACGTACAGTGGACATCGGAGATAGAGAGGGTACTTGGGTACTCCTCACAGGTGTCCGCAGGCGTCGAGTAGCACTGGAACAAAGACTTATTAGCTTCAGTCACGCTCACTAGTAAGGATATCATACCTGGTTGAGATACATCGGGTTGTCGACGTTGTACACTGCAACGGCACGATGAGACATGATTGGGCCTACACTTTAGCACTCACCGTAGAAGTTTTGGAAGGTGATGTTCCTCACGTATCCACTGCCGCCACCCGCGGTACTATCTGTGTAAATGGTTGAGAAGCGCCCTTGGAAAGAGTCGACGAAAGTGATACGTACTGGCGTAGGGGCTACCACCGAACACTTTGATGCGTGCACCGTTCTCCGCGTTACGCATTGTGATGTTGTTCACGAACACATTTGCGACGATGTCGGTCTCGCCCGCGTACTAAGAGGCAACAGATTATATTCATTGTTTTGTATCCGAACAATTGCACAACGCACCTGCCCGAGACTGCCGACGGAAATGCCGTGCGAGCCATTGCACCACATGTTCTGCACGATCATATTGGTCGAATTTGGCTTGAATGCTGAATCGAATCTCAGAATCGAAAGCGTAGTTAACTGGACTATCCGGTCTGCTTACAGACACAATCATCGTCGTTGTTGACAGTGGAGTCTTGAATAGTGACATACGAGGACCTATATATGTCCCACCCATCTAGACGCGTCTTCAGTCATAGTATCCACTGTTTGTTGGTATTGGACCTACCTGAGTTTGCCGTCGGAGCACTTGAATACGACACCGAGCTGATGCTGAGGGTTCTGTAAGTGAACGAGCTCTTTGATGGGGAATACAGAAGGCAACGGACTTGATACGGCTGTAAGTAACATTTGTACTTTGATACACAAACTAAGAACGGAAAGTGAGTGGATTACGGGTATTTACTCTGCCCATCCTTACGTTGTTCTATGCACGCCATCAGTGTACTGTATCAGAAGCAAACGCACACGATTGAACGTACCCAGAACGGGGAGCCAATCTCCGTGATATCCTCAACTATGACGTGCGATGCATTCCCGACGGTAAGTGGAATCGGCCGGGCGAAGGTCCTAGACGAGCCGCCAGCAGTACCCGAGTTCTAGTCCGAGAACCAGTTAGTTCCTCTTGCAGCATGCGAGATGATGCATACATTACCCCAGTGGTATTGAACGTGTCCCACCATACTTGCCCGTTGCCATCAATCGTACCGCCGCCGTAGAGGTGAATATACTCTCCGGACAAGAACCAGAAAGTTGTCCTGTAGAAAGGTCAGTTGAGAGACTGCATTACGAAGTACATACGTACGCATTCTGGAAAGTCAAATACAGACTGTTCGGGGACCAGTAAGCGATGTTAGGCGTGTATTGCACTGTAGCATGTGTCCATGTAAGGACGTCAATGCGTACGACCGACAAATCATTGCTTACCTGTCCCGCTCAAGACAATGTCAACATGACTCAGACCCTCGGCCAAGAGCAAGGTGTTGACACTGTAGTATCCGTCGAGGATGATTGCTGCATTGTTCGAGCACTCCTCGAACGCGGCATTGATGTTCGGTCCGTCATCCTGTCCTCCACCAAGGGGCTTGACCGCGCAAACGGTGTCCCATGCGAGCGCGCTCGCAGCGAGAGATATGAGTGTCAGCGCCGCTTTGAGCATAGTGGATACCTCAGCAGACAACGCGTCGGAAGGGCGAGGATGCAGGTCGGTCCCTCCTCGACGAGATGTGCTATTTATTCATTGTGAATGAAGGCCCCTACTGTCACGCGGATCCCCATGACGGGACTGCCGTATACCATGAGAGCGCTCATCGAGCGGCCCGCGCAGGGGTTGGACGACGAGGACCGTGGTAGCGCGAAGGATCCCCTGCACGCCCAGCCGGACTAATGTGTGCGAAGCAGTGGAATGCAGCGGGAATGCAGCGGCCCGGGCGCGTCGCGTCGCCGTCACGTGGGGACATGTCCCTGTGCAACACGTCCCAGGACCCAGGACCAACGCGTAGCAGCAAACATTGCTCATCTGCATTGTCACAATCACTGCGTACCACAGGTTTGCTCAGGTGTGTGTTGACATAAGCTGTGGCTCAGCGCCTGGCTTGTGGGCACGCCCCATGTCAAGGTGACAAGGTCAGCTGAGTGATCTTGCGGCGCAATTGGTCCAGCCGAGCCTGTGCGGATTCTGAGCCCCTAGTAGTGATCAGTGTCAGCTCACCCTACGAGCGGGGCGCACAAAATCCAGCGACTCACGCTGTGTTTGAGCCAAAAGGTTGCTCCTTGGACGAGGCGGAGCCCTCCGAGAGGGATACGCTGGGAGATTGTCCGGAATCTCCGAGTAGGCACACTCAATGAAGTGACTGGTTTCATATCACTCTCCTCCACTTATTCTAGGCAGCAGTGAGGAAGGACACGCATCAATCAACGCGGACATGACACCACTTCAAACCCGGATCCGCGATCCTTGTCATGCCGAGGCTGCTACGGTGCTACACGCCGACGGCAATACATCAGCCTTAGCTCGCCGGGGCAGTACAGTTGAAGCCCAACTGTGCAAGACAGTCAGTTGGCAATCTCGTGTAGACCCCGATAGCACAACCTACCTCGTTCTCACTCGCGATGTTCTGGCAAACATACGTAGCCGGCCCCTTCGGCGACGTTATGTCGATACCACTCGCGGTGATGTCTTCACATTCCTGCGAACATTCTAGGTCCACGACGACGGTCCCTTCATCTCCAGACGATGTTCCCGTCACATTTGAGTCTGCGCGATGCGACGTGACTACATGAGCATAATGGTTTGATGAAGGCGCCTACAGTGTATATCCGAGATGGAGAGCTGACTTGGGTATTCAGCGCAGACAGAAGCGTCTGTCTCGTAGCACTAGATGAAGGTATCAGGCTTGCGTGGGTGTGTTGTGACATAGTGGCGGCTGACCTGATCAATAACGACCGGGTCGTCGACGACATAAACTTTCAGGAGGATTCAACGTCGACGGCATACGATCGATGGTTTGAGTACCCTACCGTAGAAGTCCTCGAACGTCACGTTCCTGACGTAGCCCGTACCTCCACCAGCCGTGCTGTCTGTAATACCGTTGCGCACATGTAGCGATGCAATCGAAATGGGAGGAATTGAACTACTTACTCGCGTCAGGGCTACCGCCAAAGACCTTGATACGAGCGCCATTCTCAGCGTAACGCATAGTGATGTTCTTGACGAAGACGTTTGCGACGATGTCGGTCTCACCAGCGTACTGGCCAAGGCTACCGATGGAGATGCCATGAGAGCCGTTGCACCACAGGTTGGTCACAATAATCTCGGTAGCGTTCGGTTTCAGGGCTGCCAGACGTACGTTCAATGAGATGCTCAGCACCGACAGACGGAGGACTTACAGACACAATCGTCACCGTTATTGATTGTGGAGTCAGTGATGGTGACCTGAGAGGAACGGTAGATGTCCCATCCATCTACGAAGTGAGACCATTCAGTAGACGTTCAACTGGTGTCAAGAAATGGGTTTACCGGTGTTCTTAGCTGGCGCGCTGGAGTATGAGAAGGAATCGATACTAGTGTGACACATCAGGAGCAGTAGAACCAGTTGCGGTCTATAACATACTAGATGTTTCGATACGTGATGTTCGTGCTTTGGTACACGAACTGCTCGCACGCATTGGTCAGTCTCACTTGGGAACCATTTGACGGAGCTCATACATTGTTCTAAACATGAACACGAGTTTCAAGCTGAAATTAGTGACGGCGATGAAACAACAGATACACTACTTGCCCAGTTCGGCGACTGCCACTGCGTGATGTTCTCAACGACAACATTCGAGGCGTTGCCAACCGTCAGAGGTATGGGGCGCGCAAATGACCGCGTGGAAGCCCCTGCCGTTGCAGAATCCTACGGTGATGATATGTCAGCTTGGCTTTCGGATAACATCGGAGAGAACTTACTCCGGTAATGTTGAACGTGTCGTACCAGACCTGACCGTTGCCATCGATGGTTCCTCCTCCGTAGAGGTGAATATCGTCACCTGAGAGGAACCAGAATGTCGTCCTACGCGGTACCAGCAGGTTAGCTTGTGATACTGGTAACACATTTGAGCATTAGATGACGTACGCATTCTGGAATGTCAAGTAAAGACTATTCGGAGACCAATATGCGATGTCGGGAGTGTATTGCACTGCAGTGAGGGTTAGACTGGAGTCTTCATACAGAAGTGTCCATGCGATCAATGCTGACCTGTTCCGCTTAGCAAGATGTCCACATGACTGAGGCCCTCGGTCAGAAGTAGAGTGTTCACGCTGTAGTAGCCATCCAAGACGATCGTGGCTTCGGACGCACACTCTGCGAAGACACTATTGATATTCGGGCCATCGTCTTGACCGCCGCCAAGTGGCGTTACTCTGCACACCTTCTCGTACGCAGAGGCTATGGCGACGAGCAAGAGTAATGCCGTCAGGATCGTAAACATCTTGTGTGATCACCGTCGACTCTGCAGATGCAGCAGCCTTGAATGGCGACAGCACGCGCGGACGCACTGCCAATTTATAGGGTTTCTTATTGTAATATTACGCGAGGCGGGCCGCGATGGATACCACATCACAGATGTGTGGGAGCATATCCTCACTGAGTAAAAACTATCAATGGCCAGCAGCTTCGCTGTGAGAGGAAGGCTACCAGGCGGTCCGGCGGAGAGCATGTTGTCTGGGTCATGAGATCAAAGCTTGCCAGACCGTTACAGGAGTTGGAAGCTAACCGGGTGAGCATCGATGAGTGTAAATATGGTGGTAGAGAAGAGAGAAATGCCGGTAGGAAAGTTGAAGTACAGCGGGTTTGAGTCTTGGGAGCTGAATCACGTGAAGCCTATTCCGCCTCGACGCCACCGACCGCATCGCGCGTGTAAGGCGGCGACCCTTCGCGTTCGACCACTACAACCGTCTGCCGGCCTTGCAAACCATGGCCACACTGCAGGGCTATGTTGACCGTAAGTTGCACTACATGCGCCGCTTTCATTCTGAATCATCAGTTGTGAAGTGGTCGAAGGAACGTCGTCTCATTCACTCTCCGCTTCTCAGATCGCGTTCTCCTCATTCTGCAGGATGGACGCGCCATAGTGGTGCGTGTCTTACCTGCATTGTCGTTTGACTCACGTTAATCATGATATGTCTATTCTCCGGCGTCCAGGGTGTCATGGCTGGTTACGACCAAAAATCAAACGTCGTCCTCTCCGACTCGAAAGAGCGCGTATACAGCATGGACGACGGCGTAGAAGAGATACCGCTGGGCTTGTATCTTGTGAAGGGCGATCAAATGTATGTGTTCTCATCTCTATCTCTTCACTGCTAACAGAGGCGCCACTGTAGAGTTCTCATCGGCGAGCTCGACGAAGCCCTTGAGCAATCAGTTGACCTATCCACGATTCGAGCCGAACCTCTCCCTCCTATTCGATACTAAACCGCCGAAATGACCTTCTTATGGGACTCGGGAAAACACATAATCGCCCCAGCTGCATGTCATGCATTGCGCCTCCCGCATAGGGCGCGCCATGTACATCTATGGGCGTCCTAGAGCGGCGGCGCCAACGCCGGTGCCGGGATGCTGGGAGGATCACTCGCTTGCGAACGCGGATGGTTGAGAATGGGCGGACCCCATCAACGTGTCGCATTCGGTCGCTGAATTCCAAAGCATGTAGTACGAAGTGGACACGAGTGAATGAATACACACGTTCGGCACGGCCGATACAGCTATTGGGACTGTTTCAGTGCCTGTCAAAAAGATGGGTTGAATGGTTGCGTGCAATCGGAATGCAGTCCGTCAAATGTCTGAGCTCCCCAGTCGTAATCGTATTTCGTCATGAAAGTCGTCAAGAACTACAAGCTACCGCAAGTTACTGATCAATGTAAACTTCCTCAATCGAGCTCGTCTTCAATGGATCGCCCACAAAACGCAAAGCCAGTGTGGCACGCAGGGATGTTCGCCCTAGAAACAGTCACGGTCAGTTCAGTAGTTGCAGAACATCCCCAGACCGATCGGAGGACGTACGCTGCCTTCGAGAAGACCACGAACGGGGAGCGCTTGTACCTGTTGGCTACAACCCCGATTCTCAGCCTGTTCAGGTTGACGGGCTCCCTGTACAAAGTTGTCAGCTTCACGCTTCAGTCGCTACAACAGTGATATAATCTACCTGCGAGAGAGCAACATGTCGTCCTCATCACGGGCGTAGAAGCTCTCAACCATATCCGCTGACCGGCGGTTCCTATTCATACGCACTCAGTTTTCGCATCGTCTTCAAGATACGAGACGGACTCACTGTAAGGCACGCGCAGCGATGCCGAACTCGGTCCCGCTTCAAGTGTTCCGTTTAGATTCATCTGAACGGACTGGAATGCAGATACATACATTGGGAGTGCAACAGCCGGACCGGTAGCGGCAAGGAGAGCAACAGCGACGACAGCAGAGGAACGCATCGTAGACCAGTCGTGAAGTAGCAAAATAAGTCGTTGACGAAGGTGAAAGTGAGTAGCGTGACGAAATATAGATTAAAACGAAACAAGCAAGGCTAGAGAGCAAACGCGGCTTTCAGACGACCACCGGATTGCAGTAGGGATGGGGTACTCACTAGCCAGTACCTGTACCCGTGAACTTGGCTCGAAGAAGATGAGGAGCTCAAGCACGAACGGACGCGGCGGTCGCGCTTTTATAACACAGCCCATACGTTGATAGGCGCCCATTCAACATTGTTGCGCCCGGCAACAGCAGTTATGGCGCCCAGGCAACAACACAGCGCTGACACTGCTCTGGACCGAATAGGACAAATCTGCTGAGACGTGATGTCAAGATCTGCAGTCCGGTTACACTGAATCTGTGTGAGGCTGCCAACAAGATAGTATATCGCCGAGCACAGCAAAGTTACTAGCATAGCGTAGTGTAGGGCAGAGTGTGAACCTCAACCAGCAATGCATCGAGCGAGAGCAAAGGCACTGGCTATAGATGAGAGGATGAGGCTGCTGCTGGACGTGACCTAAAGGTATAGTGATACCAACTACCTACGGCGCCGCCAGGAGCTCGACTGACTATGTCTATCCGCGTCCTCGTCTTCATCGCCACCATCCGACTCCTGACCAGCGTCGTCGAACGAATATGGCAACGGGACCTCGCGCGTCACGCGGTATTGATCCATATTACCCAGGTGTTCGTTCTCCAGCCGGACTGCCCGCGAATCAGTGTCAGATCCTAGCTTGTCCAGACGTCGGTTGCACGGAAAGCACTTACAGAAGTTCCACTGCCATCTCCTGAGCATCTCTAACATAGCTGCAATGAACGTGCGTATTGTGTAATTAATGCCGCTCCGCGGGATGTACATCACGAATTCGAATCGGATGATAATGTTGGTGATCTGCAGACGAGTTCAGTTGTGCGGGCAAAGTGAAAATGATGTTTAACACTCACCATGGCTATGTAGTAAACCTGCATCACACGATAAATATACGTGTCGAACACGAGAGACGTGAGATGCTCACGGGTAGCCAGGATGTATATAAGATCTCTGATCGCAACAGAGGGTATTTCGCGTGAGGTTGAAAGAATGACCAATCCATGAGGAAGTCCTTCATAGACATGAGACTCAGGCGGCGCATCTTTTGTAATGCAAATGTGCTGAACTCACCCATGCGGTGGCGTATGTAGCATATAAAATGCCCATGATACACCAAGGAACAAACCTTGGGCCATATGAACCGCCTACACCCCAAATGATAAGCGTACGTCATGTACAAAGACCACCCGGCTATTAAACTCACCTTCTGCTCTCCATAAGTAGTATGTCATGTAGTATATCACGCCCGTTCCATATTTTCCAGCCTTCCGTCACCACATCAGCAACAGACATCCGCGGACACCTGTCAAACGCCACTCACGTTGACTAGATGGGTCCACTGCCGCGAATCGACCCACCGTCGGATGCTCTGAACGAATCGAATGAAGAGGGGTAGAGCGCCGAGGGCAAACATCGGGCCCCAATTGCTCCCCGTCGTGCAGACACGCCAGTTCTTCAGTTCGTGGCTGTAGGCGCATCCCGCGAACCACAAGTCGGCGAGCGTGAAAACGAGGCTACAGAATTGGTCACTGAGTGTCATTATGAAGATGTTTAGTCCAGAGTTCGACCAGGGAGAATTAGAAGACTTTACCCCATCCAGAAGTCTTGGAACTAACAACAGCATTGACCGTTAGTTGGACTTCCAAGCGTCCGCTGTTAGGAAGAGAACGCACCTCGACACGTCGTACTCCAGACGTGAGTTGTCTATAAAGGTTCTTCACCAGCCAATATCGCGAAGGTCTGAAGAGGATAGGCAGCGGGTTCAACCAGACGAACAACGCCCACACGAGCCATAGAAGTGCCCAGTATGAAGGTCCGACGGCATGCGAGCCGACGCGCGCGAACGAGAGCCAGAATGCGTAGCAGAGGGTGGACAGTAGCAATGCAGGTATCTGCAGCAGTACATGCTCAGAATCTGTGAACGGAGCAAATATCTTCCACGCACCTCGAAGTATTCTCTATGGTCTAGTTTTGTCCGTACATCCAGTTCTTGAAAAGACGACAGGATATCAGCACGCCACCAGCAGGGACAGTATATCAATGCGTCGGTAATACGCACCAAAGATGAAGACATAATTTATCCGCGCATTGTGCCAGACAAGCAAATTGATACCAATTAGATACGAAAATATGACAGGCACGGCCAAGATGCCGTAGACGAAGAGCAGGCCGTCCCACGACGGTATCGCTGCTCGCGTCTCAGGTTGAAAGCCTGTAGGTAGTGGACATCAGTGATACTTGTTCACGTGCCCGAGGCAGCTAACACACTCACTTCGATAGAGGCCATCGACAAGAGCAGGGACTCCTAGGCCGAGAAGTAGTCCAGACCTGAAGGTACTGAAATGATGGCTCTTGTGGGTCGCTCCGCTGCGTAGACGTGCTTGGGCACGTTTCTTGTCGCCGCGGGCTACGAAAATCATGATAAGTCATTATGACGCTATGAGTACACTGTCCTCACCAAATCGAGCCGCGAAGAGGTCTTCCATCTCACGAAGCATGGCATCGAGCCGCGCACCCGAGGAGATTGCACTCGGCTCGATCTTCTCGATTGTATATGCTTGCATAGCAGGGATCTAGGAATGGGAGAATGAGAGACGATGTAACGTAGACCAGTGTGGCCAACGTACGTGCGTGACCTTTTCAAACTTCTTCAAAGCCTTCCTGAACCCAATGAGATTCAACGTCTGGATTACAGGCACGTCAGCTTTCCACTGGGCACTGCGACACATCCTTCGCTCACCCGATAGTTGTTCAGCACCTCAAGACCTCTGCACAGACTGATTAGGCCTTTATCGCTCAGCAACACTCGCGCCACTCACCGATAGCACTCCTGCACCGCCTTCTTCAGTTTCTTCTTCGCCTCATGGTACTCCTCCGGGTCATGCCTCGCACCCGCCGACCCCTCATGCAGGCGGACGCTGGGGCGGTGCGCCTCACCCTCGCTCTTCCGCGCACTCGTCCCTGCACCAGCACCCTCCACGCGCTCCGTAGTCCGTACGAATGCCTTCTTCTCCGCTTCGTCCTCGTGCTGGAGGTCATTCAGCGTCGTCGTCGTCGTCGGCGGCGGGCTCATCGCGCGCGCCTCAATCGTGATCGCCTTCTCCTCCGTCCCTGCATCCTCGTCGCTGGCCTGCTGGGGCGCAGACGGTGCATCGCGCTCCTGGGCGCGCTGCCCGAGGTGTGAGATCGGCGTTCGGAAACGCACGGGCATGGTGAGCCACGCGGGGCCCATGCCTGGTTTCGGGTGTGCTTCCTGTTAACCAAAAGAGCGCGCAGAGTGAGAGCGCGCGCGGAGAGAAGGGGAAGTGTGGCGACGTACGTAGAAGGCCCGCCTGTGGCCCTTGAGCTCCTGCAGCTGCTGCTTCAGCATCTCGTATCTGCCCTCCGAGCCGTCAGTCGGCCAGAACGTGTACGACCCACCCTGCGCAAACCCACCTCGTCCTCAGCTCACGCTCCCGCGTGCAATAGAAGCTCTCCACCTTATCCAGCTCCCCGTCCAGCATGTCGAAGAACGACCGCGCCACGGGCGGCAGCCTGGGCAGCAACTCCCGCAGCGGTGGGTGCGCCCCGGGCGCCCACGGCCAGGTCTTGCTCTTCGCCGAACCTGGAGTAAGAGGGACAGGCGTGGCGGGCGTCCTCGCGTGTCCCTCTTGCGCGATCGACTGGGAGCCCGAGAGACCGCGTGCGTGCGTGGACACGGAGAGGCCCGTCGTCGTTCGCCGGCGGAGACGCGGGAAGACGGTACTGGCGCGGCCTGGGCTCGCACCTACATGCACCTGCACCGGACTCTGCCTGGCGTTGTCCGGTCCTGAGTCTGATAGGAACTCTCTCTGCATGTCCTCGTCGCCTTCTGCGGGAACGGATACGGGGGACATGCTCCCTCGCGCGCCGTCCGAGCTGAAGCGCGCGGTGCGAAGCGGGCTGGGTGTCGCAGGGTCCTTCTCGGAATCCCGGGTACGACTGGGCGAGGGCGTTAGCGGGAGGAGGGGTGCTGCGCCGTCAGTGCTTGCGTCTAGCTCGGACTCTTGTGCGCGCCTGATAGCAGTAATCTTCTTTTTGAGGCCACGGTAGTCACTGTACACAGAGGTAAGCTTGAGCTCAAGCGAAGTGTCACATGGACTTCAAATGGGTGCTGCGCTTGGAACACAACGCGCGGGGGTGTCTAGGGGTGTCTGTTGATTTGCGACCACCGGTCAGTGACAAGCTGCGACGCTCCCGGCTCCTGGCTGCTGGTCGATCCATCTTCGTGATAGACGCCACAGCTCAGGCAGCGTGGCAAAACCTTGAGCTCCGCAGTCATCGAGCTACCAGCCACAAGGTTGTTGGCGTACAAAGAACGAGATTGTTTATACGCACATATACGCCTTTTTCCACTCAGGAGTCTATTTGTGTACTAAGGCTGCCACTCCGAGATAGGGTGGTACACAGCACACACCTGAGTCTCCTCCAAATACCTGGCAAAAATTCGTCGAAGTCAGCATCGAGGACACCACAGACTGCTCAGGCAGCATGCCTATATCTGGATTCATACAGTGACAATAACATACCTAGCGAATTTCATAGCTGGTCGTGATTGGGATCATGCACGTTCGTCAGAGAGAGCGAGGATAGGTGGGAAGTGGACTGCGTGCAGACGGGGGTCCGCCCTGCAATGCGGCTGGAGAAGCTGCAATTGAATGCGGACGAAGTGAGGACTGAATAGGTACCGCGCGCCAGGCCGTGAGTCGTGACTGGGGCGACGCGCCTCTTGCCTCGTGCCGTCGCGTCTCGGTCACGTGCACTGACATCCATCCCATCTGTTGGCCGAGTATGTTGCCACGGGCCAAGTTCTCTCTCGTAGTGCACATGTAACCGACGCACCACCAGGTAGCTATACGGTGCAGGAATAAAAATTCCGCATTTGGCTGGAGATATGGTGAGCAACTTAAACCCCCCCCCCAGCGGGTGGCTGCCAGACAGTGACGCCGGTGACGCGTTTGAACATGGCTCATCGCTGGAGATATCGACAGGATAGGACACAGGAAGGTCTCTACCGTACCGCCATCAATGTGCTGAACTGCGGATAGCTATCGACAATCCATTCAGTGAGTCAATTCTAGTCGCTCGGCATGTGTTCCGTCATAGACTATGTTACGCGTCCGAAACGCTTGCAAGCGGGTTCATGACTCGGACTACCGTGATGAATGCGTGGTCTGCACATATATAAACTAATGACATCGTCCTGCAGAACGCAAACTGAAAGCTTAGCTCTGCGACAGTCACGGCATCAACATGACAACACCGAAGCTCACACAATACAAGGCTATCATGTTTGACGTCTACGGGACACTGATTGTACGTATCTCAGAGTCTCTCTACATCCATTGTACCAGACACGTACTGCTGGGTACCAACATGCAGGGGGGGGGGCGCGTTGAGCATAATCCCCAGCCTCTGCATAATCGCTGCGCAAGAATGTCTATCCATACAGTCATCTACCCCCTGGTGAGTCGCTACCCCCCAGTGGGTCGATTCCCTTACACGGGCGAGTCTGCATCCATTTGAGGTAATTTATTCGCACGCCTGGTCGCGAGAGGCTGGCCGACTGCTGCCCGAGGATGTTATCTCTGCTGATAAGATCGCTCACATCCATATACGGCTGTTATCACCCGCGATAGGCAGTCGACCCACCAGGGGCACCAGGGGGTAGGGGCCTGTTCGGTAAGCCGGAGACGTTCGCCTGCCAGCTCGGGCGACCCTCGGAGCGCTGGTAGGACAAATAGAAGTAAACATTAAATCGTCACGCACCGAATCGAGCCACTGCATGCCTGTCCCTGCCTTGTACACGCGAAAATGCCGTCCGACAGCCGCAATGTCGACAATAGCTGGCGGCAACGGCGCCAGCAGCTACTCGTCTATGCCCTTATATTCGTTAGAATCCTCTTTATGGCTGTTTTCATCATTGCTGAGCCAACTCTTGATCGAGAACCATACCACACGTCTATCCTCACTGGCGAAGGTTGGGTTCTCGAGCTTCTCCTTGGTCACCCTCAACGGATCTATGCAGAGCTCGGTGTACATCACCATGTGTTCTATGCTCTCATTGAAGAACTGAAGGCCATGGGGTATGGTGATTCACGACATGTCACGCTTCAAGAGCAGCTTGCAATTTTCTTGTATGCATCTGTGACGGGTCTGTCGATACGCCACCTTGGTGAACGGTTCCAACGGTCTAACGAGACTATCTCACGGTTTGTCTATTTTGGCTTGACTATCTCTATGCTGACAGAGGATCCCAGGTATTACCGCAAGATGCTCACCATTTTCTCGTCACCACCTTTCTACACGAAATACGTGAAATTGCCAAAAGCGGATGACCCGATCCCACCAGAAATTGCAAACAACTCGCGCTTCTTTCCTTATTTTGAGGATGCGGTTGGAGCTATGGATGGTGTTCAGGTCGATGCAGCACCTTCTGCAGAGGACCTCGACAATTCACGCAACCGCAAAGGCGGGGTGTCCCAGAACGTGCTTGCAGCTTGTTCATTTGACATGCGCTTTCAGTACGTGCTCAGTGGTTGGGAGGGCTCAATCACGGATGCTGCGCTTTATAACGAGGCTCGTCGGACCAGTCTGCTTGCGCTCCCTGGGAAATTCTGGTTTGCGGATGCCGGATTTCACCTGTGTGATGCCTTGCTTGTTCCGTACCGTGGAGTGCGCTATCATCTCGCAGAATGGAGGCGCGCTGATTTACGGTTAGTCTGGTCTTCTCTCTCATCCAATATACTCAATCTTTTTAGGCCTGCAAACAAAGAAGAGCTATACAACCTTCGCCATTCCTCGGCTCGCAATGTCATAGAACGCATTTTTGGTGTCCTCAAACGTCGCTTCCGTATCCTCCTCCTTGCTCCAGAGTACTGCATGGAGATCCAGGCCCGTATCCCTCCAGCTCTATGTGCTATCCACAACTTCATCCGCATCCACGACCCAGACGAAATCATGGAATTTGCCGATATTCTTGATGGGCATGGGCTGCATGGCGGCGATGTGGATTCAGGTATCCTTGCAGAACGTGCAATCAATCAGGCAGAGAAGGACCGTGCCAATGCGAAGCGCGATGCTATTGCAACTCAGATGTGGGAGGATTACCAGGCACTTCTACAGGAAAGGGAGGGACTTGGAGAGGGGATGATGGACATGTAATTTAGGCATCTACAGTGTTCCAGCCAACTGCCTGTCTACCCATTTCCTACGCACAGCACGATCCTTGATCTGAACGTACAAATCTGCAGCACTCGCATCCTTCCGAAAGACGTCCAGCAGAGACACCATCTCATCCGCATCCAGCCCTTCCTCCTCCTGCGCGAGTTTGAAAGCACGGGCCTTGCGGCTCGGAGTCGACTGGCTGCTCATGTCAGGGGCCATGACAGTGCGTACCATCTCGTTGAATACACCGAATTCCTCGTGGAGACTGTTGAGGGCCGCGGCTTGCCCAGGCCCTCGCATACGCTTCGAGCTCTGGGTCGATGTAGATGACGACGCAGGGGCCTTGCGCTTCGGTGGTGGTGGCGGAGTCGCAGGAAGCTCAAGGTGCTCCGTGTCCTCTATGGCCTCGGCTACCGGAGTGCTGTGACGAGCTGCATTAGCCTCACCATCGTCACTTGGTTCTGGCGTCGAGCGATCCACCGTGGCATCGCGAGAGGCTCCCGCATCCGCCGAGCATCCTGACATCTGCGTGGCTGGATGGAAGGCATGGGTACCCTTCACTTTCGATGGCATGAGCTCCTTCATATCCTCGAAGTGCGGCCACCCCTTGTTGCGAAAGGGCTCAGCCTCGGGGTGCTTCTACATGCCATTCTATATCAGCCATATCCATGTGAGCACACACAGTACCCACCTCGACATAAGCCTGCCACACAGCCTCACTATCCTCGTCTATCGCGGCACCATTCTCATTGTCCCAATGGAACCCAGATTGCACTGAGAGGTCGTACACGACCTTGTAGGTCTCGCGCAGCTACCACCCATCTCAGTATCGAAGCCACACAGAAATAGAAGGCATACCTTGGCATATTTGTTTCGGCAAGACGTCCATGTCTTCACGGCCCCTTTCGTCCGGCATTTCTCCAGCTCGCCAGAAGCCTTCTTGAAGGTCGGTGCCTTGAAGTTCCCGCCATCCCCAGCCTCGGCCTTGTGTTCCTTCAAGACCTGCAGGAAGGTGGAGACATCGGCATCAGTCCAGTGGGCCTTCTCGCCCATGATGCGCAGTGTGAGAGTCGCAGCCTGTGCGAGTCACAGTACAGAGACGAAGACGGCGAAGACGGCGTCGATCCCCAACATCGCCAGCTTGCTGTCACACGGTGTCACACCCTCGGGTTTCCCCGAGTGGCTGACGCTGGCGAGCAAGCGAACGTCTCCGGCTTACCGAACAGGCCCTAGATGACTGTATTTTGTTTGCTACTAGCCATGCTATGAACATCCCAATCCCCCCACTGATTTTTTCGCTGTGACGCTTCCGGCATCCTCACAACGACCCCACGCTAATTCTGTCATTTCTCCCTCACAGGACTGGGAGTCAGGCATCGTGCGCGGCCTCGAGCCTATCCTCGCGGGCACGCCCCTGGCTCCCCGCGAAGCCGCCCTGACAGCGTACGAGAACGTCGAACGCGACCTCCAGTCCCGCTACCCGACCATGCGCTACAGCGAGCTCCTCACCCGAGTCCACGCCGAGCTCGACGCGCGCGCCCACAACCTCTCCGCACCTGCCGAACCCTCCGGGAGCACAGCCGCTACCGTAGAGAACAGCTCCGGCGCGGTGGTCGAGGGCACTACAGTCGGGTCCTCCGCGTCCGCGTCAGAATCCCCGGACGCGCACACCGCGTTCGGGCAGAGCATCGGCGGGTGGCCGCCCTTCCCGGACACGATCGCCGCGCTCACGACGCTCAGCAAGCACTTCAAGCTCACGGTCCTGTCCAACGTCGACCGCGCGTCCTTCGCACACACCCAGCGCGCGCTCGAGGGCCCGTCCGACGCGCCGCACTTCCGCTTCTCGGCCGTCTACACCGCGGAGGACGCCGGCGCGTACAAGCCCGATCCGCGTGCGCGCGAGTACGCGCTGCGCCGCGTGGAGGCAGAGCTCGGCGTCCCGCGGGAGCAGGTCCTCGTCGTCGCGGTGAGCGTGTCGCATGACGTGCAGCCGTCGAGGGAGATCGGCTTGGGGACGGCGTGGATCTCGAGGAAGGGGACGCGCATTGGCTGGGATGAGGCCGAAGGGTCGAAGGCGACGTTCAGGTTCGACACTCTGGGTGAGATGGCCGAGGCGGTCGAGCGCGAGACGAATGGGGCATAGGCAGTCACCTACGTTGTGTTCGCATGTATACCTACAAAGTGGGATATGATGAAGTAATGATGTATGTTGTTGGAAGTCTTCCATCCCTGCTGGGAGAAAGTGCGACACTGCACTTGCTGCTGCGTTGGAAGCCTCAAGACCCGGCAACCCAGACGTAAAACAGAGAGATGGAAGGTGCATTATGGATCCATCCCGTGTCATGGCGTACACTACTTCTCGTACATTATCGTCGCACATCCACCGTCTAGCACAAGGTGAACTCGTCGTATACTACGCTACATCAAAGCCCAAGTCAAAAGTCCACAAGTGAAAAGCCCACGCCCTACGACGGCGGCGCGAGACACCGGTCCGCCGACAGGTTGAAGTCGTTCCCCCACCACTGCGGGAAGACCACCGTCTTGCCCGCCGCGCCGAAGATGGCGAAGTTGAGGATGAAGACGATGACCTGCGTGCCGCCGTCGAGCGCGGCCGCGACGATGTAGTTGTACTTCGTGAACCAGCGCGGGTAGCGCGTGCGCACCCACCACTGCGAGAGGATCCCGAGCGCCATCGACGTGTTCACCGACGTGTTCACGCCGACGGACAGGTAGCATGAGTACTGCATGATGATCGACGTGTTCAGGTTCTCGAAGCCGGCCTTGGGCCAGATGCGGTACTGCACGCGCCACGTCAGTTTCGTATCATAGCAATCCAACACGGAGGAACACGCACGCAGAGGTAGAACGGCAGCGGGAGGAAGAGCCCGATCGCGAGCGAGATGGGGACCATCTTGTACGTCGAGTGCGCGCCGAACATCTGCGGGGCGAGCGCGCCCCACGCGATCGCGTTCGAGTTGTAGCTCTGTGCGTTCTGGCCGGACCACAGACGCGTGCCCGCGATCGACAGGAGCGCGTCGCGCTGCGCATTGATGATCGACAGCATCATGACGTAGTTGAGGATCGCGCCGACGACCGTGCCCGCCATCTGCATGCAGAACGTCACGCGCGGCGCGAGCTTGCAATACTGCCCGAGCTTCAGGTCCTGCAGGAACGCGATGCCCTGCTGCAGAGGGTGCGCGCCGTACATTGCGCCGTACATGTTCGCGACGGGGCGCCCGGGGACCATGTACGCTGGAAGATTCGCCGGTCAGCAATCCTGCAGAATCCAACAGGGCATAAAAGACAGCTCACCGGTGATCATCTGGAAGAAGCCGTTACCCGATGTGTTGAACTCCGAGAAGCCGATGGTGGCTGCAAGGGTGGAGTACAGCGCACAAAAGATGAAGCCGATGAAGAGGAGGATCGTAAGGGCCCACCACGGCAGACCGGAGTCGCCAGTGTAGTTGGTCGCCTGCGCGATGCCGTACGCGGCGAGGAGGATGGCGAGGTACCACCAGCGCGGGATCTGCTTGTACGCCTTCATCTTCTCCCAATGCGCGTCGTGAACGGGGTACTCCTCCTTGTTCCACGGGTTCAGCGACATGACGAACGGCTTGAGGTCGTTCCAGTGGTACAGCGCAATGTGCGTCACGACCGCGCCGAGCGAGAGGTTCGACGTGATCAGGTAGAGCGCGTTCGTCGAGGAGAAGTACGCGGGCCCGAGCTCCTCGTACTTGGTCGCGTTGAACTTGCCGTTGCTCAGCAGCGCGGTCTGGTCGTACACGGACCCGTTCGCCGCGAAGATGTCCTGGCTCATGAATGGGAAGTCCTTGGCGTTCCAGAGGTTGCCATAGTACACGGCAGACATGAGGGCATACGTCAGGAAGATACCGATGTCCTGGTTGAGCTGCAGCCAGAGCGGCGAATAGAGGCAGTTGGATCCGACCAGGTTCCAGTCGAAGCATACTGCGAGTAGACCCATGCCCTCGTTGTTGGACGCGCCACCGAAGACGTTCCGCACGACGGACGAGTGGTTATCCGCCAAGCAGAAGATTGAGACACCGCTGAGGATAGGGAAGATCCCTGTCATATCGGCAAGAAACCATCAGTATCAAGGATCACGGACTAAACATTGGCTTGGACCCACATTCAGGAAAGATTTCCCAGCAGAACATGATAGCGAAGACAGTCCAGAACAGGCGGACACGCTTAGAGGTCATCTGTCTGTCGTAATGGAGGGCCTGGAACAGGTTGGCGATGTAGACTGGGCAAGGCGAACGTCAGTGACCGTGCCAGTGCGCAACATGCGGTCAACTCGAACGCACTGTTATTGGGCCAGAAGCACTTGGTCGGACGGACAAGTGCCTCAGAGAGCAGACCGGCATAACCATATCCAATCAGCTGCGAGCCGATCAACGTGAATATCGCAATTCCGGGATTCTGCGCGACAGTGAGCGTCTGGTAACTGCGGAGTGCTTGACGTGGGACCCACCATGTCATTGTTGTAGTACACTATTGCAAACGGCATCAGTGAAATTCACTCAGCGATAACTGCCTGAAATCTGACTTACAGTTCTGCACGGAGATGACCTGAATCGCGACGGCGGAAGTGGCAGCCGTGGAAGACATAATAATGATGGCCGTGTGCTCCTTGACTACAGAAGAGCACATGAGCCACTGGTTTCCGCCCCACGACGATATCCTATACGCACTGTTGAAAGGACCAGGGTTCACCCAGCGCCACCAGCCACGAGATGGCAGAGCCATGTGCATTCCATTACCGAACCAGTATGACAGGATGAGCAGGAGTAGCACCGATACGTTGAGCGTCTGGGGCTTGAAGTAATAAATCTGCGCCAACACACTATAGTGGCATCAAAGTCAGGCGTGCGTCTTTGTCAGACCGGCGGTGATGCTTACGCTCCGAATGCAGAGAAGCCAAGACCAAGGAAGATTGTGCGGAAGGTTACCGCCTGTAGCTCGGGGTCGTCCCTCGCCGATAAGACCTAGGGTAGAGGACGTGAGTGAACGCGTACGAGAGACGGTATGGCTGTGCGCTACCTTGACGGCGACTTCGTAGGCCTCCTCACTCGGTACTCAGCCTCGGTGGCCTCGTCGTTGGCGATGCGGTCCTCCATCGCCTCGACCTCCTTGGTAAGCTCAACGTCGTCGACGGCGACATCGTCCTCGAGCTTCTTCTCGAGAGAAGAGTCGGAGAGATGCTTGTCGCCGTCGTACATGGCAAGGTGAGACGCCATGGCTGGGATGCTGGTGGCGGACTGAACCTGGGACGCGAACGTCGACGTGCAAGGGATAGGCACACCTTGTCGAGAAGCAGGACCGGGCGACGCTGGGTATTTAACCAGGATGTGGCTATGTGGGCGACACGGGTCATAGAGATAGGCATATGGGCTCCGCGTGGTGACCCCGCACGAGATAACAAAAATGTCACAGCACGACCTGGTGGCCCTCCCTTGGCGCATGCACCCGACGTTCGCATCTGGCAAGCTGCTGTCAACTGTGCACCAATGAAGCATGCGACGCGAGGCTTACTTGCAATCGCAAATGGCTGCCTATCTACCGCACACGGCGAACGTGTACACGACCCCTTGCGGCGGTAGTCGAAATGCCCGTGATGATAGCGCCGAAGCCGTGCCTGGGGAGTCTTCACTCCAGGAAGGATCGATCGAGATTGGTTGGCGGGAGGAGCGTCCTATCAATTTCTCCATGTCGCATGTGAATCCCGTCCGACCATTCGCCGCCGGCGCCGGCGTATGATGATACGCCCTTGCTCGCATCCGTCTTCTTTTGCATTCGCCACGAGTTCGAGGGTGCTGCGATTAACCTATGCGTCTTCTGGAAGCACACCGACTAGGCACATGCTCAGATTCTGGATAGTTCGTGTCGCTGCAACCAGGCCGCAGCTGCAAGATCTAGCCGCGGGATTTAATCTTGCTCGATCGATCATCCCGTCAAATGCATTTTCGTCCTACTTGCGGCATCGTGGCCGGCTGTAAAGCACCATACGACCCCCCTCAGGGGCAATAAACGCTGCAAATATATAGTGGCCTTCTCCAACCAATTTCCAACTGCAGGTCAGTCTCCAGTTTGTGGCCTAGATGCTACATTGCCCACCTGACAGTTCAGGTCCATCAACCCGATTCCAGTTCCCGAGAACAATACTGACAAGAGCAGCGAACCGCGATGATGAGCCGGAATTCCTTCTGGATCGCCTCAAGATTTGTTTGGTACCGATTTCTGGATCTCGGCCGGATTCGTAAGGAACCGCTACCAGCCGCCGCAGCTTGTATTCAGGTCCCGAAGCAGACGCGATGCATCTCGGTGAGAGACAAAATTAGGGTTCGACTGGAGTACGCCAGCATTGTACCTTACCTGATATGCGCGACCCCAATACAGTATGAACTCGGCCACGACGTCAGGATGCGGCATCACCCCACGATAAGCCTGAATCGGAGGCAGAGCACATGGCCAGGTACCCCGCGCTCGCACCAAACACGTCGGGCATGCCGCCTGGTTCCTACATTTATAGGACGTCTGATAAATGTAAGGTTCGCGCAAGGGCCTGTCATGCATGCTAAGTAACTGGGCGAGAAATATCATAATAGACAGGAGATACTCCCACCGCTTGGAATTGGTGAAGGCACGTATCGACCCGCCGGCCCAACGCCAGCCCGCATGCATCCTGACAGCCGCGACATCATTCCAACGTCGAAGTAAACACTAGTGGTGATTCATTGTCAGTAACTAAGTAAGTGCACCCGGGCGTCTCGGCAGTCACGGAACTCACTATAGCACCTTGACAATCTGTCGGCCGGCGAGAACTGCTTCATGTTTCCGACTATGCCGGCGCAGAGAAAACAGGCACCGCGCAGGGCAAATCGGGCGTCCGTGATCAAACCCTGGGCCGTCCTGGGACCGTACATGATAGGCAGCCGAATGGTGTCTTAATGAGAAGTGAGGAATCACGCCGCAAAGCAGGAAGATATCTCACCATTCGCTGCGTCTGCAGGGATCGTGTCCGTCTGACCGAAAGCACGCGTACGACGAGCACACCACTCAAGTTGCCGTTGCCGTTCAATAAGACTTCGTCCTCGAGCGGCTGTACTATCGCAAATATGTATAGAGACGGGCGCGTGCCTGGCGGAGGAGAGGAAGAGAGAACCGGGTCCCCTGTTCATCAACTTAGCTGGTATATAACTGGTCACGTCTTTGACAGATGCTGAACTAGCATGGGAGATGTCAGGCGCCAGCGCAAACATGCATAGAGGAAGCAAGTCGACTTACCGATTCGGAAAGTCTGGAACGTTACAGCGCCACGTTGGTTCAATCCCTGTCAGCTTCAGCACTTGGTCGAATGGTTGATAGAATGCGAGAATGACACGTCGTGTTTGGGCGCATTCACGCGCTAAGTTGGCAGTCGACCGGGCATCCTGCCCCATTCCAATCCGTGTCCGAAAACAAGTGCACGGTCCCACGATGCAGGGCATCGCCGACGTGAGCGGGGCGACCGGTAGCAAGCGGCGTTTCATCCATTTGGGCGCGTCGGCCGCCTTAGTTCCACTCAAAACGCAGATATGAGAATGAGAACGGGCTGGGATTTGAATTTGAGTCAGGCATCTTTGAGTTTGTGATGCTCAATGGAGATGGTTGCCGCAATCATCATGGTAGGCGTCGGTGCCCTTCTAAATTTTGAGACTGCAGAAGAACAACGTGGACCTATTGGTATAGCCAACGTATTGCTGCGGCAACACGCATATACTCAGTGCAGAGTCAGTCCCCGTAGTGTACAACCACGAAAGCGCACCGTGTACCGGGAAAAAACATGACACGGCGGATAGGCGACGGCGCAGACGGTGCGCCGCTTGCCACCGTGGCTACCACGCACACTCAGACTCACGCAAAGGCAGTACCGGCTAACTCTGCTGTCCAATCACCCTAGAAATTGCAGAACCAGTGAGCTACACAAGCGGGACGCAGAGTCGAAGGAGACTCACCTTCCGGACAGCACTCTCTGCGTACCCCGCGGAGCCCTGGTCAAGCTCTGCCAACCACTTCCTCGTAGAGCACCTTAATGCGGCCCAGCTGCTGCTCTGCATTACCCACACCTCCAAACGAGATCATCAACCGCCCGTCGGTCGGTGTCCCACACATCAGCACGACCATCTGTAGTGACTTGAGGACAGCACCAGCTCCATCTTGATGCCGGGGTTTTGGGCTCTAATTTTTTGCAAAAACATTGCAACATCTTTCCAGTGAACATTGACGCATTCTGATTGACCACGCGGGGCAAGAGTGGGTAAGCAAGCAAATTCGAGCGGTCAGGCTGCTGGCACCTGGTCAACATTCGATGGCAACCAAGAGTGGTAGGGTACGCACGATACGGGTTGCGGCACACTGTCCAAGCTGCGCGGCTCCTTGAAATCCTTGCTGAGCTGAAGCAGGCCAAGTGTGTTTTGGCGGCGCAAGTGCGACGCGCTTGTGGCTATTGGTGTCATGGTGGCCGGCGGATGCCGTGGAGAGCTCCGGCATATGCCGCCGACGCCTGCAACGACGCGATCACGTGGCTCTCAACCAGGTTTTCTGCACACGGTGACTTTTCACAAACACTGCGTGTTGTCGCGGGCTGACACAGTAGCAACAGGATAGTCTTGTCCAGCAAACCAATATGCATGGCCGCCGATCATCACGACGGCCGTACGACGTGCTCGACAAACATCGTGACGGTGGCACCGGGATCACTGTCTGCTCACGGATATCGGAGCACACTCGTCTGCATTCAGGTTTAAAGGGTCCATTGCGCCTATGTAGCTGGAGAGGAGGAGAATGCAACGCACGTTGGGGCGAAGGAGCGTACGCGTATTGATGACGAGTATATGCGCATGGTACTTACACCCGGGGGTGTGGTTGCGGGCCGCACGCAGCTTGACATACGTACAGCGTTGACTGCCGATGGCCTGCCCAACTAGCATCTGTGATGTATTGGAGGTTCGTGATCGAGAGATTCTGTTTCATTTTACCAGGTATCCAGCGTTTAGTGAAGTACCATAGGCGAAACCTCGTAATACCTGCAGTTCAGTTGGGAAAGCAAAATTAGATTGTGAGAATGGACAGCGGGAGTCAAGTATTGCAGAATCGAAGCCAAAGTCGGAACCGCCACGCGCTGATAGCTCCTGAATGGTTTGCATGCATGATAGGTCAGGAGTGCACGAACGTTGATCACAGGTCCCAGGTTGGCTGGAAGGAGAGCTTCAGCAATCGACATTCAAGATGAGACCCGAAGATGACTGACATGTTCTTGCGTGCGTGGCACACAGCTGCGTGAGGCATGGTCGAGGCCCCAACCCAGTCGTCGTACCACGTCTTGATGTGGTCTACGACACCGGACTCATCATATCCCTCCTCCGCTGACACAACGATACGCGGGTCATGCGTGTACGGTTCCGTGAACTGCTGAAGCCCGGAAAGCTCCGTCTCTGCGGACGCATCTCTTCCGAACAGGGAGACAATTCTCATCCGCTTGAAGCCACGGGAGGTATGCATGTCAACGAAGCTAAGCTGGTACACGCCCATTCCTAGAATCTTCCACCTCGATTCCGGGGGAAACCCGGACCCGGGTGGTATGGGTCGGGAGCAGTTGTATAGGCGGGTTATGCTCTGTACGCTGGGCGATCGCAGGAGGAGGCACACCGTCTTGCCGCTGAGCTCCGTGTGCACGGAAGTGATGTCGCGGAGGGCAGTGAGATGGGAGATGTCTGGTAGGTCAAGGATCACGTTATCCCTGACGCAAATTGACAGTGACTGTAGCGTCACCGGGAGGTGGGGAACGATCCACTTTATGATCATAGCAGGATAGCCGATCATCGCCAGCGTACGCAGACTTGGGCACAGCTTGACAATCTCAAGAGTGGCATCCCATAGACGTGATCGTCCAATGACAGTTTGGCCAATACGTTCGCGTTTCGTCTCTCCGAGTTGGGAAGGGTGCCTGTGCGTTTTGCCCGGGACCGTTTCCTCCCTACCCAGAGATGACGTACATAGGTATGAAGGAGGAGTTCATTAGGACCCGCGGCGGTAAGCTGCCCGTCTGACTCCGAGTTGAATGAAGTGAGCAGCGTGCGTTTAAAGAGGGCGGCTTGTGTCGACTTCGTCAGGACGACTGTAGAGTATAGGATAGGAATAATCCATGTGTGAACGGTCTTGCATGTCTGGGACAGTGCTGCAGCCAGCGAGCGGTCTCCTTCAATGGCATCTAGAAAGAGCTAATGCGTCACCATAGTAAAACGTACGTGCTTGGCAACGTAGGTCTGAAGATGTGGTAGACTCGGGACTCACAGGCTGAACGATCTCGAACGGTAGTCTAAGTCTGTGGCTTTCGCCATCCATCCTTTGAGATTCAGATATCCTCTGCATTGATAGAGGATGCGGTTCAATGATGTATAGACGATAACGGCGAAGACGACGACGATGTGGCCTGATGTGGCAGCAGCAACAGAACGGCGACGTACATAAGCAAGCACCGAGAGCGCGTGCACGTACCGTGGATCTCGATCCGGCTTACAAGATCCACCCCTCTGATCAGTCTTGGATCAGTCAGTCACATCGTCCTGTTCCCAACCACGAGCATGCGCAAGCAGCAAGGCCGTGCAAAGCAGCCACCTGGAGAGCGAGCCCTTCGAATGGGCAATAGCATACTGATCTACTCAATATCCAGCATTAACACTCCGTGTATGTTAGCACACGACGACATAACGCCCTCCGTGATCACCGCTTCACGTAGAGATGGTCTTTTCACGGCTCTCTAAGCCCTCATACAGGACGTCCCGGATGACCCACGGTGAGTCGTACCACATCCGCTTCTGTAGCACTAGATGCTCTACAACGGCCCTCGGATCCTGCTTGTGCAAAAGGTTGCCCTTTTTCGAATAGATATCGAGGCTCTGTTGGACACCGCGTCAAGGACTGCACGTCAATTGTCAGGGAATAACATCGAGTTTACCTGGAGGGTGTCGAACCGCACGAGGACCTGAGTGAGTAGGCGCGACCCGTTGTTCGGTACGACCCTGCCCATATGCGCCGGAACGCTGCGTACACTGAGTAATCGACACGGCGACCGCTCGCCTAGGTAGTTCCATACGTATCTCCTGGATGGGTCCTGCTGGCGGACCAGCTTGACGTAGTGTGCGCGTATGTCGCCGATGGAAAGCTCTTTGACGGTCTCCTCGTCGCGCCTGCGAAAACGCCAGTCTAGGAGGGTGAGGCAAGAAAGACAGAGGGGAAGACGTACTCGGCAACGGCGCGGTTCAGTTTCGTGTAGGTGTCCAACGCCATTCTACGGAGTGGTGCAACCCACGCTGAGTCACTTGTTGACTGCGCTCTAAAGATTTGTGGGGACCAAGGTGACGTCTTCGCGATCCCAGGGAAGCCCTTGTCACCGGCCATCATGCGCATACTGGACGACAGGGTGAACACCTCTCCAAAGGACCGCACGACTTGGAACACTGACCTCATGATGTTGCGGACCCAATTCCGAAATGTCGAGCCGGCCGCCTGCAGGTGGTCTGTGAGCGCAGCGTCCTTCTTCTTCGACAGCAGACTCGGGATGGTCAAGTCTTAAGCTTTTGCGTTCATTACATGGAGCCACGCACACAGCGGACAGCGGGCTCACCGAACGTCTGCACCGACTGAGCCCAAGGGTCGTACGGCAGCTGCTTCTCCATAAGTTTCACCATTTCCAGCCTTTTGATAATATCGTCCGCCGACAAGTCCTCCTCGCTTTTCGTCACCTTCGGCCTGCTCATTGCGTAGGATCGCCGGCACGGACTCCGCACAAGTCCGCCGAGCAGCCGCGAGTGTGATGTGCACCTCGCACTGAGCAGGTCCGTTGATCTTGATGCAACGCTAAGACATCTTCGACCCAGCTGCGAGGACATGGTCGTGGCAAGGAAAGGAGCGCGTCGGCTACGCAGTCAGTGACTGCCACAGAGTCGCGGGCTCGAGCAAAGTATCCAGAAGCGCCCACAAGCTTCCGGAAATAGCCGGATGGGCCTGTACGCGATGGGCGCTTACTACACCTGCGCACGTGCGCAGCCGGATTTCTCGGGTTTGCGTGGCGGGACGGCTTCGAAAGCTCGACGTCTGCACCTTTGCTTGCAACCACCACCATCTCGTCTCCTCGTTCTTGCTCTTGACCATGGCTGTACGTGTCCTTTGAGCACTTAGTCACTTGTCAGAAAGACAATGGGTTGCTAACTCTGTCTTGCAGCGTCAATCCCGCTCTTCTCGTCCTGCTCCTCGCTCCGCGCCCGCGGCTGCACCTCCTCAAAGCCGAGGCGCACACACCGCCGCGGCGCCCTACTCTGGTGCACAGGCTCCGCCAGCGCACCACGCGCCGACCGTCCCGCCCCAGGCGCAGACTCGGGAGCCGGGCATGTTTGCGCAGATGGCGGCGACCGCAGGTTCCGTCGCGGTAGGCTCGACCATCGGCCACGGCATCTCGAACATGCTGTTCGGTGGCTCCTCGCATGCTGCACCTGCTCCTGAGGCGCAGGCTCCCCCAGTCCAGCAGCAGACTTACCAGAACCAGGGACTGAGTTGTGAGGTCCAGGCGAAGGGTGAGTATTGGCGTGGCTTGGCGGAGAATTGGATAGCTGACAAATCTACTCGGTCGTGTAGACTTCACGAAGTGCTTGGAGAAGGCGGATCTGCCTTCGTGCACATGGTACTTGGAGCAACTCAAGGCGTAAGTCGACGCTTTCTTCTTATGTTAGTATTGGTGTAATGTTGACACATTCCCACAGTGCCAGGCTGCCGCTGCTCCTTACTAGAAGGAGATGTTGCTACTGTGCTTTCTATGAGCAATTCGTCGCACCCAATGTTATCTACGTCCTCGCAATTGGGCAAATTACAGTGGTCCACTCTTCGCTCATTTTTTCGTCCTCTTGATTGACCGTGCGACGCGTCTCTTGGTTCTAAGTATATGTATCAACGCTAGGGCAATTTTAATGGTCCGCCATGTCAGTCCTTGGCTGTTGCGATGAGCATGTCACTTCGTGCGTCACCTCAGCACAGACAGAGCTTCATGGACAACATTCTGATGGCAACGAAAGGCTCTCACCACTGGACCGTAGTCCAGTTCCTCGTAACAGTACGAACAGAACCATTTCCTCACTACCGGATATGCCTTGCCTATTGTCCTTCCCGGCGGTATCGCAAGCGCTTATCCGTCGGACCATCGGGTCTCCAGCGTGCAGGGGATTCGGCAGAAACACGTACACATGATCAGTGTATCCCATGATGCAAGGAATCTCGTCCCAACTTCGACATTTCGCCTACGCGACTTCGCGCTTCCAACCTCCTTCCCTGTCAGTCATTTAGTGACTCGCCGTGATGCACGGGCATCAAGACAGCTATCTGAGGGTATCTACTGGAGGCGCCGCTACGGGAGTGCAGCCCTGCATTGCAGTCTTACGAGACGGCGCGTCTACAGTTCACGTTTATTCAATTATTGCCAATGTCTTCGCGCAGCTTGCTTCTGCGCTATCTCGTTCGTATCACTGACGTGACCAATTCGTTCCATCGAAGGTTGCAGCTCACGTTTAGGCATACATCGAGGCGCACAGCAGACACGGATCAGAGAACCTGGGAAGTGCAGTGAAGGACGAGGCTGGGCGATTTGAACTCCTGAAGCACACGAGCGCTTAATGTGAACTCTCGTTGCCATCCAAGATTCCAAGTTAAGTTATGTTCCTCGGCGGACGAAGGCCCCGGCTTCTACGTTGCTTCTACGATGTGCGAAATACACATACCCCATATCTTAGGTGTGCCATATCGAGCTGAACAAAGAAACGACCCGAGCAAGCTCGGTAGCTTGCTCGCTAGTTAGTACATGTGAGGTACCGCAACTTACGTGATTCAACACTGTAATACTCAACCAGACTCACTGCTTCATCCTCCATTCCCCGCGTGCTTCATTTTCACAGGACAACCCTGACTCAGGCTCCGAGTACTTGAACCTAAGCACGCGCAGACAATAAAGCAGGAACGGACTTCCGAATCCCACGCAATCCAAGTATAACCCGAGAGGCCGTTTTCCAATTTCATTTACGAAATCAGTATGTGCAGCAACAGGAGACGGGGGTACGGACAGCATGACGATCTTGCGCGACGAATGTGGCAGTGTGTGCGTGTATGAACAACGAATGGACGTGGACGTGAAGGATCCAACAAAGCAGGCTAGCAGGTGCGAAGGAAACAATAATGTTAAATGCGAAGAGGCAGGGAGACGATGGCATGGAGTGATGGATGCGGTGGAATGCGGAGTCGGAGCGGGTCGTGTCGAATTACTCGAACGGCGGGGGATGCTTTTGTACATGAAAGGAGCGGCTTCTGTTTCGTTTCACGCTATGCGGACGGGGACTCGCGCGCGTGTCTCGTCCTGCCCGAAGACGACCGACACTTCAAGGTAGTACTGCACCATTTACGAACATCAGCGGTAGCCCAACCATCTGCCATCGCAGGACACATACCTTGACGACCAGATCCGCCCAGTTAATGCTCGGGATCATCTGCGGGTGCAGCTGCATCTTCGCCTTGTACAGTCCATCCGGGAGCATCGCCGTCGCGTCCAAGGTCGGATGCTTCCGACCCGGCTCCGTCCTCAGCCTTGGCCGTTTCGGAAAGCCTGCGTAGACATCCGTGTACACTGTACGTTCGTCTTGGTACCCCTCCTCCTCAACAAGCGGTGGTGGGATGGCCACCTCGCTCGGAGTCCTGCGCGCGTGGCCCAGGACGGGGAAGGACAGCTTGAGCCCGCGGCGCGGGAGCCGCGGCGGTGCGCTGTTCACAAGGCGCTTGAGCAGCCGCGTCTTGTGCGCGAGGATGACGGAGGTCGCGTCGTCGCTGCCGGAGCTGAGGCTCGTCGTGGACGCGCTCGTGAGCGCGGGCGAGGACAGAGACGGCGAGGAAAGGTAGGGCGAGATTGGCGAGCCCGGTGGAACTTCGATGTTCACCTGGCGCACGAGCGCGACGGTTATCGTCGCGTCGAGCACGATCTCGCGCGCGAGCGTGGCAGAGCGCGGCGTCGTGGTGAAGACGACGTAGTAAGGGATCGTAGAGGAGCGTGAGAAGGATGCAGCTTCCGGGATTGCGACCTGTGTAGAGTCCGGTGAGAATCACACTCAATTACCGCGCAGGGAAGCCTGCCTACGTACCGCGCATGTGAATGGGACGGGACGTTCTGGGTGCAATGTGGCCTCGAGCCATGTATCCTTGTCGCGCGACCGCCCGTCGAGCGACTCAAAGTCGCGGTCAGGCTCGAATATGATCGGGGCTTCGATCCTAGACGTCCGCGTCGTCAATCCCCCATCAGCAACAACACGCAGTGATCGCCCACTCACGACAACTTCGCATCACCGCCGGGCGCGTCTGATCTGCCCTCCCACGTCGCGACAAGCTTGTATGTGATCTCAGATCGTTCGACATACGCTCGGCCCCGGGGCCCTACGAGGCCCTCCACTACGGCGGAGAACGTTGGCGGCAGTTCCTCGCCCAGCTGCCCGGATGGCGGGACCTCGAGCGTGAACGGATATGGTCTGAGCACGCCCGAAGCCACGCTGGATTCGCTCGGCCGTCGCCTAAGCTTACGGGGAGCAACCGTTGCTGTAAACGCCTCTCGTAACGAGGAGTTTGAGCGCTGCCTCGTCATCTGAGGCTGTTCGACGGGGACGACCATGCTTGACTGGATGAACACATGGCGGTGCATCCCTGAGGCAGGCACCTTCCCTGAGGTTTTGCTGGCCGACGAGGGTGGTGAAATGTACACGAACGCGCCTTCCATCTGGGCGTCTGTAGTCAGTTCAAGCCGGAGGGATCGATTCGCCGGCACACGTAGCACGTACAGAGATGGTCAGGCGACCTGGGTTCGCGGTCAACCCTGAGTCGAGGAGCACCGTCCCAGATATCTTGCTGTGCGTGTCGAACACTGGCAACGAGCGGGGAGTTTCGTAGCCGGGGGGCCGTGTCATTTTGACAGACTGGCTCCATACATGCAACTCAAATTGATTTGGGATCCTGCGAGAGGTCAACGGGCGTGGTGTAGCGGCGGAGGCGTGACATACCTGAAAACGGAGATATGGGGGAAATCCGGCTCCTCTGGCGCAGGAACGGACGGAGAAGGAAAGCTGGAAGGAGCGTACTGCGTGCGCGTCCGACTGCGCGACCGCCGCCTGCCTAGTAGCCAGGTCTCTGAAAGCGACGGACGCGAGGGTGCGTCCGAGTCGGCAGCACTGACGGGAGACTTGACCAGGCTGTTCACGCGCGCTCGTCGGCCTCTCGGAGAAGTCCGGCTCCAGGCTGTCGATGGAAGGGCGTCCGAGGACAGTGTCGAGGCGAGGCCGGGCAACCATATGTAGTGTACAGAAATCAGGAACGTCAAAGCAGCATGGGCAGGCGGCAGCAGAGCGTTAGGTCAGACGTGGCAGGGCACAGCAACGCGCACCAAGACCGGCCGTTGGTTTATAACATGAGTGGGAGCCGCATCATCGACCCCCGCTTCTACACGCGCTTCGCAGGCATCAGGCGCGCTACCCGGTCTGCAGCTCCTTCGCTTCGTTGCGGCAGAATCGCTGCCATTGGCCCCCGCATCAGCCTTTGCATCAGCCCGATACGTCCGCCACCAGCGATCCACGCACCCCATTGGCTCACTGTCCGCGCGCGCAGACCAGATCCAGCTCCGCCCGCTATCCCTTTCCCGGCGCGGTCGAGGCGTCCTCAACCCATCGTTTTGCCGCCGCGTTCGACGACCTGCTTGGCTCGACTTAGCTGCGATCTCTCTCGTCGTATATTTAGCGACTCGCTGCGTCTGGCTGCACGGCGCAACACCCGGACACTGCAGTGCCCGGGACGCCTGCGATAACAGGACATCCCCCAATGGCCACTACCGTGACATCCATCATCTTCGTGCCGCCAAGCAAATAAATCGGTAACGGGTCGCCCCGCTGCGTTCACGAAGTCGAGAACCCACGAGTTGACTGGGTGAACAGTAAGTAACCTACGGTATCACCCACTCACTATCAGTGGGACCTTGATCCTTCACACGACGTGTTTGCGAAGCTTGAACGGATATGAACATGAGAGTCTTACGGGAGGACATGAAATAGGGCGGTCAAGGGCAAGGTCGTTTATGTACGTGGCGACTTCTGTGCGAGAGTGGAGGGTCACATCGAGACTACAGATACTCCATCTCAGAGCGAAAGCTGCCATGTCTGTCGCCTGCGAAACTCTGGGCCGCATCGAATGCCCTCAAATGCATATGCCAGATGGCTCTCGACACCGGTTGACTTCGGCTGAGGCGAGCCCGGTCAGTGAGTTACGTTTTGAGTTTCAGAAAGACAGAGAAAGACAGTGCACATCTGACTCACCGTTTGTAATCGGATCCAGATTCCAGGTCACATCGAAACTCGAGCGACCCTGGCAGCTGGAGGACTGGGCTCAGTATGGCCCGGGTGTGCCTCAGTTAGGGAGACCGCACACCGGCGCACGGCACCGAAGAATGAACGTCGAACAACGCGCCAACACATGGATCCTCAGTGTCAGTCTTCGGACGGGCTGCTCCTCGTTCGTAGAATGCCGTGCCCTCTACCGCCAATACATAAGTACACTCCCGAGCACAGCGGGGCTTGGTTGTTTCGCACGTCGCGGAGGCCCAGCCCGCTTCGAGTGTCGAGCTCGAGGAAGGCCGAGGAACGCATCCTCTGCTTAGCAAAGTCGTGTTCTGGTATCGTTCTGTGGAAGACGGGTAGTTCCTGATACAGAAGCGAGATAGGGCAGAAGCGGACGGGCTGCTGGCTGGATATAGTATAGACGCGTCTCGTAATCCCTAACTGAGGTGACTGCACTTCCGATGCGCCACAGTGCGTCCACTGGCAGTTGGCTCGCACGACGAGTACTTAATCTTGATGCTTGATGCGTGTGCTATATGACGGGAAGGACCTGACCGCTGCCACTGGACGACCGTACGAAGATGCGGAGTTGAACGGTGGACAGGCTTCCTTTCCGGACGAATAAGAGTCCCATGATCATATCATGGGCGATTTTCCCGCCGGAACCCCTGCGAAACGGTTTCGCAGGGCATGGTAAGCGTCAGGTAAGCGAGATGAGAAGTGCTGTTACAAATAATAGGCTACTGATATCCGGCGCGAGGGAGAGAACGAGAAACTCGACGGGCCGACTCAGGCCCGTCCCGCCACTGCCCCACCCGCCTTGATGCGCCCCGGGGATGCCGAAATCTAGATTTCTAGGCATTTGGGCCTGCCCAGTGCCGCCAGGTGCCGGGCGCCCTCAAGCCGCCCTGCCGATGCCCAACCATAACTAGCCATAACTCTGTGTACTCTTCATGTATCGGCAATCTGCATTGGGCGCATTTCATGTAAAATGTACTTTTCGTCTGAATTTCTCGAGACTCTGAGCCATTGCCGAGCGCTGAACGTTACGTGCACAGCGAAAGAGTAAGTAGACCCAATACTTACCGACGTGTGACACAGATGTCTTCCGGCTATTGGGGAGCTGTGAACGCAAGCTGTGCCAGACAATTCTTGTGTATAGTAAGTCCACTCCTGTAACTAGGTGTCGTAGCTGATACTGGAGCCTACAGAGCATAGTCAAGCTGAGAGTAACTTGAGCATGACAATGACACATGTATTGCCGCGCGTGAACACGCTCACGTGATGCTGTTGAACGCGCGCTCTTGCATCACTGACGCTGGTGAGTAACACTCAATCTCACGGCTTCACGAAGCCATACACTCCCTTCTGTGCCCGTTGCATCGGCACTCTGCTCGCAAGGAACTTCAAACATCGGAAACTCAGGAAGACGCAGACGAGGGAATCGACGGCAAGGGACTCGTCGTCGGAGAGTGAGACTAGGCGCCGGAAGCGATACTGCATATGGTAATAAGTCACGCTATCGTCACGCTGGGTAAAGGTCCAGATTTGCGTTACACCTTGTTACCTCTCCCTCTTCGAACTAGTACCATACTACAACAACACGATCTACGGTCTCTTATTTGGTGAGTGTACTCTGGGTGGGTACCCTCGATTACATTTTGTGACATTCATTCGTAGACCACCATCAACGGAGACGATACAGGTTAAATAGATCCAATCATCTGGGTAAAGGAACGTGTACCGCTTCTCTGCAATGACGGACACCCAACATCGTCGTGGGAAGCCATACAAGATGGCAATGTCTTCTACAAACGGCACCAGCTCTACTCAATACCCGGCAAGCTGCCCGACCTGGGCAACTTCATCGTCGCAGGATGTCGATACGGTGGCCCAATAGGCACGTCACACGAGCTTTGTGCTTCAGCAGCTGTCTCTGACCCGACTGCCATATAGCTCTCATGAGAGACACCACGAAGATGGTCGCCCTCGGTCTCGCCACGACGTCTTTCGCGAAGGCGCAGATTCACGTCTACTCCTCCGCCGGCGAGGGCCTGCTCATATTCAGTGTGGCTATCCCTTGCTCTCTCACCCGGGCACCGCTGACTTCGTGGTAGTGGGATCAAGGCAAGATTGTCCGGTTCGGGTGGACGCACGACGAGCGACTGGCCGTCCTGAATGACGAGGGTGTATACCGTCTGTACGACCTTCAGGGCGACTATCAGCAGCACTCGCTGGGCAATGAAGCAGCGGAGATGGGCATCATCGACGCGCGCATACACGAGGGCGGGCTGGTGGCATTGACGGGGTCGCTGACGTTACTGGAGGCGAAGGGGTGGGACGGTGGCAAACCGCTAACACTAGCGAATCCAGGTGAGTCCGAACCAGCTCCAGCAACTCCCGCGACACCAACGCGCACTGCTAGGTCTCACCCAGCCACCACACTCCTGGGCGGTCGTCCCGCCCGACCTCACCATCTCACGGCACGTCGAGGTGCTCCTTTCCGTCGACTCCTCCATCTACAGCGTCGACAACCTCGAGTCGCTCGACCAGCATCTCTCCCGGGGGCCGTTCACGTTCCTTGCGCCCTCGCCGAACGGCAAGTCCCTCGCGCTCCTTACCTACTCGGGTCTCCTCTGGGTCGTCTCGGCCGACTTCCAGCGAAGCCTCGCGGAATTCAACACGACGGACGTCGCGGGCGCGGTAGGCGACGTGAGCCAGGTTGAGTGGTGCGGGAATGATGCGGTGCTGGTGACGTGGGACGGTCTCGCAGTGTTGGTAGGGCCGTTTGGCGATACGCTGCAGTGCGTGTGTTCGAGTGCGCGGATCGATCCTACCTAACTCGTCTTAATAGGTACTTCTACTCAGGACCGACGTTTGCCATCACGGAAGTGGACGGTATTCGTGTCATTGGTCCCGACAGCTGCGACTTCGTCCAGAAAGTATCGCGTACGTCGTACGCATGTTGATGATCCATCTAACATCTAATATCACATCATAGCATCATCCGTCTCTGTGTTTAGACCAGGTTCTACGTCGCCATCAGCGATCCTATATGACGCCTGGGAAAACTTCATGCGGAAGTCGCCCAAGGCCGACGAAAGTATCCGGAACATTCGCCCCGAGCTCGGCGCTGCCGTTAACGAATGCATCGATGCGGCAGGACGGGAGTGGGAGCCAGCCTGGCAGCGGCGTCTCCTGAATGTGAGCACGCTTTTGCGCGCGGGGAATCGGCGCTGCTGACGCGTGATGGGCATGTAGGCGGCGAAGTTCGGACGGGCGTTCCTCGACTTGTACGACCCGACGGATTTCGTACAGATGGGACGAGCGCTCAAGGTTCTGAATGCCGTACGCTTCTACGAGATCGGCATACCCATCTCGTACGCCCAGTAAGCTCGACCCGTGCTTCTCCAGGTTGCCTCAATCAATTCGCTAAACTTTGCATCACGCAGATACACCCAGCTCTCACCTGCACACCTCATCGACCGGCTCACCGCGCGCAGCCTGCACCTCCTCGCGCTCCGCGTATCTTCCTACCTCTCGCTTAAGCCTGATGCCGTTCTCAAGCACTGGGCGTGCGCGAAGATCGTGCGCTCGAAACCGACTGCGACGGGAAGCGGTAGAGACGCGGAGCTCGACGGGGATGATGCGGTCTGTCGGAGCATCGTCGAGAAGTTCGAGAGCTTGGGCCGGGGCGACGTGAGCTATGCGGATATTGCGAAGCGCGCGTGGGAGGTCGGGAGGGCGACGCTGGCGACGAAGGTGGGTTGGAATTTCCTTCTGCTCTGTGGTTGTCTGAGGGTGGCCGCTGAGAGGTGTCGTAGCTTTTGGACCATGAACCGAGGGCTTCGGACCAGGTGCCGCTCCTTCTGAGCATGAAGGAGGACAGACTTGCACTTACGAAGGCGGTCGAGAGCGGAGACACCGACCTCGGTAATGTCCCAAATCATCAGTACTCAGTCGTTGTGTCTGACAGTTGCACGGTATAGTATACCATGTCCTCCTCTACCTCCAGCGCCGGCTACCCCTCGGCTCATTCTTCCGACTGATCGAAGAAGGCGGGTCGAAGCTCGCTCCAGCAAGCCGACTCCTCCAGGTATACGCGAGAGAGCAGAACAGGGAGATGCTGAGGGACTTCTATTACTCGGACGATCGACGCGTGGAGAGCGCCGTTCTCTGTTTGGAGGAAGCTGCGACAATGCAGGTGGGAGCCATCCTAAGCCTAATGAATTGTGTACTCATGGTGTTTGTAGGACCCGAACTCGAAGATCAGCTCGGTGAAGGCTGCACAGAAGTTCTTCTCCGAGGACAAGGAGCGAGGGTTCGAAGCTAAGGTTTGCGCCTCTAGTACTCTGTAGTTTGTCCATCATACTCACGTTGGATGTTCTACATACAAGATGACAGACGAGTACGCGCGATTACTGACTGCTCAGCAACAACTCGAGAAAGAGGCAGACGGGAAGATCGCATTCTTCGGGCAGAGCGTGAACGACACCATCCGAACCTGCCTCCTCAACGGCATGGCGAAGCGCGCAGACAAGCTCAAGGCGGACTTCAAAGTCCCTGAAAACGGTACGCACTCTCGACTCCTCCATGTCCCACCGCCAATGAACCTAATCATACTACAGCTTCTGGTATGTAAAGCTTCACGCGCTCACCGTAACTCGGGACTTTGACGGCCTCGACGCGTTCGCGCGCTCGAAACGGTCGCCGATCGGGTACGAGCCGTTTGTGCGGCACCTCGTCGAGAAGGGTCACAAGAAAGAGGCTGCGACGTACGTGCTCCGCTGTGACGCGCACAAGCGCGTGGACCTCTACGTGCTGTGCGATGAGTGGCGTGCGGCGGCGAAAGAGTGCAAGGAGCGTGGGGATAAGGCAAAGTTGGAGTGAGTCCTCGTTTTGGGTTACGAGGGGACGAGGGGAATGACTGACGTTGCCAAACAGACAATTAAGGAAGTCCTGCCCGAACTCACTTATTGCGAGGGAACTGGAACAAGCCGTAGCATCCATGAAGTGATGCAACATCGACCCGGAGTTGCGGTCACTGCTTGCAACGGGCGCGAAGTTGTGTGCTGTCTGAACTCAGGGCTGATAACGACTATGCCTCATGGACGTTCGCTCATGTCTCCCGAGGACTAAGTTCTTCAATTCTAGGACTTCATGGCACGGTGGCTTTGGTTACGCGAGTCTCAGTACATTAATCGCTAGGTATACATTGGAGCCGCTCTATCGTACATCTCTGCTTCCATCTCGTGTACTTTGCTTCAGTCGGTCTTGACCTTATCCTAGACGACATCCGGAAGTTAGTAACCGTGGGTATGGCCTATGTTGTGCTCACCGGCTGCCCAGTGCCGACCTGGTCTGCGGTCTGCTTGCCAGTCTCCGCACCCTTGAAGTATTCTGCAAGACCGTCCTTCTTGTCAGCCCCCCTTGTCCACTCGCTCATTGCAGGTGAAGCACGCACGTTGGCGCTGCTCAGCGTCGGACACTGCATCAGGCTTTGCGCCGCTTGCGCCCGTCACCCCCATAGGCTTGAGTCCTCGCCCGTCGCTTCGAGGGGCGGCGAGTTGGTTCCGGAGGTGGTTTTGCTGGACATGACTGTGGTTGTGAACGGAATCAAGTGTGGTGAGGATGGCAACTAAGGCGCGGTGGGTTTATATAGGGATGCCTACGGCTACGCCTGCAGTTTGCGTTCACACCGTGGCGCGTTCGCGGGCGACATGACGTCGTGTCACGAACGCGCCTCGTCACACGCACGTGATCTTCCGTCATCGTTGTCGAGATGGTCACATCCAGTGAACATTTAGTGACTTGAACAGTGACCTACGCAACTGAGACAGCCCGCGTCGACTTCGAGTCAGAACATCGCAATACAGTACATTCTTGTCCCCGCTCTTCTCTGGCTAGTGAATCCTACATATGTCGTCTCGTGAGATCTGCTTCTGTTGCCTCCTCGCTTCATGCGCGATTCGCTTCACTGTTTGGTCTTCAATACTCTTGCCACCACTCCTCGAATGGGGTCCAGCCAAGCCCGCCTTGGCCCTCCATGAGGTCCTCTGTCTCGCGCGTGTACAGCTGGCAGTCTCGTGGCCGCGTAGTAGCAGCGTCTCCCTACACGAGACCGATGCCGAGTAAGCAGCCATGTAAGCGGTCAGCGTGATGGTGAAGACAGCGAGAGATGAAAGTAACGCACCGTCGGGGCCTCAGCATCCGGGATAATGTGACTATGAGGCACGCCGAGGAGACGGGACAATATCAGACACATCTCGTACTTGGTGAACGGCTCGCTGGCAGAGTAGTGTAGGATCGGCGGGATAGCCTTCGAGGCGGGCAGTGCTATACAGATCCGCGGCATCAGCACTACATCGGCATGATCGCAAGCTTGGGCAACGTTTCCTTACAGGACAGCCGAACGAGGAAATCGGCGATGTCGACGACACACGTCGGATAACGCGTCGCGTAGTGGTCCATCTTGTATTGCTTCCCGCTCTGGTCCGCGACGACGTCTAGCAAGATGTTCACGGCAGTATCCGCGTTGTTGGGTGCGGGACCGTAGAGGACGGGCACCCGGAGGACGATTGCGCGTGCGTCCACGACACCGAGTACCGCGAGCTCACCGTCACGCTTCGTCCGCCCATAGAGGTTGACCGGGTTCGTGCGCGCGGAGGGCGAAACGGCGGCGAGGTGCCGTCAAAGACGTAGTCCGTGGAGATGTAGACGAGCGTGAACTTGAGCGCTTTCGCGGTTTTGGCGAGGTGCTCCGGGACGCCGACGTTGAGCTGTGTGATGGCATGTTCGAATGACTATCGACGACATCCGGTGTGCATGACTTACCTGCTGTGCGCCCTCTGGATTCTGGTTCAGCGCGGATCAGCTTATCGCTTCGAGCTGCAGCGATCGAGCGGACGCAACCTTCTCTGCGACATCCGGCCTGCGCTCTGCAGCGCAGTGGATCACCCCTGTTGTCACCCCACCAATTCTTCGGTTAGAAAAAGCCCATCATCAAGCGCGTTGTGCTCACAGTCAGGCTTGAACCCCATGAATACCCGCTCCACCTCCGCGGAATCGAGCAAGTCAAGCTTCTTGAGCTCCCCCGTCGGGCGCGAGTTCGCGAGTCCAAGAACTTCATGACCAGCAGCTTTGTAGGCTTTGTAGACGGCGGACCCGAGGATGCCAGAGGCACCTGGATGTGAAGCAACACATAGTGAGACAGCGCGACTCAGTGCTGAGTGAGCACTCACCTGTGATTATAACGCGCATGATGTCGTTTCAGCAGTTAGTTCTGTGCAGCTCCTCGATGATAAGCACACCAGAGAAGACGTAGAACAAGCCAATTGCTGAGAGATGGGATGAACGTAGACGATATGTAGAATGCACAAGTACACTGGCAGGACTTTCCGCAGGCGCCACTGGGAATCAGCCACTGCCGGATCGAGATCCACAGTACGTGCTCGGTACTTGCTTACGTACTACGTCGACCGCGGTTCAGTCGCTGCTGCCACAACAAACCAGACGTCGTCGTCAACTTCGCCATTATCGTCTATACATCATTGGATCCATCCTCTATCAATGCAGAGGCCATTTGAATCTCGAAAGACGGATGGCGAAAGCCACAGCTTACCGCTGGAGATCATTCAGCCTGTGAGTCCCGAGTCCTGAGTCTACCACATCTTCGGACCTACGCTTGACAAACACACGTACGTTTTACTATGATGCCGCACTAGATATTTTTGGATGCGATTGAAGGAGACCGCTCGATGGCTGCAGCACTGTCCCAGACATGCAAGACCGTCTACGCGTGGATCATCCCTATCCTCTACTCTACAGTCGTGCTGACGACGCCGACCCAAGCTGCCTCCTTTCAACGCGCGGTGCTCACTTCATTTAATTCGGATTCAGAAGGGCACACTACCGCCACACGTCTTACTGAACGCCCCCTTCATACTTATGTCCATCATCTCTGGGTAGGCAGGAACCGCCGGTCCCGAGCCAATCGCACAGGCACTCGTCCCCAACTCGGAGGGACGGGGCGCGAACGTGTTGGTCAAACTATCATCGGACGATCACGTCTATGGAATGCTACTCTTGGAATCGTCGAGCTGTGCCCAAGTCTGCGTACGCTGGCGATGATCGGCTATCCCGCTACGATCATAGGCGTAATCGTGCCCCACCTCCCAGTGACGCTAGAGTCGCTGTCAATTCGCGTCAGGAATCATGCGACCCTCGACCTACCAGACATTTCTCATCTCACTGCCCTTCGCGACATTGTTTTCGTGCACACGGAGCTCACCGACAAGACGGTGTGCCTCCTTCTGCGATCGCCCAGCGTACAGAGTATCACCCACCTATACAACTGCTCCAGACCCATGCCACCCGACCTCGGGTTTCCCCCGGATTCCAAGTGGGATAATGATAATCTAGGGATGGGCGTGTGCCAGCTTCGCCTCGTTGGCAAGCATGCCTCCCGTGGCTTCAAGCGGATGAGAATTGTCTCCCTGTTCGGAAGAGATACGTCCGCAGAGACGGAGCTTTCCGGGCTTCAGGACTATATGGCATCGGATGTGTATGACGCGCGTATTGTAGTGTCGGCAAAGGAGGGGTGCGATGGGTCCGGCGGCATGGACCACATCAAGAGGTGGTACGACGATTGGGTTGCGGGCCTCGGCCATGCCTCGCGCAGTTGTGTGCCACTCACGCAAGAACATGTTGGTCGTATTCGGGTCTCATTACTCTGAATGTCGATTGCTGAAGCTCTCCTTCCAGCCATCCTGGGACCTGTGATCAATGTTCGTGCGCTCCTGACCTACCAAGGTGCAAAATGTACGGGAGCTATCAGCGCGTGGCGGTTTCGAGTTTGATTTCGATTTCGCAATACTTGACTCTCGCTGTCCATTCTCACAATCAAAATTTGGCTTTCTCAACCGAACTGCAGGTATTGCGAGTTTCGTCGATGATCCTTCACTGAACGTTCGATCCCTGCTAAGATGAAACAGCATATCTCGATTACAAACCTCCCATAGCATCACAGACGCTAGTCGGGCAAGCCATTGGCATTTAACGCTGTGCGCATCCCAGGCAGCGCGCGGCAACCACACCTTCGGACGTACCTGGGGCTATACTCGTCGCATCAGCACACGTACGCTCCTTCGCTCCATCATGCAATACTGTACATCTCTCGCCTCTCCAGCGACATCGACGCAACGTTGCCCCCAAACTTGAATACAGGCGAGTGTGCTCTATACGTGACTTATGAGCAGACTAACGAATTATGACTCCCAGCGACGTATCTGTTAGCTCGTCTGAAGAGCTGCTTCGTTCATGCACTACCCCGTCGTCTGTCGTCGTGTCATGCAAGCGGTGACCGACGCGTGTCAATGGGTTGACAATCGGTGTGCGGGACGGGCGAATCGGACATCTTCCGAGTGCCCGTGCTAGAAGGCTGCAGGGTCTGGGCCATAGCTTCTCGGACGCATGACGCACAATCGTCTTGTTCGACCGCAGGACATATTACCAAGGCATCGTGAACTGCGGGATACCGCGTGCATCCGTATGTCCCAGCTAGCGTGCTCGATGGAAGCGTACTGAACTAAGTCAGACTTGGGTGAGTATACAGCTAGAGCAGGAGGTCCACCGTGTCCTAATCTATCGTGATATGGCACTGACTACTCGTTGCCAGGTACCAGTGCCGATACATCGGTACTCTCGTCACTAGCACCCATCGATTCTACGATGGCTACCTGGGCCGATCAGGGCTTCGATGAGTATCGTGGTGTTTCCGTTTCTCTCCCTAATGAGCGGGCCCTCGAAGTAGCCAGAGCAGGCGTACTGAAAGCGGAGTGCGTTCATATCTCTCTTGCAAGTCTGTTCTCTGACGCGGAAACTCGCGTTCCCAGTTCTCTACATAATGTTGTCTCTCATCGCGGAGACACCTCATCGGCAGTCTCACGGGCCACCTCCGTCCGCTCGTCCAGAACCGATGGTTGGAAGACGCAGCTGGCAATGTCGCGGACAACACGTCCCAGCTCTGGACCACCGCGCGCGCAACCGTGTGTTCTTCTGGCTACCTGCCGCGGCCTCCTCACCGCCGTGCGAGGCATCAGCACGTAGACGGAGCCCTTCCTACCACCACCGGTATGCAGTCGCCTGACTATCCACGCCCGCGGGCTCGTATTCTTATGACAGTGAGCCGTACTTCTCCTCGCCGCCGTCACACACATCCACGTCGTTGGTGAGTTGTCGACAATACCCCTGAACCTCCGCTTTGTCCTGACGTCGCTCCGTTACCTCGCGTTCTTCGTCGACATATACAACACACAGCGACATATGCCCTGTGTGATGTCGTTGTTTGGAATCGGAGATGATCCTGATCTTCCCCGAGATCAATGGCTCGGAGTACCTTGTGACCCGCATGGGCACCGCGATGGGCATACACAAAACGCTATGCGTGTTTCCGGGCGCGAGTAAGGATAACGTACGTATGCAGTAAGAAGCGGCTGCTATGTGCAGGACCGAGGGCCGGAAGTCTGCTAGGCCGAGGGCTGCTGATCGCCCGCAACTCTCGCGGGATAGAAGTGATCCTGGTATGTGCCGCTGTCTAAAAGTTATCCCTCGACTGACCTCTTGACTCAATTCTAGTGCTGTATGATGGTAGATGATGAATATTTGTCTAGCAAGGCTTTTGCTATGGTCGACGACCCGACTAAGACCGACATTGTGTGCGTGCATAGAACCTGTTTCTGGGTATCGCGACAGTGGCATATCGAATCATCCGTTCCCTGTGCGTGTAAATTTCTCTTTCATAAATACTAAATACAATCATAGCATGGACCTTTCGGAACCAACACAGGTAACGTACAAATACATTCTCGATCATACAAACACAATCTCAACTTGAGCAAACATACTTTGCACGATACTAGCTACCACTATCAAGCCGGGAATTGTTTTATGCACACTTCAAACTAGACACCAACATGTATGAAAGGTACCCATGACAACAGACTCTTCTCTGTATTGCCATACTGCTGCTGGAATTCCTGGATAGCATGGTGAAGGGCATATGCAGCCTTGCTACTATCAGGTTTCACATCCTTCAACAGATACTTGTAGACCTCATTGGCAATGATAGGGGCATCATCATCCATGATGCTCCACATGGTAGCAATGACACTGGAATAACTAGCAGCTAGCATCCCAGCAGCCAAGTGCATGGACTCTTCAGGGAGGTTCTCATCTCCAGATGCTGTTTGGCAGGCTGAGAGGAAGGCAAAATCTGCATGAGGCAAGACCTTCTGGATGATCCTTGACAATTCAATTTTCCCATTGTACAGATAGAAGGAACTGTCCAAAGGACTGGATATGTCTTGCAGTGCATGGCATGCAAAGTGGATCCAGCTGTGATCTTCCATGCCTTTCATGACAGCCTCAGTTGTAGCTTGAGAATGCTCTAACATTGTTAACTCAAGCTTTGTATTCTGCATGTTGGCCTTGATCCTTTGGAGCTCCTCCTTGGTATTAGGAAGAATCCTCTGGCCTGGTGTCTGAGGCTGACTGATAGCAAGGAGTCCATGAAACTCATGCTTCTCAATGGACTTAGCCTCTAGGAGAGAGGTAATAGTGGGAGTGTATGATGAGACCATAAAGTCTGAGACTTTGCTTCCTGTTTGGCCATCAGAGTATAGACCTGCTGCATGAATTGGAAGGAAGGCCATTGGACCTGTCAAACACCACCACAAGTGTGGAAAATCTTGGGATGGACTCAGACATGGTGTCTAGAATATTGTATTATTAGTCATGAAATGCTCAGTACCATGATAATACTCACCATATTGAGGCCCAAGATAATGGGTTCAGCTACAGATTGCCATAGTTCTGCAAGTATTTCATGCAAGGATTCAGTTGATGCTTGCAATGATACCATCCTAGCTGATCTGGTGACATCTCTGGCAGCTCTGCCTGCATTTTTCAGTAAATCCTTCAAGTTCTTCTGCATAGCCTCTGCCTTTGAGTAGTTGAAGTTAAACAAAGGTATATGTGTGGGCTCAGATGATCCTGGCTGCATGACTAGTGCATGACATTGATGTTGATAGACAGTGATGACAACTATGATGCCATATTGCGAGGCTTGCATGAGTTCAATGAGAGAATGAGGCTGCAGGAAATGCTCAAAGCCAGTAGTTGACTGTATTTTCTCAACAAGTAGCTCCCACTCCCTTGCTAACTGTCTATGCCTTTGGGCTGCCTGCTGAGATGTCTTGCTGGATTGCATACTCTGATTGACAGTCTCCCTAGCATTGATGGCTTGCAAGCTCTTAGTCACTGACTTAAATTCTTCAGCAAGAATAGGGTTGACTTGTTCAAGTGCCTCTACAGGAGATCTCAACCTCAACAGCTGTCCCCATAAGATAGAGCGTGCTTGCTCTAACCATTCAAGAGCTAATCCATATTGCTTACTCCCAAGGGCAACAATGACAGCTTCATTTGCAAGGTCCCCAATGACATTGACCCTGCTGTACCTCTTGCTCAATGGAAGGCCTTGCCATACCACTTGAGGTATCAACTTGATTGCATAGTCATAGGCATCAATAGTGGATTGATGCAGTGATGGATCAGCTGCTGACATTCTTGCCCATCTAAGGGTGAAGTCCAGCCTTTTGTCTGGCTGATGGACACTGAGTTTAGCCACCTGCCCATAGGCATTGCTTGCCTCCTTAATATCATCCAAATTCTTAGACCACTCATATCTGACATTGTATGCATTTCCCAGAGCCCCATAGCACATGGTCTTGTATGGATCTGAATCTATGGTTCTCCTCAAGGAATCTCTGGCCATGTCAATGGCTCTCTCAATATCATGAGGATCTTTGCTGTATTCAAATCTGGATAGGAGTGCATGTGATAATGCTGCAAAATGATATTCCTCTGGATTGAGCATGTGAGCAGTCATGTGTGCTGCAATTGCTTTGTCAACCATAGAAATGTCACTCCCACCAATGCCAAAGTGATCTGACTGCATCTGATATGAGGTACCAAGGTCAATCAACAGCTGAGGTCTTTTAGGATGATCAAGGGCCATGATATCACTGGCTTGGTTCAGCACTGAGACAGCCTCTTCAATGTCTGAGTAATTGAGAGTAAATTCATACTTCATTCTCAATGCATATCCAAGTTGTTGCATATAGAAGGGAGTCTCTGCATTCCTTTCACCAAGAAGGCCAATAGCAGCTTTGTAACTTGTGACTGCCTGCTCTATGTCCTCAATTTGATGCAACATACCAAACTGGCTCAGATGAATATTTGCTGTACTATTCAGGATCATAGGCTTAGCTGGGTTGTCCTCCTGAATATTGGCCCCATTCAATGCATCCAAGGCAGCCTCAAGATGCACAATATCCCCTGTCTGGGAAAACATGCAGGAGCATGCATTGGCAAGGTTGATCAAGTAGTGTGACTTTCTGGCATGAATTTGAGGAGCAGTATTCATTGCCATCTTATGTGCATTGACAGCCTCTTCAATATTACTCAATTGCCATGATTGTTGCCAAAGGCTGACATACAGAGTACCAAGAGTGTCCCAAAAGACATGCTTGTGCTGGCTATGATCTGGTGTTATCTCTAAGGAATGTCTTTGAAGGCTGAGAGCATTGTGCAAATCCTCAACATTATCACTATATTGCCAATGAGCATGGTAAGCATTGGCCAAGTTGTTGAGGTAGCCAGCCTTGGAAATATTGTGGTCTGCAGTAGACCCAACTACCAATGTACCAATGGCAATGGCCTCCTCTAGAAGCTCAACATTCCTTGTGACTTCAAATAGTTCTTGTTTCATCCACCCTAGGAGGCTCTGATACTTTGTCTTCTTGAAATCTCCATCATCCACAAGAGCCAGAGTTTTCTGGCATGCCTCAATAGCCTCATACAAAACATTTGGGTCATGAGAGAATTCATACTGTCTATCATATGCACTTGCCAATGCAAACAATGAAGTAGGCAGCAATGGACTGCCATGCTTCTCAGATAGCTTGATAGCCTCTTGTGCAAACAATACAGCACTCTCAATTGAGGACAATTCTCTTAGATGGTCATAGTATTTGCCATATGCTGTTGAGAGATTGATTGACAAGTCAATCAATCTTGCATCACTTGGGAAGTTCAACTTAGCCATTTCCAGTGTGGATATTGCTTTCTGCAATGCAGAGAAATCACCAAAGTCCTGATAGCTTATCAAGTACATGGCTCCTAAGTTGTTCAAGCCAAATGGGAGCACATGCTTGCGGTGGGCATTCAGAAAGCACAATGTCACACAGAGCTTGATTGTCTTCTCAATGTCAGCAAGGTTCCCAGTCTGGTTGTATCTTGCATATAGCTGATCACGCAGATCAGCTATGTGCCCGACCAAGTCCCGCAAGTCTTTGGCCTCTGAAGGGGATATGTCAGTAGGCATCGTTGTTTCCTCTGAAAAGGTGATGCAATCCCAGCTGAGCTTGTACGGGCTGTTGGGGACCTCGATGTTGACCATCCCTATAGGTGCGTCCATGAGTAGATCCCAGTAACAACGGGGTAACACTCTACCGATGATGCCGTCCACGACATCGGCTTGACTTGATAGAAGATCGCGGCCGGTCTGCGAGACTTGTCCAACAACACTGACCTCCTCGGACGACGCTTCGCGCAGTAGAGCGAAGTCGATCTGTTCGATGTCGCCAGGCCTGTGCGTTGTCGGTAGGCTGCTGCATGCTGAATATGAACGATATGACGCACAATTCGAGTTCACCGTCCGCGGTCCAGCAACGACGCGGTTCAGGCTGCGCTATGAGATCCAATCGCGCAACCTCGTCGCCTTCGATGGAAAGAGCGAGCGCGAACAGAGTATTGTCACTGTCGAGGATGTCTTCCTTGCTTATGACGGTGATGTCTACGAGACGGATGATCGTTGTGTCCAAACGTCCTAAAGATCACGAGAGTAGAGCATACCAGATATCCTAACGTTGAGCCCGAGGCTACGAGGTAATCGCAGGTAAGCTAATAGGACGATCTATTTGACCTGCAGTACACGCACCGTGCAATGATAGAGTCATGCGATGGGGGATCGGAGACGGGTACTTCGTCCGTCATGATTCTGTTGTGCTGGTCAGTGAAGTACAGCTCCCAAAAACTTGCGATCGGGGTAGGATGCAGAGCGATGAGAGATGGAGGTAGGTGTACGACACGAAGAGAGATGGCGCCCGACAGTGGTGTCTCGATAGGGCGCCCACCGTGGATATTGCTGGCTATGGCGGCGCCCACTCACAACCACCACCTGATGTCTACCCCCAGAGTATGCGGATATAGCCTCGCATCCTCTGATATCCTAGAGGCTTCAGAGAGGCATTCGCCGCGTACTATGCCGCACAGCGGTCCCATAGGAAACGAACATCTTTCGCGAATGAATGGCATACATACCGATACTATTAGCAGTCTAAGTCGATCTGAGGACGCTTGACCGCAGGGAGAAGGCTGGAAACGACGAGCAAAACCGATGCTGTGGTTTCGTTCAAAGAGGTTCAAAGTCTCTGCGACGGCGTTAAACGCGTACGCTTATGTAAGCCGACGTGTCATGCAATACAGGCAGTCAGCGCTAGTCAGCCACCGCCAGCGAGCACAACACCTTGCCAGCCTCCTCCTCCGTGTATTTCTTCCGTACAGTGCTCTGTCTTGCGTCCTTCCACCTGCCCCGACCACCTCTGTCCTTTCTCCGCGCTCTCCGGTCCCAACAGCGCCTCACGAACCCGGCACTAGTCTTCACGATCCGCGTGAACGCGTGCCAAGATGGAACAGCAGACGAAAGCACCGCAGGACCTCCGGAATGTCGTCAATTATCTGCGCAGTAGCAAGGCTGGGTTGAAGATCCGGGTGGGCATCTTGAACGGGAAGCGGATAGACTACTTCAAAGGTACGTGGCACGATCGCCACCCTGGTGTCCACTCCGGACGGGTGCGGAACACTGTCTCTGGTCCACCGTAGCACCGATGTCTCAATGAACGTTGTAACGGATGATTGTACAATGTGTCTTCGCTTCCAGAGCTAAGCTGGCACGTTCATCTAGCCTCGACGCTTCGTCTGAGCCTGCTCCGCTGAGAGCCGCTGCAGAGCTACTTGCACCGTTCACTTTGTCCTTCGGTGCTGGAAGATCTGCAATGGCGCGCTGGTCGCCGTATCGCATTACATCTGGCTGCAGGTCGGTTGAGATACGTGTCGACCGCACTCGCGTTCGGGAGTGGCGAGCAGGCTGTCGCCCCGGGATACACGAAATTGACGAGGTCTCCCACAGGCAAAGGCGCAATCAAAGCCCTCCTCTCACCAGCCTACGCCAAGCTCAAAAACGTCCCACCCGTCACAGACGAGCAGGAAGCCGCCACCGTCCTCACCTCCGTCATCCCTTTCGCCTTCTATCTTCACGTCGACCGCGGGCAGCCATCCGGCTCCTCGTCCAATTCACCCAAGATGCTCACCGTCGAGCAGATGCAGACCGCGTTCGACGCCGCACACTATTACGCGTGGTTCTACGAGGGCTCGCAGTGGACGACGTACGCCGGCGGTCTCGCCATGGTCGCGATCATGCTCGCCGGTGTCATGTTCCCACTATGGCCGCCAGTCATGCGGCTGTACGTGTGGTACCTCAGTATCGGCGTGCTCGGCCTCGTCGGTCTGTTCTTCGCGATCGCCGTCGTTAGATTGATATTCTATATCATCACCGTCATCGTGGCGAGTCCTGGGATTTGGATATTCCCAAAGCTGTTTGCAGACGTCGGATTTGTGAGTCCTTTGTCTTACGCGCGATGCCCTGGGGGAGTACGCCGCGGAGTCGAAGTGAACTTTGTCTTTCCGTCTCGCGGCGTTCTCTGTCCCCAGCTAGCATGCCCGGCTTTCCCGTCTCACATCTGGGAGCACCCGACTGACGAGCTCGCGTTCACGTAGGTGGAATCCTTCATCCCTCTATGGGAGTGGGACTACCCAAAAAGAAGGGCAAGAAGAGACGCGCCGAGAAGGGAAAGGGCCGTGCCGCGCCCGCAGAAGAGGGCGGCGCACACATCGAGGAGATCGCCGACTCAGGCAGCTCGCGTCCAGCAAGCAGGACCGCGCGCGTGGAGGATGTCGCCGAGGAGGACTAGGGCTGACGCGCTCGCGGGTCGTGGCGCAAGGATGGATTGGTGTATCAGTTGCGTTGAGGGTGATCCGCTGTATCTATTGGCTAGGCATGCTTCTCTCGTTGGGAACACATAATCTATTTTAATCCGATTAGTGCTCTATGTGGAATTACTTGCGGGCGGAGAGGCGGTAGGAAGGGAAGGGGTGGCACGTTTTGAAAGACGGTCGAGCCGCCGGAGCGCTGTCTGGGCTTCGATGACGCCCTCGCGCATCTTGATGCTCTGTGCTTGTTCGAGGCTCTGCTTGAACAGCTGGCGCGACTGGTCCATATCACCACCCATCTGTCCGCCGGGTCGTAAGTCGTAGCTGCAAGAAAGGACGAGACAACCCACCTCGTGAAGGGATCCGAGATTGAAGAGCACAGCCGCAAGAGTCTGCTCGCACAGCCATAGTTCTTCGGGGTCACCACCAGAAGCCTTTGTCTTTTCGATCGTGGCGAGCCCTTGCTGTGCCCATGCGATGGCCTGCGCCCGCTGCTCGTCGGATTGCTTGCCACGGATGCTCAGCTCCGCGAGGTTGTTCATTAGCTGCGCTCCTACGAAGACGATCAGACGAGAATTCTAGGAATTGTGAGTCGAGCCTACCTCTGCACCGCTCCTCCACCGTCGCCTTCTTTTTACTCGAAGGCGGAGGGACGAGCAGGCTGATAGCCTGTAGATACAAAGGCATCGCATACCTGAAGCCCAAGTCAGCTAATCTCACGACTCCAACAAGACCTACGCACTCGACGTTTCCTTCCCTCGCGTAGAACCGGCCAAGGGCCTCCAAAGGCGCTCCAACGTCCGTCTTCGTCACCCACGGTGGCATCTCCAGCTCCGCCAGCATCAGCGGGATGCTCCCCTCCTGCGCCTCGCCTTCAACGACGAGCTCGCCCTTCCTAGTCTCGTCGCGGAGGATGCGCAGGAGCTCCTCGACGGCGTAAGTCAGCCAGCGCTCCTCCTCCGCGACGGGCAGCTGGTACGTCTCCGCCATCTCTCCGAGTTTGGATGCGATCGCGACCGCGCGCATTCGCTCGGGGCCCGTGAGCGGTGATGCGGCGTTGGCGGCGCGTAGGCGAGACAGGGCGTCGGTGTAGACTTCGAACGCGGGCTCTGGGCGGTCGGCGGCTTCGAGCGTGGACGCGAGCGCGATGGCTATGCCGGAGAGCTTGAGGTGGGGTGAGGGCGAGAATGTGGCGAGCGGAAGAGCGAGTGCAGTTTCGTATGCGCTGCATAGACGATGTTAGGTGAGAACGGCGGTATGGTGAGAGAGGAGACGGACCGGCGAAGGTATCGCTCGCTTAAAATGAAGTCACCTTGGTTCTTGGCCTTGATGCCGGCGCGCAAGTCGCCTCGAACTTCCTGCGGCCACATAGTGAACATAGAGTAGAATTCATATCTAAAAGACAGAAATATCAGCTGCCTGCCCAGCTAGTTTGACCGAGACGATGAGAGAGCGCGACAAAACTGCCTTCGAAAAGGCCATGTTGACCCTGGCCCGATCGGAAAGGAAGCGAACAACAAGTTTTCTAGCTACCATCTGTGCGCCCAATGTCCCTGAAAGTCAACAGCAAGAAGATAGTGACGGACCAGTTTCACCTGGTCCTAGCGCACACTGAACTTCACGGCGCCGACAGAACAGGTTATGTCGAATACCACTTCGCCGGAAGTAGTAGCCTGCGACGCGAGGGCTAACAGCGAGAGCCAAGCCCATGTAAGGGCGGGCAATGCTCGCTGGGGGGATCAAGCACGAGATTGTGAGCGCCGCGCAGATAGACCTGACTGTCAACATGGCACCACGGACAAGACAGTCAACAATTATACGCGTACATACGATGGCCCAACAACCCCCGTTCTCGCAGACGACACAAACGTACGTACATGCACGCTGAAGGACGTGGACGGCAAGATTGATCCAGCAGTAGACGCCACACGCCTTGATCCTGGTCAGGGCGAGTCTGCTCTCGCCACCCAGAGACGTGAGGTCGATAAGTTTGGAGCCCCCGGGGTTGTCGGTACGTGGAGAGATAGCTCCGGACATAGGGACAAGAACGGTGTATCACGCAGTCTCTGCACCTCTGCGTCGCGCGCACGACAGTTCCATGTCTACATCTCAGTCCACCGCCTTCATCGTCTCATCCACCTATTCAAACGCCAAAGCATTCTCTCGCCACCTTCAAACGGTGGTTTGGGGAGGAGAATCGGAATACCCACGTAAAGGTGGATTCGGACACAGAGAACGCGCAACAGACCACTTACACGCCATATGCGGTGGATCCCAGGCCTAGCGCAATAAGGACTGTAAACACAGTCGATATGCGGGAATTCGAGCGCGCCCATTGTAGCGGCGAAGACGCATAGCTGCGCGTGAAGGGTTGCAGGTAGTGCCGGCGGCAGATGGGCCCGAAGTGATTGTTCCACTGAGGGGAAGCCTTGGGGTGAAAAGTGCGCTTCAGTGTGTTGGTAGACCTGTTCATGGCGCAATGAGAGAGACAACGCCGCAAGGGCGGTAGGCGAAGAACTGGGTTGCCTGAGCGGGAGGTCGAGGATGGAGGAGTGGGAGGTCGTCAGTCACTGCGTCTTGCGGCCCGGGGCACCAACGGACGCGACAGTCACGTGTTGCCATGTTGACGCGGTCGCGCGTCGCGTCGCGGTTGTGGCTGAACCAAGGCTGAATCGTCCTCGACGACCGATGACGACCTCAGGCTCCGGAGACATGCAGCCTGATCCAACGAACTCGAGAATCAGTGTCCTCTGTCAAGTTCGGACGCACGGCACCAAGCTGGCACTGGCCGAAGGATCTGCTCACTACGATATCGTGATCACGGTGGAATCACTACAACAACTCTTCGGGAGTGTACATACAACAACATTCTCCGGACAGTAGGTACGCAATACAACTGCTACAGAAGCTACTGCTACATATAATACTGACTCGGTCCGCTAATGATTCACGTAGATTCCGTACTGATCTTGTACTGCGCAATGAATTGCAGAGGAATATCCTTCACATCCGACTCCCCGGATTTCTTCAGCACGAATTCCTTGCACGCGACATGTGTATCGCCGTCGAAATGCCGTCTGAAGGGGTCGCAGCGCGTGGTAGTCCACTCGCAGACGGGGCACTTGTATAAGACTTTCGCCCCGTGCTGCTTAGTCCTGTTCTTGTGTCGCGAAAGATTCTGCGCCGAAGCAAAGGACTTGGAGCATCCGGGAAGATCACAAAGGTACTTTCCCGGGCCGCCACGTCGACCGTTCGACGATGTCTTCTGTCGTCCAATCTCAGTAGGCAGGACAGCAAGGAAGGCTGGACAACTCACCTGGGTTGGCGGAGACAAGACACTCCCGACCTCAGCAGAAGAATCATCTGCGACGGATGACATGGCCTTCGAAGGCAGGGATAAACGTCCGACAACGAACGTTTTCGCTTCAGCGCCGTACGCTCGGGCTCGTCCGGGATAGTGGATGCCGAGGAGGAAGGAGTGGAGCGTGTCGGTGACGCGAACGGGAAGAGACAGCCGTCTGCGACTCTGCCCAGGCCTCGCCAGAGTCTGAGACGTCAGACAACGTTGTAGTCGACAATGCGGGGGTGGGTACGTGCGGCTGCTGGCGAGGACCGACTTCCGTCGACGGTAGTTCTACGGTGTCGAGCGTCGTAGAGACTTCCTCCATGATTGGCAGCCCCTGCACTAATCGACGAGCCGCGTCGAGGGGTGATTCGGTCACAGCGAATCCCAGCAGCCCGTCAATGAGCACACAGTTCTCCGGCTCAAGGAACGATATGGGCATCTTCCGGGGGTCTTCGAAGATGGGATCGACCATTCGTGGCTCATCTACAAGGCTAAGTGGGTCTTCGTACTGGTTATCGTACTGTCGTAGTTGTCAGTCTTAGTATAATCTTCAAGTTGATCGGAGCGAAGACCTACAAGTCTCTCTTCGAGCATGTTGATTATTTCTCGTGCAGCTTGCATATCGATACTGTCTGTCATCTTGTATGCGAGGGTTACTGATAGAGCTTCAGGAGGTTGGTAGAAGATTGGCTGGGGCAGGGAGGATGCGGGGGATCAGTCGCGTACGACGGGAACTTGGAGGCGTGGCGGCCGGGAGCGCACCGTATTTATGTCTCTTCGACGAGGACCCCGCGTCCAGCTATCCAGTAGCCCGGAAATGGCCGCCGGTCGCGTATCGTTTGCACGAGATCTGGCCGACGTCGGTCGTGCGCACGAGCCAGTTGGATAAAGTGCATCCGGGAAATGAACGCGTATTCCTACAGCACATGTCATTGGGATCAAAACCTGGCGTTCCGACAGAAGCATGCTCGAAGGCCGAGACACATGCCGCGCGTTGACTAATTGCCTCCTCCGTCTTGCATTGTCCCCTGCGATCGGTCCAAATTGGGATGACCCTCCAATGCAGTGTATCCGTGCACCGGCGCGCAGCCTGCGCTCGCCAAGCACATCAGATATGGCGGGCCTTGTAATGGTGCCGCGCGCCCCCTTCTCCGTTCTTCGGCCGCTGGTCGGGAACGTCCGTGGATCCCTGGATAACGGCGAGCAGGCATGCGCACGCGTCTGGCCCCGCGACAACATCCCGACCAATGGCGTCGCGCGAAGCAACCCCGCCGTACATGCCCAGGGACACCCCAGTCCCTCGTGTCGGGGTCCGGTTACGGGGATGATCCCGTACATACCGAATTCCGGTCTTCCTAGAGGGTAAGTCAGCTTTCAACGTATACAGATTTTAAGCGGCCTTCCTACCACATACCATAATTATTCAGCGTTATCACGACGAAACGATGCAAATGTCAGTAATGGCTCCTCTCTCTTCTGTCCCCCTCATGCTGTCGTACGACATTGAGGGGCCGGCCCTGGGATTTACTGGGGGATGTATGGGTGAGTGAATCTCTCATCGGAAATCGGTGGATAAGTATATCTCAACAGACGTACAGCGCTACTTGACTTGCAACGCAGAGCACCGATCATGGGGAGCTCGGGTAGTTGTCTCGCCTCGAGACCTTCCTGCTAGTGCTGCTAGTGCTAATAGATTGGTGCGCGCTCAGACGCATAGTTTGTTTCCGTATTCATTCCGGGTCCGACAGCACGACAATGGTTCTCGACCAAAATGGAACGCTCAACGCCAATGTCTCGAGGAACAATTTACTCGGGATGTCACGTCGAGCTTGTGTCCGACGTGCGCTCAGGCTGCACTACCTCCGATATGTAAGCACTGGCAGCATTGAGTCTTGTGAGGACAATCTCACTGACGCACTCGATCTCGAAGGCTATCGTAGCTACGATCGCTGCTGCTCTGCCCGGTTGAGGAGGCACATCTGCATTGGCCAAGTCGATCCATTGACCGAGTTCATAGGTCCATCGCATTACGTGGATCGGACGAAGGTGGTTCGTTTTGGTGGTGCCCCTTGAATCATCGTTCACGGAGGGCATTCGCAGTTGACCAAGAAGCGCGAGCAGTACCACAGGTCTGTCAGGCTCACATGGTATGTCTCCTCCGCTAAGTGCCTTCCGTGAAGCGGTGCAGTTTGGCTGAGGTGCTGTCGGGTAGTGACACCGAGACAGCCTCGCTCCGGTGGTCAAAGACCCCGGACACAAGAGTACTGGAAGCAAACGGAGATCGCGCATCGGGGAGTCCTCGACAAGCCGCCAGATCTGGCAGGTGTGTCCGTCGCTCAAGAAAATGTCGAGTTGGGTTGAAGTCAGTGTTCGTGTGCACTGACATCTTGCCTCCAGTTTGTTTGTCCTTAAACCTCCCCTTCCACTTTCAAGGATACCGTAAAGACCGCTACGGTTATGCGTTGATTTTGCTTACAGTGCGTTCAACTTGACGTTCATGTTGGTTACCCCACTATCTCTCGCAGGTAACATAGCACATTGCCTGGTCTTCAGGTTCCCCGATGCGATCGTCAAGAAGTAGTACTCTGCGTCAGACAGCATTATCCGACTTGTATGGGTCAAATCCGACTATCAGTACATTTGGCAGTATAAGTAAATAATTCAGGATCTCAACACTGGTGATCCGTCGTCACAGACAGTGAAATGCGAGTCGTGCCTTAGAGTATGACTTGGAGAGCCTGTCGCGGCAGATGCCGCCGACGTCTTCTCATCGAGACCCACGGGCCTCACGCAGCCCTTCAAGGGGACAGGCGGCCGCCGATGGATTGGCACATGCACTGACTCGGAGGCCATGTACATCAATCAGGGGAGGAAGTGCGGCCGGGAATTGGACGTACTAGACCTTGATGCGTGCAGTACCTTACAATCGTGATCTCGTGCCATTTCGGGAAGTCCGGACAGAAGGATGTCGCAGGTTTCACGGGAGCAGTAGCCAGCAGTAATCGCAAGAGGGTTGGGTTCCACGCTCGTCTTGCATTGTCCTCCTGATGTGGAAGTCCCCCGCTCCCGCACAGGCAGGGCTAATCTCGCCACTCCGATCAGATACGGCGTGTCCGGTATTAGAGTGGGACGATCCCTTCTCCGCCGAGTCTGCGCCGCCCGTAGGAAGCCCGCCCTGGAGCAGATTTCCCGGTGCGCGCGCCCCGCGTCGAGATCCGGGCTGATGCCGTCGTGGGCAACAGGCGCGCCTGCCACGTATGACAGTCTTCTCCTACGACCGGCGGCGATGGCTGGGCAAAAATGTACCTTGCATGGATTCAGTCACCCTGAAGGCTACGGTCTGTGAGGTTCAATTTGATCTGCCTTTTCAACATACGCAAACACGTGGTAATGCACTGACCGTCTTGTTAGGGCGCATGGCCTACGAGGTTTGGAGCTGTAAAGAAGGATAGTCATCAGGCCTTGGCAGCCTGAGGTGTAATGAATGCAGAGGTCAGTCTTTTGCGACAGCAATTTGTAGACTCACCACAAGACTAACGCACAAATGCACATCGCATACAGGACTTGCTATCTCCGTCGAGCGTGCAAGATCCCAGTAGCAGTCCTAGCGGAATGCTTCCATCGATAGTCGGGTGACTCATTGAGACCGTAGACGTAGTGCTACTAGTCCGGGTTGCCACCCTTAGTAGTAGGTGGAAAAGACGCAGATCCGAGCCTTTCCTAGTCATTCTGACCTCAGGAGCCTAGGTACGTCACGCCCGTGTATTCCTCAGCATTCTGTATATTTACTGCGCAGTGTACACACGGTTGACGTACGAGACGTGTACCTCTGGGGCTATGACCTGTAGGTGGTTGTGTCTTCATGACGTAGCTCCGGTCGAAGTGCGGTCCAGACGCAGACTTCCTACGCCGCTTTCACAAGAATCTGAGGCCTAGTATGTCGGATGTGTGAGTCTAGGGTCGTCAATGCGTCGGTTGTTCAGTGGCTTACAGATTACAGTATAGATCATCTGCCTCTCAAGGAGAGCGGGCACGTCTTGAAGCCATCATTTCCTATCCAAAGGCTTGTGAAGTTCGGTGACATACTAGTAGAAGGTGCGTATGTAGTTTTCGTGCGCAGAATTCGAATTCATTGGTGCGGAGGAGGTCGGATGCTCCCATGTCAAGACCCCGACCACCCTCGAACAGGCTGGCGACCTGAAGGGAGATCACGTTGTATTAAATAAGGCGGAGAGCGTTGCTGAGATTCGCATGCTTGTTTGTTACAGTGGGCTCCAGCGTTGCCCTCTCACGAGGTAACGTAAGATGAAGCGGATTACCTAATGTACAGGCATGAGTGAGTTACCATCTACGCTACTGGGTCTCGAGTCTGAAATTGATCTACTGCAGTACAACAAGATAACATATCAACAATCTCGGCGACCGTCACCAGCGTCCATGAACAATCTTACACATTTTCCGTAGTGCTGTCTGTACCAACAAGAGGCATATGTTGATAGTGCCTTTGGAGGTGTTTAGTCGGATGAATGCTCGCAGCATCCGTCACCTCTTCTTTTTTCTCCCACAGGTCTTGCAAGGTGGCCGCTAGGCAGATCTCCTCCCTGCGGATGTGTGTCTTTAACTTGTCCGCACGACTGAAGTCGTGGGAACACCCCGGACATCTATACTTGTAGCCAAGATGGACTTTCACATGGCGGTTTAGATCTCGCACTCTGTGGAAAGCTCCGTCACACGACGGGCACTGGAACGGTTTCTGTACCAAAGCGATGACGAACCTCAGCCGCCCGACGAAGCGATAACATGATATCAGCACCCACATCCTGCACATCGTCATGGTGCCTTTGTGTCGTTGGACGGCTTGGTTCAGCCCCCCCTGGTGTCTCGCCACCTTCCGTCCTCGATCCTGCCTAGTTAAGGGCGGGCGGATGCATCAGCCTTGCTTCATCGTTCTGAGCCAAATTAGAAATACGACTCACTTGTTCGTCTTCGAATACTTCGTCGGAGAGGCTCTTCGGACTACCGGTGTCCGGGGCAGCAATGATTCCTGGTATATGGTCGTGAAGCATTGCCCCCAATTCGAATAGGGTGCCTTTGATGACACCTGGAGGACCGGCGTACATCCGGTCGCTTCCCGCAGAAGCCGCCAAGGCGTAGGGAACTATATTGCCTGGGAATCCTGGAAAGGCGTGCGCGTTGAGGTGTGTCCTATCGCACTGGTATGAAGAGATCGTCAGTATACCCCACAAGAGCCTAGGCATACCCCAGAACAGCGAAGGATAAGACCTACCACAACATTAAACGTTGGCAGCGAGGAGCTCTCCGACGGAGGCGGCAATTGGAACGTCATAAACATCGACATCAGAGGAGTTGGAGCACCAACGCGAAAGGGCAGGCCCACGCCCACTTGCAGCCGTCCTTATAACTGTTGGCCGTGGTAACATGTCCTGTGTAAACCTTTCAGCAATATGCACCGAAATCACAACGACTTCTGTCGCAGATTCTGATCTTGCGACCAGCACGCGGGACGAACTAAGTTCACGATTTGTCATATGCATGTACAACCCTTAATCCGAGTCCTTTTCACTCTCCGGATGGATGCGCTGCTTGGCATTTGAGCCGGACCTGCCTCGCATACGATCTTTATGGGCAATCCAATAGCAATACAAACGGAGAGACTATGAGTGGCAGGCGGGGATGGACGGGAAAAGCCGCCTCGCTTGTATGGCTGCACCTGTAAACGCCCAATGAATCAGACATTGGCGTGACGCAAGGGCAAACATGGAAATGGATTCCTTACCCAGTATCGTTGCGACGCATTCCGCCCTCCGGCAAGTCCCCGGTGGGGCGGACAGTCCCGTCCTATCGGAGTGATCCATCAAAACGCACACCGTCACGGTGCCGATCGAAAAATATCCTCAATTCAGTTCGACGCAAGCGAGGGTCGAGCTTCTGGACGGCACCCAGTATCAGATCACGGTACAGATTGGTTGGACACGGACCCCGGAGCATGGACCCGGCCCCCAAGTCTAGTCAGCTAGGCCTCCGACGTTGTGAGCATTGGGCGCTGTCTTCATGTACTGGGTCATGGCTACAGGGTAGCGCGTCCTTCATTAGATGGACATTTGTCCTGCGCCGGTCCTTCGGTGGTTGGCGGCATACCCGCCGGAGAAGGGGGTGTAAAGCCGCATTGTCCGCATAAGGAGGGCGCACATCATCATGGTCAGCCACGTTGCACGGCATCCCAGTCGTAGACCGCCCATTGGCCCCTGCGACGGCTACCAGAAGTTGACCTCGTGTTCCAAAAATTTCGACTCCGGACTTCACCCGATGGCCGGGATCCGCGCTGCTTCCAAGATGGTCGCCGCCACGACGCGTCGGTCGTATGAGTGCTGCGCTAGTCGGAATGGACTAACCGACAGTCGGGATGCCGGAGCTGACGCAAATAGCCACCGCGACTGTACTGACGGACGCCGGAAGACACGAAAGCAGGAGAACTTGATGCTACAGATGGTGCTGTTAGTAGACGATCTCGACAGAGAAAGGGGGGATGGAAGCCGCGACCAAGGTAGAGGCAACTGAACGCATCGCGCGCAATTATCGATGTCCCGCCGCCCCGTCTGCGACGCCGCGCACTTGAGACTGGACCGTCCGACATAACCTGTTCGAAGGTTTGGAGTATCAGTTGCCGGTCACAGAGTTGAGCAGCCACACGAAATGCACGCACCCTTTCGATACATACATGCCCGGCCACGCCCTGGACGCTTTAGCACGATGTTCGGACAACGGGGTCTTCCCGTCGTAAGAGACATGACGAGTCGACACGGTACATTGGTTCATACTATACATACATATCTACAACGAAACTCCCAGCCGAAACTCTAGCCACGCGCGAATACCTCTCCGGAGGCAGTCTACCAAGTCCATGCTGCCACCTTCAAACCTCGTACTGCGAGAGATGTTTCATGGGGCTCAAGTCGTCCACGCTGGCCACTGGCTGACAGTTTGTATCGCCCTCCGCGAGCCTCTCGGACATGACCTTGTTCACCGCGGCCAGGACGGGCTCGCGGCAAGCGTCGGTCATCTTAACATGCCGCTTGAGGCTATCGACGCGAGACTGCTCGCTGCCACAGTTCGGGCACTTGAAGAGCGTTGGCTTGCAGAACTGCTTCTCGAGTGCTTCCTTGACGTCTGGTGTCGCCAAAGATCCTTCTTTGACTGAAATTTTGCGCCGCTTTCGCACCTTGGCAGGCCACATGTGTACCCTCCGTCAGTGAGTCCGTGTAATCCCCGTACTGGGAGTTGGCGGCCTTTGTGAGTTATATACTACGAGGGGAGGGGCAAGTCAGTAGTCACATTATCCCACCGCTAACCATACTCACATATAACTGTGCCGAGTCCGTGCCCGACGCCGTTTCAGTCGGCGCTGATACAGAACCGTTATGATCCTGAAAAGTCGGGGCCTGTTAGGCGTTTAGGTATTTACTATGAAGAGTATGAGTGACTCACATTGGACTGTAAACCCTCCACCATGCCTCCGCCGTGGCCGGACGACCCACTCGCAATGCCTTCACCCACACATACGTCGTCGACCCGCCTTCTTTTGTGCTTGGGTTCTAGTGCGTCGGCTTCGAATGCCGACGTCTGCTGCAATTCTGGCGAGGTTGGGAGTTGTAGTTCATTGAATGGGTTTGGGTTATTCCAAAACGTATCATGCTGGGAGAAGGATATGAGACACGGATATGCACGCTGGATGGGGGGCACGCACTGTTAAAAACTCTTCAAGCGCGGATAGTTCTGTCCAAAAGAGTGCAGAGTCGGACATGGTGGAAGGCGCGCAGTATGAAGAGGCGTCGATGGGTAGGGTATTTATGTGTTTCGAAGGAGACGGACAAGAGAAGAAGGTTCGAAGGCAGGACCCGGGAGCCCAGCTACATTAGATCCGCATCAGATACGAAGACCAATCGAGAGACCGCAGTAACGCGTGTTTGGGAAAGTGCCCGCCCCGTAGGGCGGCCAGGGCTCGAGAAGCTTCGGAAGTTCGGTAAGCGCGTGCCTTGCGCTATCCATTGTGCGTGTCGCAGATCACGATCGCAGATGCTGGATGCGTACGTGGGAGGGCACCAGCGAGCCAGTAAGCTGTACCCTGTACCTCCGCGACACGCCACCAAATTTGATAGGGGTGATCCACCCCAGAAGGAGATGAATGGGTTTGTCCGCGTGCACGCCTGGAGACGAAATCGGACGCAAAGGGCAACGGTCCTCGGCTATGGAATACAAGGCTTGCCAGAAGTAGCAATGTGCCACTACCAGCTAGAGCCACAGCTTGGTCCCGTGGGACTGACAGAGGCAAGCCGCTACGCGGGAGCCACTCGGTGCCTGGAATATTTTGATCATTGACAAACTAGTTTGCCATCGGGAAGGACGCATGATAGGCTCTGTGCATCGCCTCATGTTTGCATAGAATTAATCCTAGCTTCAGGGATTCTCCGAGTACCTATTGCGTCTGCCTCTCGGATTCCCAAGACTGCCCGTGGTATAAGCGTATGAATGAGACGAGAGTACTAGGATCACGTACAGCAGAGCAAAGAAGCCCGCGTGAATGGATCGGATCCTTGCCCTCTACCGCATGCCAATATTACACGACGCAGGGGCAGCACAGACATCTCGATACGCCACGGCGTAGGACAGACTGTTGGCAAGGTTGCGAGGTTCTAGTATGAATCCGAGTCTGAAACGCACGAAACTTCCATGACAGGAGCCCCATAGCACAAAGATTTGCGGGTACCGCGCGACAGAGCAGAACCAACCGCTACTTGTTGGTGACAATGTTTGAGAATGTCCGCGCACAGGGACAAGCGAACGAGGATCTGAGCGATACTGTAGCACACAGGGCTGCGTCTAGCACTGCCAATCGGGTCTCTGTCGCTGCCAGCGGACCGAGAGCCAGTTCAGAGTACTGAAGCGGAGCAGAAGTCATCGAGAAGGTGTGGCGTGGTCAAAGCAGAGGCAAGCCGGGACGACAGTCGGCGGTCGACAACCGTCGGCGTTGGCGAACGACACGACTGACTTTCTCGGACGCGGACGGGGGCGTATGTTTGACCTTATTTGGTGCCGATCTACAGCGACGGGCTCAGCGGTCCGCCACGACTTGTGCCCGACGCCGACCTCTGCGCCTCCTTCGCTACCCATCACCTCCAACGCGCCCGCAATGGCTGCCGTGCAAGCCATCAAGCAGTTCCGGCTAAGGGAGCTTGCAGCGGTCCTCGATGCGTCTCCTGAAGCGACCACCCGCCCAAAGGTCCCCAACCCATTCCTCCCGCGAAAGAACCCCGAGTCCGGACGGTGGGCGCCGCCCAAGTATTCGCGCCGTCGGCAGGCAGAGCTCATCAAACATGCTCGCGCAAGCAATACGCTTCATCTGCTTCCCCCAGGACCGAAGCTCGGTGTCCAGCAGCTTGCCACGGCAGCAAGCGTACAGAGCGCCACAGGCCCGAGTGCGTTAGTGAGCGAGGAGGCATGGGCGAGGGGCGTAGAGTGGGAGGGCGAGTTGAAGGAGAAGGCAGAGCCGAGCGCGGAGATTGGCAGCAGGCTGTACGCCCAGAGGTGGAGGATGTTTAAGGGGCACAAGTGGGAGCGAACGCGCGAAGCGAGGGAGGAGGAGCGGCGCAAAGCGATGCAATACATGCAGAAGCGCATCGTCGGCTTCAAAGAGGTATGTCTGCGACCTCGGCTTATAAGTTGCGGGATGGTTAAAGATTCCACAGTCGTACCGCCGGAAAATGCCCAACCCCGCCAGTATCCCTCGACCCACCAACTATACCAAGCTACCTTTCTGATGACGGAGGACCATTCTCGGCTGCGGGTGTAATCTCATTCCTCGTTGAGTCCGTCCAGGTACCCGAGACCTGGTTGAGTATTTGGACCAGTCTGTACGCCCCGGGTCAATACACGCACAACGTCAGACAGACGGAACCACGTACCACGCGCGCACTGACTGTCAAATCCGACGCCCTGTTCCACTCTAGCGACAAGCAAAGCAGCTCTCCGAATAGCGGCTTGAGGCGTTCATCCGCGCGCAGTGTGCGCAGTTTCCCTTGATAACTAATGACTGCTATCTCTTGCGAGTCTCAGCAGGCAGGAACATAGGTAGATGGTAACACTCACAGTGTGTAAGCAGAACCCCATAGTCGTCGAGTATCGTGCGTGTCCCAACTTCTCTACGACGAACTGTTCTGAGATGTGTTCGAGGTGTTGCCGACCGTGATCAACTTTGAGAGTCGTAAGGCGCGACTCGCTGGATATGCACAGTCCGGCGTGCGACTACCAGCGCCCCTCGTCCGTGAGGCGTGTCTCGGAGTCGTAAGCTGAGAGACACTCCCTCGAAGGGTCGAAGAGTACGACCTACGAAGTCAGCGACTGTTCCGGGTTCGGACAGTGGCCGACCTCGTAGGTACACAACAGAGAGGACTGTTCAGTGGTCTCTGTCGTTGTACCGCCAGATGAGCGACAGTGGGATTCAGCCTTCCTGACGGTCGAAGGAAGCCGGTGCAACAACGTCCAGGGCCGAAAGTCGGTCGACGAAGTCGTGCGCAGGACGTGGGGAATATGTCGCGACTCAGTCGTGGCGCGACGCAGACAAAGGCGAGCGGACGATGCCGAGGACGCAAGGAAACGTTTGTCAAAGCAACATGGAGTGCGGGCCACAACCTAGGAGACGACGTCGCCGACGTGACGAAGTCTTTGTTGCCTGGTCTTTGTGCCCACATTCCAAGGCCGCCAATAAAGGCGGCCGACAAGTCCTGCACCCAGGGTGCGCTGCCCAGTGCTTCCCCGTAGGACGTCGGTGCGGTCGCTCGGTCCGAGCACTGGACCGAAGGCGAGTGTCGCCAGTAAGTGGCACGCTCTTCCTCTGCACGCGCCGGGTCACGCCCAGGACACCATGGACCGGGGTCCTCGACTGGGTCCCAAGCCAACCGGAGTGGCACCCGCTGACGCATCCCAAATCGCAGACCCTAGATCCCTTAGCAAGTGCAGTGGCAGGCAGTGGCGGGTTAGGCCCGACTCTTTACGTACAGGAATACAAGGACTCCCAAAACGAGGCGCGCCTCCGTTTGGACAATAGCCTCAGAACGTGGACGACAATAGCGAAGCCTGAAACCTCTTCGCCGGCCGCCGTCCAGCAATGTCGGGCGTGCGATCATCCTGGCGCTACAGACTCATGCACCGCCGATGAGAGCAGTGTCCAACTTGGGCGGAGGCTTACTGGGCGAGACCGCCGGGGGTCCCGCCTCGGTGCTACTTCACGCATGACGGAGGCGGTACCAGCTCTCCTCCCAGCTTGCACCGAGTTCTTCTGACTGCGCCGCTCTTCACAGAAGCATAGGCATCGCCATGGCTGCGAAAAATGGGTAGGTAATATTTCTGGTACCCAAAATGCTGACTCTTTTTGCGTAGCTAGTAGATTCGCATCTCGGGACCTGACCAAGAACCACGCCTCAGGCCCTCGGGGAAATGCGGGCCCATCAACCTCGCGCTCGCCCGTGGACCAACTTGCAAGCGAAATGAAAGGCTCCGCATGTTCTTTTTGATGAGTGGCGACGGCTGTGCACCGGAGCTGCCGCACAATGCAATCGTCGTGGTTGCGCCGTCCCAATCCGGCAGGGATCCCTTCCAGCGACGACAATGGAAGCTCCAGAGGTGCAATTTCTAGTCTTCCCGCCCTATCTGGACATCACGCGCATGTTGTTGAAACCGTGGCCCAACGGTAAATCCCACGCTCAACCTGCCGCGCGAGGCGGGTCTGAACCCTGTCTAGCCACCCTAGGACTGAAGGAACGGTCACAGCCAACATTTACGAAGGGCTTACGGCGCCAAACATCTCCTACCCAGATTGGTCACAGTCACTGCGCGTCAATGGACAATCTCGACTCAACCGTTTGATCCCTTCCCCCGTTCACGGTCGCTGCCTCATGGTGGACCCCACCGCTATCACATTCATTCCAGCCCTTCCGCATACGGTCGTCCTTCTGCTGCGTCGTGTCGGTAACATCGAAATTCCTGAGATCCGCCATCGAGCCAATGAGCCAGAGCCGCGCACAATGCCTGTGCGCGGCGAAGGATCAGGGCGCCTCCGCGCGCCCTCGTCAGCACCTCGTGTTTCCCTACCTCACGCGGGACGACGTAGAGGTATAAAGGACGGCGCAGACAAACTGTGGACGCTCCTCAACTTATCACTCGGCACCACGCTCAGCTACAGCCCCCCTCTCGTCGAAACCAACTCCATCCACCTCAGGTTCATTACACTACACCGCAATGAATCCTTTCTTCTTCGGCGATGAGTCCGCGTTCACACAACCTTTCATCTTCAACCCGAATCAACTCTGGAACGACCCTCAAGAAGACTACGATGTCCTCGCTGGATTCTCCGGACAGGTTATCGATCAAGTACTTCAGCCAGACTTCGTCCCGGGGTCCTTCATGGGTTACTATCCAGAGGGCACCCTACCCGGCTACCAGGTATGTTGCACATCTTACGCGCAATACCGCCCGAGCGCGATCTGACTGGTCGCGTGCACATAGCCGTCGGACTCGTTTTCGCTCATCAACGACCCGCGTAACGGATTCGACAAGCTCTACTCCGTCGACGCTGAACATTGCGCCTATCAACAAAGTTATGACGAATTGTGAGTCAAATCCTTTGTTCGTAGCGCCCATATGTTGAAGCGACCGCTCTGTGACGACTTGAAGTTCGCTCAGGAAGCGAATGTCGCGCTAGATGGACTTGCGATGCCCCCGATCACGGAGGACGAAGTGGAAGCCATCTTGGATGGCCTATACGGCATGAACTCGCGGCCCCTTACTCCTCCGTCCGACCTCGAGTTCCCCCCCAATCCCGCGATGCAGGCTGCCCTCGACATGGCGTGCGCCTACCAAGACTTCGTTCCACCACCGATGCAGGCCGTCGGAACGAACGACGCCCTGATGCCGACCCTCAGTGCGTCCGCGCCAAAGGAGAGCCTGGGTGTGTTGGAACTGGCCGTCCGGGCCGTCAAGACAGTAAACTACGATTCGGTGTGCTCTCTGTCTCATTCCGCGGCGCGACGGCCGCGTAAGCAGCGGAAGGTACAACCGACCACATTGGATACGGGCGCTGCTCCCCCGCTCGCTTCCGGCGGTAGCGAGGTCCCATCTGGGCGCAAGCGACGTCGGTCGTCTGCTCAGGAGCCGGAGAGCTCTAAGAGGTCGAAAGTATCGGCGCCGAAGGCTGCGTCGGGCAACAGCGCAGACCGGACCAAGCAGGGGTTGAAATTTACGCCGCTGCACAGTCAAAAGGCAGCGGTGCTGAAGAAGGCGGAGCGGCGCAGGAGAGAGGCAGCCAAGTACCTGGAACAAGCAAACGCCTCTGACCCGCAGGAGGCAGATGCAATGATAGAGTCGGAGTGGTGCAGGAGAATCGCAGCCATGTATTTGGAACAAGCAATTACCTTTGAGGAGGAGGCAGATGCGATGCGATGATAGATTAGAGCATGTTCGTTGTGCTAGTGAATGGACTCAAAATATCTACGTCTCTTCGTTAATTTCATACAGTTATCTTGCTGGAACAGACGAGATTCTGAGATTGTAGCAGTATCATGTCGTATAGAGCGCAAGACGCAGTGTGCGGCAACGAGAGTCAAGTCTGAGACTGAACGTGCATACGTGGAGGTTCGAATCAAATGTGAAATGGCCGATAGGCTACGAGCCAGTGCATGAGACAAGTGTCCAAGTCATTACCATTTGGACGTCAGCATTGGTGCGTGACTGCGTCGAGCTTGATCTCCCCTGGCTAGGCGATAAGTAGTGGCATCGGAGCTCCGCGCGACTCGGAGTCGCACTGCCCGACTTGACCAACATGCATGGGCCGGATCGACTCGGAGTTATGAATCTAAGCGTATCCGAGGTCGAACAGGAAACTACATCGAGCCGTAATCCTGTAAGTATCCTTACATTGAGCCTCCGAACCCCGCAGTCGACTCAAAGGCTCCCCGCCGGCGTGCAAACGAACGAAGGCCAGTCGGAGCCACGTGATCGTGTTCGGGCGCCTCAGAGTCAAGGTGCAAGCACTGCAGTAGTACATCAAGCAGTATACTTACTTCACACCGTGACAGTCTGAGGCTTGCTAGCTTCCGGTCACCCTCTTCCTTTCACTACCTGGGTCCTAAGAACTTTGAGTGCGCGAGAGCAAGTCCGATGATGGCTCTAGGACGGCAACCGAGGTGACGGGCAACGATAGGCTCACGGTGTAGCACGCTCGAGTTCGTTCAAGTTCTGGGCCAGAAGCTCTACTGACAGCTGAGTCCAGGAAAACCCGTTTGTGCAACACAGACTGACTATTAGGACTCGGACGGAGACCTCTCAATGCATGCTTGGGTGCGCACATAATATTCTTTCCACTGGTGAATGCTTGGCTCGAACCTGCCCGCGTATCCTTTGCCATGTACCTTACTACAGCGCTCGACGCGCCGTAGGAATGTTGCGCCGTCATACTAGGTCACTGTCTTTGGAAGTCTCAGTGCGTCAACAGTTGAAACACCACTGTTCGTATCGCGCTCTATGCTACTTCCACAATGTCATGTACGGATATTCGCTTCGCTTCCTGACATTGGTGTTAGCAAGGGACAGATACGTCTTCCCTTATCTTCTATCACTCGCCTGAAAAGTCAGTGTCTGCTAGTCGCGCGGTAATAGCCTTAGTCGGTCGCACGGGCTATTCAACACACTCGGCCCCCCTTTAACGACGCTGAATTGCCCGCCGAGAGCGAGCGCGACAAGCGAACACGACTTCGTGCCGACTATCATTGCAACGCTTCCAGTGCGGTCTTACTGTGAGTATATATGACCTGGACTATCTTTTCTTATCTCACTAGCCTTCCAGTTCTTGCTGCTGACCATGCGTGCTAGGATTCCCGTGCCATCTGACGACGGCCACAAGGATGGACCGGTAGGTGGTGAGCGACGCGCCCACCTCGGCCTCATACCCCTCCCTAGCAAGCTACTCGCGCATCGTAACACCTGGGTTCTCAAGATGGACACCCTGCTATCCGTGACGTCGTTTCCTCGCTGCTATGTCATTCTCGTGCTGGGCGGTAAGACCTTCCTTCTCATGCCGCTCGATTGAGAGTGGCTCTACGAATGCTCACTCACCGACTCAACAGCACCGACGTACAAGGACCTCTGTCCCATACTGCTGTCCGGACACTACGCTCATTCGCTGGTGATCATTGCCACCCACGAGCCTCCCGAGATACCCAACCTCGTTATTCCAGCTTTGCGGATCCTGCACCTTTCGAGACCCCTCTCTGCGGAGAACACGGATACGACGCGCCTCGCCGATGTCATGCTTTGGGCCGAGCATGTTGCGTGCGATTGGCGGAAGTACGGCGGCTCGGGCATCTACGAGCTGGCGGAGAACGACGACGACGGGATGTTACCGTCGGGCAGGCGCACTGCACTGAACGTCTTGCGTGTTGGTCGCCATTCCGCCCGCAGGCACTCCATGCCAGTCGATTCGCCCTCAGCAACGATCACGGACGGAAAGCGCCCCTTTGACGTCTTGGTCAATTTCCTCCCGAACCAGCTACCAGACAACGTCCTGCTTCGCCACACTATCTACGTCACCACCATCGGCCGGTCATTCTTCAAACCATCAGCTGCTACATCCTCTTTTCGCGAGGCGTCTTTGCGAAAGCGAGGTCTGTCTTTGGCGTCTCTACGAATGCTAAGCGGGAGAAACGCTCCTCTGGAGATACGCCTCACACGCACATTGAAGCGCTGCTCACGTCGAAGGCCAGCACGATGCGGCCGCTCTCCTCGGCGGCGTCGCCGCAGATCATCCATCTTCTGCCCGCGGAGTCCGCTCGATACCCACAGGCGAGCGCGAGGCTCGTCGACAGCATGGAGGCCTTCATCGCTGCCTTCATGTGCGCGACGTCTCTCTCGACCGATGCGAAGAGAGAAGCAGATGCGCCAGAGAACGTCCGGTCGTTCATCATGCACCCGACCACCTTCGGGAAGGCCCTTGACTGTGCGCTCGCACGCCTCACGCCGAGGGAAGGGCCCGGGAGGAAAGACGATACTTGGGGCTGCGAGTGGACAGTGGCAGACGTCCTGATATCCGGGGCGCTGGATAGTGCAACGATCCTGACCAAGGGTGCGACGGCCCCGGATGGGATCATGAAGACGTGGATCTCAGGTCCCGAAGACATCGCGCTTATGCCGACCGGTGGCGGTTCTGTGCAGTCTGTCCCAATCGTACAGGACTTGGACACGAGCGCAGTGTTGTACAAGACACCCCGTACGACGCAATCTGCGCCTCTCCGAGTCTCCATGAAGACTGCTGCGAGGACCGAGAAGGTAGTCGTGGAAGCGGCAACACGCCGGCCTGACAGTCCGGCCTCGACCTACTCCACCTCGTACGGACACGAGATGGCTGGCATCTCCCCTCCACCGTCCTTCCACGAGTATCAAGACAGCGCATACCTGCTCGGTAGCCCTGACGGGACAGCCGAGCAAGCTCATAGCGACGGTGACCATCCAGCCAGCGCGCCGTCAGAGGTCGAGGAGGTCCCGAAGTCGCCGGAGATCTCGCCGGTTACGCAGGAGCTGCATGATCTGGGGGAGATCGTGCTACCCAGCCGCGTGTCGATCAAGCGCGTGCAGTCGCTGCTCACCGGGTGGAAGGACGTGGGCACATGGCGGTCCAAGCGGGCGAGCATAGACACCGCTTGAACCTCGCGTGAGGCGCCATTACGAGACAGACGGTGATCTAACGCGAAACACGATCGGGCTTGCGGAACGAGGCAAGAACGAGGTGAAATGAGGTACGCGCCGGCTCTCGGTGCGTCAGAATCTTGGTCGGAACGCTATGATGTTATGATGGTTCAAAGTCAACCCGATGGATAGATAGTCTCGTACGCGTATCCTGCGCGTATCGCTCGATCTCTGGTTTCATTGTACGTTCGGACAGCGGAAGTTTAGCCATAGGATGTCTCTGTGCAAGGTTTACTCAATGAAGCTCTCTTTAGATCGTTTCGTCGCTCGCTGAGCACCCGACTCATGGTACAGGAGCATGACTAAGCTCATGGCTCAGTCAGTGCGGGACGCAGGAACTGGACTGGCCCTTCATCACCGCCGGTCAACCGCAACTCGGGGCGCACCCCGTTCCACCAGTCCTTCGCCTTCAGCAGCGTGCGATCTTGCTGTTTCACCTGCCGAGCGAAGAACGTCAACGCCATCTCCTGCCAACTTTCGCCCATTCAGTCATACCTGCGGTACGCTGAGAACCGTATCGGAAGCGCAGCGCACGAGAAGAGAGTTCACTGTTCGGTCGTAGACAGCCGTCCCAGGAGCAGGCAATTGCGCCAGCACGTCTGTCGAGTCAACATGAACTGTAGGAGAGTGCAGCTGGAGGGTTCGCTCGGACTTGAGAGAGTTACGAGGGGTTTCTGCAAGGGCACCACACGTGTTAATGGTGTAGAAGGGAGCGAGAGGGACGAGATACCTGATGCGAGAACGCACGCGAACGTCGCGTGATCTGCTCCGCGGTCATGGTCTCGAAGTCAATGACCGCGTCGGCAGTGGTGATAAGAGGTGCCCGAGGAGCTGCGGGATTCTCTGCTTGTGGCTGAGACGTTGCCTAGAAAGAGGAGATACGCGTAAGTTCTACGACAGATGGGACTGCGGCCGGAAATGCTGACTCTGCCAGACAGCATGTCACGAAGAACGGAGACCAAGAGTTTGCCACCTGTTTGAGCCGACACATCACGAAGGTCAGCGTAATCTGCCCCTTCGGGAATAGCCTGCGCCGAAACTGTCAGCTTCGGTACGTTTTGGCATATCTCACCACTTACAACTCGCTCCTGCCCCCAGATCGCACCCGCATCGATCCCCTTCACGCGTTCCATCATCTCAATAACGCACACACCAGTCTCTTTCTGTTCATCCAGGAGAACGTGCTGGATGGGTGCGGCCCCGCGATATGCCGGCAGCAAGGACGGGTGCACGTTGAGACGCCTGTTCGGTAGGAAGAGGTTAAGCACGGAGTTGGGGAGGATGCGCCCGAAAGAGGCAGTGATGATGATGTGTGAGAGAGGCGGGGCGGAGCCTGGCTCGGGGAATGGTGGCGGTAGCTATGTGGACGAACGTAAGCAGAGAAGAACGTTGTTTGCGAAACACTTACCTGCCATGTCTTCAAGACGTCTTTACCCTTCCCTGGCGGGACGAAGTGCACGGGTAGGCTGAGGTGTTGCCCCAGGGTCTTTAAGGCGCTGCACATCGTCAGCCTTGGTGTCTCAGCGCCGTCAACGGAAAAACAAGAGTGGCACGCGCAGCACAAAAGTTGTGGAAATATGCATTACAGCCCACAGGAATCGAACAGAGGGTTACGGTATCACGGTATGGACTCACAAACAGTCAATTTCGAGCCTCGCCTGCCGACTTTTGCGTCCGGGGTCGTCACAACCACCAGCTCCTGCCACACATCTGTCCTTCCGTGTTACGTCCATTCGACACGCTTGCAAGATAGAAGCGCACCTTGTGCTTTGTGTAGTTCTTCAAGCACCAAGCAAGAGAACTCGTCGCGTCCGAGGTAAAGTATTTTTAACGGGTCGTGGACAGGCGTTTGATTGTGGTACGCCCGTATTTCGACCGCGCTGTTCCACGACGCATAACGGTGTCGTCGGCTATAGTGATGGTTCAGACAGCTTGTAAAACTGCATAACGACCCGGAAAGAGGGATAGAGACAGGTCGGAACCGCAGGCTGGACGTTGGCGGCCGCATCATGCCTTCTGGCGTCTAATGCTCGCTGACGCGGTGGCTCCGGTCACGCCGGTCTCCTCCACAGACGGCGACTCCGACGCCACAGCAGCATCCCGGCAGCATCGACGTCGACATCGTCCTCTTCATACAGCAGACAACAGGCATCGTACAGGTACGCGTCGAATATTCTCTGTACATGTATGCTGTGCGAGTTAGGCTAAAATGCTTCCATTAGCAGTCTACTTCGTACCAGGCTCTTTCTTTCGTGAGGTGCCACTTCTGTGAGCGACACACCAATAGAGGTGCAGCCAAGCTAAAGAAAGTTCCGGATGCGCGATAGATTGTACAACTTCCGTTGGGACCATGCGATCCCAGCGTCGAGGCGTGGAAATTAGGATCGCATCCGAGGGGCACCTCCTAGAAGAATATCAACAAATCTGGGAGGATGAAAAAATTATAACATGCATAATCCCAAGTGAGGTTGGGAAGAGTAAGTTGTTTCAGTGTTGTTGTGTGTCTGCATAGTGAGAATTTGTTAACATGTGCATGATAGTGTTTGATTTCAAAATAACAAACTTCATGAACATAACAGCAGGCATCTGTTGCTACATTGATGGCATGCCCATCCAACAGGATGACAGTTTTGTCTCAATCTATGGAGGGGCTAGGAACATACTTGGCTCACAGCTCTTCCACTTTGAGAGACTCTTGTTCCAAGAAATGGAAGTGATAGGTATGCAATGCACTCCAAAACAGTTGTGAGCATGCTAATGTATGGCATTCAAGATGAACCTGTTGGCCTTGAAGGGCCAGACTTAAGTGCCCTAGGTACCATTGAGTTTCATATTTATAGGGCTGGAGAGGATTCAGATGATTCAGATTCCTCATCTGATGATGAGGAAGATGGTGTTCCTGATGACTTTGATTGGTATGCAGCTCCTAAGCCTATCACTGAGGACTCAAAGAAGGGGTGGATGCACTCTGTTGAGTGAGTTGTCATTGATTTTATACACCACATTCTCACTCATATGCCTAACCAGTGTCAAATTCAAGCCACATGTCTCAACAAATGGACCTGCTGGTGTTGAACTATGGGATGATCTAGATGACCCACATTATATATACAAATTCTTGTATAGACCAACTAGTAAGTCTTATCATGCATCAGTGACAGTTTTGTTGCTAAGTCCAAACTTAAGCATATCTGCAGGCCAAGGGAATCATTCCACAGGAGCAACCAGAGGAGGATCAAGACCATGAAGCAAGCTCACAGTCTGACAAGGATGAAGCTGCAGTAGATGATGACAGGCTGGAGGGTGATAATCAATTTATGGATGCAGATGCAGAGGATGACAAGGATGACATACAAGACCTACAACAGCTTGAGGTAAGCAGACGAGTTACACTTATTCAGTGTCATTGATACTAGGGGACTAGGCCCAAGTGAGAGAGAGACGGGAAGATCTGGAAAGGATGGAAAGGGCATTGGCTGATAGGAGGGCCAACGGAAAACGGGCATACGAAGCCAACGAAGGGCCTAACAAAAGGCTCAAACGGGCAGGTTCCCCCATTCATGCCGCTCTTTACCACGGGACTTGCATTGATCTTACGGAAGACTGACGGAGAATGATATCCATGTTGCAATTGCATAACACCGTTCGAAGACTGGACGGAATGTGTCGTCGTTAAGTCTGAGACGCAGTCTGAGCCGCTTGTCAGATCAAGGGAACATTCGACACGGCGAGGACTAACCTATTGACAGTCTCCTGACGGGCCAACAGTGGCCACTAAGTGGCGACAGGCATGGCCATTTCGCACTGTGATCCGCAGAGCGACGTCATACTGCACGGCGTAGCAGTACCAAGGTGCAGCGAGGGTTTATTTTACGCGCGGACGCGCGTCCCTACTGTCAAAGGGAGGTTGCGGGATGTCCTACACGCAGTATGGAACACTTACCACACTTCCGGGCGTCGAGGGCTATTTTGCCTCGTACTTCAGCCGCACGCGACAGGAAGAACAGGGCACTGGGGTACGAGTCAACATGTGGCAGGTATGAGGACGACGGGCAGGCGCACTGTTCGGCTGTTGTGCCACGACAAACCTTCCACTATGTAGCGGAGTATCAGCCTGAGTGTCCAGAGATAGCGAACGAACTATTTCACAGGTTCTGCACGAAGCTGAACTACGCCAGCTCGACTCCGTTCGCGGTCAATTGCTGCGGTAGTGTTGCTGGCTCCGTTAGCTATACATATCAATAAAGCAGACAAGCGCAGAGAACGCACCACGTCATGTACAGCGTTCAATACTACGCGCGCACCCTCATGGCGCAATGGCTTCATTGAGTACGCCGCCGCCGAACGTCTGGAGGTCGCCAGTGGCGATCGAAGGATAAGCCCGTACGCCCAAGATCGCGCGGCAGTCACTGAGACGGCGACGAGAGAAAAATGGTATTGAATCTGTGATATACGTGGGCCTAATTTCACAGTGAGAACAAGACGGAGAATCTATCAGGGTTGAGTACAGATGGCGGGATGGAAGGGAGGCGGGCGAAGGATGTGGGTGCACGACGGCAGCGTGCGTAGTAATGCGGGTGCTCGCCACGGACAACGAAGGACCGGACAAGGGCTGGCTCGCCGTCGGACAACTACCGGAGGAGCGAAGCAATCATACGCATCAAGGGGAAGCGGTGCATCAAAAGCAGAAGTGAACGCACTTGCGATTTCGACATACTTGTGAAGACTGAAGAACGTGCATGGTGGAAGAAGCACAGTCGACTTGCCAGAAGCCCCCCAACGAATTGGTGTGGGAACGGTGAGTAGACATGGTCGACGCTGCGCATCTCACTTGTCTTAAACTCTACACACTGGCCACGTTCGGAACCTGGAGCCAAATGACAGAGCTGGCATTAGCTGAAAACCGAAGCGAACAGTCCAAGGCGGTGAGACTTACCTGTCAACGACTCCCTGAACGCTGCGTTACTGTACTGTCGCAGAGCATAGTCGTATGTATGTACTGCACGGCGCAGCAACATCGAATTGTTGCATGCGAGTCGCCGCGAGGGCTCTGCAGGTTCTGTCAATCGCCACTGTTGCAGGAAGCCCCTACGTCTCTCGGAAAACGGATGACATTATCGTCGCTACTATGTAACTCCTTGCTTTCCTGAGCATCTTGTGGGTGCAACGAGTAGTCGACTCAAGTTACAAATTTGGCATGCGCCTGACGACCTTGCCCTCATTACGGACGTGGATGCGCAGCTTCTCCAGTAAAGTCGAGTCCGCCCACCGCTCCGGCGGAGTCTTCTTTCCCGCAGCCCAGTAGTAGATGTCCCAGTCAGGCTCGTCCATCAGCTGTGGAGACACAGCCGGCACCCCAGTCAGCCAGACGGGTATCGGGGCACAAGTCAGGGGACACACCTTGTCAAATTCGCGCAGTTCCGCCTCATCCATACTGCCCAGCTGTTCCTTTGCAAATGTGCTCAGCACCAGGTCGCTCTCCAGCGTGCCTCGTTTGCGCGCCTGGTACACCAACCGCGCACGCATCGTGTCGACCGACTCGCCCTGGCGCGGGAGGGGTTCTGGCGGCGGTGCATTGGCGGGCGATGTTGTCTGTGCGACGTGTTCAGGTGTGTTCGGTAGCAGCCATGGATCGGCTGAACGCGCTGCCGTCGTGGAGATCAGACGGTTGAACAACGTTCGACGACAATGAGAGAGGATGGGCAGCAAGTTCGCCATGACGGTGGAGGCTGAGCGGAGGATGGTAGGCGCCCGTGGTGCCCACAGCGTCGGTGCGCAGGCCGAAGCCGGGGCTCGCTGCTGCCCAGCTTCCAATTCAGTGAGGTCGATTCAGGTCGAGTTGTAGCATCGCGCAACTGAGAACAGTCTCGCGTCATGATACAGGCCACCTAACCACGTTTATTGTGACTGAATGAAAGATCTATCCGAGGTGACTCGCTTGATTTTGAGTACCGGTTCGCGCACAGATGCGAGGCTCTCTGCCTTCGAATCGGATGATCGGGGCAATGGCGAAGTTGTAGAACAATGCATACGGGTACGCTGCACGCTGCAGCCCAGCGGGCACAGCGGGCCAGCCAGTCGTAGGAGGAGCGGAGTCTAGAACACGCCGACAGAGCAAGAAGGGAATTCATAGTCCGCTGCGCACTCCGCCCATGCGCGGTGGCGCGCTGACCATCATCCGACGGTCGTTATCACCCACTTCCACTCTCAAATTTCGCATTTTCCGGCGTTGCAGTCGTCGTCGCGCACATTCTCGCCGCGAGGTCGCTTGTGCGTCCTCACAAGACCCCGTTCGCAAAGCCGCCCAAAACGCTCTCGTTCACGACCAGGAACGCCCACGCTCACGACCGATTCCACGACCATCTCTCTGACTTTGTCAAGCCATGGCGGATTCTAGCACCGAGATTGACCTCGATTCGGTCATTGACAGGCTTTTGGAAGGTGAGTAGTGGGTTGCGGGAGCGCAGGAGTGTCTGACGCAGCGAGCGCCGTTCGGCAGTGCGCGGAAATCGTCCCGGGAAGCCTGTGCAGCTTGCAGAGTACGAAATAAAGTATCTGTGCACAAAAGCACGCGAGATCTTCATTAATCAGCCCATCCTCCTCGAGCTCGAAGCTCCCATCAAGATATGCGGTGCGTCTCAGCCCTTTCTTCGCTTGCCTTCCGGGTTGACGTGTAGCCCCCTCCGCAACCAAGGTGACATCCACGGGCAGTACTACGACCTCCTGCGGCTCTTCGAGTACGGCGGATTCCCACCAGAGGCAAATTATCTATTTCTGGGCGATTACGTCGATCGTGGCAAGCAGTCGTTGGAGACCATCTGTCTGTTGTTGGCGTACAAGATCAAGTACCCGGAGAACTTCTTTGTACTGAGGGGCAACCATGAATGTGCGAGCATCAACAGGATTTATGGTTTCTACGACGAATGTGAGTCAGAGTAGTGGTTGTATTTCCGTCGTGCGCTTACCACATCCGCGCGGGTCCTAGGCAAGCGCAGATACAACATCAAGCTCTGGAAAACGTTCACCGACTGCTTTAACTGCCTACCCATCGCCGCCATTATTGACGAGAAGATTTTCACAATGCACGGTGGTCTATCACCCGACCTCCAGTCGATGGAGCAGATTCGGAGAGTGATGAGGCCCACGGACGTCCCGGATACGGGTACGTGGTATTCTCTGCTCATAGGTTCATCTCTAACGCATCGCTACAGGTTTACTCTGCGATCTCCTCTGGTCAGACCCAGACAAGGACATCACAGGGTGGTCAGAGAACGATCGAGGAGTGTCGTTCACGTTCGGGCCCGACGTCGTGTCCAGATTCCTGCAGAAGCACGATATGGATCTCATATGCCGCGCACATCAGGTACATCTACTACTTCTTGGGTATGTCCGGTGGGGTCACCACACGTTGCTGACGGCATCGATACGTTCCAGGTCGTCGAAGATGGCTATGAGTTCTTTGCGAAGCGACATCTGGTGACCCTTTTCTCGGCGCCTAACTATTGCGGCGAGTTCGACAACGCAGGAGCGATGATGAGTGTGGACGAGACGCTTCTGTGTTCGTTCCAGGTGCGTCATCTCGACATTCAGTCAATGGCGCAACCCTGACTCACCCTGACTCACCGCGGCGGTATAAAATAGATTCTGAAGCCGGCCGAGAAGAAGGCAAAGTACCCGTACGGTGGTGTGAATATGGGGCGGCCGGTTACGCCACCGCGCAAACAGAAGAAGAAGGACGCGAGCAAGATGGGCTGAGGGACACCCTGTCAGTACATCCTTCTCTCCTTGGTCGGGCTCGTCACATACGCTCTTTCCGTTTACCGTCTCTCATTGGTCATTTTCGGTTTTGGTGGCTGGTCGTGCGTGGGCAGAGGTGTGGATGGATGCGGCGGAAGGATGGGAGATTGGAGAACACACCGCGGACGGTCTACGCTGGACGCCGTGCTGTGTGGAGCGGCGATGTGTCGTGCTTGGCCTGGCTGGCCAGCAACGGGAGCGGCGTGTGTGGCGGCAAAAACAAACGGGAGGACCCACACGCATGCCCATGGACTCAACTGCATAGCACCGTTTTATACGCTATCGCACCCCCTATTCTGCACGATTATCCTGTGTACGATCCTGACTCTCCGCCTGTGTCTGCGTCTGTACTACTCCATTCTACCTATCTATTGGCTCAACCCGGACATTGTTGCAGTATCCTGATAGAATCTCATTTCTCCCTCGTCAGGTGCAGGTCGTCCGACGGCTAGCCAGCCCGTGTCCACCCCTCCGCTGTCCGCCCCGAGCACTTCAACACCCGCAATGCCACCTGCGTCGCCGTCGTTCATCCACATCCCTTCTCCACCTCCCTCCCCGTTCGTTCCGCCATCTGTACTCAGTCCTGCTAGCCCTCCGTCTTGCTCTCACTGTGAAAATAGGCAACGTATATTACAGTTTAAATAACAGTTATTCTCTCGCAGCCGCGCGTGAGTGAGGGCACGACTTGGGGCTGATCCTTCGATCGTCACTGGCGGCCATCGGCGGCGTGTTCTGAGTCGACGCAGGACGAGCGTGCGCGCGAAGGCGCTGGACGGGGTTTCCAAGCCGTGGTGCGTGCACTGTGCTTGTCTACCTCATGCTCATTCGTACTGGTGGAGGCGGCTGCGCTGGCCTAGACCAATCAGCAGGGGAAGGAGTTGAGCTTGCATCGCGGATAGGTCAGTGCCCGTTCTCTGGCACATCGTCAGTCCCTGACGGTCCTGTGTACAGCGGGTGTTCCGTCATGCCCGGTGTCGCGCTGTAGCCTGAGAGTGCGTGGGCCATTCCTCTTGTGGGGACTTCTCGTCGTGCACCTCCGCCTGCTACCTGGGACCCATAGCCCGCTGAGTCCGCTTTGATTCGCTGTCCTTCCCTGTCTCTTTCTCTCGCGTCTTGAGTACAAGACGTGACGACCAATGCCCGTTCGCTCTCAAGGCGTCCCGGACGAGCCCGTGAGGTCAATTGGATGAGCTGATGGTGAACAAGTGATGGTAAGCGCCCCATAGTGTGTTCGTGAATGTCAATCAGTCAACTACCTTGACGTTGGGGACCCGAGTCGACCGCGGACGTCCCCTCGGTGCACGGTCCGCTCATGCTTGTAATCGCAATCCACGATTATACATGGCCGCCGAACGACGATCTGCAAAATGGAGCCAATGCAACTAGTTCACAGTAAGACGTCTCGCGAGTGAGTTTCGATCACCAGACGTCTCATTCATATCGCTCAACAAGCCGCGCCCTGGCTGCCCGTTCGTTCTTACGAGTGGTCGACGGTCCCTGAGCCGTCGTCTGAGCGTTGATAAGCCCCGTCGGTACGTTCTATGATCGTCTTTACTGGGATTGATGTCTTATGTGTTGCCAGTGACAGTCAGGGCGCCGGAGTATACCAGGATACCTCTGCGTCTGGACCTGGCGCTATCATAGCTGTTATGCGGTCGTCCGGTGATGAACTACTTTACGACTGACGCCGTCTTGGGGAATATGCAATCCGACTGTCGCGGCACGAATCCATCGGGCAAACGCCGTCGACGTCACTGCGCTCGTCGTCGACACCCTTGTCCAGTGCCCTGCGGCCGTGTCGTACGCTCCATTCACACCGGGTTTTGGGAACTCACGCGCGTTGTTAGTCAGTCGTTGCAGGATTGACCACTCACGGGAAGTCGGGTCGTAACAGTCATGTCACAGGCTGTTGACCCGTCCACCGCGCGACGCCCCTTACTTGCCGCGTTACATCCACTAATTACTGTTAGGAGCCCTTTCAACGGCTTCGCTAGCAGCAACGTCGTGCACGACGTCCGAAAGGGTTGTCGTTATGGTTTTGTTCCCATTACGTGCACCCGGGTTCTGCTTACCCATGTGCGTTTCAGGCTGCTCCATCCGATTACCATAGACATGATCACATTCGTCGTATACTTATCCGAGGCGGTCAATGTCATGAGAAATAATAGAATGTGTGCGGCATATGTAATGTTGTACTGACTATCTGTGCTATTCTACTTCCACGCACAGTCAATCCATCGTCAGATCTATGACATCGCCATGGTAGGGCTCAGCATGAATTGGCGAGAGTGACTTCATCCTCTTGTTTGGACCTTCACCTTCCTCACGCATGCGTGTCCGTTTCTTCTCAGCAAGCTTAGCTTGGATGTCGGACAGTTCCATCTGTCTTATCTGTAGGATTTCTTGGGCCTCCTTGGCTTGAGCCTATATACAATGACTCATGTCAGCTTAACCTATACTCAGAAAAAGTTAAAACTGTAATCTTTGTGCTTACCTCCTTTTCCTTCATGTGAGCCAACAAATCAGCCTCACTTTCCCCATGTTCTGGGTGTGGAATGATTCCAATGGCCTGTAGATAGGCTTTCAGGCAGTCAATGTCCTAAAGTCATGCTCATGCAAAAGATATGCTCACTATGTGGCTTATACATGAATCTATAGATCCACCAAGGACACTCTTCATCATCCTTCCAAGTCACATGGTCATCAATGCTAGTAGGGTCTTCACTCCATTCAACACTACATACAGTTCAAAGACTACACACAACATCTAAAAGTGGCCCAACTCACCTGGTTGTGTGCATCCGACCTTTTTGTGCATCTTCAGGAATGGAGACCTGTTCCTCAAAGTGAGGAGTAGCCACAGCATGTCCAGATATCATTTTCTGTTTCTTTGAACCTCTACCCTTCACTCTCAGGATATGGAATTCAATAGTGCCCAAGTCCATCAGGTCAATGTCATTGGCATCATCTGTAACACAAGACTGAATGTCAAATCACATATGATTGGGTAAATCAAGTACCTCTTTCTTTCACAAGTTGGAAGGTGAGTTTCTTGACATTGAACATGTCTGACTTTACAGTTCCACCATGGGGTAATGTGATTGTGTAGAGTTCAGGTTGCAGAGGCTTCCCATCTACATAAACAAGGATGCCTAGTTTTTTGCCAGTCTCATTGGAGATCTCAAAGTCAAACTCTATATGCAAAAGCATTAATGTATGAGTATTTAGCACTAGCACGTTCACAGCAAAGCTACCGCATTACTTACCTTGGCCAGTTTGGCTCGGTACAACACAAGAAGTGACTTAGATAGCCGGAGACTCGGAGTGGCGGGAGCCTGAGCCTCTCTTGGCCCGGGAACCTCTCTTGCCAGTGGATCCATCCTCCCTCTGGATGATTCTCTGGTACCGAATATGTTGAAATTCTTGCAACGGCACACCCTCAGATACGATCTTAATTTCCAGAGGTTGCTCCTTGGACATCAACATAATCCGAGTGGTGCCTGAGCGACTGAGAGCGTAGTTGTGTTGTTTTTCGGGCTATTCGAGATCGACAATTTTCAGAACGTTACTACAGCTGAATGTCGCGAATCGACTCACAAGCGTGCAGATATCCGTCCGATCGAGGCGCGGAGTGGCGAGGAAGGTGAGAGTTCGGGTCAAAGGACTTCGCCACTCAATCATTCGATATGGCCCAACTTAAGCACTTGGTACTCGACGTCGTCGACGCCCAATGCCATTGCCCAACGGCGTCGAACGTACGTTCCATACCCACCTGCGCAACAAATCTGCTACCGATCCCTCCTCGCTGCCATCGAGATATGTTTAATTGTTCAGTTTCTGCGGCGACGCGTTCAGCTGATCCATGGTGGTTTCCCGCCAACACACCTGAATACGCCGCCCCCGCCGGAGTAGGCGGAATCTATGCGTGCGTAGCTGGCGTGAGCTAGAGAAGGCACTTGTGAACCCCAGCTCGGGATCCCAACGCTCGTCTGGCTGACCAGATAACGGACAAATCGGACTGCTAGGTGGCGGGCAAGAGGCCCCATCGGATGTTTGTTCTTGAGCGTACATGGGTTCAGATTTGTGCTTGCCTCTACCCGAGCACTGCACAATCCGCGAGAGCACAGAGTTACCAGCGACCTACAGTAATGCCAACGGTGGCATATAAGTTACACCCGAGCATAGTCCCTCTATCCAGCGAATTAGTACGTTTTACAAGTCATCGGACTTCCGGCTCCACGAGAGCGCCTCCTCGTATCGCCGGAGAAGTAGTCGTTCCACCCACCCACCAGCGGGGTACGCCTTCTCCCACTGATTATGTAGGTGTACCGAGAAAATGCGCCCCAGTGCTTTGTCCAGCCCGCCGCCCTCTTCTCGCCCTAGCCCCAAGGTCCATTGCCCATTCTTCGGATCGGACGCGAAGGGGTCCGGCAGTCGGTTGTCGAGCCTGCATGAACGCGCGTCGGAGAAGCAGAAGGGCAGCACCTTGAATGGAGGGACCCCAGCAGCGACGAGCCGCCGCCAGAGCTTGAGGTACAGAAGTGCGCCCCAGTCGGTCGTCCCTTTGCGTGGTGGCTGAGATGTCACCATGACGTGGAAGGCCTCGCAGAGATACGGAGAGTGTTGCCGGAAGCGCATGAGCGCGCCGTTGAAGGGCATGTAGATTTTGTCTGTAGTACACTCAGCCCACGACCATCATAGACAGAAGACTCAACGCACCATAACAGTCCCACTGCGTCACGAACTCGTGCTCGAGCAGCGGAGCCAGGTCCCGCGTGAGCAACGAGTCCATATCCACCCACACGCCACCGAAAGCCCAGAGCACGAGCAGCCTGACCAGGTCCCCGTCGATCCACGCACGCGTGTCCTTCACGCGCAGCAGATCGCTGCCCTCCAGCTCCGTCCCGCGCGCGAGCTCGCCGTAGTCCACCACCCGCAGCTCGAACGCCTCCGGAAACCGCTCGCGCCACTTCGCGAGGATCGCGTTGCCCGAGAGGTCGCCGTTCGACCACAGCACGAGCGTCGTGTGGTCCGTGTCCTGCGTCGCGAAGAAGGACTTGAGCATCCACTCCTGGCGCGGGCCAAACGCGGCGAGGTCCGTGCGCCAGTACGTGTGGTAGTACGTGCGCTCCTCGCCGCCCAGCGCGTCGAGCGGGCGCGGGCCCTGGATCGTGCCGGCGAAGTCGTAGCAGTCCATGCCGAGCCGCAGCGGGAGCCCCGCGTGCACTTCGGTCTGCTTGTGTCCGTATAAGGCCTCGGAGAGATTGTACTGCGACGAGACGCGGTCGGGGTGGAAGCAGCCTGCGAGCGGGAGGATGGGCTCGATCTCGGATTGGATCCAGTCGCGCGAGTAGAACGCGAGCTCGATGTGCGGCTCCCACACGAGCAGACCACCCAGGACAAGGAGCACCACGCAGGGAATGACGAACTTAAGAATGGTCATTACGACCGTGGACGGAGGAGCTGGTGCTTCGCGGCGAACCATCGTCGCCTCCAGGCGTGAGGAGGGGCATCCGGGATGTCTTGGTGATACGGTGTCGTGGGCGAAGAGCCCCCGCTCTCTGAACGTCGTCGCGATGTTGATTCTGAGAACGCATGGAGAGGCAGGCGGGTATAGTCGCTTCTCGACATCAGGGAAGGTCAGGATCACGCACTTCGTACTAAAGCTGTCGACCGTCCCTTCCCTGGCCCAACCAGTTCCTAGTGCTGTGCCCTAGAGCCAAGATGCCTTTGAGGTGGAATGAGTTGCGACGTAGAGCAGAAAGTGTATTGAGGTCTCGACACTTCAAGCTTCAAGCTTCAGATCTTCAAACCGGACGTCCGTTCATGTGCATGAGAGCTCCTGAGGCTGTGATGTATGCTGTGACAAGAGAGCGCTCTCGTGATGTGACCATTGCATATACGTACAGTGACACGGAAGTAATGCTATACTTCAAATCGTATCGCGCAGAGCTACTAGCTGTTTGATGTCGACCGTCGACCCATCCTTGGATCTGCCATCACTTGGCTGGAAGAGTCCCACAAGGCAGTTGCTGGTGGCCGTGGATGGTACCGTCCTCACCAAGTCGCGTGACAGTCACGCTCTACGCGTCGGTGGCTGTCGGCCAACACGGTCACGGTGGTGGCGGGTCGCGCTTGGTTCGTACATGATCGCCACAAGGACTCAACTCTAAAGTGCGAATCGTTCTCTATGCCTTGTGCACCTGCTATCTATCTCAAGCTGCTCTGGTATAGCTCGGTGAGTTCGTTGACGACAGATATATGCGTACAAATGTGCATCATGTTGCACCTCTGACTGGACCACTTAGCAGCATTGACGAGACTCGGAGTTACGCATGCATGGTAACGGCCTGGAACTGAGTGTCGCCATACTCCTCCGGGTCGAGAAGAAGTCACATCGTTTCCAAAATGAGACATCGCGACTGTGAAGTGTTCATTAATGCGATGGCCAGGTGCTAGATGAACACAATGTCCACATCGAGGGTAATGTCGTAGACTGTTACGTTGCTAGCGATTCTGGCAAGGTGTGTGCATGCATGTGGCCATGTATGAGCGTCACGATGTACATGTACTGACTCATGTGCACGAGGTATTCGAAGTTTTGTGCAACAATCATTCCTCCGAGCATATATCCGTATGGACCGCTGTCGACGGCCAGCAGTTTCCTAGGGCGATGGCCATGAAGGCAGGAAATATGGACAGGAAAATGACTTGCGAAGATGGCAAGAATGGGACTAGATCATTGATGTTCTCGAACATCCCTATCACAGGCATGATTCTCATCTCATTGTCAACGTGTTTCTCAATGAGCGTGTCAGATGACGATGATGCTGCGAGGGAGATGTCCTGTGGCAGTGAACTTGGTACAATTCAGGTCAAGATTGTACGTTCAATATTCAAGAAGAAGACGTCATGGACAGCTCCCACCGTTGCAAAAGCGCAGAATCTCGAGCCTATCCATGAGACTGCTAAGAAAGGCGGTTTGCATTGCGTCTCGTGAGTCGGCAGTCTGCTACAATATATTTGATACTTGCCATCGTGTTCTGACCACCTCAGTTTCGGAGCGACAATGCCTGTCAAGAAACCTCGTAATAAGCTTTTGCGGGTCTCGCGCATCGACGATTGGCAAGCACCCTACATTACTTTCAATTTCCGCTATCGACCTCGTGGTGAGTCGCTTCACTTCCCATGACTTCCCGCTGAGAATATTCACTCTGTGCCAGCGATTCTTCAAGCGCATGGCATCATAGAATCCCTTCCCCTCGACCAGCCTCGCGTTGACCCATACGACAATGCACTCGCAGGAGGTGCCCCATCGCCAGCCCGCCTGACGTTCCCAACGCGACTCGTCGTAAACGACGAGACAGGCCTTCTCCTCCAGACGTGCCGCAGAAACGGCCGCGTCAAGATGCTGGTCCATCCTTTGTGATTGCGGGTTCTCCCGCAGAAGATGCTTTGCTTGGCGGCGATCAGGAGGATGAAAAGTTGCCTCTGTTCAAGGACGAGGAGGACGAGAGTGCAGACGACGCGGACGCGATCGAGGTGCGTTCTCACGCAACTCAGCCTATGCTTCACCGTGATCTCACGTACAACACACGTTTCAGGCTCAGATACAGGCTTTACGACAGCGGCTTGATCGAACCAAATCGAGGAAGACTCGACGAAGCCAATCTCGATTCGTCAAGAGAGAGACGTCTCCCATTCGGGTAGGCGGGTTCAACGGCGGTGTCATAGACCTGACGGATGACTGAGGTTTGCGGTCGTATGTGCATGGACTCAGAAGTTTCTTTACCTCATGGCTGAGTACTTAATCCGGTCTTATGGTTTGTTTCAAAGTGTCAGCGTTTCCAGTACATATATCAAGGAAGTAATGTGAATCTTGCTCGATGCAGATACCGTGACGAGACCACTGCAGGTAGTCGCGTGACTCTCACTCTCTACACGGTTCACCGCGGCGCACCGCGTTCAGGCGCAGCGGTCTCACTTCCTCTGTAACCATATGCGACCGCATTCCCACACTCCATTGAGACACATTCACTGCACGCACGCCTTTCAATGCACTGCATCCAAGTACTCGGCACCTAGCTACCTGCTACCAGTGCCACCGGTATAATTCCCATTACATACTAAGGGTCACGCCGCTTTTGGCTCAGGTCGAGCCCACGCCACTGAGTAGTAGTACCATTGTTGCAAGACAAACGCGCCAGCTGAAATAGCAGCGCGCATCTTGCTTTCCTACATCCACTGGCCAGCTGAGGCTGTAAGTAGTGACCGACTGGGTGAGTCCGTCAATTGCATACAATCTCACCACACATTGACAAGCCTCCACTTCGAATCCACATCTACTAGTCACGGTAGTAAACACTCAGTTCATTCGCTCAAGCCCAATTGCCGCGCGCGCCACTTTGCCACCACCACTCGTTTGACTGTCGACGAATGTGTGTTCGCTCACAATGAGACACCGCGACTGTGAGATAGCCATCACATGTGACGGCAAGCGTCTCGAAGAGTACAATGTCCAAGTGGAGGGAAATGTTGCCGAGTGCTATATAGCTAGCGAAAGTGACAAGGTATATCTGTTCAGCACGTTCGAGATGCGATGATACTCAGGACAATTTATATCATGAGGTTTTCGAGATCAAGTGTAGCAACCACTTCTCGACGTATTTCTCCGTGCAGACTACTGTCGATGGCCAGCAGTTCCCAAGACGGTTGAGCGTCAAAGCGGGATTCAAGAATGAAACTCTGGAGTGCGCCGATGGTGACGGGTTCAAGCCGTTGATGTTCTCGAGAATCTGTGTAACAGGTCTGAGCCTTCACAAGTTAGGATAGTCGTCCTGACTCACTGATGTCATAGATGACGACAATGCACCGAGAAAGTCAAGCTACGCCGACAGCCTCGGTTTGATTGAGATACGCGTTGTCCGTGCAACGATCGAGAAGGCGGTGCCCTGGACACCTCCGCCGGGTCCGGGTCCAAAAGCTATTGGCCCTATTCATGAGACAATGAAGAAAGGTGGGATGCACTGTGTATCGTGAGTGTGCATCTCTGTGATTATAACACATTTGAGTCTGAATTGCTTAGCTTCGGAGCGACACAGCGACACAAGAATATTCCCGAGCTTGTAGTACCCTCGTACATTGACCAGTGGTCTGCGCCATACATAATCTTCAAAATCCGATACAAACCTCTTGGTAAGTAGTCGAGCTCGTTGACGCTTGTGATCCAGTCTCTCATTCCGACCCCCAGTGATACTCCAGGCGCAAGGCATAGTAGAACCTGCAGTGGACCAGTCACGCCGTGCTGGGCCATCTAGAAATTCGCCAGTCGTGTCGAACCCATTATCGCCAGAACGGGAGGCTGCAAACGGTGCTCGGCGTCGCGACGCACATGATGCCTCTGATTCCGACCGTCCTCGGAAACGGGCTCGTAAGGATGGGTCGTCAGCGTCTCCGAGCTCGTCCAAGGGAGAGGGTGATGATGGCGACGACAACCTCACTGCGCTCCAGGTACGTGCCCTCGCATACCTGGCGATGACAGAACTGCAACGGCGGTATGCCTCGCAGGCCCAGATGCGTGCCATACGACGCAAGATCACCAAAGCTCAGATACGGAAGATCCAACGTGACCAGTCAACCGGAATCAAGCGGGAGGAGTCCCCTATCGATGCTGGGGAGTTTCACGGCGGCGTCATCGACTTGACGGAGGACTGAGGCTCAGTGCGTTCGCATGCGCGCGGCGTGTCCTCAAGAGATTGTATCCGCTGGTGCTCATCGCGGCAGTCGTATGACTCGCTATGTCTTCAATAATCCGTGCTTTCGTGCGCCGTGACCCCTACGCTGGTAGTGTATTGGTCGTGAGCGTGATGCTAGGCCGGGGAGCGGGCCCATACTTTCATCATGTCGATTCTTTTTGGCCCTTACAGTACTTCCGTCGTCGTATCAGTCAGTGGTGATACACATATGGTATTCCGGTACATAATGTCCTCATGCACGCCTAATAGGTCCATTCTCAGTACATGCTAAGCCAATCCTGACAGCACGAACACGTACCTACTCGTATTGCTACTATCTAGAGCGTTGGCTCGGCCCTCGCGGACAATAAAAGGATTCAAACAGAAAGTTCTGTTCTCAATATATTGAACAAACCAAATCTAATACCATCTGGCCCGTCGAAGTCTCAAGCTCGTCAAAGCTTCTGTGTGCAAGGGAGGTACACAGCGCTGAATTTAGCCCGGCATGACCGGACGAGGCTGACTGACAGCGTCTGTGGCTTCACATCTTCAAGGCCCTGCAACGCGCCACAAGCCCAGGCGAGTGGGGCAAGGACTTCATGGCGGAATCAACATGGAGGAAGAGGAGGAGGGAATTGGTTTTTGGTGCGGTCCCAGGTGTAGGTGGTGCCTCGGACCTCCAGGAGCCTCCAGGCCCCATATTCACGCCTCGATTTCGAAATGGGTGGCAGTGTTGATTGGTATTAGTAACCGGTTAACCGGTAACCAGGCTACATATGGAGTTGTTCTTCATTAAAAGTTACAGGCAGTCAGTATTATGTAAGTACTCTAGATAGAGTTGTCTTTCCGATAACTCACAGCGCGTCATTACCGACATTGACTTAGCGCCCGAAAACATCCAACTATCCTATGACGCGACCCGTTCCCAACCATGATCCCGCCCCGCTTGAATCCGTTTGAGTTCTGGCCGCGAACGTTGCGCTCTGACTGCTCTGGATCTGCACGTATTAGGGCATCCCAACTCATCGCCTTTATCTGAATTGCGATAGGTCCGCAGCTCACGAAAGCAGGATTACTGTAACCCGGAGCGCCGGCTATAGTTAGCATCACCCACTCGACCCCCACGGGCAGCGTAATCGAGTGACGACTCCGAGCCACGCCGACACGGCTTGTCCGCGGCTCGTCTCTACCCGCTGTTTTCTATCCACCCGTAAGTCGCGCAGTCTCACTTCAGCCTCAGCTTCAGCAGTCATCTTCATCTCATCCCCCACGACCCGTCAGGCTTCACGACCATTCTCACGACCCCCTGCGAAATAAACGCACAGCAGACGACGACGATCGCACGACCTGAATGTCCGCGAGCAGAGTAGAGACGGTGGAAAGGCCCCGGAGAGAGACACCCGCAGATGTGAGGCATTCCCAGTTTTTGGCAAGTGCTCCGTCTAGACTCGCCCTCTGCTTCTCACACGGCAGCAGCAGGTCAAAACGAGCCACTTTCTCAAGAAGGTGTCCAACATCCGCAGCGCGCGCCGGCAGAGCACCGATGGCAAGCACCTCGGCGTGCCCGACAAGTTCCAGCGCACGACGCGCTCCATGGACCTTGGCCCGAAGGACCTCGCCGTGCTCACGAGCCACCATACCTCCGTCCATATGAGCCGGAACTCGGATACTCCCTCCCCGAGCGGCCGCTCTTCCGAGAACGGACCCGAGTCTCACGTCGAAGACCCCGTTGCACAACCGCATACCGGCTCGCCACGACCCACCCCCGAGGCGGTCTCGATCAGCATGCCTGCCAGTCCACGGCTCTCCGAGGAGAGCGGGGTGACCTCACAATCGCGAAACACGCCCTCGGGACCCACAACATCAACGCACGACTTGTCATTTCTGACGGATCCAGACGGACTACTACATGCACCTGTGAGCAATTCGGCTTCCACGAGTCTAGACACGATCGACACAGAGACAGGCCCTCCACATCTTACCTCTGCGGCGCGGCGGGAGGCGGCCTCGAACACCACACTAGCCAGTCCACAGCTTTCCGAGGAGAGCCGAGTTACTCCTGAAGAGCTCACAGCATCGTCGCATGCTCTATCGCAGCCGGCGGACGTAGTACGGTCATCCGTGGGCAGCCTGGCTGCTCCAAGTCAAACGACAGTCAACGCGTCCGCTATGGTCGCACCGGTGACGTCCGAGTCCAACTCAGCCCTTGCAGTAGCGACCAGACATGTCCCACTTGCGTCCGGACAAATCTCTCCAGGTCTGTCCGATCGACGCGACCTCGCGCCGCGCCTTGCGACGCTACCGCCCCCCATGATGGCCAGCTACATGGCGAAGGGGAGTGCACGCTTGACGCCCTCCATCGCCTCACGGCAGCCCCCGATGCCGGTCCTGAGTCTGCCGCCGCTCCCACCCGTTGCTCCTTCCCAGCAGCCTCAGCGGCCGCGCCAGGGAGCTCCGCTGCGAAGCATTCCCGCGCTGCCCATGCGCGGCCCGAGTGAGGCAGATGAGGCAGACCACGACAACGCAATGCTGGAGGAGGAAGACGAGGACGAGGAGGACATGGACGCGAGCCCGGGTACTGATGCGGAGGGCGCGGCCAGCGACGACGAAATGGAAGACGGCACCGAAATGGAATCGTCTGAAACGCCTCGGTCACGTGGCGATCGCGCAGGCGGGCTTCCTCAGATCGAAGCCTCCCGCCTGCACGCGGAAGTCACCGAGTCGCTTCGGACCACCGTTTATTTCACCCCAAAGCCAGACGGCCAGGCCACCCCCCGCCTCCGTCCTGGCTCGTCCTCCTCCTCCGCGACAGACTATTTCTCCTCCAAGCGGCGCAACAGCATCAGGCAGCAGCACGACCGCCCCGACTCCCCCGTGCGCACCCCCCGCCCCGCCGACTTCATCGGCTCGCCCACCCTGCGCACCCCGGCGCTGGGGCATGCACAAATTGCTGGTATGCCACCAGGCTCTCTCGGACGACCGGGATTGTACCACCTCGGCTCACGGAGTATGGTCGACCTCTCCTTGTCGAAGAAAGGCAAGGAGACCACCACGTCGCCATCGATCACGGCCGACCCTGTTGCTGGGAGGCGCAAGAGCAAACCGCTGCCAGGTGCGCCGACAATACATGAGGACGAGCATAGCACGCCCAAGCCCCCGAGTGTCCCGCAAGACATCTTCCCATCGACGCCGACGCTGCGCAGGCAGCGGTCGATGCCAACATACAAAGTATCGTCCGATCCACCACCGTATCCATCCTTCCATCCTCGTTGGGCTGGTCCTATGGTGCTGCCGAGAGATGAGGAGGGGATGGAGCGCCTACCTCCGTACTCGAACGCTGTCTACCTCGCGGCCGTCATACCCCGCAAGGTGGAGTTCACCTCGCCTGGCGTTCAGGCGAAGGATCGCAAGTGGCGGCGAGTGCTTTGCGTGCTCGAGGGGACCGCGTTCCGCGTGTACAAGTGCCCGCCTAGCATCGCGGGCGTCAGCGCGATCGAGTCGTGGTGGGAGAAGAAGGTCGGCGTAGGCGACATCACTGTCGTGAACACCGGTGCGGTGACACAGTCGGGGATCAGGGTGAGTGCGGTGAGGGGGCGTGCAGACAGTGAGAGAGCGGGAAAAGAGGATACGGACCCGGCGAGCCCAGATCCTAACACACGGGAGAGCGAGCCGCCACCGGCACAACAAGCACTTCCACCGTCGCGGTCAAAACTTCGTCTTCCGGGCAGCTTGTTGCACCCCAACCGGTCGAATACCTCAAGGACGAACTCGACACCGAGCCGTCTGAGCGTGTCTAGCAGCCAGTCTAGCAACTCGAGCCAGTTACAGACACGGCGGAGCACGGACCCCTCACAAGACGACCATTCGTCGATATCTGTGGTTGCGCGCGCGTCAAGCGACGCACTTTCGTCGCGGCGGACGAGCTACGTATCATCGAACGCGCCGTCGCCTCGGAGCGCGACGTTCACTCGGCCCACGGCGGGCTCGCCGCCCGCGAGCGACAGCACGTCGTCCTTCTTCCGGTCGCGCATACTGCACACCTCGCCGCCCGACGCGGGGCCGAAGCAGCCGCCGGAGCCGAACCCGAAGGACCTGATCCGGGCGTACACGCTGCAGAACGCGGAGAGCGGATTGGCGAGCGACTACGGGAAGCGCAAGAACGTGATCCGGGTGCGGATGGAGGGCGAGCAGTTCTTGCTGCAGGCGCCGGATGTGGCGGCGGTGATCGATTGGATCGAGGTGGGTGCTGGTCGCGCTTCCGTGGTGCGAGAAGGCGTGTCTGACGGGCCGTGTGCAGGGTATCCAGGCTGCGACGAACATTGCGCTTGATCTGGATGAGCGGCCGATGCCTAAGGGCCCGATGTTCCCAAGGTATGTTCGGTACTGCGGTTATGTGAGTGTGATAGAGCGCAGACTGACGCGGTGGTACTGCCCAGACGACGCAGAAGGAGACCACGCCCTCAAGGTGTCGCGGGCTCTACAGCCACTGCCACCGCGAATGCATAGTCAAGGGGTCGTTTGCATAACTTTGCATCAGTGTCGTTGTCCCATGTTCTGTGTCTGCTCTATCTGCGCTCGTGTGCTCGCCCATATTAGAACAGAACATTCTGCGAAACCTATCCAGGTTCCCATCCATCCTCCACCCGCATACCCTGCATCGCTAGTCTTGCGTCTCGTGACGACTGCGCACGTTTTTTGTTCCTTTGGATACATTCTCTTTTCATTACTACGACTGGATGTGTGAGATAGCAGTTACTGTACTATACTGGTGTGCAAATAATGCCTCTCCCTTCAAACGGGCGGGGTTCTGTAGTTTCCATGTGTCCTCCTCGATCGAGGAAGACGTACTCGGCTGCAGATGGCGCTCGTTGTCCATCAAGGTGTGACTACCGTGACTGGGTGGTGACGGTCACTGCGTCGACTAGCGAATTCACGCCTTGCAGCAAGCCTGCCTCCTCAATTTCCTCGCCAGCGAGCACGTCCCCACCGTCTCCCACCACCTTTACTCGCCCGCTCGACTCATCTGTCTCTGGGTCACTTCTCCACAAACGAATCACTCGTGGTGACCTCTTGACATAGAACATCACCGCCTCAAGAAGCAAAAACCCCGCTATACTCTCAACCACATAGCCCCCTGCTCCAAGCATCTCCTCCTCTCTACCATGGCCCAGCAAGCACGCCCATCCTCCTCCACATCGTATGTTTCATGCTATCATTTTTGGTATTCAGTGAGCAGAGGTAACGACGACGACGCAGAGATGGCTGGAAAGCGAGCCTCCGCCCTCCACCCAAAGACAGCCGCCCACAAACTGAGGATGTCACCAACACGAAAGGCGTCGACTTCGAGGACATGTACCTACGACGGGAGCTGCTCATGGGTATCTTCGAGGCCGGCTTCGAGAGGCCGTCACCCATCCAGGAGGAGGCCATCCCCATCGCCCTCGCGAAGCGCGACGTGCTCGCGCGAGCCAAGAACGGCACGGGCAAGACCGCCGCGTTCGTCATTCCGTCTTTGCAGCAGATCGACGTGAACAGGAACAAGATCCAGGCGCTGCTCCTCGTGCCGACGCGCGAGCTCGCGCTGCAGACCGCGCATGTGTGCAAGATACTCGGCAAGCACATGGGCGCGCAGATCATGGTCACCACCGGCGGCACGACGCTCAAGGACGACATTATTCGTTTGTCGGAGTCCGTGCACGTACTCGTCGGCACGCCCGGTCGGATATTGGACCTGGCGGGCAAAAATGTCGCGGACCTCAGCGAATGCCCGGTCTTCGTCATGGACGAGGCGGACAAGCTGCTCTCGCCCGAGTTTGCACCAGTCATGGAGCAGTTGCTTTCGTATCTGCCGAAGGACCGCCAGGTTATGTTGTTCAGCGCGACGTTCCCAATGATTGTCAAGGACTTTAAGGTTCGTTTTCGTGCGTGCGCCTAGTACCTGTGCTGTGCTAACGTCTTTGTAGGACAAGCACATGAAGCATCCCTACGAGATTAACCTCATGGATGAGCTGACCCTTCGTGGTGTAACACAGTACTACGCATACGTCGAGGAACGACAGAAGGTCCACTGTCTCAACACACTGTTCTCGAAGGTGCGCAAAGCCCCTGTTATACCAGCTGCTCGTCTGATCCTCGTATAGCTGCAAATCAACCAATCCATCATCTTCTGCAACTCCACGAACCGGGTCGAGCTGCTCGCCAAGAAGGTCACCGAACTCGGGTACTCATGTTTCTACTCGCACGCGAAGATGCTCCAGTCTCACCGCAACCGCGTGTTCCACGACTTCCGTAACGGCGTATGCCGCAACCTCGTCTGTTCCGACCTGCTCACGCGTGGTATTGACATCCAGGCGGTCAACGTCGTCATCAACTTTGACTTGCCGAAGAACTCGGAGACGTACCTCCACCGGATCGGTCGCTCCGGACGGTTCGGACATCTTGGTCTCGCGATCAACCTCGTCACGTACGAGGACCGATTCAACCTGTACAAGATTGAACAGGAGCTCGGCACGGAGATTCAGCCCATCCCCCAGAGCATTGACAAGGGCCTGTACGTCGCGCCGGGTGCGTCTGACGATGCTGAGCAGCAGCAACAGAAGGCGCGGGCAACGCCGGCCCAGCCGCGCCAGGCCGCGCCTCAACCTACACTCCCCCAGCAGCAGACACAGGTACAGCCGCAAGTCGTGTACTCGAGCAGTCCTCGACCGGTCGTGGCGAACGGGAACGGCGTGCCACCGGCCCAGAGGGCGCCATATCGTGGCGTGCCGGTCGCGCGATGAGCCCTTTGGCGTCGCCGTCTTGGTCTCGTCGGTTACGTCGTGAGGGGTGGTTGGTAGGTGAGGGCCCTGGGCGGATGGGCGGAGCGGAGGAGGGGGTGCGTCAAGACCGACTTTGCGAATCCATCTGTCTATACCTTCACACGGACTATCGCTCGGGGGAGGGGTTCTGTACAACAAACAACATCTGCAACGACTCCCATGGCTACAACACTGGCCGCCACCGTCCTCGGTCGAGTCGCCTCGCCTCACCGCCGATACACATACAACGTCCGCCGTGCCTGTCGCATCCACATGTGCGCAAATGTTTGCTGTCTGTTTAGTTTATCTACCGTATAGGTCCGCTCGTCTCGCTACCTTCTATCGCTATTACTACTACTACATACTTGCCTGTCCCCCTCACCCCTCTCCCGATGTTGGTAGCCCTGATGATTGCTGTAGGTGGAATGGATGTCGCAGTTGGTCTTTGGCGGAGATTTGCGGAAGTGCGTGTGTCACTGGGGCCTCTGAGTATGTGCTGCACTCCAACTGGCACATACATAGGAGCTTTGACGATAGACACGGCGATACACGTCAACTATGTGGTATGGTGGGCAAGAAGCTGAGTTTCATGCGAGTTTCATGGACCGACACAGGAACCAGGAGGTTATTCATTACAGGAAGACCAGGACGATGACAGCCTGTTTCCAGACATGAGGTCATTATCGATTCTTATGTACCGGACTACCATTACTTATGTATATCCAAGACTGTTGATTAGACGGGAACACTGTAGAAGCCAGTATGAAGGAGGGAGGGGGGATTATGGTGAGCGTGTGGCTCTGCTGCCTGCCCAGCATCACGCTCACGACCAATACCCTACCAGCGGAGAAATCACGACGCACGAAACATCGAAGACATGACAGGTTGTACGACTGCCACGACGAGCTCAAGCGGATCTAGTCGCTTGAGGGTACGCCGCGCACCTGCGACCGCACTGAGCCTCAGTCCTCGGTCAAGTCTATGACGCCCCCATCAAAGTCCCCGACCTCGATAGGAGATGGCTCTCGCTTGACTGCGCTTGATTGACCACGCTGGCTCTTCCGTATCTGGGCTTTATTGATCTTGCGTCGTATAGCCCGCATCTGCGCCTGCAATCATACCGTCGTTGCAGCTCCATCATCGACCGGTATGCGAATAACACACCTTGAGCGCGTCCAGATCCTCTGCATCATCTTCATCCTCGCCCTTTCGAGCACGCGGCTTGACGTCTTCTGTCCCGTCCACGGTCAGCGGGTCTTCCGCGGAGGAAGACGAGCTCGAAGACGACGACTCCTCGACCCGACGCGGCCGTTTTCGAGGCGGGTAAGAATCGGCTTGTGCATTCCGACGCGGAGCCGCGTTTGCAGCACCCGGCTCTGGCGATGGGCTGTTCGGTGCGACTGACGAGTTGCCACCGGACGGACCGGCCTGCGGCTGGGCTACCGGTTCTACTATGCCTTGCGCTTGAAGAATCGCTAGAGGCTGGAATAAGAAATCTTGACTAAGAGCATCAGAGAGTTCTTTCTCTCACCATGAGGTCTGTAGCGAAATTTGAAGTGAACATAGGGCGCAGACCATTGGTCGGTGTACAAGCATTGTATAACATCCCCTGAGTATTCTATACGTTGTTTCTCTCCGAAGCTGAGAATTCAGAGTTCAGTATGCAACCGGTGCCGGTGATGACCCGAATGACGCATACTCACGATACACAGTGCATGCCCCCTTTCTTCACGGTCTCATGGATGGAGCCGAAATTCTGCGGATCCAAACCTGATGTGGTCCAGGGCATCCTTTTCTCGTATATCGCGCGGACGACATGTATCTCTATGAGACCAAGGCTGTTGGCGTTGCTCAGCTCTCTTGCGGCATCGTCGCCATCTGAGGTACAAATTCAGGATCGAATCTCGACACTCTGTGAGAACTAGACCTGTGACGCAGAGCCTCGCGAACTTCACAGGTCTGACCCAGTGACCATCTCCGCAGTCAAGTAAGACATCTTTCTTGTCTGCGTCCATCCATGTCCCTCTTGGGAAGGGCCGGCCATCGACAGTAACGCGCACAGCGAAGGATGTCGCAGTGTGATTGGTAAAGCGAATGTTGAACGCCTGTTATGAGCAGTTATGGCCATCGTGACAACGGACTTGGTGTCAAGTCGACGCACCTTGTCAGATTCGCTGGCTGTATAACATTCAGAAACATTTCCCTCCACTTGGATATTGTGCTCTTCGAGCTCCTTGCCATCGCATTTAATGAGTACTTCAAGATCGCGGTGCCTCATCCTAAATCGAAGGCCGGTTGACGGTGCGAGGTGTGGCGGTAAAGTCGAGATTATTGGCTCTAAGCGGTCGTACTGAAGGTTCTTTGTAGGATAGTGGTTCCATATGGCTTGAGCGGTGACTACATGCGCGCGATCGAAAGACTCACCGAGAGAGTCCAAGTGACCTTGGAAAGTAGCGGATACGAACCCGAGATGTACCGTTCTACTCCCAGCAACACGTATTTGTTCTTCAAGACCGAGAGTACTTGGTGCGCGAGCTCGCCATCAAACCGGCGTGACTAGGAAGGAAATAGTAGCGGGGAACAGTATTTCTTTCAGAGTTTTAGGCAAATCCTGGAATCGAAAATACGCACGTACCTCGAAGTGGTTGTTAGCCTCGCAGCGATGAGTTGTGAGTTGACTTACAAGCAGCGTTGAGTCGGCGTGAGCCCCCGTTCGACCATGTCACGGTCTTGACTCGTCACGGCCCCTTTGCGTCCATCGACACGACGTGACCGAACACAGTTCGTCGCACGTCAAAGTACGTCACGGTCGTATGTGCAGTGACATTGACAATCCCTGCGATGCACAGTGCAGTGTACTCAGTAGGCCAAATGTTATCCGAAAGGTTTATCGAAAATCATGACTTCGCTCTGCACAAACATACCTTGCCATACTCGAACTCGCTAGCAACACCCTCATCGAGTTAGACTCGGACGATAGTAGATGTACAGGAGGTGTACAAGGGCACGGAACGTATCTTCGTAGAATCTATTAAGCTCAAGTAAGTTACGAGACGAGTCCGACGTTCGAGTAGGACCAGGCGCCCCCGTCGCGTGAGCAGACTGCTTCGCGGGGTACGCCCAAGATCTCAGTCTTCCGTTAAGTCTATGATGCCGCCGTTGAAATGACCGACGAGAATGGGAGATGGTTCCCTCTTGACGACGCGAAATTGGCTACCTTGACCGTTCTGCGCTCTGGCTCGGTCAATCTTCTGCCGTAAGGCCTCCATTTGAGCCTAGAAAGTGAATCCGGTTTCATTTCTACCATGTAGCGTTGTTTGGGGACGTACCTCGAGTGCATTGAGACTTTCTGCACCATCGTCGTCCTCACCCTTGGTTCTGAGCGGCTTTGCGTCCTCTGTATCATCTGCCCTTAGAAGATCTTCCATGCGGGAACCCGACTCCGAAGACGATGAAGTGCCATCCCGACGAAGTCGTTTGCGAGGTGGCTCCGACTGCGAAGCATCATCTTGTCGTTCACGCCGCGAAACTGAACTGGCCGCCTGAGGTGGCGCTGGCGATGGGGTATCTCGTGCGCGTGATGAGGAGCCAGACGGGCCACTGCGTGGAGGCTGGATTGCTTCCACGATACCTTGTGCCTGAAGAATCGCTATCTCTCAATAGGCTACCTGACCGATAAGTACTCATGATGTCTCCCCTCACCATGAGGTCTATAGCGGAACTTGAAAGTGATGTATGGCGCGGTCCACTTGTCTATATACGTGACGTCAACTATTGTCTTGCGTATTGGGTATGGCTGCGTGTCTCCAAAGCTAAAAGCAGTCAGACTCAGACAAGGGTCAAAAGATGCTGGCTTACGAGACACAGTGCATTCCACCTTTTTTGGCAGTCTCATGAATGGGTCCGATATTCCGCGCCGTGATCGACGAAGCTTTCCAAGGTCGGTCCTCCTTCCGTATCGCACGAGCAACGCAGACCTCAATTAGACCGAGGTGATCACCATGGCTCAAAACTTTCGCAGCAGCATCGTCATCTAGTAGGGTGTAGATTGAGAAGAGGACCTCACGTGTTCATGGAACTCGAACCTGTGATGCAGAGTCTCTCGAACATCAGTCTCTCGGACTTGTCAACACCATGTTCGCACCGCAGAGTAACGTTAGTATCACCCGCATTCGTGGACTTCGGCCGAGGGAATGGTCGACCGTCGACGGCAGTACGCATCACCAAAAACGCCGAGGAATGGTTGCTACACTTGATCTCAAATGTCTGCCTCATGTTTGGGAAATCAGTGATTTCACTCCGGTTGAGTGATTCATGGACATACCTGACCAGATTCGCTCGCTACATAACACTCGATGACGTTATCCTCCGCTTCGACATTGTACTCGTCGAGCGCCTTGCCGTCGCATGTAATGAGTATTTCACAGTCTCGATGCCTCATTGTGAACGGAGTCCGGCGAGTGGCGAAATAGTGGACACAACGCGATGGTGCCAAAGGGCCTTGATTGGACACGCTGTTTAGAATCATTCATCATCTGAATTGACATGCTGTCGATATACTCACCAGTTAGCAATGAGATATTGACGATGTGAACGAGGAGGTATGAAACGAAAGAGCCTGAGCGCTGAGCGCTGAGCAGTGAGCGCATCCATTCCCGAGTCACGCGTGACGACACGCGTCTGCCAATCAGCCACAGACGCGACTTGGCACCGGCTGGTGGGCTTTCACCAAACGCAAAACACCACTACTTGAAAGCTCCCGAGTCATTCCTTGTCAGTTTAGAAGTAGGCAAATATGTTTTTAGCCGGAAGGATGAACCACAGAGCTACTGAGTCCGTCAAGAATCACGCCGGCTGTGGTTTGGACACTGCATCAGTGGCTCCCATCTGGGCCGATTCCTTCAAGTTGTCACGCATCGTCCTCACGAGGCTGAATACTTCTGTGTAGCAGGTGACATAACACAGGAGTCATAAGATTACATGCCTGCATCGGTACGGTACGCCAGAACCCCAGGAACGACACTACTGACAGACCAGATTATTGAACACCATACAAGTAAGGGGAATGACCATCAAGATGACTATACCACGAGAAAAGTAGTATATAACGCTGAATAAAAGCTTGTCCTGCTGGCTGTGTATGGGCAGTCCCAGAATTATGGTTTAGCGGAGTATATGCTGAGTGGCAGATGATTATACCATCGCGAATCCGTTCACGCGACGAGCAGTGAAGCTCAATCGCCCGTCAAGTCGATGACATCGCCATCGAACTTCGCAGCTTTAACAGGTGACGTCTCCCGCTTGACGACCGGTGTACGACCGGTGTGGCTTCTTCTCCCCTCGAGGACATTCATTCGGCCTTGCATTGCTCGCATTTGTGCCTACGATGGAGGCATCGTATCAAACGTCATGTCGTGGTCGGTAAGATGCGTAAAAACGCACCCGGAGCGCATTCAGTTCATCCTCATCGTCTACATCTTCATCCTTGAGAACGAGCGGCTTGGATTCTACCACAGGCGAGGCATGTCTCGTCGTCGTCGTCTCCAGCGGTGAGCTTACTGAAGACGAGGCACCACCATGACGCGGCCGTTTTCGAGGTCCCTCTGCTCCGATGGTACCTGCCGGCCTCCTTCGAGTCGAACGAGGAGTGGAATCTTCAAGCGGTGCACATCCGGGAGCATCCCGTTGAACGGATATATCAGATGCTAGATTGGCAAGTGGGGGCTCGGCCACAACGGGCTGTAAGATACCCTGTGCTTGAAGGATTGCTTTTGTTGTGTCAAAATTCGGTCAGCTCGTCGGAGTTACGAGACCGGCTCACCCTGGGGTCTGTAGCGAAAATTGAAGGTAACATATGGTGAAGACACCTTGTCAATCAATACGGCCATAGAATTCGTTGTGATCGGAATTTCCGTGACGGCGCCAAATCTACGTAGGACGCGTGAGTGTGCATATGAGAAAACTTATGGACTCTCACTCACGAAACACAATGCATGCCGCCTTTCTTTGTCTTTTCGTGCAGAGGCCCAAAGTTTTTGGCGACGTCAGCGGGTGGCTCATAAGGGACGTCCTTGCCAATCTGGACACGACATATGTGGACCTGAACCAAGCCCAGATGACTGGCATCTGGAAGGATGCTTGCAGCACTTTCATCATCTCGCACATCGTGAGCACTCGGTGAGACAATGGGATTCTGAGCGGCTTTGGGCGCACCTGTAACGGAGATGTCGGAGAACATAAGTGCACGGATCTCACTGGCATTATCTCTGTATGTAAGTGCAGTATCCTCTTGATGTGCCGACAGAAAGCTTGGATAGGGAAATGGTCGACCATCCACACTAATGTCGGCGCTGATATCGGTCGAGGAAGGGTTGTTGATCCAAAGTGTAAACTCCTGATAATTCAAAGATGTGACCGCTGAATAGCATCCGCGGACCCACTAGTAGTTACATTAACGCACCTTTCCAGCTTCACTTGCTATATAGCAACTAATAACAGTGTCCTCAACCTGCACATCGTGTTCGTCCAATACTTTGCCGTCGCACTTGATGAAAATTTGACAGTCACGATGTTTCATGTCGGGAGTAACCAGAAGAATATGGCTATGGAAACGGCGGTGACGATTGTGATGTGGTTGTTGCTTGTCCATGTCGAAAATATGTGAGCATCGGTCCGTGATGGTCTTTTCAGAGTTAGCCAACTCACGCTGCTCTCCAAGCTGAGGGCCGATAGTGCCGGTGAACGGGTATATTCCACAGAGCAGCGAGCAAAGTAGGTTGAAAGACGTTGGAAAGACGTCTAGAATCGGAATGTACGCGCGTTGACACCGCGTCGGCGCGTCCCCGTCAAGTGCATCGTGACATCCACGTGTGCGTGACCACCCGCGTACACCCCTTGCGAAACTATAGCCTATACTAGTATAGCTACCCGAACTGCTCAACATCCCTTCAACGCGACATTCTAAACGTGAGACGTTGAAGCCTGAAGACCTCGGGCACGGAGTCAGCTTGGTGATTTGGCAAAGCCGTTGTGTATGAAGGTTACAGGCACTCTGCACCTAAGTTCCGGCGGGGGGCAGAGACGTTAATTTACTTGACCCGCACTGCCGCGTTCCGCGGGGTCATAATCAGAGGAGTCGCATGGATGGCTTACCTTGAGGAGCTCAACTGAGAGTTCTGGCAGGCCTTGTAATGTCACCACCCCGATGCCTACGTCGCAAAACACGGCAATTGTGGTTTACTTGCGCGAACACATCGTTGATGACCTCGGACTGAGCACGTCGCCCTTTAAGCTTTGTAGTCGCAACAGCCATAGAACCACACATTTCACCCGTTGCGGACAACAGATACTGAGAGGCGTGAACGGGGCACCAGACCAGATGATTGAATATCAAAGAGACCGAATTACGGCGAACGATTACTTGAAGATGTGTGAATGAATTGTGCGGGAGATACGATGCCAATGGGATACGTCTACTGATGAGATGATAAGTCACCGACTTATTGAGGCATGTCCGGGGCTGTACTAGTAAGTAGTGCAGCCAATGGCAAGCACGGATCTCAGTCCTCCGTTAGGTCGATGACATTGCCTTGCAGGTTGCCGACGCGCACGGGCGACGGCTCCCTCTTCGTAACGACCGAGCGATTGGACTGGCTCCGGTTGTTTTCAATACGATCCAATTGCTCCTGTAAAGTGCGCAGTTGCGCCTAACGAGAAGCTTAATCAGGGGCGCAGCGAAGCAAACGTATGGTAGACACACCCGTATCACTTTCAGGTCGGCCTCGTCATCTTCAACCTCGACTTTGACGACAAACAGCTTGAAATCTCCCGCTGTGGGACAGCTTCCTCTAGAACAGCGCTCGTCGACGATTTGGCCCCGTCCTGACGAGGTCGCTTTTTTGAGCGTTCGGGGTACAGCCGTCGCCGCGCCTTTTGCGTGATAAGCTGGTGTATGACTCGTCAACCAACACTGGCGTTATAAAATCCTGTGGCGTCATTGCACTCAGTTGCGGAAGTTGAACTGCAGGAGGCTGTGTGATGCCCTGCACCTGCAGGAGCTCTGATAGTGCATCAAGATCTGAAACTGCAAGCGGATAATAAGACTGTTCACCGGAGGGCCTGTAGCGGAAGTTGAAGGTGATATACGGTGAGGATAAATTATCGACGTAGTCCGCTGAGAAATACATCGGGGACAGACTCGTCCAAGTTGCTCCAAACCTATATGCAGCCATGAAATGAATATTTCATAATAATGTTTGGTAACTCACTCAATACAATGCATCCCTCCTTTCTTCGCCGTCTCATGAATAGGCCCCGATTTTGCAGACAGCGCACCAGTGCCAGTAGGGTGCTTGTAGGGCACTTCCCAACGAGAACGGATGCGAAACACCAGGATTTGAATCACATCTAGTTGAGAGGCGTCGGACAGGGTGCTTGCTGCGTTCTCGTCATCTCGTGAAAATTGAGCAAGTACTTACGATGCATGAGTCTTTAGCGGTGCATACCCGTTACATGAACATCGGCAAACAAGAGAGGCAGTGTCTCCTTGTCACAAGACATATATGCCGCCTCGCCATCGGCATAGCCCGCCTTGAAGTGTGTTCGATAGGGAAACCCCCGTCCGTCCACAAATGCCCATACAGCCATGTCTGTGGAAGACTGATTGCTACATCTGATCTTGAATTCCTGAGACAGGTTCAAGCGCATCGTTGGCTCGGATCTCCTGTATGCAACAAATGCAATAGGCCTACCCTTGGAACGCACCTTGCCAGCCTCGCTCGCTACATAGCAACTAATGACGCTGCCGCCCTCTGCGCGTATATCATGCTCAACCAACGCACGGTTGTCACATTTGATGAGGACTTCAAAGTCTTGATGTCTCATGTTGGACCCAATGGTGCGTAGTACAGTAGTCCAGACGGGTTAGCAGTGGTCACACTGCCCACTCAGGCTGACGCTGGCCGTACAGTCCAGTCTTCGATCGTGCTGTGCCTCCGGGCCTGTCAAAGCAAGGTTGGCAAAGAGTAGTCGCTGCGACTCAAGTATATCAGTGTCGTGAAGTGCCAGAAGAGGGTCTGGCGTGATGGAACCATGGAGCAAGTCGCTTCATAGCTGGCACTGTGACTTACGTGCATGTGATCTGTGACAGTCCGCGTTGACGCCGTCACACGTTCACGATATTACTTGGGCTACCGGATAACCACCACTGCCTACTAGTCTGAGTCTTCCGCCAAACACGCAATTCCATCTCATTCGCTCGCTGAGCATGTAATCTGTGCGACCATACTTTCTAGATTTTGAAGAACATGCGCAAAGATCACTTCGAGGTGTATATCAAGAGTGATGGCCACGAGTTGCCTGAATACCAGGTGGAAGCCTTAGACGACACGACTCTGGCATGCTACGTTCCGAGTGAGGTTGGAAAGGTGCACAGTCTGCGTCTATGCTGACGGCACCAAGGCTGAGTGATCGCAGACATTCGAGATTTGCTGGCGCCGCGACACGCGACACGACACGCACAGCACATCCGTGAGCTGCTATGTTGACGGGTGGGACGCTGGCGGTACACTCTGTCGCCCAGGTGCTGTCGAGGGTAGTCGCTGGGGCATTAGGTGCGCCAAAGACCAACGGAAGCCATTCCAATTCGCCTCGTTGGTCTTAACAGGTAAAACACGTATTCTTTAGGTGTCAAGTCCACGCTGACCTGCCAACGTGTAGACGACGATACCGTTGCTACCGGCTCAGAGGCACAGCAGGACTCGGGCACGATCCAAGTCAAGCTCAGCTATGCAATCCGTATCGCTAGCGAACCACACTTCGTGACCAAATTAGACCAGTTCAAGGTTGGGGTCCAGGTGGTGCACGAAAAGAGCAAGCAAATGGGTGTGCAGTGCATCTCGTGAGTGGTGATCGTCTACATCCGGGGACCGGTGCAGAATCACTGAATTAGTTAGGTAGTCTAGGAGATAGCCGCAAGTGTAAGGCCACGGATAAAGTGTATGCAGAATCCGTCAATCCTCAGCAACCTTCGTATTCAAGCTTCATCTTCCGCTACCGCTCCAAGGGTAGGGTAGACCGCACAACGACATATTCCGACGAACTAAACGCATGACCCATAGATTTCCTCCAAGCCGAGAACATAATGCCTATGAATGCCATAGCCACCAACGATGCCCACAAACACACGTCCACGGGTCGCAAACGTCGAACTGGCCAGGAGCCACCGAACCTGCCTCGCAAGAGGGTGAGGACTACTACGGAATCAGCAGCTTCTCCGGAACCCAGGTCACCCAACACTCAGTCCGCTGCGGATGAAGACATCAACGCACTTCAGAGGAAGCTCGACGCAGCACAGGGACGCGTCCGGGTATACCAAGGCAAGATCCAAGCTATCACAGGACCCAGGCCATCTTCGAGGGTCAAGCCGGAGCGACGAGAGGAGAATCAGGACGTCGATGACTTGACTCGTGGCAACATCAAGAGGACACGCTCCCCTATAGATATTATCGTCACTGATGACGAAGTTATTGACTTGACCCTAGATGACGATTGAAGTTATCCTGTCGCATCGCTTTGATCCTGTTTCATACTGTACTGGATGATTCACTATTCTAGACGTCAGTCCTAATGTTTTCGATGGACAGGGCTAGCTATCGTCGTGAGGTTTGGCAGGGTGGCCCTTGTTGAACATTTTCCTGCCGAACAATATCATTCGGTATGACCTCGCGATACGGTTCTGCCGGAAGTGTCCCATCCCAACATACTTACAGTACTTAGAGGAAGTAGACGATCTCCATGTCTATTGATACAAATGTATATACACTGTGTACATAATGCGATAGATATGTCCACGTCCACATCTCATATCTCCTTCAACCACGCCTCAATGTCGTTGTACACCTTCGTGCGCACATCCTCGTCCCACCAGCCCATCATGAGGACATCGTGCGCCCCATCCTTAACCCACACCGTCCTGACCCCCACCCCATCCCTCTCCATCGCGCCCACGAGCTTCGTGACCTCCCTCTCCAAGCGCTCCGCATCGCCGAGCACGACACACGCCCTCGGGAACCCGCTGAACAAGCTCAGCCCGCGGGGCGACGCGATGATCGGGCGCTCGAGGCTCGTCGGCTGCGGCCGAGGTCCACGGGCGAGGGCGCGCCCTCGTACGGCGTGCTCGGTACGGGCGTGCTCGGCGCACTCGGCATCGAGCGCAGCGTCGCGCGGGCGACGGTGTTCATGCGCCGATGCTGAGGTCCTGGACGCTCTCCGCGAACGCGTCCCCGTAGAACGCGCGCAGCACTTTCTGCGACGCGGGGCTGACGTACGGGCTGTGCATCATCTCGAGCGGGTGTTCTCCCAGAAGGTCCGCTGCAGGAGTGCGCGGGGCTCGGGCGTGTCGACGAGGTAGTCTGTGTCTCCGTGTGGCGGGGGACGTAAGAAGACGGGGACTCGGGAAAGCATGGGCTGTTGCGACGTCAGGACGGGGTCAGAATAATATGTCTTGATACTCACAGGGATCGCAGGATGGCGAGAGGAGTAGTAGTCCGTCGGGAGGCGGCAGACGGGCTTCATCTCTAATCCAGCGCGCAAGGGCAAGCACGAGGTTGCCCCCCGCGCTGTCGCCAATGAGCACAATCTTGCAATGCATATTCTGAGCTGCCTGCGCCACCCGTCTTCTCGCGTGCTCGTTCTCCGCCTTATCCTTCACGTCCTGCGGGTTATAGCCCGCGGTCAGATAATCCTTCCTGACCACTCCCTCGTCCTGCGCGACTCGTGTATCCGATGAACGCTCCGAGTCTCCTGTGGACTTGACACCCGGCCGCTGGTACTGCTGCATGATGTGATAATAAACTGCCGCGGCATCTTGCACTTGAGCTGGGAACGGCGCATGCTGGAGCAATCTATACTCCACGGCTATTGATACTTTTAGCCTTAACACACTCGACGAGAACTACTGGCCACCTACCATATATTTTGGTGAATGCCTTGTCCTGTAAGACACGTCTCAGTGTACGTCCTCTCAGCGAGGGAGTATTGCATATGTGCACCACACCTTCATGAGCCGTCTGGGAATCTTTGACGTCGGTGCGTTCTCATGCGCAGACATATGGCAGTAGCCTCCGCCGTGCATGAAAATTCCGATGACGGGCACGTCGCCCGCCTCCACGTCCGCCAAGTCAATCTGGGATTCCTTCAGTCCCGGCTTGTCGATAGTAGCTGAAGCATCAGTGAGAAGTCAGACTCAGAACTGAGCAGAGCTTTGAACCGTACCTTCAGGGGCATCCTTCGGCCAGACGAAGACACCCGTCCGCTTGCACTGCGTTTGCGAGTCGACGACGACCCCTGACCGCATCTCCTCCGGCAGGGGTTCAATCCATTCGAAGCGTGTCTCCTTCAGCGTTCGATTATCGCAAGGTTCGTCCGGGTTGCGTGTGCCCCATGTTACGCCTGCGAGCTCGGTGACCTTGTAAATTCGCCGCGTGAAGTTGACGCATATAATCTGCTTGAGCGACCACGATTGTCTCGGGCGATGCTTTCGTGGCATGATGATGTAGTAAAAGGCCCACCACACGACCATGACAAGAGTGGTGAGCATCCGCTGGGCTACATATATGGCTTGAATGGCTGCCGAGCGAAAGGCATGCATTGCCTGTAGTTTTCTTGCTCTGCTACCCGTGTCATCGTCGTGTTGGTCGTCGTCGGGTCGTGAGGAAGCAGTTAGGAGTTGGTCAGAGCATAGGTGATGGTTGCGCACTGCATGGGTGATTCCGTCAAGCTGCGACGGTGCGAACGCTTCGTCTCGGATCTCCACCTTTCCGTCCGGAGAAACGCATGACGTATGTCCGGGAACGATCACGTGTGCCGCTATACCGACGCGTTCGCGCGTCGCGAATCACGATCTCGAGGCCTGCCTCGGTCCTCGGAGGACTCAGGGAAAATCGCCTAGTCCGCCATGTATGTAGTCGGTGACGCAGACCAGTTATATGTGGTACATGCGCTCAACCTGGACGGATTAACGTGCAGCTGTGACGACAACGCACCAGTTAACATTCACCCATCGAAGATGTCATCGAAGTAGAACAGTTATTATTACAGTATCATATTACCATCGCCGTACTTACTCCAGCTACACTTGCAAAATAAACGAAAGCACTTCAGCTTCCAAACAGAATCTCCTTAATCATCATCAAGAGTCAAGTCAATGACGCCCTCGTCGAAGTCTCGTCGCTTGCTCTTGACTCGCTGGGACGAGCCGGATCCTTGAATGGTCTGTATTTGCCTAGGAGAGCCTGGCCTCGAGCATGATTGCGTCAAGCTCCTTCCGGAGTGCATTAACGTCTTCGTTCTAGTGAACGAGCTATAGATGGCTTGACATCGTCCGTAAGGGTGTGATTCCGCTGGGGCGTGGTTTTGCCCTTTTCCGGCTCGGGCCCGCTTCAGTGCATCTGAGCGGGACGGGCCGCGCGACGTTTGGCCCGTAGGCTCCTCGTCCCGGGCACCGACAATAGCCCCGTCGTTCCAAGGCATGATACCCTCGGCTTGGAGAAAGTCTGTATATGCGCATGTGAAATTCTTGACAAGACGATACGACGTAGAATTACCCTTTGAGCGGTACCGGAAAATGAAGTGCGCATGGACGGGTTGTTTCACATCGATATCTCTGGTCACTTCTTTGACCGATGCCTTGCACTTGCGAACATACCCAGACTGTACACCATTCACAATGAATAACGGTACAGCATACTCTGAGGTAGGTCGGCGCCACTCACGAGACACATTGGACACCCATCTTCTTGCTCTTCTCATGCACCATCTCAGGTTTGAGTTGATGCGTGGCCTCGAGAACTGCCTTGTAGCCACTCTGACCACATACACGAACCTCACTTCTATGTTCCAAGTCCGGACGAGCATGGCGGCCGTCATACTTTCGTCGTCTAGGAGACAGCAAATCAACGGTGACGGCATGAAGGAAACCAAGCATATCTACCTGTTGTGACCAAGGGGGCGAACACAAACGGTCTCCGTCGATCCACCGTATCTCTTACACCCCATCGACTATTCTCCAGTCTTCCGCGTTCGCTAAAGGTCCCTCCAGCTTTCTTCCGTCGACATAACACCGCACGGACGAGTCGTATGGGTCGTGTCTCGTGTCGCCGCGCCAGCAAATCTCAAAGGTCTATACTCACAGTCTTCAAGTCAGAGACCTCAAAACAAGCATTGACGACATGCGCTCAGCATACCTTTCCGACCTCACTCGGAATATAGCAGGCCACGGTCCTGTCGTCTGCGTTTCCAGGTGGTATTCGGGCAACTCGCGGCCGTCACTTTTGATGAACACCTCGAAGTTCCCCGTGCGCATGCCTGACAGTGCCGGAGTCTATGGTTGTTCCATTGTGAGGTGTTGACTAATTATAGTTGGACATACAAGCGGAAATGAGTTGGACGAGTGTTCGCGATTGGTGATAATGAATGGTCGCGTCCAAGTCCGAGTCGCGTCGCAAGTCGCGACGTACGCCGTCCAGGAACGGTCACGTGTAACACTATACCAACGCGTCGCGCGTCGCGAACCATGGTCTTGAGCTTGAAGATCAGATGGGTAAAGCCCTCTCCGACGTGCAACTCTCTCCGACGTGCAACTGTTGACGTGGACTTTTCATTCAGCTTGGGATGTATACTCCCAAGATACTCCTCGCTATCTGGACAAATCTCACTGAGGACTGATGCAACGACTTCGGAGCGATGCGTTCCTATCATCTAACTTATGTGACATGTATACATCTATCGACATACGTAACGTAATGAATCGACGGTAGCAGGCTCATCTTCGTATTGTGAGTCAATGTCGACCATGCTAGCATCACGTACTAGCACCGACGGTATATACATGCCATCTTAATTACTACGAGAGTGTGCTTCGCTGTACTTCGATACTGATCCCCAGTGAAACCCTACGAGATTAAATACTAGTCGTTGTAACTTAGGTAATTAACGAACCGACCAACGATCCACGTAAGTAGCCTGCAAGCAGAATCAACAGAATACCATCAATCATCATCAAGAGTCAAGTCAATCACGCCACCATGGGTTGCAAGCCGAATAAGTGAGTATTCCCTTTTGATTGCACCGTGAGTCAAGTGAATGACATCCTCTTCAGCGTCTTGCCGTTCCGTTTTGACTCTCTGAGACGAGCCAGATCCACGAACGGTTTGTATTCTGCTCTGGAGTACCTGAGCTCGTTGTTGGACTGCGTCAAGCTCATGTTGAAGTGCAACAACGTCTTCGTCTTCAGCAAGTTGAGCTGCAGATGGCTTGGTGTCTGCCTGGAGTGTTAAAGGCACGGCGAGCATGGCGCTCTTTGCTCTTTTGCGGCTTGGTCCTGCTTCTGTGACATCCGGACGCGACGAATAGACGCGTTTGCGCCCCGCGGTCGCTTGTGCCTGATCGTTATTTGCAGGTCGCTCGTCCAAAGGCATGATACCTTCAGCCTGAAGGAAATCTACGCACGGAAGTGTCAGGGTCATAGCAGAGTTATAACATGTCCTTTCACCTCTGGAATGGTACCGGAATATGAAGCGCGCGTAGAAGGGCACATCTTCGTCGACGAGTGTGCTACTGTGCGTGATGGTTGCCGGGCATGGGCGAGCCTCATCTAGCCTAACATAATGAATACAATGTGATTTGTACTCAATAAAACGTGACTCACGATACACAGTGCGCTCCCATCTTCTTGCTCCTTTCATGCACCGTCTGATTCACGAAGCCAATGGGTTGATTCTTAAACGGTCTTGTCCCGATGCGGATGGCATGTGCAAACTCCACGTTTATGGTTCCCAATGTCTCCGCATCTATGGCTGGAGAAGCATCGTCGTCTGTGGAAGGTGTGAGTAATCCAACAATCGCAGGGAGATTAACATCCCAACCTGTCAGAGCTAACGGGGCAAACACAAAGGGCCTCCGCTGATCTTTAGCCACTCTCATGCCCCAGCGATGGTCCCTCGCTATTCCTGGACGCAACACTTTCCACCCGCTTTGTGGCCATCGACATAGTATTTCACGGTTGTATCGTGTTTGTCGCCTCGCGTGTCGCCATTGCAGTAGATGTCGAAGGTCTGCAAGAGCCGCTCAGTCGTAGAGTGCCATACAGCAGAAGACAAAGACGTACCTTTCCGACTTCACTCGGATATAGCAGGCCACGGTCTTGTCGTCTACGGCTTCCAGTTGGTACTCGGGCAGCTCGCGGCCCTCACTTTTAATCAACACCTCGAAGTTGCCCTTGCGCATGATGCTCGACAATGCCAGAGTGTATGACTGTTCTACTAAGTCGTGAAGTGAACGTTGTCAATGGCTGTACACGCAAGCAGAGCACGAGCCGTACGGGCGTTCGTATGATGGAACGATCACGTGTGTAATGTTACTTTACCACCTCGTCGCGTGGGCGGTAGCACATTACAATGTACGCACAGATATTCTCGCATTTCACGGGCTCAGAGTAGCGCATACAGTCCTATTCACCAGTAGACGAATGTGTCAATGTTCTCCGAGCATATCATATTTGTTATGAACCGCTGCCCTTCTCGACCTTCAACGGAGGCGGCCGGACGTGACATTGTAGTGTTGCGCTCTGTGATATATTACTAAGTCATGCTGTGTATGTGAGCGTATGAATGGAAATTGGCCTTCAGATGTTGATACAGCGAGCTCGGTACAAATACAATATCGCGCACCAGCTATCATGGCCTATCAATGCCACGGCACATAGTCCTGGACCAATTGATAAGCAGCTAGTCACTGTTTGTCGTATGACGGTTCAAGTTGAATAAACATAGAGAATAATGAATAACTTCCAATAAAAGTACATCAATCATCGTCTAGAGTCAAGTCAATCACACCACCATTAGACTGAAGACTGGTGGGAGAGCGCTCCCTCTTGACGTTGCCGCGAGTCAGGTCAACGACATCCTCGTTCGGATCTTGTTGCTCCCTCTTGACCCTCCGAGATGAGCCGGATCTCTGGATGGTTCGCAACTTGCTCTGGAGGATTTGAGCCCGCTGTTGGACTGAGTCGAGCTCATTCTGGATTGCAACCACATCTTCATCCTCCGTAAGCCGAGTTGCGGGTGACCTGACGTCTGCCTGAGGGGCTGAGGGTGCAGCAAGGACATCGGTTCTCCTTTTTTTGCGGCTTGACCCCGCTATCGAGTAGTCAACGCGTATTCGTTCTCGCATTATGTATGGTTGTTCTGCATTGCCACTACCAGAGCTTCCGTTCAAAGGCATAATACCTTCAGCCTGAAGGTAATCTGCAAGCAGAAACGTGAATCTCATTGCCAAGTGGTGCCATATATCGTCTCACCCTTAAAACGGTACCGGAATATGAAGCGCGCATAGAAGGGGATATTTTCGTCGACGAGCTTGCTTTGTTTCCAGAATGTCGATAGGTCGCAGCGACGAGCCTCATCCAGCCTAGTACATCGAACCCTTGTTCGATGTGAGGTGGCTTCGACTGAGTGGAATGTAGCTTACGACACACATTGCGTCCCCATCTTCTTGCTTCTTTCATGTACCGTCAGAGCCGTGAACTCATTGGACGTGTCCCGAATCGGCATGTTCCCAACATGAATGACATGAGCAAGCGTCACGTCGATAGTGCCTAGGTCGGGGTGCGCTTCAGAACCCATGATTGAGGTATCGTCGTCTGCGGAAAGAGTGAGTACCTCAGCACTCGTAGGGGGATAGGCATCGTACCAGTCAGAGCTAACGATGCAAATACAAACGGACTCCGCTGGTCCGTAGCCACCCTCACGCCCCAACGACGGTTCTTCACTAGTCCTGGCTGAGAGGGCTTTCCACCCGCATTGCGGCCGTCGACATGGCATCTCACAGACGTGATGTGGCTGTCACCTCGCGTGTCGCCGCGCCAGCATATTTCGAATGTCTGTGATGGTCATCAGTAACGTGGAATCATTCAGCAGAAGATATGAAGACGTGCCTTTCCGACCTCACTCGGGATGTAGCAAGCCACTGTCTTGTCGTCGACGGCTTCCACTTGGTATTCAGACAGTTCACGCCCCTCGCTTTTGATGAACACTTTAAATTTGCCCTTGCGCATGTTCGGCAGTCAGTGCACGCAGACGGAGGATGAGATGGATATTTGCGGTTGGTGTAAGTTTGAAGGATGAGAGGCGTGGAGTGGCTGCAGACCTGAGGCGGAACGCGTGAGGTCACACGTCATGTGCAGTCACTCGGATGGCCACGTCTCGGGCGTCACTCTCCAGTTCTCTGTCTCTCTACTGCAGGCATTACCAACACACTACTCGTACATTGCAGTTCTGTATTTGAGTGACCGAGCCCATGAGGAAATTTGAACAAATCCATCCTGGTTTGTAAGATGTAAAGGTGCGAGTACTACTGAACTTGAAGGCATGCGATGAAGCCCATCGGAGGCGACCAGTGGACCGCTTCTCGACGTAATCTTACCATATCATTGACATTGTATGCGTCTTGTACGCCATTGAGCACGGAAATGTGCCAAAGTCCGCCCCTCGGACATATGGTAATTGACACTCAGGATTAATTAAGCACGAGACACAACGTCTTCCACGGTCAAGACTCCCCCATCAACGACGTATCAGTAGGTACGTACAGTGATCATAGTGCTTCGACAGAACTACTTCACTCCTCGTCCAACGTCAAGTCGATGACACTGCCATGAATATCAAGACCGACGATGGGGCATTCCTTCTTGATGTTATCATGGGTTGATGTAATGGAATCCTCGTCCAGGTCTAGTCGTTCCTTCTTGACGATCGAAGACGAACCAGAGCGTTCCATAGCTTGTAGCTTGCCCATGAGTGCCTGCACGCGCCCCTGCGCCGAGTTAAGCTCCTTCTGAATCGCATCGATGTCTTCAGCCGAATGAGCCGGAGATAACTGGTCGTCTTCATGCGGGGCTGTTGATGTTGCAGAGATCGTGGTAACTCTTGCCCTCTTGTGACTCGGTCCTGCTTCAGCAGCGTTCGAAGGCGATCGGTTGATTCGACGCTTGCGTTCAGGTCTGTCATCTAAGGGCAATATTCCCTCGGCTTGCAGAAAATCTGCATGTGTATGCGTAAATCTTACAAGCATTGGGGTCTCAGGATTCATGATACGACTCACCCTTGCAGCGATAGCGGAAGATGAAGCATGAATAAAAGGGTTCCTGCGCATTGACTAACTTTACAGGCTGTTTGCGTAGGTTATCGCATTTGCGAGCATCTCCTAGCCTGTAGATTCAGGCCAATGTTGTCGTTAAGTTGCGTGCGCGAAAACCCTTTTCGTAAGGCTGGTTCCACTCACGAGACGCATTGCATACCCATTTTCTTGCTTTTTTCGTGCACAATTCCAAGCTTGAACTTATCTGTACTGTCGTTGCTGCGCGCCTGGCTACTACCAAGTTTGATTACATGGGCGAGCCGCACTTCAATAGTGCCAAGGCCTGGCCGGGCTTCTGAGCTGACACCAATAGCATCGTCATCTAAGAAGTAAGTTAGCAGATTAGGGGCGGCATTTTCAATTCAAGATCCATACCTGTCGTTGCCAAGGAGGCGAAAGTATACGGTTTTCGCTGGTTTTTCGCGCATCTGATGCCCCAATAACTATCCTCGACAGCACGGAGGCGAGAGACTGCACCGCCAGCGTGTTGACCATCGACATAGAACTTCAGCCATGTCATGTGTGAGTCGTGTGTGGTGTCTCCGCGCCAGCAGATCTCGAATGTCTGTAGTTACTCAGTCTTGGAGCAGTTGAGAAGAGACACGCATTATGCACCTTTCCAACCTCACTAGGAATATAGCACGCCAGTGTCTTGTCGTCTACGGTTTCCACTAGGTATTCAGGCAATTCGCGGCCATCGCTCTTGATATACACCTCGAGATTGCTCGGCCCTCTACGCATGTCTGACAGTACTCGAGTATTGTGTGAGCAACGCGTAGAACATACGTATATGAGTAACACGCGAGCAGAAGGAGAGCCGGACGAGTCTTCCAAATGGCTGGAAGAATGAGTGGCAGCCAACGGGAACAATGGAAATGTGGCTACCGCGGCGGTGACCCGACATAGGCATCCCAGAAAGGAGATGCCGCCACCTCGGGTGTTGCCGTGCTACACTGACGTCCGTGCTGCCAAAGAAGCAGTACGGTAACCATCCCGCTCGCCATGCAACCATATTCCCGGTTCACCCGCTCTCCGACTCTCTCGCCTGGTGCATTGCGGCCAGCCTCAACCCTGCGAATATCAGTAGAAATATTACTAGACGACTAGTCCTCTCGACGGCAATTGGTTTCACTGCGCCATGCCTCGTCTCCGCATCCTCGCTGGGCCGTCTCTCGACGAACTCACGCCGATTGAGGCGAACTCGGACAGAGCTGTGGAATTCAAGAGCGATGTATTTCAGGGAAAAGTTGCAGCGTATATCAAAGGCTTTGCAGACCCGAGCGGGGACGTCAGTGACAGTGCCTACTTCGAGAAGCGGACGGGCGTAACATGGAGCATCCAGGTACAAGGTGAGCCGCGTTGTTCTCAGAAAAGTATCGGAAACTGAACCGACTCTACGGATAGGTAGATTTTCTAAGCAGTATTCCGCAGACGACGTTCTCTTCGGCAACGTCTTTGAACGACCACTGAAGCTCCCGTGGGGATTCAGTGCTGCTCTGAAATTCATGAAGTACGTCGCCATCCTCGTAGTCATAATATAATATGTATGCCGGACCGGGATCTCGGCCACCCTGAGCATTGCTCGACTCCCTCTCAACAATTTCGCACAATCAACCACACGATCCATATGTTACCTGCTCGTGTACATATTGCATGAGTGTGAGGTACTCGACTCACAGACTCGTAACCTAACTCGGCCGAGATCCCGGCCAGATACAGTATGCGCGACGGTCAATGACGTGCTCACTCTTTCCACGTAGCTTCGTCGACCCTACCCTCGAACAGGACCTCGCGTCCAGCAGCAAGCCATGGGCCCTTTCGCCGCTCATCTCGACGATGCCCCACCTCGAGCACAAGAGGATCAACGGTCCTGAAGACGTACCGTCCTTCCCAGCCGAGACGCTCATTGGCGACGATATATCCCAGCTGCAGCCAGCCAGTGCGAAGAAGACGGACGCGTCTGGCGAGCGTCGTACGTTCTTCAAAGATGCTTCTCGCAGGAAAGAAGTCGTGTTCGGTCCCGAGGTACGCACGCTCATTCATGTCCTCTGCGGCCGTACCGACAGCATCGCGTCTGCGCAGGACCTGATCACTGCCGATTTCTGCTACGACTATCTGCGCTTCAGCCCGCAAGGCGTCGAGCTCCGGCTCCCGGGCGGCATCACGATTGACATGATGAAGTACTGGGACGGACAGCGCGTGCCGTTCGTGTGCTGCGAGCGGTTGCATCCTGGCGACGAGCATAGTGAGCCGTGGGGCCGGGTCTTTTGGTGTATCGTTATCGAGGCGGTGGACGAAGATGAGGTGGTGGGTGCGCGTGGAGGGGATGTCGATTGATGCCTAGTCGCATAGATCTGTATTACTGGACATTTCTGACAGTGGACTGCTGGCTCATGTATACTGTGACGAAGTACATCCAGCGCCGGCTGAGTGCGAAGGGTACATTTGAGGGTGAGTGAAAGCGTATAGCATGCCGTTTGACAATACAACCTGTATATCACATTGTGGTTACTACCGCAACAGATTATCCATGTCCGATCATGCGATCCTCAACCAACGTCGGAATAATCGTCGGCTTACAGGATAAGTACCACGTACCGCCTATGAGCATACGTGCTATTCAACGAGACTTTCACTATTTGAGTCAAATTCCATAGAGTAAAGTAGACTAGACGGGGAGACGCACTGGCCCTCGGCGTCCGGATCGGAAACAACATCCTATTGGCATCAACAACGGTTTTATGTGCTGTTTGCAGGCTGCGTCCGAGCAACGAGCGAGGGGCGGTCGACGATGCGGGTGAGCTTCGCCTCGATCCGGTCCAGCTGCCTCTTCATAACCTTCATGTCCTCAGACATCTCCTCCACCTGCAAGCCTATCACCTTCATCTCGGTCTGCACGCCGTGCCCCGTCAGCCGTGTCTTACCCATCCAGCGAAATTCAGAGGGCTGCGCACCTTCAACGAGCGCACCTCAGCGTCGTCGTCGTCCTCATCTTGGTCTCCGTCGACGCCGATGGACGGCTTGCTGCTCGGAGGCCGCACTGCGATGGACTGGGCCTCAGAGGGTGCGTAGATGCTCCCTGCGCGACTCGGCGCCTGGAAGGGATACGGGCCCGCGCTGGCTAAGCTGCCCACACTGCTGATACTGTTCGGCCGGGACGCAGCGGGTGCGACTGGTGCATATTGCGACGGTCCGGCCTGGAAATGGGGGCCGCTGCTCCCGAGACGAGGCACGTATTGACCGGGGGCCTGAGGCCATGGCCCTTGAAGCTGGCCGTGGTGCAGCCTCACGGGCGTCGGAGCGACCGGCTGAGGGATTAGCGGCCGTGTCATTGCACGTATTGATCCCAGCATATCTATTGGGAACGACGCATGGTTGAGTACACTGCTCATGGGCTGGCCGAGGAACTGGATCACACGCACGATGTGGTCTATACTGGAAACGGAATGTCGCGAAAGGGTATTCCGGAGGATCCACTGGCTCACTCGCGGTCGGGATGTTGTCAAGCACAGGCTCTGGCGAACCGAGTCTACAGGGGCAGTTCTTGCGTAAGCCAAATTCAGCGCGAGAGAGGCGCTCGTCTTACACTGTGCAGTGCATCGCCTTACTCTGCTCGCCCACCAAGACTGCATACTTGAACAGCGCTGCGTCGACGGAGGACTGCACGTAGTCGTGTGGCCAAGGACGCGCCTGCCCCGCTCTGCAGCGCCACACGCGAAGCTCGATGAGGCCGAGGTGGCTGGGATCCGGGACCATCCATTGTATGTCGGGGGCTAGTGTCATAGCCCGCGCACGGTGAGGTTTGGCCATCTGTATGTGGGAGCAGCGCACTCACAGGCAAGGGCAACCTCTTTGAACAGGAAGGGCAGGATCAGGTTCACCCCCGCGCGCATCTGGAAGGCCGGGCTGTCTTGCAGCGGCGGACACCCGCACTTCTCGACGATGCATCGCCCGTCGATGCTGCACTGCACTGCGAGCCACCAGTTCGTCTTGTTGTTGCACCGCAGGCGGTGCTCCTGTCGGTGCCGGGAAAGCAGCAGTGGTGAGTGGCGTTACATGCAGATTGACGAGCGCACGGGGGTGGGACTCGCCTTTCCTTGCACGCTCGCGACGAAACAAGACATAATATTGTTGCACTCCTTCTTCACGTAGTATTCGTCGATTCGCGCGCCATCGCACTCGATATAGAAGTCGTAGTCGTAGTCTGCGGCTGAATGGGTCTGGAGCGTTCCGCTGGGGAGCCTGGAATCGGGGACGTCGCTTTGAAAACGCATCGAGGGTCAAAACGACGGTGTCAAGTCGTAGTATTCGTACAAGGAGGGGAGGACGGCGAGAAAGGGGGACAATGAGCATCATTCGATGTTGGAGGCTGCATTATGCTCTTGCCACTGCGGTTTGCCACTCACTGGCAGTGGGTTCAGCTAGTACTACATCCGACTTGCCACTCACAAGGGTCGCATTGACACGCGAGGGTCATTCTTTGTCAAGTCGATGTAGCAGGACATATCAGAGTCATCTTATTGTACGGTAGGCGATGAGGCTTGTCGAAGACTGCGGCCTCCGAGTCCGAGTCGTGCGCGTTGAGACGCGCTGTGTCACGTATCACATGGTCTGATCTGTCACATCCAGCTGCCCGCGCGTGACCGTACGTGGAAAGTCAGACGTCGACCGCGACCCTGTACCACTCACGCTCACCGGCACCGCTGGTTGACTGATTCTCTTTCCGCGACGTGAAAAATATGCAGCTGTATAAGACTACCAGAGCAAAGCGCGCTCCTCTCCGGATTGTTTCATTGCCGACTGAGACTGCAGTACTGCAGTGCTGCCCGAGAAACGCCACACAGAACCACGGGTTAGCCAGTACTAGTGTTCCTCGAGCTCGGAGACCGTTCACTCTCAATGGGACCTTATAAATGATCCATATATCTCACGGTTGCCATTGATTTAGCGGATATACAGTACGTGTCATGCATAATCTTGCGTTAGCTCGCTCAATCGACGATTCCCTGTGAATGTCCCGATTCTTTTGCTCAGTGTACTGCTTTTGTCTTTGTCGGAGCACTCGCAACGAACTCTGCTCACAGTAAAGCAAGGTGACACCGCGCCGGCAGGACGGGACGAAATATATCGCTCTCGCAGTTGGTGGACTCGCTTCATTCCGTATTGACGATTGCCAAGGTAGTCTGTCGTCGGACTTAGAGAAGGGATGAAGTCGGTTTTCGGCCATAGCGCTTTCCGAGCGAATGTGTCTCTGGACTCTGGCAACTTGAAGTCGTGCGTGGCACTTATGACCAGCGGCCGAGGTTGTGCTCTTCCCCGAGTGTCAGATGGACGGTCCACTGAGTCAATGGTGAGCATCTCAAGTGCCTATTGATCAGGTCCCTAACCGCGGTACCGCTCGTTCGATGGAGTGTGCAATTGTACGAGACTTGTCTTGCTACCGAACTCACCTGCGTCAGCCAACTCGAACTGATGGCCCGGGTCCCGCTCACCGCGTTTGGAGCGTAGCCACAGCCCTCGTGTGGCATCGAAAAAGGTGGCGCCCTTCCGCCAGGTGTCCAGGTATGAATTCCGGACCAGATGGGAGGGTTCCGAGTTGCTTGGGAGGCTCGTGAGAGCGGCGACGACTAGGGACAAGACGGTGAGTAGGGTATGCTTCTATGCGATCGGAGGGCGGCATACAGGACTGCAGGCATCGTCCAGTGGATGCGGAGCCACAGTAGATGTAAAGGACATCGCGAAGTATGTTTGGAATTGTGATATGATTTTCTGTCACTCATACCCCCTCTCGCTTCTCGCAATTTTCTCGACGGAACATCGCGTATTATATTGAGGTACGATAATCCCAACAACGATTCGAAGCAGATGTATGGAAGGCGATTTCGTATCGAACGAACTACTACACAACATGATAGAGACATGAGACAACAATACATCGTTTGCGGAAGCTCCAGGCAATCAGGTCGGCGAACATAAAACACAGTAAGCCCGTATGCATCAAGATCTCCGAGACCATAACTTACAAAAGCCATCACGAACAGCCGTACCGAGAAGAGTATACGACCTAAATTCAGCCCATCTCAATACAAGAGATTGTCCGTGCACTGAGAGACTCGTCTATCATCCGTCACGGCTCGTAAACGGTCCAAACTGTCCGCCTGCGGTGAACGTCAGCATTCGGCGATGATAGTCTGAACAGCAACGCACGACGTACACGTCCGCCGTGGATGCCACCATCCTCCCTCTTCCTCATCAGCCGCTGTTTGCGTTGTGGCTGGCCGACTCGGAATGCGAGTCGCCCGGTGCAGCTAGTCCCTCCTGACTCGGACGCGCGTTGCTGCCTCGATGTTCATCCGCGTGCTCGGTCGTGCCTGTGAATCCGCCCTTACGACCTTCGTCCGCGTCCGCGCCATGCTCAGCTACTCCGCGTGAGACTTCCGAGTCGTCTGCTTGCGGGGTGATGTAGTCTAGGGACTGCGCTAATCCGGTCTGGGCCGCGAACTGCTCCTGCGGCTGTTCGCCGAGCGTCGTCGCGGTCACCAGCGGTGCCCTGCTGGCAGCTGGAGGTGCGGTGTCCGTCGTACCGGGCACATCTGGTGCTGCGCTCGGGCTGGTATCCACGGCTCGCATCTCAACATCGGGTTCCTGCACGGCAGTCCGTCTCAATCTGTGCCAGATGCCACGGGTAGAGAGAGGGTCAGCGACAATTGGGCGGGCGGGCTGTTAGGTTCACCGCTTACACGAATTGCACTATAGATCGTATCGGACTGTCCGTTCGCTGTTCCGGTGTGTCCTGCTCGTCCACAGCTTCCGATGTAGGCGCTGGGTCAGCCGCGTGCGGGGAGTCGACGCGTCGATCGCCTTGGCCTTGGGGCTCATCGGCAGTGCATTCGAGCCATTCTGTACTATTGCAAGTGTCAGTGTGTCTTTGACATTCTGAGCGGCGAAGGTGACTGACCATCTTTCAAGTTCGGGGTCTATGCGAACTCGTCTCAGGCGCCATTGTGCCGAATCCACGTACTCTTGCAAGTCGACGAGGACAGGCAGCTCTTGGACCGTGACCGTCCCAGGCGACATCCACTCGTTGCACTCCAGCAGCCATTGGAGTCGCCGCACAATGCTATTTGCGGATTTCATGGCGTTCCGGCGAATCTCGGGCGAATCTAAAGACCAATAGATGTCATAGGTGATGTAAGCCAACACCCAATCGAGTCTGTAAACGGCCGCAAAAGGGAGTTGTTTCACAGTGTCTTGCATCTCCTTGCGGCGGAGGGTGGCCAAGTGCTTGTCGAATTGTTGGAGCATGTCGGCCAGGTAAGCTCCCCTCAACGGCTCGGATGGCAATGTGTGCTCCTTCTTGACGGACAATATGCATGTGGCCAAAACAGTCGTCGCGATTTCAATGGTGGACACAGAGTCACGGCATGCGTATACCGTCGTGAGTGCAGTCTGCATGTATTCCCAGTCTATATAGCAAACATCAGCTTATGTACTTTGTAAAGCAGATGGTTGACTTACCTTGAACGTCGCGCAGACGATATAGCTCGGTGTGCGGTGCACAGTCGTGTGTTCTCGTGTCCTGCATCCCGGGGCGCGGCGAGTAACCGCTATCCTCCGCGAGGAAGTCGAGGGTCACATAAATGTTTTGTACAACATCCAATGTGGCTCTTCTTTTTTTCGTGGACAGTTGATCGTTGTGTAAATGCTGGAATAACCTCATGCAGGCCTTGGTTCCATGGGCGAGAGGCATAGCGCGGATCAGTCCGGCTAACATGCGATAGTCAGAGTCCGAATGGAGGGCCTGATTGTCGTCGTCGTCGTCTGTCTGTGCTTGAATAAACGTGTCCAGCACCATGCAACCTATTGAGTTGATAGTGGTGCCGACTGAGTCGTCATGTTGCAACGAATTACCAGATGGCAGAGAAGAGGCTTCGGACGCTTTTGAAAGTGGATACTGATGATTCGACAAAACCGCGACCAAGGCGTTGCCCATTTCCTTCACGGCTTCGATTTGTGGGGGATGAGGTATAGGTAGGTCATCTAAACGCTGTCATAATAACCTACACGCCTCGATCCCGTTGTCGAAAGGCATGGAAAGGGCAAATGGAATCAAGAGACGGCGGTTTGAGTCCACATCGAGAGTCTTGGCCCAGTCGCCGAATTCGATCCGTGCTCGACTGAACGTGTACAGCAACATGCCACCTGTCAAGGCGGTGCTGTCCAAATCGTCGGATAGTACTTGATCGCCAGGTGCAGAACGAGAGGGCCCGGACGCTCGTGAACGTGAACCATGTGGTTCCGACAAGGCGGCGGCAACGGTTTTGCTTATTTCCATCACATTCTTGATGGCTCGGGCGATAGGCATCGCTCGCACGCAGGTCGCCATTGCGCGAAGAACGTCTGTATCCTGTGCAATGGTATAGATGTCCGAAAACAGTGAGTTTTCGTTTTCTTCGCTGTGGGTAATCTTGCCACCCAGGCACAACTGTTCGTGCGCCAACCAGTCGGATGTCTTCGAGAGATCTTGTAGATACACAAGATTGTCTGAAGCTTTCTTCAAGAGCTCCTCTACTAGAAATGACAAAATCAGTCTGCGACACTGAAGTCTTCCGCAATGTAGTTTGTGTAACTCACCATTGAGACTGGCCCACCACTGGTGCGGGCACTGAATCACGAACTTGAAGAGGAGTTGTACATGGGCTTGCCACCAGCTGATGATGGATTGTCGTACAAGACGTCCCCAGGGTTGCCACCGTGACCAGAAGCTGGTGTTGGGCTCCGGGATTGTGGATTTGATCGAAGAACACCACCATTGCCGGAACCATCTGAGACCAAAAGCTGAGGACACTAGGAGGAGCCACCGTGCACGTCTGCAGGCCCCGCATATCCACCATGCTTGGGGCGACTTGTACGGGCTGTAATGAACAAATGCAGGTAACACCGACGTGACTACTAGAAAGACTAGCAAGATGCCGACGAGCACTGTGCTCAGGACGGCGATGTCGGGTCCGAGCACCCATATATAGCCCACAACCCCAATGAGGAATAAGACGAGGGCCACCTGCAACAGGCAAGGAAGGAGGCTGACGATGCCCTCCACCTTCCACTTGTTAAGGGCGTCCCGACGGAGTTGCCAGGTCAGAACCTTCTGCTCTGTAGTCCGCAATCCCGATTGCTCCGCGTGGAAGTTCAACCATTGGTTGACAGCGAGAGCGACTGACGCAGCACCGAGGCTGAAGACCAGTGATGCGAACCACAACATAGCAATCCATCGGGGCGCAGGGGGGGCAGGAGGGAACGGCGACGAAGAGCTGGCCGGTGCGACGTCGGGGTTGCTCGACATATTACCGAACTGCACTGATATGCGCTCGAGGATCATCGTGTTGAAGTCAGGCGGTGGAAGCAAAACGGCGTAGTACTGGCAAGCGAACGCAGTGAGAACGGCAGAGAACAGGCCCGCCTAGGTAGTACAGGTAGATTAGCATGAAGCCGTCACATTCATAAAAGCATGGACACGACTTACGAAAACGAGAAGCGTGTTGATTTCATTTCGCCATCGTTCTATACGCTCCTCCTCGTAGGACCAAACCTCGTTCGCTAGTACCGGCCAAGCTTCGTCAGGTTTTTGCGGGTCCCGCGGCTTCATGTACTTTTCGAATACCTTGGACCAGGTAGTTTCGTTCATCGTGACCGACGGTGGTGGCGGCTCCCGTGCCTTCATAAACTTCTCGAACATGTTGAACCAGGCAGTTTCATCCATCGTGACAGACGGCGTTTGCAGCTCCCGCGGTGTCATAAACTTCTCGAACACTTTGGTCAGAACAGTCTCCATCTCCGATGGCGTCGTCGCATCCTTCGCCGAGTGGCCTGCCGACTCAGGCGAATGCTTCATTCCACTGGCATCCGACCGCTCATCCGAACCGTTCTTATGACAGTCAGACCTGGTCCTTGACATGCAGTTGAATGATCACTGATCACGCTCACCTCATTTGGAGTTGCAGGCGTAGTGTCATGAGGGGACGAGGAGGCACCCGCAGTGCCCGCCCCGACCGCTTTGCATGCCTGCGTATAGAGGTAAATGATCCTGGTCGCCGTTCAACTCTGTTGGTATTCACTGATAATTTAGCTTCAGAGCCGCCGTTTTCGATAGAACTTGTTCGACGGATGGCAAACTCTGGCGACGACGTCGCATCGGGGTCGGGAGTGTTTGCGTTCTCTCCGGGAACCGAATGCACCAGTGATTCCTACAAACCACGAATACAACAGATACAATCAATTTTCCCGCTGTGCCAAGGAAGAACGGCGGTGCGCACCTCGGGTGAGCCCATGACGGCGTCGGACGGTAATCAGTCAGGCGTATATGGATGGAAGTGGGCGGAGAGAGCTAGTAGAGGACGAGGCAGGGTGAAAGATAGCTAGTTATGTATGGCGGACGAGGACGGAAAACCTCATGTAGGTCAGGGTGGGAGACACGCGACAAGTTGAAGCTTTTCACAGAACTCGCAGCACACCGAGGATGGCTGCACATTGCTAACGCGAGGCCTCACAGCTGTCGCGACTCTAGTGCTCAATAGATCTGAAAATCACTGAGCATTAAGTTCGCAAGGATGCGGGCAGGCTCGCAGAGTAACACAAAGGGGAAGGTACATGCCATACTGTTGCGCGATGACACCTTGACGCCGTTACGAATTATCCAGTGCCGGGGGCAACATTGTACCGAAGTATAGGGAAATTGTGATCGGATCAAGGCATACGGAAGCCTGTGCGTAGTCTTCGTCAACGCACAACACACACTGAGGGGCAACTGCATGCGTACCATCATCGACGAGAGCCCGCCGGCGTCGTGTGATTGAGCAGCAGCAATGGATATTGTCGAGACAGGTATGAGAGCTGTCATGCATGTGTTGTGCACGTTGACCTCGCAAGTGTGCAAGGCCACTTACGTCGAACGAAGACACTCGTGTCCCTGGTTCTGTGGCCAAAGCCTCGATTGTGTGGCTCGGAGGTCGTGTCAAAAGTCCAAGATCCACCTGTTGAGTCCTTTTGTAGTGATTGGGAGGCTGAAATGAACGACGACAGCTGGCGCTCGGTGTCCCGTCCGCCTCAAGGCATACTTACGCGAGACTTCGAAGGAGGCAAGGCAGCAGGCTACGTACCCTATGTGCGTGTTGTGCGTGTTCAAAGTAATGCCGGTGGCAAGTACCGCGAGGCAAGCTGCCAGTGGAAGACCGCCCTCCCCTTCGTCAAAGAGGTGGGCCCGTCTCAACCTGTGCAGTCACGGTGGGCTGTCATGTCCGATGAGGAGGCGAAGCGAACGGCCGGGCCCTCGGAGAAAAATAACCTATTTAGCATCCGCGAAGCGCCTGAGATCACATCTTCTCCAGTTGTCCGTTGGGCGCGTCGCTCAGTGTTGTCCTCGACTGCTCATCGCTACTCCACAATACATCCTCGAGCCACGCACGGAGAGCGCACAGATCATCGCGCCGCGCATCAGCGGTCGTGCGGGACTCCACGGACATTCTCTGTCCAATCGTATATCCGCGTTGCGCGCGCCAAAGGTGAGGTCACAGTTGAATGCCTAATCCTGAGGCAGATGACTATGTGATATATCTGTAGGAGGAACCAGTAGGTTGGGGAGAGCCAAGTGCTCGTAGATGATCAGCACTAAACGTGGCTCGGTGAACGGAGTCAGAAGCATAGTTCGCTAGATAATACACTGAGTAGTACTCACGACTCGCAGCGAGTTGACAGTATGCCTGAGGAACGCTATGCATGTAACTGTGAGGAAGCCTATCCCATGTCAGTGGACATGCGAACGCGAACGTACGTTTGGTCCAAGAAAGGGATCAGGTCTGCAGCTGTGGGTGGGGCGTTCTTCGTGGACAACATTTCGACCGACCGAGTGTGGGTGGAAGGTCCTTGTGTACCAGCTGCGGGCCCCTTAAACGACCAGCGACAAGACGTCACGGTGTGCGGCCATCGCCGGGTTCTTCGGAGAGAAGGGGGCATATCGACTGCCGAATAGGAGAAACATCGCGCAGCTTTCGGACATGTGGATGCAGCAGTGGGAACTTGATCGCGCCGCTTCTTGGGCGGCTCGGAAAGGGTGGTCAGTCTCAGCTTGAACCTACAGCATGGCCGCGTCACCAAGCCGTCGCCGACACCCTCCAACGAACGTAGAGTTTACCGCCAAGGCAGACCCGCGTATACGTACCACAACTTGTCGGTGGGCACAATAGCCACGTCTTCGCATACCGTGATTACCCACTAGTCCGAGATGTGGCGCGAAAGCCTATGACTGGTAGCGGGTAGGACCGCAACTGTACACGTCCAAGTCCTGTCGCGGGCTGCCCAGTGCCATCATTGTGAAGCTCGCGCTCGGGGCGGTCCAGGGCGTCGGTGAGGTACATGCACTATGACCCGGCAGTATCCTGGTGTCCGTGATAGACTGCAGAAGAGTTCCAAATTAGCCAAACAGACTGTTTGATAGAAATGTGGTGGAAGTTATGATACCTTGATCGGAATGTAAGGCCTCAATATTAATGGTCGGTAAGCACCTGAAGCTGTCTACCTAGGGCTTCGCCCTCAGTGACAATAAAAGGAAACAACAACAACAAGCACCTGAAGTGTATCAGGTAGTACCCACTAGTTCGATGCAGTACGCAATTGTCCGAGACCTCAGGCTGTCTAGTTTCCGGACTCGAGTCGGAGTACTCACGTCGTACTGCAGTCTGGAATCGAACTCACCTGCGTCCATCAATCAATTGATCTGGTGGCCCGAATTCTGCATTCAAGTTGCCGCGTTTGGAGCGAGGCCACAATATTCTAGCAGTGCAGTGCTTCCCGGACAACTCGGACGGGCGCTGTGACGTTGAGCGCCGCAAGGTCCTGGTGGGATTCCAGCTCACGTACCAGCTGCCATCGTCGCACGGGTTCGTTGTTCGATGCCGGAAGGAGAGTCAACAGACGTCCAACGCTCCGGACGGGCGCTCACGATGCTTACCATATCGGGCAACAAACCTTCCTTCTCTGTCAAGTCGAATGCTCGTCTTTCAACCATCACGTTGCTTCTCGTCCATCACGCGTATTCTCGAGTCTCTTTCCCTTGTCAGATTTCGGTTTCGAAAGTCTATATCTCTCGCTGTCTCTCCCTGCCACATTTTGTTTCTATCGTATCTCGCTCGCGCTGCATGTACTTAAACCGGGCTCAAGTGTCCGTTTCCCTATCCAAACTCTCCCCCGCTCGACACTCTCGCTCGTCCGCTCTCCGCATGCCCGCTCGCTGCACGCCCGCTCGTTGCATGCCCGCTCGCCCGCTCGTCCGCTCCTCGTTCGTGTCACTTGCGCCTTCATGTACGCGGTCTCACCCTCGCGCCCCTGAATTCAAGTTGACGATGCGTCGCCTTCGCGCGGGTGAACGCTTCGCCATCGAGATCAGGAAGTCGTAAGCTGAAGTACGTTGCCCTCATTACAGTAAGTTCTCTCTCGCATAGTCCCAACCTTCGCCGCCTCTCGCCCTCTCGTGCTTACGACTCTCCGGCGCCGTCCTCTCTCCCTTCGAGCGCTCCGTCGCCGAATGACTCTCTGACAGCACGTCAGATTGGGGTCAATGAAGCACTGATCGTCCTGTCAATGCACTCTTGCGTTACGGACGCCGTGAGGCGCCGAAATCTGACAGCGGGTTTAGCGGGGATTGGGACTTCGGCCTCCTCTTGTACCCCGCGATCAGTCTCTTCAGTCTCTCACATGTCTGAAACCTTGAACCAGGTCTGATCCAACAGCTTTTGTCAGATGCTTGTGCTCGAAGCTCGCGCAAGGTGATATACGACCACACTGTCCCCACCGGTACGTAAGATGTGGCCTTGCATCACATTCCCTTTACGAAGAACGCCGCTGTGCTATTCTGGGCTGAATCCATCTGTCGATGACGAGATTGTATACTGTAGCGAACCCTACAACCCGGATGTCACGCGTCACAAGCCCGCCGCCCGCCGCGGCGAGGATGTCATGTTACTCGTCACACCCGACCCCGCCGCCGGCGCCAACACTGTCGCTAGGCGCTAGGAGCGGCGCCTGCGGCGGGCACAGCGACAAGACCGCCATCCGGGGGGCGCATCACACGTCACACGCGTCCCCGCCGCTGCGCCGGATCGTGTACAGCCTGTCACACGTCACACCCCCATCCGGGTTGTGGGGTTCGCTACAGTACGTTCCGTTTCTGCATTGGACTTCCATGTCTGACCGCTCGGTGTTCCAGGGTGTTCCCTTCAGTTCTGCGACAGAACTGCTGCAGCGCATGGACCACGTCGCAGCATAGCACTGCCTGTCACAGCCTCCCTGGGCCAGTGTTGTGAGCACATCCGAGTCTCAGTTCCCGGCGGCAGTGTGACACACTGGTGACCGGACGCAAACCGCCAAGATAGGCAGGTAGCGCCGAGATCAGGCGCCTCGAGGTAGCCGAGGTGAAGCTCGACGCGTTGATTGGCTGCAGGGAGCGAATCCGTTCTCGGGGGCCTGGGCCTGGCTGGGCAGGACTGGCGTCGAAGACTGCGTTCCTGAACACGGACAGTCGCCGGGAGACGCGGACGTCTTCCACCCGTGGGGGCAACCCAGGGACAACAGACTTCGCTGCTACGCCCATGTCACCGTCTGCTCGCTCTTAACAGCAGTCACCGCTCGTCTCAGCGCTCCTGCCAACTTCAAGTCTGTGAGTGCCCTGCTCTCCCGCACTCTACTTACATACTGCGCTCGGAGGCGGCGGTCGGGTTTCACCTTTCCCTCTCCCCGTGTTCGTTCCAGAACACTAACTGCTTTTGTTCGCAGGTGCTGAGTTGGTGCTTGCATCAACGGACCAGCCCGCACTCACCATTCCTTTCGGATCACACTCGTTCAAAAACAAGCAGCGCCCCATCGCGCGCACTCGCGAGGTCTACCTCCTTCCCCTAACGATTGCTCATGTTCACGCCCCCGCCCTCGCCCGACCCGCCCCGCACGCATCGTGGCCACCATGAAGCCAGATCCGCACGTCCGTTCGATATCCCGGCGGAGCCCTACCTAGCCGTCACGCGATCGAGCTCCCCGGCGACGTCGTCTTCCCGCTCCAGCAGCCCGTCCCCGACCCCCGCCTCCTCATGTATGACCACGCACGACCGTGCAGGCGCCGTGACCTTCGAGAAGCTGCACGCCCGTGTCGACGAAGCGCAGCTCCGCGCGCTCATGAAGAAACGTCGCAACGCACGAAGATTGAAGTTCTCTATTCTGTTCGTGCCTGTCGCCCTTATTGTCATCACCTTGTCTACGCGATACATGGCGCACCCTGCCGTGCTCGACATGCTCTCTCCAGACGGGCCCGCGCAAGGATGGCACGTGCTTGCGGCGTCGGTACTCGACTGGCAGGGCACCGTCCACGAGGGTCACGACAAGCGGGAGGTAGAGTATGAGCTGGATCTGGGGGCTCGCTCGGTAACAGCGAGCACGACCTCGTTACGTTCCCAGTCTGACAGTGCATCCACTGTCTCTGCCTCAGCCACCGCGACGTCCATCATGACCGCCTCCGTGACGGGTTCCGGTTCGAGCGCAGCGCCGACGGCGACCACCGACAACTGGGCGGTACCGACCATACCCTCGGAATCGCCTGCGCTCCCGACGCCCTTCCCGCAGCCGTTCGACTCGACGGGGATCACGACGAACTTCTCGACGGATGGCTGCCGCGAGTTCTTCTTGAACATGACGCAGACGGCGCCGTTCCGCGAGTGCAGGCCCTTCTCGATGCTTGTGCAGCACTCGAGTGCGTTCTTCGAGGTGCGTTATTTATAGCCATCGTGTGTGCGGGGTTCCGCGAGTTCCGGCCATGGTTGGCGGGGACGTGATCGATATTGGGCTGGGCTCTGATCGCACGCAGGAGCCGAGAGTCATATCTACAACCTCCCCGATGACAATGTGCAGATCTCTCCCGGCTCGTCATCGTCATCGATAGTCTGCTTCTCTGCTCTTCTGGGTCCATAATTGTGTGTGGTATGGATGGCTGACATGCACGAACAGGCGCAGTCCAACCTCACGGAGTTGAACAGCATCATCTGGGGTACGTGCAACACGGACCTCAGCGTGGACCAGTGCGACGCGAATATCGCCTGGTTTGCGGATGCCCTCCAGGACGCGTGCGCGACGGACCTGGAAGCCAACAACGAAGTCGCCGCGAGCAGTCTCCTCGGTAGGTCCCTCCTTCCCCTCCCCTCCCCTTGCTAACCCCGCCTCTTCTTCTCCATAGGCCTGCAAGCCTACTCGCTCCTGCGTGAGACCGCGTGCCTCGCCTCTTCCACAAACGCGTACTGCTACTTGACCGCGTTCGGCGCCGGCGCGCACCCCGCGGACGCGTACTACTACACGCTCCCGCTGGGGGCCTCGCTCCCGAACGCGAGCGATCCAAGTTGCTCCACTTGCACACAGGGCGTCATGGCGGAGTACGTTACCCATGGGCTGAACACGAGCGGCCTGCAGGAGACGTATGCGGCCGCGGCCGTGCTGACGAACCATGTATGTGGCACGGGGTTCGTGCAGGAGATGGAGGTGAAAAGCAATGCGGCGGGGCGGGCGCGGAGCGGAGGGGAAAGGTGGTGGACGGCCGTCGGCATCAGTGTTTGTGTGGTGAGTGCGATGGTTGGGGTGAGTGGTGTGTGGTAGGGTAGGGGTGAGCGACGGTATCTGGCGCTGCACTTGCGTGATTTCTCGGAGGGCATTTTCTTTCGGACCTGCGTTACATATCGGCGGGGGTTCTTTTGGTTGACATTTGGGCTGCAAGGACTCTGCATGTTGTGTTTAGCTAAGTACTTACGTCGGCGCCATCCGCCTGCTGTTCGCAGCGCGGGAGCGTGCTCACATCTGGTGTGGGCTTTTCGTCGCGCGTCGCGCGTTCATTCATTCTTTTAGCTGGTTCCACGCCCATACCTGGCTGCTTTTGCTATCTTATTATTCGTATATTATTCGTCGAGTAGTTTCTCTCTTACGGGTTTCTCTCCTGGTTGGCAGTGGCTGTGGCTGTGGTACCGTCTATCGTAGAACATAAACGTCGATGACTCGGATGAGTACTTACAATATCACGAGCAGAGATGCTTGTTGAACGGAACCGTCTGAACGTTGATCGATTATTCTGATATGCAGTGGAAGGTCTCTATACTCAGGCTGTATGGTAAGTATGTGGCTGGTTGGTGGCGGGTCGGGCGGACCGACAGGCGGCAATTGCCAAATAAGGCATACCGCCGATTTGGCAATGCGGCCAGCAAGCGGCCAGTCGCACGAGGCTCGCCACTCGACCTGCTCCTGCCAACGAGCACACTTGTTTCCTCCCACTGCCAATCATTGCGATGCCTATGGCTGCTATTTTGTGGTTGCACGAGGCACCTCGACTAGGGATTGCAGTTCGCTTTGTTCGGTGATCATCGCCAAACCGACTCGGAGGCGAGGAAATCATGACCTACTAGCCCTTGGTAGGCCACTCACAGTCTCCATGCAGCCGGCACTGGCCAGCGTCTGCTATGGGAGGCTATGGACCACTCGTGCAATGCGCTTTGGCTTTGGCTTTGGTCGGCTATTGCCGGGCTATTGTGTCGCGCTCGAGGAAGCTCTGTTGATCGGGCTCGATCGAGATCTCCTCATGTTATACGTTTGCTTTGACTTTGACTTTGCCCCTGTTGTCCTAGCGTGCTGTGACCACACCAAGCGAGATGGCCTTGCCGCTTCGCACGCAGTATTTAATGCGCTGGACGACGAGAATGCTCCCCGAACACACATCCCCTCAGGCTGCACGGTCTTCAAGCTTCAAGTCCAGTGTGCCACCGCGCGAACATGTCATTCGTACCCCGATACGGCGCCAGACTCATAGGCCCCAACGGGGCGTACGACGATTACGGGTTCGAGGAACACGACAACGTTCTGTCCTGTTACGTCGAGTTCGCGGGAAGTACCTTTGTAAGTGCCACTTCCGTGCTCCCCCCGGCTGGTGCTGACCCTTGAGCCACTCAGCCGTACAGGTGCGCGTTCCAGAATGCGACTGGGCATGACGTCCGTGTCTTTCTCTCGGCCGCTGGAAACAGCCTGTGCAATTCGTGCCATTTTGGTCCCATGGAAGCGGGCTTTGTGGGCCAATGCCCGGACCCGGAAGAAGTGGACCTTCGAATCAATGCTCGTGGTGCGCGTCCTAAAGAGGAGCAACGCCTGAAGCCAATCACGATTCCACACAGCAGTGAGTGACACGGCATACTTGTCACAGCATCGCCGTTGACCATGGTCGTAGACCCTTACTTCGCGGCGAACCGGGACATCATCGAACTCCGCGTCTTCAACGTCGGGCCACTCACACGGGCGGCAAACGCCACGTTAGCAGACGGACGGCTCTCTGCGCCAGCCTCTCTGACCAAGCAGGGCAGCGCAGACTGGATGGCCACCCCGAGGTATGGGCGCACCCGGACACTGTGTTCCGGTTCGTGGTTACGGACGGAGGCGACTTGTTGCACCACGAGACCGCGCGGCCGTCTGCAGCGACCATGGCGCGTGCTAGGACGCTGAATCCCCCGACAGTGCCCTCTGTTACGCTGCCCCCCTTCGTTGCGCTGAAACCCTACGTGAGGCCCCCGATGGTCGGTCCGGTGCCGGTGAGCCAGACGACTCCTCGCTCTCATGGCCCTCGCCACGATGCTTCTCATCCTTATGGGTACCACGCCATCAAGCCTGGAACTCGCCTCGTCGTCGGTGCTCGGTCAGAACGCGGCACTGGCAGCGCTGAGGGACGACCCGCACTGGCAGAAGGTGGATCTGGCGAGCCTTCGCAGGAACGCCTGGACATGGTGGTGCAGCAACACCCGGATGTTGAGGCCCACTTGCAGTTGGCGCGGTATCGAGTTAAACTCGCACAGACTCTCCATTATATGAAGGCGTCTGACATGTGAAGGTGTCGCCCCTTCCTTGTATATGTAGTATGCCATTTGATGTATGCTATCGCTTATGTACCTTATGCAAATCATAGTCTGTCCCCGTATGTTTTTGTGTGCTGCACGATGAGGCACTCGTTTCGGATTGAGGTATATACGACCATGTCGATCTTGGGCGCCACTCAACTTGAAGTACTCAACATCGCGTCGCGTTGCGCTTACTTATTCCCCACCAGCTGCAGTGGCTCTGGTGGGTCACGGCATATCGGGATGACTTTGGCGAGATTTGGCGTGGTGCGGTGGCCACCTTCTGTGTGCCTACAATGTACGTACATGGATGTCACATTTGCCTTTAGGTACCCAAATCCGGGGGATCTGTGTATTCGCCGTCGTTGCCACTATCATAGATCTACCATCATGCCCAAATTTGGTTATTGTACTGAACGCTGGCGTCTAAGATACTTCTGGTAATTCACTCGGACGGCGTGCCAGCACCGTGCTAAATTCTGAATGTCCAGTGATCTCCGACCTTTACGGTCGCGCCCCGCCTTTCTGCTCTCCTAGGCTGCTTCATAGACAGAATACCTCCACCGCCAGTACAATTCTGATTCCGCTACACAGGAATAGGCCCCGAGTCGCGGAGAATGCGCATGACGACGAGATGCTTTGACCCCAACTGGAATCTGGCCATCCCAGCACGTGTAGCCCCGATAATCTTTGTTGCAAGCCTCTTGGCACCCTCACCGCTTCTTTGTTCCTGTGGCCACTGTGGCCATATGCGCCCCTGGAATCCAAAGCGTTGCGAGGCCGCTGGTGCTTATATACCAGTGCGCATGGGTGTTTTGCGGAGTGGGCGGTCCTGTCCCTTCTTTTCGCCAGCATGCAGCTACGCAACTACGAGGCGGTAATGGTCTCCGTTGGAAAAACTCCTGGGATCCTCGAGGAGTACGGCGTCGAAGTACACGGCAATGTCGCTAGCTGCTACCTTGAGGCTGACTGGCATCACGGTGCTCACCATGTAAGAGCCTTCCTATGCTTTGGAGTGCCGTTGCTTCGATTATTGACATCGTATCACCCCCGAAGCACCGATTGGACTGCCACAATGGCAGCCGAGAGGATGTATATGTTTTCACGTCGCACGACGGCCGTGCAATTGAACGAGCAACACTATACCTTGCTCGAAAGAGCGGGAGCATATGCATGTCAACAGCGTACCGCAAGATCCATGAAGGGCAGAAGGTGCTCAAGTGGCCTAAAGTTTCTCCACCCGGCGATGGTGAGTTGTTAGATAGACTTCGCCGACTTCCATAACGCGTTGCGCTTGCAGATCCGGCGACGAAAGGGTTCATAGAAGTCCGTTTTTACAAGGACGAAGCACCCGCTCAGCCCGCGGACGCAGACGCGGAGCTATCTACGCTCAATCCCGCTGCTCTCGCAGCATCATTAGATGGAGACAGCAGTGGCTGGGTACCCACCCCCGATGAATGGGATCGTCCTAGCGCGGTCTTCCGCTTTATTTACACTGGTAAACCCGGCTACGCTAACCTATCCGAGCAGGCCATGGCCACCATGGCGCGCGCAAGAACGCTCGAGCATGTGTCACGGCCCCCAGTCGTCCTGCCCCAGTGGCGGCGTTGATTAAGCCCGCGAAAGCTAGACCGCTTTCTTTGTCTCCCGCCAGTGTGGCAGCAAGAGAAAACGGGAAGCAGAGACGGGCCGCGCGCAAGGGCGCCAGCAACTCTTTTGGAGAGGCGCATGCGAGTTCTCAGCACGCGGAGCAAACTGACGGAGCCCCGGCGCAAGAAGATGGGGGCCTCTTCCTTGAGTTTGTGCAGCTTATGCAGGTGAGCTTCGTACGATTCTAGTTACGCCTTCTTGACTCATGACGTTCAACATGGTGGTAGGACCGAGCCAACACGGAGCACAACTGACGATTTGAAACGATGGATGACCTGTATTATGCAATATGCACTACTTGGTACTGGGAGGTGGCCTCATGCACTCATGTATGTAGAATACGACCTTGTGATTTACGCGACTGCCCATTTCACGCGAACACTCGTTTCCATGAGGTGACTCTGCCTCATGTCCTAACCGGGTACTTACCTAGGGACCTCCCTGCTTGCTGAGACGAAGTCCTAACTGAGATAGCTCGCGTCGTACATGGTATGGTGAATAGTGAATAGAAATGTATTTACAAGCTGATAGTACATTGAACAGAATAGCGTAAGCCGCGAGTCGAAATTGGAGATGAATGGCGTGGATCGCGTCGTGAGACCTAGAATCGGTCGTCTCGTGATAGTCTGGCGAAGGGGCACAGGATCGGCTGGGTAGCTCTAGTCCTCGTCTTGAGTGAGGTCGATAACATCAGCGTCAACGTCGATGACAAAAGGATGTCGCCTAGGAGCCGGCGGGAGGTCATGCTGCAGTTGAGGCTGAGCGTAGGGAGCAAACGCGTCGTACTGTGCACTTCTTGCGCGGAGCATGTCCTGCAACAGTCCATCGTACAGAGTAGGTCCCAACAGAGATACAGAGGCGTACCTCGACTTGCATGTCATCGTAGTACTCGGATCCCAAGCGGTCCTCCAGCAATCGAGGCTCGGGTTTGACAGATGCCCGGTAGTTAGACGGTCCTGCGCTACCAGCATTCGAACCCATGTAAAGCACAGAAGAGTTCCGCTTCCGACTCGGGTGAAGAGCTGGGACCTGTTCTTGGTGGTACGCGTCCGTACCATAGTCTCTTGGGATGATTCCTTGTGCTTGCAGCATTGCTAAGGGTAACAGGCTCTTGAGATGACATAGTCCTTCATGCGAACCGCGCACCTCTTGGTTGATAGCGGAAGATGAAGCGGATGTAGGGATGCTTCCGATTGTCGATGTATATCCTCCTCGGGCCCGAGTGTGCGGTGGGTTCGAACCACTTGCCTTCTCCGAGTCTGTCCAAGGGAAGGCAATATATAGCTAGGCCAAGATCAAATCAATGGTTCTTGCACAAACCTGACACAGTGTGTTCCGGCCTTCTTGCTGCGTTCGTGCACAGGTGGGCGTTCTGCGAACTCCTGGGGTCGATGTCGGTTATTTGGCCGGAATACTTCGTGAGAGTATCTGATGCGGTAGACCCGGACTTCGATAACCCCCAGGTTGTTGATCATCGGGTCGTCGGGGTCAGCAACGTCGTCGTCATCTAGATGCTCGTGTCAAAACGGAAGGCATAGCACGGGCCACAGACAACCACAGGAGCTCTACTCCAGTAGGCCAGAATCTGCTCGGATCGACTCAAGCATAAAGTGCAAGGAACATCGAGCGCGACATGCCAAGTTTAACGGGGGCTGAAGGCAAGTGTTTGCCTCCTCCACCAGAACGCCACTTGCGGACGATGCGTATGTTGACCTAGGAACTGTTGTCTTCAACCACGCGATCTGACCTCGTAGGGCTTGACCATGTGGTCCTGCTCAACAGGCATGTGCATCCGTAAAATAGAGCACATGCAGTCCGCATCGAGAGGGTTCTGCTTGCGGAGCACGGTCTTGAAACTGGCAGTGTGGCGCACGCCTCCCCGAGTTTATCTGCAGAGAACACACCTGTTGTAGCAAGCGGCGCGAACTGAAAGTACTGCTTGTAGTCCCCGTTCGTGCGGACACCATTACGCGCGCCTCTCTCCCCAGGATCGACATTTGAAGACCCCATGCGTTGACCGTCCATGAAACACTCCGCGGCTGCCGCTATGTAGAGGTCGTTCTGCCATCTGACTGCAAAACTCTGCAATGATGCGCATATTGGGCATGATTGAGTTGATGAATGGGACTCTAAGCACGGTGTGGCGGCTGACCTTGCCTGCTTCACTTGGGATGTAGCATGAGACGGTATTGTCGTCTACGATGCGGAAGTCAAACTCGTCGACGAGGTCCCCGTCGCAGTGTATGAAAGTGTGCCAGTCCTTGAAGAACATTGGGCTTTACGTTGAGGGAGGTTGCTGCGTAGACGAGACGAGTTGAAGACGGGATGAGACAAGACGAGTCGAGTACTTACCCGAGCCATTGTTCGCCATTCTAAGGGGTGACACGGTCACATGACATGCTACGCGTGACATTACTGTGGTGCGTCCGTCTTTGAGTCTTGAGAAGGCTCGATACCTTGGAAACTGGGTCAATGAGCATCATGCACTGGTCATTTCACATTATAGCGCAGAAATCGCAGGATACATCCTTGTCACCAATCTATACGTTGTGGCAAACTCAGGTTGTACATGAGCATTACCTCCGAATCAAGAGATCGCTAGATCTATCCAAGTACGATGTCTGCGCGCCAGCTCTACGATGATATCCTCTTCTATCTCTTTTATTGAGTCTTGAGACGGATCCATGCGGATCCATGCTTCGACGTATTTCCCGTCTTTATCGGCGGATGGTGATACAAAGACAACCTGGTGCTTGCGAGTGTGGAGGTCGTTTCCGATAACGACTTGGTGTCCGTACCGAGCCAGAGCCTGTTGTGCTTTCGGTACCAGAAGCGATGGGTCAGTTTCGAGCTGTAGTTTCAGAGCTCAGTATCTTCTCGCGCAGAGGTAGGTCACAAGAACTCGCTTTGAAGGACACGATGAAGGCTTGACCGTGCGTCCACTCAGAAACCAGCGGCTTCAAGATCTTCGGGACCTGATCCATTTCTATGTGCAGGCTGCCCTTTCCTGATTGTATTTTGTGCTCTGACTGCGGAAGAGCTGTCAGCGGGACACGAAGAAAGTGAGCCTTCGTCTCACCATCTTTTGTCTGGGTAGGAAGAAGTCGCTGACGGCGGCAGCAAGATAGTACAGTGCGCGCCGCCCCAAGACGGCGAGCTCTTGGCTGACGGCGCGTAAAAGCCATAGATAGTCATTCACAGTCACGAATGTGAGGGTGTGCAGGAGACCTGCGGTGTGGGCATTCTTGTATGAGGTGAGCACCTCAAGCAACGGAGCGCGCTCTTTCTCCGTAACGTCGATCCGAAGGGGGGAGTTGCCACCTCCAGAACCGTCCTGCTCGATTTCAAGGAAGTCCAGGAATGGATGGGTAGAGTGTGAATAGTGCCTGCTGAAGGGCTGCAAGCTGAATTGTCGGTGCATGAATATGACCGCATAGCCTGCCTTCAGGAAGTATTCGGCAGAAGTTGCGCCACGAGTGCCTGTGCCAGCCAGTGAGCAAATGGCTATACCTCATCATTGTGAAGGATGAACTTGCCTGCGCTGAAGTTGTCCAAGAACCGAACGCTGCAAAGCACATGCGCATGAACATGATGCCCCGGCGGACGAGCGGTGTGGCTCACACGTTGAGTTCTAACGGAACTGTCGTCCCGCCGCTCTGAAGGATTTGTTGGTTACCGATTCAATAGGAGATGTATGGCCACTCACCGTCACGAGAACGACATTTCTGCCTGCGTTGACGTGCTTGCGGACGAAGTCGCGGACATTCCGTACTTCTTGATCCAGATTGGAGGGGGGCGGCTGTGTCGCATAGTAACTCTCCGCCGAGAAGTTGGATTCAGTAGTTGTGCCGGTCGTCGACATAATGATTCCAGCCTTCAAGCTTCAAGTGTCGACTGCGAGCGACGTGGCTAGAGTATGCGCTTGTAGATGGGTCTAGTAAGTCAGCAAAGCATTCTCTTCCTAGTCGTTGAATCAATTTACCGGACGCACTCGCAAAGCTCCTGGAGAATGGGCAGGACCCCGTCAACGCCAGATGAGATTCGTAGCAAGAGCAGGTTGTATGGCTCCAGCAGACAATTCGACGGAGGTAAGTGCGGATGGGGTGTAGTCACAGGCCGCATTAGACTTGCATGACCGGGTCGCCGTCGGGCGCTTAAGCGATCAATGTCCACACCCAACCCACACCTCCATGATCCATGGCCTCGCCCAGTCTACATGCAGCGCTGACCTTCAGCCCTCCTTATTTTGCAGTCTTATTCAAAGATATCTGGTATGCATGCTGGGCGAGTACCTATGGCCCAGAGGCCCTCCGTCTCGGAGATGTCCAGTCACTGCTGGTAAGCATCCCGGAGCCACCGCAGACTCGGAGGAGCGGGAGGTTGCAGACTAAATACGGGCGTGTTAATGCTATAGGAAATGGTGAGTCGCAGATATTTGCTCAAGTGACCCAACTGATTTGGATTCGGCAGGCCTGAGGGTGCCCTGAGATGGGTGGAGTAACACTGAGACGACTCGGATGAGTGCCACGAGGCTCAACAAAGGGACGGATAGTCGTCCGCCCAGGGTCAATGCAGTTACATATGAGGGTATGCTTGGTATACACGTGGTCATCGAACACAGGTGGTATTTCACTATTCACAGCACTTGTGATAGCTGCTGAACTCGCCCTTCGTAGCTGAACATGTTAGCCAAAAGTTACTCTCTTCGCTGGGTAAGTTCTCTCAGCATCTCACTCAACTCGGGGTTTCAACGCCAGCGAGCAACCTGAAGGCGACTTTGTCGACTGTCAGGCCCAGCGTCGTGAGACGCAGCGCTCCACCAAAAATATTCTCTCAGCATCTCCAGTTATTCGGACCAAATTCGGACGGGTCGAGAACACTATGACGCGGCGCTCTAATTGGGTGGTAAGTAATGCCTTTCCTCTGTACTTGGCACCCAATAGGCTGACTTGGTGTCGTGATACTATCAGTTCACAGTGACGATCCTCGATATAAATTATCCAAATATCGCCGTGCATCCCCTTCACCGCTCAGAGAGTCGCAAACTGTTCCGAATCTGACCTAGGAAACCACAGGAGGCTCGGACTCGGCGACAACGCACAGCAACATTCACTGGTTACGACACGAGGATAACATCCGTGAGACGCCGTAATATACTACGATAGAGAATGCCTGTGGAAGGTAATTGATGTTGTACACAGCTGTTGAAGCGAATACGGATGCAGTGACCATCACAAATGTCCATCTAGGGTTATGCTCATTATTTCTCGCCACTTTTCTGCTGGAGCCTCGTCGCCTGCTCGCGTGCGAATTGTTCTCGGGCGGCCTTGGACTCGTCTTCAGGCACCATGATGATGTCGAACTGCAGCAACTTGAACGAGTCGCCCTTCGGGAATCCGCGTTTGCGTGCCTCCGCTGCGTCGTGCACATCCTTGAATGTCTGGCGGGACGGGATGAGCTCTGCAATTCGGGGAGAATGCACTCGCAATGGACACTCACTACTACCAGCGACTTCTTCACGCCGAAGACCGCGTCACTACTCAGCCACTCGTCGCCCTCTGGATACAGCGCTGTTGTCAGCTTGTTGAATCCCGGAGCCTCGATCATCAGGTGCAGATGGTTTGGGCGCATGTTGTGCCGGCCTATCTTGATGAGCAGCTCTCCGACAGGACCCTGGAGGTGTCCATCAACGTGTTAAACGGCGAAGACGATACGACAATAGCTTACATCGCCTGGAATGGGATATGCAACCGGCACTACTGCGCGGTATCCGTACCTCCCGTCACTGTCTGTGCGCAGACGGCCACGGCAATCCGGCTTCTCGCGGCCTTTGTATTGGGTATCATAATAGCCTGTGTGTCCCCCAAAACGACTATTATGGCGCGCATTCGCAAACTGATCTCAGCAAGAACTGACCAAGGGCATCGGTTTCCCATGTTTCGATGAGGGCATTTGGTACGGGAGTGCCGTCTGTGCTGAGCACACGGCCCTCGACGAACATGTACTCGCCCTTGCCTTCCGACGCGATCGAGTCGCCGTTCTCGACTGGGGTACACATCCTGACGTCAGTCTGCGCCTAATCATGACATGAAGGGGGACTGCTGACCATCTGGGGCGTCCTCGGTGAAGAATGGGCCGAGCACGCTGCTCTCCGTTCCACCACTCACGGGAGGGTTGTTGACGGCATCCACGAGCGCGGACACACCCAGCACGTCGGAGAGCAGTATAAACTCTTGCCTCAGCGGCGTGCATGTTTGGCCCACGCGCGTGAGGAACTGGAGCGCGACCATCCACTCATCTGTCGTCAAACTGAGGGCATCCAGTCAGACCTGTTGTGGCCATCCATAAGGCAGATGTCTCACCTCGTCTCGTTCACGAATTGATGCAAGTGTGTGATGAGTGTCTTCACGAGGAACTTATGACGCCTGACACGAGGTTCACCTCGTCAGACAAAGGTTCAGCAGTCCTCTGATTGATTGACAACTCACGGATCCGGTGTCAGCTCGACGAGCTTCATCAGGTTTTCCGTGATGAGCTCCGGCCTGTCAGGGTACTGTCCTCGCAGAGTCAAGTTGCGTCTTCAGCAGGCACCATAACTCAACTTACGGGCAAGAAGAATGGTGGTGCAGGCAGTCCATTTGGAACCGCTTTGTCTCCCAAGTTAGCTTCAGACATGTATCGGACGAGGATGGATTTAGGGGTTTAGCACGATGGACGGGTGGGAGTAGGAGGACGAGGAGGGCGGATGGGTGCGTCCATTCTGGCATGTACGTGGCTCCTTTATATAGCTGCCTCCTGACGCGGACTCTACCGCGATGCCCCGCCCCATGGCTCGTGAAGGATGTGGCGAGAGTTTGTACACCAAATGAGGCAAATGAGAGGTATCACCAGGCCCGCATGTTTGTCAGTGACAGTACGAACCGCCCATCGGCGTCCGCAAGCGTCCGCCCAGAATTTGATCACGCTTGAAGCTTCCGCGCCCACCTTCCTCCTCCTCTGCCCCTTACCTGGACACAGACCGTTTATACGGTTGCTGAACGTGTATAGTGACGTCCGAGTCCACCCACCTTGCAGGCTATGTATCGCGTTCCAGTCAATCACCGTGGAGCGATTACAGACAACCGGCTGCTAGCGCGCAGGGCGGCACTCGCGCCGCGCACGGACATATATATTTTCCGGTCGTATCTGGATTCTGAAGGTCACCCGAGCCCTGCAAAAGCATTTGGCAACCTGAGGAAGCGGTTATTACTCAAATCAAACCTCGAACAACAGCAATTCTGCTTCCGTACAGAATAGAAACACCTATTCAGGTGTTTCGACTGACACGCTTGTCGGCGGCCCTACATCTCTAATCCTGTCCGCGCACACGTTGCACCATTCCTCGACAACTCCAAAGGGCCAAAATTGACATGCTTTGATGACTGCTGTCTATGTAAGCCTGACTGTACCATGGAGACTTAACTTGGTCAGCTGAGTAAACGAATTCGAAGAGCAGAATACGAAGAGGTACCGGTGGCCGTCCTGTTTTGTATAGTTGAACACACCAGCCACGCCAGGATTAGGACCGAAGCCACTACCATGGAGTCTAGGTCGTACTCCTTGAAAGAGTAAGACGCCGAACGCGAAGAAGCCGAACGAGCTGGGTTCAAGCGAATAGAAGTGCCAATGGGGGTATACGAGTCACCCTGCACAGTAACAGTTCCAGCGCCATTCATGTATATGATGTTCCAGAGACTTACGAGTAAACAGTACTCAGTGCGTCGTAAAACGAGATTACCCGTCCGAATCGATATATGGATCTGACGTCGTCTTGCACAGCGCCTTGCAGCGCCAGGAGACCGTCGTATGTCCAACAACCTCATACCGATGCAAGCCTGCGTCGCGGCAGCTCACAGCATATGATGCCAACGACCGGCCACTTCCGTGATCTGTAAAAATCATCAAAACTTTAGGTCCCGAGCGATCGCTGCGACGAAAAAGGCTGGAGACGATCCGATCGCGGCCCAGGTCGTATTACCACAGCTACGTTGACGCCGTGAGTCGTTGCTGAATCGCGAACGCGGACTGACTCTTGCACAGCGAAACCTGCGCCCCTTTCAGGAGCGACATACAGTAGATGACTTGACAGCAAAGCTCGTAATGACATGTACGGCCGCCGCAGCGCGTGCTGCAGCTGGACGATGGCAGGTCACGGAAAAGACACAGTTGAGTTCACGGCGTTACCTGATGTTTTAAGTCAGCGCGCAGTTACACGGTTGATGGCGATACACCTTACCTTCTCCAGGAACCGCTCAACATGTTTGACGAGTTCCTCGGGCTGCTCCTGCTGCACCCAGTGTCCCGCTCCGTCAACAAGAACAATGTCCTCGTCTTCCAATCGCGCACAGGCGTCGTTCTTCATCCTCTGCAATGCACCAGGGGCTTGGAACACGCCCCAGTCCTTCCTGCCCGATAGAAACATCGCTGGGCACTCAATCTTTCTCCCCTCGAAGACGGCCAACTCCTCGTATAGCTCGGGCTGGGCGCCGCGATACCAGTTCAGCCCGCCCTGGAATCCCGTGCGACCATACTCCGCGACATACACAGCGAGGTCGCCGTTTGATAACCACTGGTTGTGTTCGACCTCTTCGCGCGAAGGCGCATGCGGCGCCACGGCCTCGGGCATGGTCGCGGCGAGCGGCATCATGTAATAAGGAGGTAACTGTGCCAGCTCAGACAGACTGAGAGGTGCGAGGGGGTGAGGATCGTTGTGGGGCCAGTCGGCGCTCTTCGTGTGGAAGAACGCACGGAGGAAGGCGTGGAGGCCCTGGGGGGTGTTCATCATGTCTGAGTTCGCCTGCGGGCTGGCGAGGTACGGGACGTAGTGCTTTCGAGGAGGATCCAGCGCGGCGAGAGCGGCTTTGATCTCTGCGCTGAAGATGTTCGGTGGCGGGGCGCTTTGCGTCCGCTCGACGTCGAAGGGGAGAGACGGCGGGCCATCGAACGGCGCGGACATCATGATGACGGACTGGAAGATGTCTGGACGGATGAGCGTACAGTACGCGGCGATGCGCGATCCAAGGTCGTGTCCTATCACGGCAGCGACTGTGCGATAGCCCAGCGCGTATACGAGAGCGACGGCATCTCTAACGACATTCAGTACACGGTAAGGACGGAGGTCGTCCTCATAGCGAATGGGCTCATTCGCGCTGGAACGACTCCGAGTGCGGCCAAAGCCTCGTTGATCGGGGACAACGACACGATAGCCTAGCTGCGCGATGGGCACGATCACCTTGCGCCAGGAGAAGGCGAGCTCCGGGAAGCCGTGCAGCAGGACAATGAGGGGTCGAGATGTGTCTCCGGCTTCAAGTACGTGCAGGTCAAGGTCTGCGACTGCGATGGACCTCGATGATACGCCAGCGGGCAGTCTGTCACTGTACGAGGCCATCGCGATATGTGGAGGAGGAGGAGGAGGAAGAGGAGGGAATCCATTTAGTCATCGACCGCCAGCCACAGGCGCCGTCGGCGTCTTGGTGATGCAGCTGCGATCAGGTCAGACTGAGGGTCGAAAGCGAAGATATTAGGAGTCACCTGTTGTCGGTCCGAAGCACAAGTTTGGCTGAGTAAATCCCACAGTCTTGCGATACTTTGTTTGCTGCGACAGGTCTAGCGGCTATCGGACTTGTTAATGTTTGAATGTGCTGGCATCCATGCTACATATTCTTGTGGTAAGAGCTTAATTCCACGGGTGGTAATTAAGCAGCGAGCACTGTCACTGGATGCAAATAAGTTATGAGCAGTGAGCTCAGCCTGGACGTCACGGGGCTGTCACAGGTTGACTTACGCGCCAGCAAGTTGAAAGAGCATAACAACGGCCGCCCGAGTCTTGATCTACGTTTAATGAGGCGACAAGGATGAAGCTTTGAAGGCATACGATGTCGGGGTCAAAGTGCAAAGAATCTGATTGACCTTCAAAAATATCCGAGTCATATTGATACGCGTTGTGTACGCGTTGTTTGGCCATGCTTCGCACGAGCACGTGCACCTCAAGCGTTCACACTAATTATCCCTCAGAACAGGCTCTTGCATAGATCTCTGTGACCCTGCTCACTATCCCATACCAGTACTGTGAAGCCATCAAAAACTCTCTCCACAAGACAGAGTGTTTGAAGCTGCTCGGAGGTGTGAGCATCATTTTGCCTTACTAGGGTGACTTCTACAGTGCAATCCAAAATGGCACTACTTTTTGGTCAGCAACGGAGACTAGAATGGTACACGTTGGATTCATCGGGAATCGGCACTGCCTTGCTTGGTACGTCTGCAGGCTCTGGTTGAATTTATTGGGAGGCTACTTATCTATACTGTGACCTGGTGAATGCACGATACGACTGATACACTCAGACAGCCCCGCAAGGGCCGAAAGCTCTAGAACCTTAGTGGTGAGCACATTCGCCCCATATGTCCCATACCGAGTAGTACTGAGTATCAAGGTTTACTTTGACTATGACGAGCGTCACACGTGATGGCATATCGAGAAGTAGCACCATTATATCTCTGAGCTGCGCGAAGACGAGATGGGTTCGCCTTTCGCTTACTTCTCCTCATTATCGCGTGTGAGTACCATAAGGTCGATAGCGGCCCTCAGTTGCTGCCGCACTTGTGGTCACTTTACTGACATACTGACATAGGCCATCATCTTTTCCGACAGTACTGATACCGGAGTTCAGTGTTATATGGGTACGTTTTCGCGCGGATCGATGCAGCCTTGCACCCTGACAACATGCTCCTCTTCACAATCTCAACCACGATCACGACCACTTGTATGCCATGTTGACCGACAAGGACAGGCGAGGACGTCGCCGATCTCTGAGATCTGATCCCCGAAAAGCAAGCACAAGGAATCAACAGGACGCCCTCGCAGAGATCATCGAAAATATGCAGACATCCCACTTCCCGCCAGAAATCTACGAACAATGGATCACACGTTTGCGTCATGATCGTGCTGCCCTGAAGGTGTGCGCTTTGGCGTGCCGGGAATGGGCTCCGTTGTCTCAACGGTACCTATTCGAGCACGTCAAAGTGCAGGGCGCGCCCAGATGGCTTCGGTTCCTCCGCACCCTCGAGACATCCGCATCGATGGGGACGGACATAGGACGATACATCCACAATTTCGAGCTGGTCGATATTGGCATCGGCTACGTGGTGCAGAAACTGTTCGAAGACATCGCGCTTTATGCGGGCCATCGCCACATGCCCAATGTGCAGCAGCTTAGCTTGCGTGACTGGAATTGGGCGAGCATGGTCGATCGGGCTCAGGATTACGATCCTATATCCGTCCCCAGACGGATTCTGAAGGGCCTCTTACCCTTCGAGAAGCTCAGAGGATTGGAGCTCATAGATAACTTCACCCGGCACCCTCAAATCATTCCACAGCTTTTGACATTCTTCCCGTTTCTGTCGACGGTGCGCATCGTGGGTCTCCGCTTGTCGCCCGACACTCCTCAGATGGAGCTCATGCCACTCGAAACCGATATACAAGTCACGTTGCCTATCAACATCCAGGAGCTGTACTTCGACCGCAACTCCGTCCAATTCCCTGCCACGTACATATTGGATTCTATCACTAGGCCCCCTTTCCAACTTTCTCTACGCACGCTTGACGTGGGTAGACCGGAGATACCCGAGTCGATGGGACCAGACAGGATGCTCAGGCTAGCTGAGTCTGCTATCCTCGCCTTGCTCGGAAGAGCAACTTTGCGACACTTGCGCATCACATATCTGTGTACGTAGCTGCGTACTTCGGCTCCATCATCCTCGTTACTCAATCAGTCGACAGTCCTACACCTCGTTGATCTCTCACGCCTCCCTCAGCTGCAGTCCATAACATTGCACTGGGATATCCCGCCGCCGTCCCCAAGAAACGAGCTGGTTTTTGACGACATACGGCAGCTTTTCTCGAGCATTACCGGAGATCTCGCCCTTCAAGATGTCGAGCTACGCTTTTCCCTTGTGCAGTCGCACCTCATTGTCCGAGGTCCGCTATTGCTGGCTGGCCTGGATGCTGCGCTCCTCCGGTTGCACATCAGCTGCCCCGCCGTCACCGTTCACTTTCACTTCTCGTTCTACGAGTTCGTGTCACCCAGACCGAGAAATTCACTACCATCCATCGCCCCGCTTTTGAGGGATGCTACTCGACACGCCGTCGCTGCAGGGCTGCATGCGACAGTAACGAGCGTGACGACGTTTTGGAGTATGCCGAGCAATGTCGAGCAGGAGACCTCAACGGAGGAGACGGATCTCAGTGCGAGGTACTAGTATCCGTCTTCCCTTGTTCAAGTCGTTCCCAATTCATCTAGTACTTCGATCTTGTTTCAGAACAAAAGACCCATACATATGCTGTCTATTGAGTCCAACCTGTACAGTAACTTACTACTTGTACTGTTTTGCCCCTGTAGTTATTTGAACGGCCGTCTGCTGCATATTTGTACAGTGTAAGTCCTGACGTCTCACATAGCCAACATATTATTTGTGTATATGCATGTAGAGTTTGTGGAAAACGCTTGGTCGGTACTTAGAAACCTGGTCAGGACTCAGCGAAGCATGTGTGAGCCCTCAGCCACGGTCACATGCAAAGTGGTCACGGTGTGACGCGACGCGTTTTGTCACGCGTCCGCGTCTGTTGCCTCCTCAGCTCAGCGCTCAGCAATACCGCTACTCAACGTTACGTCCAACGTCCAACACCTGCATTTCAGCACTTGCTTCCATCACGACTCTGTGCCTCAGTACGCGCATGACCTTTGGATTGCTGACATGGGAATCTCTGGTCTTCTGCCGCTCTTGAAGGATATCCAAGTCACTCGACCCCTCTCCGACTTTGCGGGACAAACTATTGCGGTGGACGCGTACGTCTGGCTGCACAGGGGGACCTACGGGTGCGCGGCGGAGCTTGCTACTGGAAGGAAAACACATAAGTGAGTGTCCTCTTCTTTCTTTTGAGTACGCACGACAGAAGTCTCGTTGGTCGGCAGTCCGTCTCGCTCAAAGAGATCGGTCTGCCAGAAGACGAGTTTGAAACGCGTTCGGTCGAACAGCGCTGCCGGACCTCCACGTCGATTGCTATGAAAATGCTGGGGCACGTGGAAAGTTTGGGGGTTTGACGAGGATGAGGACCTCGTTCTCGATGCAGGAGTTACGAGAATTCACGTCGGTGCCCCCGTCTCGTCCCGCCAATTCTGTCACACCACCCCTGCCGGCTCTTAGCATTCGTGAAAGAACCAACGGTTGTAATGCTCTTCACGGCTGTGGCCTGTGGGAGTGTGCATACAACTCGCTGACCAAGTTAATGAGCTGGCTCGCCTTGTCTCGGTCCACCTGGCTCGTCGGCGGACACAATCGTGTCTCCCGATCTAGGGTGCGGTCGGGGGAAAGTGGTTGATTGCTATGCATGGGTCGTGGCTGGCGGGCCTCCGAGCGACGATGTGTTTGCTCGATGGTGCACTGGTGTATCGTGCCAGCGATATGTCTACAGCCAACTGTGTGAGCGACCACGACGGCGTGCATGTTACCTGACCGCAGGGTCTCGGAACCTGTACCGTGGACCTGTCGCCGGCGGCGCGAGCGAGTGTGCCTAGATGGTTCAGATCATGCATGGGAGATTCCGGCGGCCACCTCGCTCGAGCCGTCATTGTTCGCCCCGGAAGTTACCCAGGGAGCGGTGTTTCGCAAATTGGAAACTTGCTGCAATCGGATGAATGGGCATGGTCTCACATGCCCGTGCGACGGTGCACAGGTGGGAGCCCGTATGCATTGGATGTCCTTCCGTTGGGGTTTTGCTCTCGCTCTCGACATCGCAGAAGGCGATGGCTGCTGCCGCTGCTTCGAAAGACTGTTGCCTGCCTTGAACTCTGCATTGCATGCCTTGGTTCTTGATCCGTATTTCTATCGCTCAGATATTGAATTCTGGGTTCTCATATCCTCGGGACGCTTTCGAGAGACCATTGACTGATTCCTTCACAGATATGTCGAGTATGCCATGCATCGCGTGCGGATGCTACAGCACCATCGCATACAGCCGTACGTGGTATTCGACGGTGGGCCACTTCCAGCGAAGAAGGGGACCGAATCGGAGCGCAAGAAACGTCGGGACGAGAACCTAGCACGCGCGAATGAGCTTGCAGCGCAAGGCAAGCACAGCCAAGCGCGAGAGTACTACGTGAAGTGCGTCGACGTTACGCCTCAAATGGCATATCAGCTTATCAAGGTCTGTGCGGCCAACCCCACGCTCGTTCATTGATGTTAACCGGCGGACACGGCCTAGGCATTGCGGGTGGAGGGCATCCCATACGTAGTGGCTCCGTATGAAGCCGATGCACAGCTTGCGTATCTGGAGCGCATCGGTGTCGTCGACGGCGTAATCACGGAGGATTCTGACCTTCTCGTGTTCGGGTGCAGGAAGGTGCTCTTGAAATTAGACGTCGTCGAGAGTACCGTCACGTGCATCTCCCGCGGAGACTTTGGGTCCGCCGGGGCCGGCGGAGGGTTGTCGCTGCTGGGCTGGTCGGATGTCCAGTTTCGACGTATGGCTATCCTTAGCGGCTGCGACTACCTAGCGAGCATACCAGGCGTCGGGCTGAAGACGGCGTGGTCGCTGTTGCGAAAGCACAAGACGGCGGAGAACGCGGTACGGGCGTTGATGCTTGAAGGGAAGAAGAAGGTGCCGGAAGGTTACCTGGACGCTTTCAAATTGGCGGAACGGGTATTCTTGTATCAACGGGTGTACGATCCGACGCAGAAGTGTCTGGTCCACCTGACGGAACCGGTGGATGGTGAACGGTTGGACAAGGAGACGGACGCGTACGTCGGGAGGTGAGACGATCGTGGAGTGTACGTGCATGATGACACTGACCGAACATGCTTGCAGTGATATTGAACCCGCTTTGGCGAGACAGGTTGCGGAAGGTGACGCGTGCCCGATCAGTCTGCTGCCCATGGATGATATCAATCCAACGTTCGTGCCTCGCGCGCTGAAGACAATCCCGTTGAACGTGCCAAATGCAAGGAGGCTGGACGGCCAGCAGGGCACCGGAAACCACCAAAATGCTGGGAAAGGAGCGGTTGGGATTTTGAGTTTCTTCAGTAAGTCCGACATTTCGCAGACAGACACGCCGGTCTTGCTACTGACAGCTGTTTTACGTCTCGCTTGAACCATCTAGAACCTCGATCAGGGGCCAGCAGTGGTCAACAGGCCGCCACCTCGCACGGTCCGGGTCATCCCATAATGGCGGGGCGGGCGAGCGGAAAGCGGACATTAGCGGAAGTGATGGACCACGATATGGCTGTGAAACGGACGAAACGGGAGGAGACGAAGGATGAAGTTCATACAAGGCAAGTCAGGAGCTCGAAGTTCTTTGACGTCCACCTACCGTCACGCCCGGAGGCGGTCGAAGACGTGATAGATGGCGAGGACCTCGAACGTCCTGTTGCAGGCCCTTCTCGCGTCACGTTAGATGCGGACGAGGACAAGGAGAACGACCCGTTCGTGGATGATTACGAAGTCTTCACGGAAGACGCGGACGCAGTAGACCAGGAAGACGGCTACATCTCGCCTTCGCCTTCCATGAGACGATGGGATAGTCCTGAAATCTCGTCACCGCTGAGAGCCCGGTCCGGTGGCCAGTTCATGGGGGAAGATGATGATGACTTCGGTGCGGACATACTGTCCAGTCCCCCGGTTCCCAAACAGAGGACAAGACTTTCCGCCGGCGTCACTGCGGCGGGAGCGACGAGGGCGGTCCCTCATGTGGGCGGGACCGTCTTGATCCCGGATACACCATCGAAATCAAAAACCCGGAAACAGCGCCGTCGTCAAGAAGAGGGCAGTGGACCCGACCTCCAGCACATTCTCGGAGAGTGTGACTGGAATTGGGACGACAAGACTGATATTGAGTGCTCTGGCGCGTTGGATGCCTCACCCAGCAGCACAAGTGCCTCGCCGGGACCCGTGACACCGAGTGATATTGCATCGCAAGGGCGGGCAGACGCGTGCGCGCAGGCACTCATGGAGGCGGAAGACACGGATGAGGCGACGGCTTCACAGGAGGCATCTGCTCGCCATGCCAAAGTCGCGCGCGGGTGGTGGGAACGATGGGGTCGCGGTGCGAGCGAGCTCGCCGTTGCACAAGTGAATCCAATCCTTCGCTCAAACACGTCTGTGCTGATAAATTTGTTTCCAGTCTCGACCGTCGTTGAAACGAAGGGAGACGACCATCACGCCCGAGGGCCGCCAGCGACCGTTGCAACAACGTCGACCGCACTCTGCCTTGGACATTTCTAAGCAGAAAGGCAAACAGCAGGATCTACGTTCAGCAGGTAGAAGGCGAAGCTTGGTGTTTACTGAAGAAGTGAAGAAAGCTCCTAGAGCGGGGCTTCTTCGTGGTACGTCTTCACGGCCCGACACAGCGAGCACGGAGCAGGGAGAGGATAGTACCGGTGCGAGCCGGAATAGATTCGCCGAGTTCAGGTAGGTCATGGATCTTCCCAGACACGACGTGGGTGACCTCACAGCGCACGGGCTTGCAGGTGGGCGGGTGTTGACGATTCCGTCAGTCCATGCAGGATCTGATATTAGTGAGTATCGTCGGTTTGAAAGGCTATCGTCGGAAGGATCGTGCACGTTACGTGGTCTGATTGGTTCATTCTCCCTTATTCGCATTGCTATCGATTGCATCTAATGACATCGCATCTTCTGGGCATACGTGTGGGCAGCAGCAGGCAGGAGCTCTTGTGGTCCCTATCCAGATCAAGCCTCGGAAGAGTGCCTCCTGAGAGAAGCAAGGCAGCGGGACGTATCTCGCATCTGCCCGTGGTCCCGGTCAAGGATGCTATTACGGCAGACCGATCTCGACCAACAAGAACGCAATCGGCCCTTTCCAAATAGCCGCGGAGCCCAGCAGCCGGCGCGCTCATTGACCAATCCGCACTCCAGCTCAAGACAGGGAATTGCATGCTACCATCCAGTCAGGACCACCCGGTTGCGTGTCACTCGCAGACGCCAAGGGGTGCCGCCCGAGCGGCGGTCATCCAGACTGTGCGGGCACAATCCACAGGTGGTATTGCGTCGCAGGGCTTGGCTGCAGCTGCATTTCAGCCTCCGATGACGCTCGTACACCCAGATCTCGGACGCAGAGGGGCGGAAAGTTCCTTGCCTGATTCGCACATCCAGTCAGCTGCTGTTTGATGCACCTTGATGCAACGAGATAACATGGCAGTTGCATGTCGCGCGGTAGCCTTCTCAGATTAGGACAAGGAGCCAACTTCTCGAGTCTCACGTTATTCCAGTGCGTCGCCGCCTATGGTAGGTTTGGCACCCTCCTGTCTCGTGTCCGAACTTCCGGCCATATGAATTGCGCGTTGCAGTGATGCTGCTCATCTAACACTCATAACTGCACATCCGCCGAGTCTAAAGGCCACCGTCTCGCAGCCCCGGTTGGCTCACCCTCCCCGCCTCGCACAGCGTCGGATTCACCGGAGCGCACGGTGAGTGGCTCCTGCCTTGGGCGCTGTGGCGTACTGACGCAGGTCCTCAGCGTACAAGCCCTAGATGTTTGGCGAGAACACCATGGCTGGCATCTGGCGGAGGCATAGCGAGACTCTTCCTCGCTCGCCTCCGAATCCCCTGCGGGTACCGAGCGCCACCTTCGCATATGGGGACCAGTTCCCTCCGACGAACGTCTCATCGACGCCACGATACAATGTCCCGCCGTACCAAGGACCGCACGTCCACGCGCCTGCCGCAGGACCGAACACTGGCGCAGGACATACCTCCGTATCTTCTCAGCACGTATGGACCATGGGGGACCAGCAGATGCAGTTCTCTAACCCCCATCCCGCCTTCTGCGACCCCGCTCAGCCGTCCTCGGCCTACTACAACGAGTCGGCCGCTTCCCACCTCGTAGGGTATCCCGAGTCGTCGCAGCGCACCCTTCTTCCCGAGACGGCGTACGGCCCTGCGTACCACTCGTCGTATCCGGACCCAGCATCCTTTGGCGAGTCGTCCACGATGCCCGGATCCGTCTCAGTGGGGACGCAGTACGGCATCTACGGGATGCCAGCTGGTACTAGTGACCGTCATCACGGCCATGGCCAGCAGCAGGGATACGACGCCGACCGTAACTCGACATATGGGACGAATAACCAATACTTGAACGCGCAGGCGGACTTCGAACAGTCGGGATCCACCCACCGGATACTGCCACAGCTGTCGCCGACCTTGTTCCCTGGACTCGGTGCCACCCACACGCCCTCCCTATACCCGATGGTCTATGCATCACCCACGTCGACCACATCATCCTCTGCGCAATCCACGCATTCAGAACCCTCGTCAGCCCTGATAGATACCCAATCGCCGCGCTTACCACAATTCTCACAGCCACTGCGCCGCCACTCGATGGACTCGGTGCACGACCCCATGAGTCCCTCATCCGTCCCCCCTCTTGTGTACGACGCGGACACTGGCGACGACTACGACGACGACTCCGAGAGCGACCCCCCATCTGCCGTTTCCGAGCTCGCGCGTCTTCCTTACCAGTCGACACGGACCACGGACATCAATGGCCCTAACAACTGGTCGAGGTCCGCCTTTGACATGGCTTACGGCAGCACGTCGAGCGCACATGCACTTCATAAATCTGCCATCCATCACCCGCGCAGCCCTGCGGGATCTGCTGATAGTGGCTCGACTACCGCCATATCGCCGTCCACTGCATCGTCTTCGGAGCGGCCGAAGCCCTCGCAGAAGAAGTCAAAGATGCATCAGTGCAAGGTTTGCCTCAAGCTGTTTCCCCGGCCTAGCGGTTTGGCTACGCACATGAATTCCCACTCCGGGGCCAAGCGTAAGTACTCCGCCAACAATGTTTCGCGTAGCAGCCAATCTCACCTATTTATCGCGCCCCTTTCAGCGTACAAGTGTCCTATTCCGACGTGCACGAAGAGCTTCGCCGTGCGATCCAACGCCAAACGTCACCTGCGTACGCATGGCATTTTTCCTACTTCGGATCACACCAGCACTTCCCAGTCGCAATTTACCGTTGGCTTCGACACGCCTCTAGTTTCCGAAGTGCACGAGGTCGGGAAGCTCCCGTCGAAGCTCCGTTGGATTCCGCAGAGCCTGTCCACGCGCACGAACGTGGAGTACCTCAGGGATGCACCGTCTGACTCTGAGGAGGAGTACCTGCGGCCGTCCTGCCCTATGCTGCCTGTTCCGCTGCCGCCTGTCACTCCGTCTTCACCCACGTGGAATCCAGACGACCGCTATGAGGAACGCGACTCGTACGCGGACGTGGAAACGAGCCCGTACATTGCGAGTCAGGTACGCATTCGCCGCCCCTTGCTTCCCATTGTTCATGACTTACCTGCGTGTTCCTAGTGGCGTGCTCTGCCTGGTCCGGCCATCGTCTCGTCCAATAGTATGTGAACAAAGTATACGCCCCATTTCATGTCGGACATCTTGCATCAAACTCTGTAAGCATACGCAATCTCTTGTCATATTCCCCTTCAAGCATACTCTCCGGTCGTAGCTACTGTATACCGCATGCGTTCGTCGTATGGTGAAGTTTGGGCTGTATCTGGCTGTGCGTCTTATCTCGAGTACATCGCCTAAGCATGACGTGTCGCTGAATTGTAACTATACCGTTTGTAACCTGCCAACCATAATAGTTAATGCTGTAGTCCCCGCGAAACCTTAACAACGACCTAGAAGTTGCCTGGCCCTCGAATGCGGTGTTCAAGGAGCGTTGCAGGACGAATAGATTTCAATTCTAGTCTTGTTGAGTCGCCAGAGCGTCATTCACCCCGATGTTCTATTTCTAGGTCAATGTGCGAAACAAATTCCTGCAGGCCAGGCGAGCGACGTATTGCAAAGGGATACGTGGAGCACTGGCGACAAAAAGTCCATAATCATTGCGACAAAGTATTAAGGACCTTCGCTGCTTATCTCATGCAAAGCATCCCGTGATTTGGCTATAAGTGCGCTCTCTCTTGTTCAGTGCGATTTCTGCGGCTACCGTATACGACACGGTTAACCATCCCTATGGGTATATCGTACATCTCCGGGATAGCGTTAGGCCTTGCATGAGCAAAATACGGGTTCTCCTCGCCATCAGGCGGCAGATGCGCTCTTGAATCTGTGGCGTTGTATTTTGTATTCAGTCAGACATGTTACGATTGTGGATGCCGAGCGCACCTGTTATCGTACTGATATCAGAGAAAGGTGGCGTGCCGGACAGCGCCAGTGCGAAGTAGGTGAAATACGTCAACAACGCTAGGACGATTGAGTATGCCGGAAGGAGAATAGCCCATTCCCTAGCGCAACAATGAGCCGGTGCGATGCACGGAAATTAGCACGAGGAAGAAGTGAACATATGGCAGACAATACCTACCGATTTGGGTACCAAGAAATTCCGAGACTGATGAGGTATGTGTCCGGAAGAAGAGCCCATAGGAGGTAGACACAGAACAACAGGTACGTGGATGTCCAGGCCACGAAACCGTAAAATTCTGGTGCGCGACTGCGGGACTCCGTCGGCGGCAATGGGGGAAACGGTGCGAGAGGCGATACAGGGGAGGTCGGGTCCTTCTCGACCATGCCGGAAAGCTGCTAGCGGACGGTCAAGCAGGCATGATGAGGGGAAATGAAAAGCAAACCTGGAGCTCGAGCCACGGACGCACGCTGCCCGCGTTCTTGATTTCCCTTTTTAGGAAGCGGGCGCCCAGTGTGGCGGGCAAAGGTTAAACAGGTCGCTGTGGGACCAGCCTTGGTCAGGAGAAACTCCCGTCTGTGGGATTCCGAAGTCGACATACGGTCCGTATCACGGTGGCCTGGTCCGAAGTTCCTTCCGCTGACGATAGCATGGGATAGTGACACGCAAGCGGCAGGACGACATTGCTCCGGGCAAGTCAATTATGCGCTGCAGCGTTTCTCATGCATTTCACTCATGTCTTAAGCCGCCATCAGGCTAGAGGGATACTATCTGCGGCGTCGTAACGATTCCCTCATGACAGCTTTACAGGCTCAGAAGAAAGCATTGCGCAAGACCATGGCGACGCGATTGCGTTCGCTTTCTGTATCCGATGTCCAGCAACAATGTAACGCCGTCCTGCCTTGCTTCTGAATTCATAGTAGTCGAACTGAACGGGATTGTATCTAAAGCAGGGATGATAACTGACCGCGTGCTGGCTTCGCCGTACTTCGCCCGAAGCCAGTGCGTGAGCTGTTATCTTAGCATGCCATCCGGGGAGGTCGATACATCCTCCCTCATATCTGCAATCTTGCGAAGTGGTGTGACGTCCCGAACTCCCTCACGACCCTATTGAATTGATCATTACCGAGCACAGGGAAGACACTTTTCGTTCCTAAAATTGACACTACCTGCGATGGCACGATGGACTTCCTGCAGGTGTACGGCGAAGATGACCTCCGCGCCTTCCCGCCTGGTACCTGGGGGATTAAGGAACCCGCCTACGAATGGAAGGGCGCACGGCGTCGCAGCGGTCCGTATGCCCGCCTTCCGTCATGTCCGGGATTGACGTATAACGCAAATCATCACTCACCGCAGCCACGGATGACGGCACGGACCTCGATCTGATTTTCTTGCCAGGTACTCACCGGGGTGTCATCCTCTGCATCCCTGTGCAACGATGCTAACACATGTGCCGACACGCAGGTGTCGCGTTCGATCGATCCATGTCGCGACTGGGGCATGGCAAAGGGTACTACGATCGCTTCATATCATCCTATGCAGCTTCCAAATCCGCAAAGGGCCAGCGGAAACCGCTGCTAGGTGCGCTTCATCCGTCTTGCCAGGTGGGAGATGCTCACCATTCATCAATCAGTGGCGCTGTCCTTACGAGAGCAAATCCTTGAAGCAGGACAGGTGCCGGTAGCACCGCATGACTGGAAGATGGACGTAATAGCAGGCCCGGACGGGCTCCTGGGTGAAGCCGCTGCCGATAGTTCACAATGAAATGAACTCCAGTGACTTCTGAATACCTGTCAGGGAAACGTGGGTGTCCGAAAATCGTCCGCTTGATACATGTCAGTGAACCCGCTGCTGTACTGTGACTGTGGAGAATGCCACCCGCAGTCCGTGCGCTGTGCGTGCGTTGTACGTGCTGGTGGGCCACACATCCATTACAAGAGCACCCTCTTCAAGGCTTAGGCTCAAACTACCAATACAACACGCCCGGTCACCGCGCCAACTGGTAAGTTTCTTCGATGGGCGGCTGGCTACCATGCGCCAGCAAGGGTGACAACAGTAGGCGGAAGACACTATCCAGCCTCGTCAGTTGATCTCATCGATGAACAGAGCGGCCGGCCAAGACCCACCCAGCCGTCCTCGACCGTGGTATAATACACACTCTGTGTGTTCTCGCTGAGGGTAGGTAGGTAGGTCCTGAGACATATGTGACACCGGCATGAGCCTAACGTATGTGTTTCGGAGACGTCAAGAGGCGAACCTAGAGCCGGTGCCATGATCGCCCTCGAGCCCGTCTCGAAGTCCGCTGCGGAGCCGTCGGGCTTCAGCAATTTAGTTGCAAGCTGGCTCGTGATAACGACCTGAAGTACGTATTTTAGCGGTCGGTGAGACCGGACAGCCTCCGTGAGATTACGCACGGTCAGCTTCGTGGACGCAGAAGCGCGGGCGAGCGTCTGCTTCACCCTATCTAGGAGGGCGTTGCGCGTCGAATTTGACAAACCTGCCGCAGACTGAAAGGGATACGACAGAGAGTTCAGCACCAGCAAGGCGGTCTAGAAGCATGCGGACAAAGTTAAATATGACCGAATCAGAGCCCGAAGACGTGATGTGTGATTTCTTACTTCCGGATGGTCTTGTAGATATGAGGGCAGGTTTCGAAAAAACATCATGAGGTCTGGAAGGGTGTGTATTCGGAGATGATACACTCGTCCCTGATGATCTTGAAGGCTTGATGACGATGCTGCAAAAGGTGCGGGTGGTTTGTTCCTACTAGGTCCGTTTTAATGACATACTCACTACGTAGTAACCGAACGAGGGTGGCGGGACTTGTCATGTTTTGCATGTCTGCACTCGTCACTATGGCGTACAGCATCACACCTGGACAGCTCTTACCTACAAAGAGCACGTGCTGAGACGTGTCGATGAAACTGCTGACGATGTTTGCGGCCACTGTCTCCTTCATGGAACCCGGCGGACCGGACAGCTCCAAAATGAAGCCTTGCTTCAAGCCCCCCTCAAGCAGCGCATCGAGCTGAGAGAATTGGGTGGAATACAATTTGTGATTCCCCACCATAAGCGCGGCCGATTGTGTCAATGGCGCTGTCCTCGGCACCTGTGTGGCCGAAAAGATGGCTTGGGAGGATTCCAGAGGTATATTGAGGTCTGTTTTGGCGCGTGATGTTAGTGACTTCGCTTCCATGACCATGTCAAATGTATCCATTCCTCTCCTTAGAGCCTCGGGTGTTGCACCAGATAAATCCGCTACTGTTTCGTACCCAGCGTTTCCTAAAGCAGAGAGGACATGACCAGGCAGCGGTAGAGTAGACAGCGGTCGTTTAGACATAATCGTAATTACTGTCGATGAATCAATTCTTTAATTGCGCAGCTGTGCGGTAGTAGCGGGTGAACCGCGTCTGAGGCGACGCGAGGTGTGGCTAGGTGAAGACGGTGTCAAGTGAAGGACGCGTCGTAACTTAGGTGAAGACGCGTCAGTGGCGTGGGAAGGTCACGGAGTATGAAATGGACCTCGACCGTCGCGGAGTCTGCCGGACTTTCTTGAACTCTCCTGCTCCGTTTCTTGCTCGAGTCGAACGCTCCCATAGACATTATCATACACTACCCTCGTACCTTTCTTGCTATAAACCAAGATAAAAGCGATCCCCCACCCCGCTCCCTCTAGATATGACAGCCGTCCCGAACCCCGTCTTCAAATTTAACCGTGAGATGCATACAATCAGGGTGGAAAACATCGCAGAATCGGGTAGGCGATCCATGTATCGTTGGGGGTGATTCGTATGTGCTCATAATTGGGCATATGTAGCCAGCGTGCAAGACATCGTCGACTTGTTCACTACTCTGATTGGTAACCTTCCATTTGACGTCTCCACTCTTGACCACATGCTCACGGTGCGCGTTCAGGCGAGGTGCGCAAGTGCGAGGAACTCAAGGACGGCAGCCGCCGGGTCCTCGGGCTAACGTTCTTGACTCATGACGCCACCAAGTAGGTCCTTCTCATACGTAAATATGATTCAAGTGCCTGAGAGAACTGACCTGTCACCTTGAAGGAAAGCCTTGTGCATGTCGGGCTATACGGTTGCCGGTGTCCCGTTGTACGTGGCATGCGAGCGCTGTCGTCGATGCATCTCACGTATTCATCATCAGGACTGTCACTGCCGTGTCTCACAGTGAAGCGAAGAACAATGCCAAACAAGGCAAGCAATCGGATGCCCGCCGCAACCTTTACGTGCTAGGACTACCCTTTGAACTCACCAAGTAAGTCGCCACGATCTGTGACTTTGGACGATACATGACGGGCGTTCTACACTAAGATCTGAGTTCGTTGAGATATTTTCTCGCTACGGAACGGTGTCTCATGCCGTCATACTCGCTACTGTGGACAACGCTTCCCGTCGCCGTGGTTTCGTCGTAATGAGTACCTTTAGCGAGGCTAGAGCCGCTATGGATGGGTTGAGTCGCAAGGAGATCAAGTGAGTATCTTTCTGTAGGGTTGCTTCTGCTGACAATGATGTACATTTGAAGGGGGCACACCATTGACGTCTCTTGGGCGGTCGTCCAACGCTCTCAAGGTCCGTCGTGTCGTTCATAAGCGTGAGACGTTGCATTGACCAGGTACCTCCCCAAAGGCTTCCTGGATGGCGGGGACCGTACAACTGCGCTGGGCCAGTCGCCGCCGTCTACGCCGTCTCCCTACGAGTTCCGGGTCCCTGAATCTAGCCCCACCTCAGCTCAATGTTCCCTGCGCTCGACACCTGTGCCCGAACAAGGTCCTATGAATATGCTGTCTGTCCAGCCAGCGTCTCTCCTGGTCTCCAATCTTCCTGCGGTGCTCTTCTCTGAGATGGCTGACTTGTACCCCCTCTTTTGTCCGTTTGGGGAGATCAAGAATCTGGAGATCCTGGACTCTAGTGTCGCTGCTCTGGATCGGGGCGACATCTCTGTTCGCGTCGAATACGAGACTCTTGCGCAGGCCGAGGACGCTTACAGCGCTCTGCAAGGTCAAATGTACTCAAGCAAGCCTGTCAAGGTCGAGTTCACGCACAAGCCCACTGTCGATTTCCCTCTCTTTGCTGGCAAAGATCTCAAGGCTAGACTGAACCCTAATGCTGCGCCGTTCGTTGCTCCTGCTGGTATGCCGCACGACACCCTCTTTGCCCCCGTAGCCTCGCTCTGCGCTAGGCCTGACCAAGACCGTATTGCTACTGCGCTCCCCAACGGACTGCTTGCTGTCAACCCTTACGCTCTCTCTCAATACGCGACGCCTCCCTCTTTGTATACGCAGCTGTACGTTCCCGTCGCCGGGACTGTTAGGCCAAGCTCTGCTCCTTCGTATGTTTCTTCCTCTTGAATGCGTGATGCCATCTCACCATCACCTCCAGCTGGTCGGAGCCGACCCCTGATCGTCGTCCCGGGCACTGGGCTTTCGCTCAACTGGACCGTCTGTCCAATATGTCCACTCCTTCGCTTGGACAGACCTTCACCTAGAACGTCGATGCTGCGCTACTTCTGACAGTCCCCTTTCTGCTCTACTGTCCGGAACCTCAAAAATACCACACCGTTTAATCTGGAGCTCCCCTCTTTCGTTCGCCTGGCTACCTTACTTCCTTACTTCCTCCTTTCCGTAATGACTTCTCTGCTTCGTGCCTACCTGTGGATACTTGCGGTTTCAAAGGTTTTCTGGGTGTTGTCGCCGGGGCTGCGATGTGCTTCTTCAGATGCTTCGCGTCCGTGTTCGGTCTCTCCTTTGGGCCTCCCCTTCACTTGTTACTTTCGTTCATTCATGCAGACTTTCTGGACTTTGTAATGGCTCGTTATGGAAACCAATTGTTGAGGCGCAATGAAACTGTATCCCGACTGTACCTTGTGGCCAGATTGTGGGCACACTTGCCCAATTGAGGAACACCGAAGACCGAGGCGCTGTACGGGGATGATGTACCGCCCGCTAAGCGCCCGCGACGCGATGATACTGAATTGTAACAGCAACTCGTATAGACTCATGCTACATATCGCCGACCCTTTCTCCGTAATGCATAGTCGACAGTGAGCGACAACGACAGCTAATTCTATCAGAATACGGCAGTGCAGCCATCTCAAAACTCGTTGGTGACGAGGTCTGGTCGTGAAGCCCATAGAGTCGCGGTGCGTGTACCATTACCGGAGTTCTACCGTTTGTTGACAAGCCTTTCTAACTAGGCCGATACTACGCCATGCCATCTAACAGAGACGGGTCGAAGAGAGCAGGAATCTCACGTCCCTTACCTCGACGCCTGTTTTCGATCGACTCACTGCGTAAAGACAAGTCTGGTACCGACACCGATGGCGCGTCCATCGCCAGAGACGGCCCAGAGCACACGCATAGTCATGCCGCGTCGGACACTTCCTCCATCCGACCTTCGAGACTCAGGGAAAAGACGGGCGAGGGGCGGCCGGACGCGATACCGGAGCAGGTCGAAAGCCCAAGTAACTGGACTGAGAAGGTACTCGTCAGTTCTCCTGAGGCCGTGCACACCGCGCCTACGTCGAATGCTGGACCGGCTCTGAGAGCAAGGGGGAGGATCGTTGCACCGAGGCCAATGCCGCTGAACCTCAGTGCTGAGGGAGCGGCGGCAGGTGAAGATACTCCAGTTCCTTCACCGTCGAAACGGCGTTGGGATACTCTACGACAACACGTTATTCTATCCTCAACTAGCTCGGTATTCTCCCCGACTCCCCGCCCGCCCACTCCTGGCTCAGCTGGGTCAAGTACACCTCCACCCTCCCGACCCTCGACGCCAAAGTCATATCGCTTCGGTGGGCAGAAGAAGATTTTCCGCCAGGTCGTTGACCAGGCGCGCGAGGCAGCCGTCGAAGAAAACAGGAAACTATCTGCAGACATCCTCCAGGCGTGCTGGATCGCACGGTTTGGCCAAAGTTGGATGCGCCCGAAGACCGAACGCGAAATGTCACAGCATACACTCAGCTCCAGCCTGCATCTACCATTCAAGGCGTCCGCGACGTCTCTTGTGACGAGTCCCAGTGTGTCTTCGTTATATTCCTCGGCCAGCGCACAGCAGTCCGAAGTCGTTGTCGCGGATATCCGAGATATACCGTCTGTGCATCCCCTTTCCAGGACCCTCACGTACATGGTCCCTACTAGCCGCCCACCCGTTCTCCCTCACGAAGTGCATGTCCTATCGGCATTACTGGTTCCCTTTCTAGGACCCTTCACTGGTGAGCGCCTTGCCGTCGAGCAGCAGACAGCTGTCGAGACATTCGAATACATTCTTAGGACATGGAGAGCTCCGTCCAACGAGGTGGGTCTCAGTCATATGCCTGGGGAACGATGAATGAAGTGTGTTCTTGACAGGAAGAATTGGGGCGCTGTCTCTGGTGCTGTAACGCTGCTTCAGTGCCCTCAGCTTCGCGAGTGCGCATTCTAGGCGCATTGTCTTCTCTCCTCTTCTCTCGGGACAAAACGTTCACGGCGGAGACGCCTATGATTCTCGGACACTGTATCAGGGTCTCTTCTCGCTTCTGCTCTGCCTTGCGTCCTCAGCAGACTCCAGCGCCGCGGCAGACTCTCTGAGGGCATACATCACTGCCGTACGGGACGGCCAGTGCGGTACTCCCTCTCCGCAGGCCCTCGAGAGGGAGTACGGCGTGCGGTGGACGAAGAACGATAGCGATACGCGTGTTCGACGTGCTATCGCCACAGAGAGCGTTATCGGATGCATCGAGACTGGATCCGAGAATAGCCGCAAGTGGATGTTGCACAATTTGCTAGAGGTGAGGCTTCGCCATTCTACAGGAAATGCACACTCAACGCTGCATGCAGGAGTTCTGGCCCTTGCCTGAGGGCCCTCTATCACGACTCCGTTGGACTCGTGCATCCAGTCCCACAAGCTCCAGATATTCGTCAACGCGGCGACAGCGTTGCTGTTCTCTTCGGCTGCGGTGGAGGCCGGAGCTCAAGTAGCTGATGTGGCGGTCATAAGTCGCGTCTTCCATACGCGTGTATTGCCGGAGATTCAGTCCATACGGAACAAGGACGCTGGCCAGACGCGACGCACCGTGATTAAGTTTGCGTTAGAGCTGGCATGCACTCCCAGCAACCCCGATAGAGACCCAATTTTTGCTCAAATCGCTGCCTGGCTGAGGGACTCGCAAGATTGGAAAAGCAGCGTAGAGGAGACGGTCAATGAACTGGTAGCTCTTTCATACAATTATTGTCCCAGGTACTGACTAGCGAGTAGATCACCACGCGGAATGGCCAAACGTTCTCCGTCTATTGCCTGAAGTCGTGAACACCCTACTGAGGAATCACGAAGCTCATTGGTCACCCTGATTTACCTTTGCTACAAGATGTGAGGATCGTGATACGTTCATCTGGCATGATGCGGGGACTCATCGAGGGACACATTTTGACAGCGGCTCATAGACAGTGGCCCAGAGCATCCTTGCAAGCCCCTCACCATTTTCTCGACGTCGTCTCCCACGCGTACCCCAAGCTACTGTTCAAGCCGATTTTTACTTGCGCAGCATCAGCGAAAGACCTGACGATCGGGACGCAGCTATGTGTTCTGACCTGCCTGACACGCTACCTAGCAGATTTCTGGTTTCACGATGCCGACATGGTCTCCGTCGCTCTCATGAGCGACCCGCGGGCACGAAGTCACCGCCGGGACAAGGTGCAAAGTGGGGTAGAGCCCGTACCGGCCAGTCGGTCCTGTTGGTCGAACTGATTTCTGCGTTGCGGGCGGCTCGCCAAGCCCAGGACTTAAGAACAGTGAGTAATCTTCTATACCTCATGGGCATTCGTTGACGAGCGTTTGCAGATTTCTACGGCGACGCGGTTCGTAATCGCTCTGGAGGCGCGGCTCGGAGCCTTGATACATGCGAAGGTGAGCTGAACAAACGTATGTCCTACAAGATGATGGTCGCTGAACCTCTCCTGCTAGGAACAAATTTCAAAATTCCCATTTCGCAGAGGATATTGTTTTGTACTTTGTTTCGAGAGATAAGGCTCATCACTCGGTCGCTGAAGCCGTACGTCGCTCTTGCTATGTGCCAGCACGCTCCCAGACTCACGGTATCACCCGTAGTGCTGCCTGGCTATCGTCTGTCATTTCTTGGGCCTCCTACGAACCAGACGAACCAGATCAAGAGGACGTGTACCAAGAAGAGGAGGTCAGCATCAGTTTTGACAAGCTGAGGGCTCTATATGCGCACGCGAATGAAGCTTTGCGTGGCGGTAGCAAGGTGCGTTCCCTCTCTGAGACAATATACCTGCGCTCATTGACGATAAAGCGAAGGACCACGGCATTCGTGTCCCCAAGCCTCGGAATTCAGCGGTCTGCCTCCTCCACCGATATGCCTTCCTCCGATATTCTTTCTGGCCGGCTAGAATTATTGGGGTCTTTGCATGGGTCATCCCTGAAAACCATGTTTTCGCTGCTGGTTCTGGTGTCTGGGTTGCTATCTCAAGAACACTACGCGCACCTGGTCCGACGCTTTGGAGATGTCTTGGCGACTCTAGTGTAGAAGCGGGCTCCTCGGTATGTCTCGACGACTCACTTCATGGCGGTACATTACTCACCATGCTCAAGACAACGTTCCTTGCTATGCAATGTGCAGAGAAGGCCCCAGATCAAATTGTTCGAGTAATCGAGCATGATTTGTCGCAGTACGTCTTCCGCTTTGAGTGTGGTTCTGTTCTTACGAGTTTTACAGTCAAGACCCGGAAGTCCGTCTATCTGCGATCAAGAAAGTGGAGGTGATTGCAAGCTGGCGCTCCCACCTGCTAGCCTTGGATGTCATCCTCGACCGTACGTACCGACGCCCATTCAAGGTGACACGGCCGCCGGTCCCATTCGTACCGACCGACATGGGTTCTAGTTTATTTGTTCTGGATGAAGACGTTTACGAATTCAAGGACAACCACGGACATGTCCTTCCTCTCGAACTTCGTAGGCGACTGGCTGAGATCGGTTGGGACGAGGAGGACCGCACGATAGATCCTAAGACCCAATGGATCAAAACACCTATGTCGCTGCTACCAAGTCTGCACCTGGAGTCCCTCGACGCACCATTGGATGATATGGCTTCAATTGGTCGATCCTCTAGTCCTGGTCCTAGCCCTGATCCATCTCCAACCGCCTCACCATCGAAAGAGGGACCGCGCTTGAGACGGCAGTCCAGTGACAGTGGTACCCGGGGGTCCAAGCGGCGACCCATCTTCGTCCTGCCTTGGTATCTCTACTTCCGCGACTGGCTGCTATGGACAACGACGAAGACTTCCAGGTTGCTACCACGGCTAGGAATTTCATCCTTGACCTCATGCGAGACGACCCTTCATTGCTTTCCCGTTCTGTATACCACTCAATTTCCGGAGAAGAGAGCAGCCTCATCTCCGCCACTTCGTCGTTATGGCCTTCTTACATGCTCAACACTCACTTCCGCCGGCTATGGCCCACCACCTGCTGAATCACCTGGCTGGTTTCCTGAAGTCGTCCGCCAACCAGCAGGCTCGCGCCCATCCTCTCCAAGGCTATGCATATGCGTACCAGCCATAGCCAGACTCGCAACACAGGTCAGCAAGATGTCGGTGCGCGAGCTGCGGCGAGCAAAGGCCGACACGTTTCTGCTGCCATCAGGTGCACTTTGGTTTGCCCCATCTGCTCCCGCCGGACCCATGTTCCCGCGGGGGCCTGATGCCAATCAAGACCCATTCGAATCTTTGCCAAAACCTCTCGTTTGGATTACGCTTATCAGAACGGCACAGAACATGCTGTTCTTGCGCATGCTGGAGCGAGATCCGCAGGCATTGAAGCATATCAGGAAGAACCTGGTGAGACTTGAATTGCCTTCACTTGATGGTGACGGCCTTCCCGGATCTCTTGCCTTCGCTTCTTTTTTACCTCACAAGAGCCGCACACGGAAACCCGTTAACGCAATCCTCACTGCATTGTCCCTGACGCTGGCTCGGAGCTACCTACTCCTAGTCGCCCAAATATTCTGGTCCATGACACGGCATTTGAATGACCGGCAGGAGCTAGCTATCCTCGTTGACGGCCTGAATCGCGTGCTTCTTACGCATGGAGATGACATTGGGATCGTAGGGCATGCTCTGCTAGGTAAGCCGATATCCAATAGTGGCGATAGCATTAGTTGACTTCGGGGTTAAGCTTTCATGTTGGCGAGCACGCGCTTCAAACGCATGTTCATCTCCGGCGGTGCGTACGCGCTTTTCATGCCTGCAATTATCAAGACGTATTGCGAGGCCGAGTACCATCCGGGCATACGCGCTGCAATCGAGTATGCTGTCAACCGCTTCTACGCGTTGCACCAAGAATCCTTCGTCTTCCAGAGCTTCGACGTCGTGTCACGCATGTTCATGTCCCCCGATATGGACCAGCCATGGCTAGCCAAACAGGTCTTCGCTCTGTTTTCTACGCTCAAGAACGGGACTGCACCTCTGGCTCCTGACGTCGCAGGCATCTACGATCTTACAAAGTTGCAGGAGCAGGAGAACCGGATGGTCGCCGTCGCCGAAGAGGTACCTCAGACATTCCTTGCTTCGCTCCGCAAAGGTGGTTCTGGGAAGCGACAGGTCACTCTAGTCCTTCCCGAAGACTACGAGTGGAAGAGACTGGGACTCGACAACCTCGTACGCCTGTTCCTGACGGTGATTGCCCACAACCCTGCTATCCAACGCGCGGAGCGCTTCATGCGCTCTCTGCGACTACTGGCTCCTTATCTCTACAACGCATCGACTTCGTCTCGGACGGTCCTGCGTGACGGTATTGACGCGCTTGGGGCCATCCTTGTCAGCCGGAACGCGGCGAAGGCGAAGATGCCCGACACCATGCAACCGCGTGCGACCGATGACTTCACCTATGAGGTACTCGTAGAAGGGAACTCCAACGAAGCGCAGCCTGCGTTATCTCCTGCAGACATCATCGCAATGCGTCTTGACTATCTGTCGCTCGTGGTAGCCTTCGCTCAGGCCGGTGGAGAACTGGGACCTGCTGCTCCTGGCCGCGTCGTGGAGCTGACGAAGATGGTTTTGAAGGATTCAATCATCAGTGCTGACCGCATCGCCGCATTCTTGACGGACTACATGAAGGCAGTCCTGCTCCGGGACCCGACGCCGAGTCTGAAAGAAGCACTCGCGCTGCTCAATGACTTCGTTCCACTCGTCAGCGCATACAGTACCTCGGTCAACTTCTCCGGAGTGTTCGATGTACTAGCGTCTCTGTGCGGCAACTCCGTTTTCGCCAACCAGCCACGGTTCGCCCAGGTAGTCGTGGCGGGATATTGCAGGGCTGGGTTAGAGGCTTGCGAAGCCGCTGCATCGGAGAGCTGGCTCCTGTCTCTGCCGTCTCGCATGAGCGTGATCCGGCTCATGAATGCGGCTGTGACTCTGGTCGGTGCGGACGTCCTGGAGGAGCTGGCAAAGCACTCGCCTTCGTACGACTTCCTCACCGGCGTGGTGCTTCCTCTGACTCTGTCCTCAAGAACGCGAGCGAACTCAGCGCAGGGAACCAATGGACAGAGTCGTGGCACAGAGAGGCTCACTCGAGAGCATGGGCCCGACTGCTCACGTATATCCTTTCAGCATGCCAGAACCCGCACGTCCCACGAGAGCAGGCCGAAGATCGGCGCAAATCTTCGGATAGCCGGCTCTCAGAAGCGAGCCCGAAGCCAGCGATGTCGTTCACGATCGCTCTGCAGATCCTCAAGATCATCGTCGTCCGTGCGGAGGACGACTTGTCTTCGCTGATGCCCACGTGTGGTCACATGTAGGTACGACGCTCCGGTCGCTCCTCTGCGACGGGATGCGGCGTTTGCTACAACGCCGCGAGACTACTCGGAGCCGCCTTCGCCTTTGCTTCACCCAAGAATGGGAGCCCGACGTGGACAATCCTTTCCTGCCAAGCATAGCCTCGAGGTCTTGGTCTGGATCTCAGCCTCGCTTGATCGACTACCTGTGTGGTCGTTCATCCAGTGGCTCTGCTTGCGAAAGAGCCCGCTCGTGGCGCAGATGCGCGGGTTGTGCAGGAGAAAGTCGCGCTCGTCGATCAGGAAACCGCCCGCAACGAGGATGCCAACCCCAACCTCAGCACGTCGTTGGGGCGAGCCCGATGTCGGTCCGCCGGTTCTCCGTCTTCACGAAACCGCGACGGAGTATGGTGAACGAGAGCGCGGTATCTTCGGCAGCTTCGACCCCACGGCACTCTACCTTCCTCAACACCTCCCTGTCGCTTCCGACGTTTGACGAATCATACCTGCGCGCGTCGACCCCGCGGAAGGACGAAGGTTCGCGGCTGGCAGGCTACGCGCGTGATGTGAGCCCGATCTCTCCATCCGGGCGCACCGGAAGAGATTCGGGGCCCAGGATCGTTCACCTTGGCCCGGTCACTCCGCTGTCGGTCTATGGCGGGCTCCATGCGAGGAGAGCCGCGTCGCCTAGCGGTGCGTCGCGCGGGAAGGCGGGGACTGCTCTCGACGCTGCGAAGGAGCGCACTGTGACGAGCGTCGTGCTGGTGCGCGCGACGTATCGCCGGATACGGTTGGCCCAGACTGTGCTCGGCTACTCCACGGTTCTGCCGCTTGGCGAGGGCGAAGAGGAAGACATCAATGAGATGCAGGTGCGGGCGTGGACGAGGAAGGAGGCCTCGAGGCAGTCTGCAGGAGGTGAAAGACCTGATGGAGGAGTTCCGTGAGGACTACGCGGGCGCAGGCGATGACAGCCTTGTTATGGTTGACGCGGAGGAACCGACCTCTCCGTCAAAATGGTAGACACACTGGATTATAGGGATCACTACGCACTACACTTCTATTGTGCATTTGCTAGGATGTCGCATGTCGCGCTAGAGTCGCTTTCGTAAGTAATGTAGAACTATGTATAAGGTGTACATCATGTCGTATAATCAAGTGGTACTAGATCGGACGCACAGTTGCACTAGGCTCGCGAACGACCGTAAGTACTGCTGCTGCTGCACTGGGGCACGTATTGATTCGCATGTAGCGTATGTAGGTTGATCAACATTGTTACCATTTTCAGACATATGAACCCCGGCTCCTCAGTGCTGCTTTGGCGCTGCTCCTCCTCTCCACCAACCAGGCGCCGACACAAACACCCACTGCAGTCATCATCCACATTTGTCCATAGCAGCTTGGAGTCCTGGATACTTGCTACCCGCTTCCCACTCCTTGGCTCAGTGGGAGAATGATCGCACACCTGCTCTTTCCAGAACGGTGCGGTCAGGCGCTATACGAGGACAGTGATCGGAGGCACGTCCGCCCACAGGCAAAAGTTTACTCTCTTTTCCTCATCACCAGGAACAGACGGAACGGAGCGCGTCACTAACCCCTGTTGTCGCTGACATGGTACACACCACAACAGGTCAGCCGCCGGCGGTTCCATATCAGTGGGCCAAACGCAGTCGTCGGGAACCCTATCCATTCCAAATGACAGCAGAATATTCAAATAATCCTCAGAGTGTTTACAGTACGCGCAGGTGAGACTTAGATCCAACCACGTACGAGCAAAGAGCACTTACTGCGTTGTCGCATCGTGACCAGTGTGGGGGGAGACCACTTCGTTAGCAAAACTTGGCTACAAGAACTGGTTCGCTATGTCGCAGAACATCCAAAGGAGCTGCATTCAGCCTTGAAGGGATTCCGAAATCTCATCGAGAGTGAAACTCGGCTTTGTTTTCTCGCTCAGTCGATGTTCGAACAGATACCGGCAAAGGCGCCATACGCTGACGATCCCGCTGGCTACAAGCAAATCGCAACTACGAACATATGCTGCAGGTGCTCAACCATCTAATCACGACCGCGCCTTCTGGGACGACCAATCAAACGTCAAAGCATGATCGCCGTACGCATCAAGGCCGTCCTGGACTGGCCCATGGGACGCCGAGTGGATTCGCCTTCTTCCTCGACCCTGCTGTTAACGAACAACTGAAGAAAGTTCTCGACGCCTGGGGAGACTTTCTGCGCTCAGAGGAATCGGCACGTCAAGCGCTCGGGGACGACGCCAAAGGCTGGTTCAACGCGAAGGCCAAGGCCGACCTGACCGCTGCAGCAAATGGGGCGGCCGGGACCACATACGACTTCGCTGAGATATTCGGTGTGAGCCTTCAAACCGCACTACGGCTTCCGTTCCTGGGACGCATTCTTCACGCGCACTTTCAGGAAGGGATCCGCCCCGTGGCCTCGCCCGAAGACGACGACGTCATTGCGAACGCATGTGAGTCGGAGCCGTACAAGGTCTCGTACGACTGCGCCCTCCGGGACCGGTTTGGATCAAAGACGAGCCCTATTCCCTCCTCGACATGCTCGCGCACGACGAGCTCGCCCCCAGTTCGCCGGCGGCACCGTCTACCAGGCCTTCCTCTCCGCACTCTCCTACCACCGCTGGCACGCGCCCGTCAGCGGGAGATGCGTCAAGGCGTACGTCCAGCCCGGAGCGTACTATCCGAGCCGCTCGTCGACGCGGCGGGACGGACGGCGGCAAGAGCACCTCGCAGGCTACGTCACCGCCGTCGCGACGCGTGCGATCGTCTTCATCGAGGCGGACAACCCCGCAATTGGCCTGGTGGCGTTCTTGGGCGTCGGCCTCGCGGAGGTGTCGACGTGCGAGTCGCCGTGGAGGAGGGGCAGTGGGTCAGGAAGGGCGACCAGCTTGGGATGTTCCATTTCGGCGGCTCGACGCATTGTGTCATTTTCAGGAGGGAGACGGACGTGCACGGGTTCCCGGAACCTGGCCGCGAGACGAATGTGCCTGTCAGAGGTCAGCTCGCTGTCGTGAGGAGCCGATGTGCATGAAATCGAGGGAAATATCGGACTTGTACGTGGTAGTGTCTTTGCTGGCGGGGTCGCGTCAAGTATCCTTAGACCCTGTGACTGGAACGCACGTATGTATGCGTGCAAACTCCTTTCTGTCGATGGACTACATTGATGGTATGATATCATTGCATCAATTTCGCTGCTGTTACATCTGCATCGCCGCCCGTTCCTTCGCGCTCTGCTGCGAGCCTCAACCTGGGACCTTCCACCCTCCCGTGAGCCCCATGACGTTATGCGGGTCGTACTTCTCCTTCAACTGCACCATCTCGCCCAGCGACTCCCCGTATATGCTCGCCACGCTCGTCCCGTACAGGACGTAGTTCGGGTAGAGCGGGGCTCCCGTAACGGAAGCTTGGCCTCCATACAGCCGTCCGTGAGGTTCCGCGATGAGGCGACGATGGCGTCGTAAAGCGCCTCATACTGCGGGTCCGTCCAGAAGAAGTCCATGTTGAAGGGGAGGAAGCGTTGGGGCGCGTCCAGGGGTATGCGGACGCGCTGCCGTGGGTGAGGATGGTGGGCAGGAAGGGCTCGACGTCGTAGCTGAGGAGCGTGGCGAGCTGTTCGCTAGGTGGACCCCAGTACTGCGTCGCGATGAGTATGAGGCGGGATGTCTGTGGAGGGCGTACCTCCAGCTGAGCCACAATCGTCTCGAGGAGAGGAATGTGATCTCCATGAAGGGTACTGTGTTTGAAAAGCTCCTACCAGTGCATCAGCGCTGGTCCCGATCACGAGTTCAACTGTGACACTACCTCGTATTCGCGGAGGTCGTCGTCGGTTCAACTGCACCAGTGAAAGGAACTCTGCGTGGAGATGTTCGTGGACAACGCTGGAATGGCCAAGAACTCGTCGAATATGCCTGCGGGCTGCGTCGGCGCGTCGTAGAACAGCATAACAGCCGCCAACAACTATCACAACCTTCTTAGTGGCAAGATGGATCAAGGTTGGACTTGTACGCACGGCGCCACCCTCATAATCGTACGTAGCGATGATTTGCGCCTTGGGATCAGTGACGTTTGCGGCGAAGTTGGCTGTGGCGGCGTTCACTTGGTCGATGTACGTGCCAGGATGATCAATTGTCCGCCCTATGATCTGCAGAATCAGTATATGCCTCCTCAAAAGCCACCGAAAGGGACGCCTCACCCAGACAAGAGTTTGCGGGTATGTCTGCAGTGTGAAAGTCGTCACAACGCCCTATACGTTTGGTTGTCAGTCGAGTCAGAGAAGTCGAGCATGGTGAGTTCACACACATAGTTGTTATAACCCCCTATTGACGTGGAGTACACCTTATGTCAGTATGTGGGCGGTGGCATGACTTCGCCTCACCTTTAAGCCCCAGAAGAGGTCAGGATTCGTCGATGCCGTCACATTGGTGACAGTGCCGTTCGGCAGGACCAGCTCGAATGCACGGACTGAGTCCAGCGCCAGGCCGTACTGGTTCGTCAACCAAGAGTAGCCTGCGTGCCCGGGATCAGCCAACCAAATCCCACAACACCAACACCTTCTGCGTACCTCCTCCCAACGTAAAGCCAGCCACGCCGATCCCAGAGACCCTACCACCGACAACGTTGACCCCGTACGGGTCCAAGGCCGCGTATACGTTGTCCCAGACGTTGCCCGCGCCGACCGCGACGGTCCCGGCGCTCGAGTCGTAGTCGATGGCGCTGAAACGCGTCATGGAGATCTGCACGCCGGTGCTGGAAGAGAAGTTTGGGTTGTTCGCGTGGCCTCCGCCTTTCACCTACGCGGATACGGGATGCCAGTGAGCTGCTGGTAACGCACGAGGACATGGTGCCTCACCCCGAACGGCGTTGACGTAGAACCCAGGATCGAGAGCTGTAGAGCGCAGAGCACGGTTCGTTGGTGATAGGCACTCATTGGCCTTGTAAGAGATCTTGCTTACGATCGTGCCAACATCCTCTGGAGTACCTGGCTCCACGGAACACGCTGCGTCTTCGGTGCTGGAAGTAGAGTAGTGCGCGATATCCGCGAGATACGAAGGGTCCGCTACGCCCGAAAGTACGTCAGGCCAAGACGAGATCGCGACAAGCTCCGTATACATACGGCTATAGAACACTGCCGAAGCGTCAGAGACGGCGTTGGCGATCTGTCCGCACACGGATACGACGTCTTGGGCGACCACGAGCGATCTGGGCAGCAGAAGCACGGCGTAGAGGATCGAAGCCAAGCTCGGCATCGCAGAACCGCGTCGACTGTGTCGGCGAGCAGAGTCCATTTGCCGAGGATATGGGTCCCGCTGGGCCTGGTCCCAATGTCGGCCGAGGGGTTGTGTGGCATCGTCGCGGTTCTGGCCCTCTTTTATGTCAGACCTCCGGAGGCATGACAGTGGTATGCATGGGCATGTCTGATCCCTCAAACGATGTGAAGGCGACTCACAGGCTGGCAGGCGTGCGTGCCATACTAGCTTAAAGCGAGTGAGATCAGTCGACATGCTCGAACATGACTGTCGAATAGGCTCACCTACCAACTTTGACTATTCACGGTCCATGTCTACTCCGCGTACTAGGCAGGGCCTCTAGGCTCGGTGATATCGTCGCCGTATGAGAGCTGGTGGTATGTCAAACAAACGCCACAAGCACCGTGAAGTCCGCATCATTGTTCCCGAACGCCCCGCCCTGTCCGATGTCTCTCCGGCCCTTGTCCTGGATGTCTCCGGATTCAGTCAACTGCTCGCGTTTCGGACTCGATTGCACATGGAGCTGGGGCGCGATATGGATTTTGAACCGACCTCCGGCAGCCGAGCTGCCAGTAAGTATGGCTCGCAGGAGATTTGAGCTTAATGCGAGCATGTGCCGGGGCGAGGAAGCCGCTTGCGGGCAGCAGCAGCCTGTGCCAGCCATGCGAAGGTGGAAGTCAGCGTACGCTCTCACGAACAAGCTCAATTCACTTACGTGAGGTCCATCGCGCGATGGATTGCCGTATGTCAGAAACGATCTCACCCATGCACTTTGTGCGCAACCTACTAGGGCATCGGCAGTGCAACCCTGATCGACTGGACGTTACGGGTGCAGTTCATCAAGAGGAGATCGCCCCGACGGAAATTGTGTGGGTTGTGCTTGGTGCACAGACGGTGCTTCCGTAACGCGCGCCCTGAACGTTCCGGTGGTTGATACCAACCCGGTGCATCAACAGCCATCCTAGCATGGTGTCCGTGAGATGGACGACGGTGTTCCAGTACGCAAAAGTATACGCGTACGACCGAAAGAGACGAGGGGGACAAGAGCAGCAATCTGTCAGTCTCTGAAGGCACGAGCAGTGCAGCCAACTTGTCGAAATGGGGTAAGTTCCTCGATGCCCGGGACCGATTTGAACCTCGTCAATAGCCATTGCCAACTCCGATCTCAGCCCTTGTTCAGCCCATCTCTCGCAGGCGCCATCGGTTTCAGTGATGGCTGTCATATAAGCTCTGTGCTCGTTGAGAATTAATGCAGCCAAAAGCCCGGAAACTCCACTCACCGTACAAAATCGGCTACAGAAACCATACACCGGACGGGGTGGCGTTTCTTGGGCGTTTCCCCAAGGCGTTCGAAGATGTATTCGTCGAGTGCGCCATCTACTTATGTAGCACCGACGTAGGCGGAACCATGATAGATGGGCCAACATACCTGCTCGCCATGCATCATCCCTTGCAACATCGCCATCCTGTGGTCGGATGAGGCTCTGCACACTGTGGGCTGATTCGATTCAGAATAGCATGTCTATGTAAGTCTATTCATGACCTGCGAACCTGCACGCCGAGAGCCAGTGAAAGAAATATAGCATCCTTTCGGCACGTCGATATGCAATTGAGCGAAACCTGCAAAGTGCCGGCAACGCATTGCCCACGCAGAGTCCATGGGCTTTGTGTGATAAGGTTACAGACTCGGAATGGACGAGCGTGAGGCTGACGGCGCATTCCACCAGCTGCGAACGCGTCCAGGACCTCTGAAGGCTGCTATTGACTGTTAAGTATGCACTGGCAATTGGAGATCCTCGGTTCGTGGCCCTCGGACGCGACGTTAAGGAGGTGTCACCACATATCGAGTGCAAACCGGGCGAAGGTTGGGGAGGAGCGCGTTGGTTGCGAGTAGCTCATGTTTCCTCGCATCGCAGTGCTTGTCACACCGAGCATGAACTGTCTCGTTGCACAAGCCACTGGTCCTTTCGCCGTCCGTCGGAACGCATCAGGCCATAGACCATGCATCCTCCCCAGACATAACAGCACGTACCTTCGACAGCGCTTTCTACCGTGTTTCCTTCAGCCTGCTGGTCACAAGGCGGTCGCATAGCGTGTTAACGCGAGCGGGTTTACGACAAGAGAGACTTCTGAAACTCCTCGGATCGGACGCAAAGCGACGGCTAGATATATGTCGGGGAATGACCACCGCACGGAAGGGAGACTAGGGAGAGACTGGAGAGACGGGCAGCGCGGCAATATCAAAGATAGTGTGTATAGCATTTTTCGCGGAATTTAGAGCCCGACGTGGGATAGATACCATTTCCAGCCATAACGGGCATTTCTTAGGTGCTGCCGAGACATGCCGAGAACCGGCAATTGGCTGCGATCACTTACGCGGGGATTTCCTACCTTCCGAGTGTGGAAGGGGACGGTGTGTGCTGCGCGGTCTTATACTCAAACGTCGACGGACAGCATCTGCTGCATTCCCACCCTCACTCGTTCCCTCACCCACTCTTTTGCAAAGATACCCGACATGCTCTCAACGCACCGAAACACGGCAGCGCTGCTGTCTCTGCTTCCTCTTCTGTGTCCTTTGTACCCGGTGTGGCTGCGAGCGACTCTTGGTGAGGGTACTTGGGGGTCGGGCGCGTGCAGCTGTCTGAACGGAGTGGTCTTTAGCAATGCTACTCAGCTCTGTGGGTCGGCGAACCCTTGTTGCAGTACGTGCCTTGCTTCGTGTTCTCGCTTTAAGCAGGCTCATCTTGCCAGGTTCATATGGCTTCTGTGGTAGCGGACCCGTGCGTGCCCAGGTTCACCGACTAACACGACAAGTTACTGATACATCGTTCAGGAGTTCTGCTTCGGAGGATGCGACCCCTCGGTTCGAACACTTGACGTCCTGCATGCCGGAGCCCGTCTGTGAAAGTCAGAACGTGCGTACATCCCACTTCTTGGTGCCAAGGTGTCTGGTCCTTCGTTCGCTCTGTGGGTCTTGGCTACTCGGTCACCGTTGTCTTCGTGCCCATCGTTGGGCTGTGGTCTGTCGCCCTGGGAAGCCTTTGCATCATGGCGCTTAGGAGCTATTTTCGATGCGTTCATGCGGTCCTCATCAGTCGCCGAATGCACAGCTCACATGTCTCCTTTGGTCAAAGACTGGTCCTTCCAGAGCTTACCAGTGACGTCTGTGATCACAATCGACACTGGTGCGCAGCAAATGCATGGGTTGTGTCTTGTTCGCACTCGGTCAGGAGCAGTCACTTGCGTGCAATCCGCATGGTACGCGTCTTGTTCGGTGGGACGTGTGGCCGTCTGCGAATGATCGCACGTCTCGTGGCACTTGGAACGAATGGACCAGACATCCCTTCTCAGTCGAGAGCGCAGTAACTGAAGATGACTGCCACAGATTACGTTCTCCAGCTTCGACCGCATCCTTATGAATTCGACGGAATACAACGGCAATGCGAGCGCATGGGACTTCATCCTCGAGCAGGGCAACATCCTCAACACGACCGCCGGCGAGCTTGTCTTGACCCTCAGCGAGCAGAACAACGGCACGCTGCTCACGTCGACCCGTTACGTCCACTACGGCCAGATTACGGCAAGGAGTACGTTCTGTGGTGTTATGATAATTTCAACATGCGCTGACGCCTCCGTGCAGTGAAGACTGGCCGATGGGGTGGTGTCGTGACAGCGTTCATCACGATGTCGGACATCAAGGACGAGATTGACTGGGAGTGGCCTGGAAACCAGACGACTGAGGGCCAGACTAACTACTTCTGGCAGGGCTTCGTTCGTACGTCTCCGTCGTTATTCGATATTCGCCACGCTCTGACGGCATATGCGTGGATCAGCCACACAGACCGCTGGCCAAACGACCGGTAACTTGACCGACACGTACAGCAACTACCACGACTACACGGTGCGCTGCGCTGCCTCTTGCGTTTGCCCATGAACCTGTCGTTGACGAGCGCCTTTCAGCTTGATTGGCAGCAGGATAGCCTCACTTGGCTCGTTGATGGCAACGTCGTGCGCACGCTGACCCGCGCGGAGGCGACCGACAACTCGACGGGCCTCAGCCGCTTCCCGAGCACGCCGAGCCGCATCGAATTTAGTCTCTGGCCTGCCGGCATCAGCAGCGAGCCCCAGGGCACGGTCCAGTGGGCGGGCGGCATGATCGACTGGAACGACCCCGATTACAAGTCTGCCGGTACGCCTTCCCTCTCTGACAGTCTGTCTCTCGCGACGTGCTGACCGATGGTGGTGTTCCGCTGCGCAGGCCACTTCTACGCGTACCTCGACTCGGTGGCGATCACCTGCAACGACCCGACGACCCCCGGCCCGAACATCACGTCGTACGTGTACAGCTCGAACTCGTCCGCGTACACGCCGTCGATCGACCTCTCGAACGACACGACTATCTCGAGCAACGGCGCGGTCGCAGGCGTGCCCGCCTCGGCCAAGTGGGCGTTCTTCGCCACCGGCGCGGCGGTCCTCCTCGCGCTCTTCTGAGCGGACCTTGGTCTCTGGGGTTGACGATGCTTTTGCATCGGCGCTGGTGTCCAATCTTGTGTACGGCACGCAGTCTCGAGTTGAGCTCCGGACTGGGAACAAGGACACGTCTTCTCGGATTGGTATTGGTATTGGTATAAGTATTGGTATCTGGACTGATGAACGGCTAATTCAAAGGGCTCTCATGTGTTGTGAATATATTCTGGTGTGGTCCCTGTGTTGGGACCGCGCTGACTCTGTTATCTGGATGCTTTGATGGTTTTCTATCGAGTGTTGTGTTTCGTCTGTTGGAAGCCGGGCGTATAGGTTGCGTTCTGCTGGTGTGGGTGGATATTGTGGAAGTTGGGGCAGGTGTCTGCTGTATTCGTCGGCGTTGAAGACGAAATATCGAGCATTGACAGGTTCGTACGTGATCATTAACATGATCTGTTTAAGCCTTTCTCAACATATGCCTCGATGCCTCGATGACAGGTATACAGGTTATGGATTGCTCTAGACGGCTATGCTCTACTAACCTCTATAATCCAGGCTTATAGTCCGACACGTACTCTATGAAGTAGTCTAGTAGCTCTCGTCACGGAAGGCCATCATGGGACGATGACAGCGCGGAACCGGGCAGTGGCGCGATGGTCGAACGCTTCCTGTGCCTGGTCGAGAGGGAACTTCTCAACCATGACCTTCACGTCGTGGGCCCGAGCGAAGTGCACCGTGTCTTCGCAATCCGAGCCAGTGCCGTATGGCCATCCACGGATCACCACGCGCTTGGTCAACAGGGGCGCTGCAGTTGAACGGTACGTCAGTTGCCTGTCCAGCGAAGCGTAGACGGAAGATCACTTACGGACAGGCACTGCAATAGCAGACGCAGCAACCGCCACCACGAGGAGCTCGCCGTCGTAGTCGAGGCCGTTAATGAGCTCGCTCATGGCCTGCGTGTCGGGCGCGGTGCACATGATGAGGCGCGCGCCGCCGAGCTTCTGGAGCGCGGCCGCCTGCTCTGAGGCGGTGCCCGCGATGAAGTCGTGCGCGCCGAGGGAGAGGGCTAGCTCCTTCTTGCTCGTGCCCGTGGAGAGCGCGATGGTGCGGAACCCCATCTTGCGCGCGAATTGGATGGCGAGGTGGCCGAGGCCGCTGTTGTGGGGTCAGTTAGGGTGTGCGTGGGTGATGCGGGTGGACGTACCCGATGCCTTGAACGGCCACGATGTCCGGCGGTGTACTCTGCATGTGTCGGAGAGCGTCTGGAGAGTCGACGGTCAGGTATTGTGGGATTGACTAGTGCGCGCGGTCACTTACTAAACGTCGTCACACCAGCGCACAGCTGTGGTGCGATCTCGGCGGGGTCCAGGTCCGTAGGGATGCTAGCAAGCGACTCGGACCTGAGCGTGGCGTATTCCGCGTACCCTCCGTCCCTGCCAATGCCTGTGATACCTCAGGTCAGAGGTGGCCGCTTCTCCTGGCGAACGTACTCACCTGTTGGGCAGGCAGCACCGACGGGACATGTCACGAAGTCGCCGATGCGACAGCGTCGGCAGGAATTGCAGTGGCCGCCATGCCAGCCTGCGCCGACGCGGTCGCCGGTCTTCCAGGACTTCTCGCCGTCAGCCACCGCGACGACGTCCCCGACGATCTCGTGACCCGGCACGCGGGGGTAGGCTTGGGTCGGGAAGAATTGCCCTTTGACCATCTCGTCACTACAGATGTGTTACATCAATACCGCGACGAGGGCGAGCAGGAGTTCGGGCCGACGTGCCTGGCACAGACTCCACATGCGAGGACCTTCACAACAACCTCTCCGGGTGCCGGGTCCTTCCAGTCGACGACGATGGGCTTCAGGGGCCCGCCCTTCTCGAGGAAAGCATATGCCTTGTACGTCTTTGGGTGGGCAGGGGCCATGTCGGGCAGAGGATTGATATTATTCTGCTGGGCAGTGTCCGGCCCATTTTATACAGCAACGGGGACATCGTTGACGCAGGTTGCCTCGCGCACGTAGCTTACCAACCGATTGCCTCCGCAGCGACGACTATGTCATGGAATGGACTAAACGGTCCTCCCGCACTCGTTTATGTTTATCTGGGCGATTCTGGGGAGGGTGGAAGGATGCTTAACCTCGGCCCGCCCTCGGCACCTTCCATGTGCAGCAAGTATCCGTTGTGGCGCTGGCCAGCACGGCGCTTGAATTTGGATGGGCAATTTTGCGTGTTCTCTCGAGATCTCCCAAGTCCTGCCGGACCTGTCCGTTGGTGTTTTCAGCCTGGGTGGGCGACGAACGCGACGAACAGAGACCAGGTGAGTCTCAGCTATATTCTGAATTTCACTGATGGGTAGATTCGACGCATGCCGGACATGCCGGAACATATTTCGTCGTCAAAATAATTTGGGGCGCCACTTACGAGCTCCGGCGTTCTGCAGCAGTCGCGTCGCTGACACACGCATGTGGTTCTGCGTGGCTTGGACTCTCAGACTTGGCTGAGACGTCTGGCAAACGGGCGACCGGCAATCTAGACTCGGGCTCCTTCCCGGCATCCCCGACCCATCCACCGCGTTTGCTGGCAGCCAGCCCAAAATGTTGCCGGAAGCCGTCGCCGCATGTTGAAAGTTTCGCCCTTCGGTGTCTCGTTAGCCTCGGTTCTCCCGTCAGTGCAACTCAGCGGTTGTGATATCATGTTCGTACTTCCGGAATCAATCACAGCAAGGATTATCGGATAGGCGTAGTTCGCACATGCTTTGTACGTGCGCATGCATTGTAGTGTCGGTCTTCTTACAAACCAAACTGCAAAAGGTTAACGCACTAGCTTGAAAGAAGCATAGGTCGGCATGTGCGGTTGAATTCATTAGTAAGTTCCTCTGGCGACATCTTGTATAGAATGCGGTGCGATCTGACATTCAGCATGTCCGAAGGCTGTCTTCGTATGACGCTCTGCACGCTGGACGAAGTGAGTCTTTCTGAACGCAAATATAATGCAAATGCTTTGTCTGACGTCGCGAATGCAGGCCCTGTCAACATCATCATAGACTGACAGGTGTTAGTAACTACACTGCGTAAACATTCCCGAGCGCCATCAAGTACACAGGTCGAATAAGCTTGCACGAGCAAGCGTTCGGGCACCACACCAATTGCAACCGATGTGACGCATCCCCAAGTTGTCTTATACTGTGCCCCTGTCGGGTGTCTCGCTTCAACGGAGCGCTGTGTGGCAACAGGTGCATGTGGTGACCCAACTAGATACGTCTTCCGAATGCAGGTCTCAGGAATACTGAAGCCCTAGGATGGTATCTCACGAATCAGTGCGCATGAGACATCGGACCTGCGAGGTATCCACCCGCTGTCAAGTTCGGCCCCGGTATGTGAGCTTATCTCGAAACTTACGATGCATACATAGCGGACTCACTCGCCGTTTTGAATTTGCACCAAGAAATGCATGTCGTGCAAGTTGGCCACGCTACCTACATCTGGGTAGCACACGAGTGGGTGATAAATCCAGTCTGTACGCCGTAGTGCGCCTCACCCGTATGACGATGGGATAACCAAATTCGTCAGCCATAACGGTCGGCGTTTAATGGGTGAGTCTATTTGACAAATTAAACTTGGAATCATACCTTAATGGAGGCATAGATCAGGTCTGCCTCCTTGAACATCTGCATATGCGGGAGTTTATGGAGCGTGTAGAATGAACCCGTCTTGCTCCAGTTTCAGACTATCCCTGGCGAGGTCTTTGAGCCTATGCTTGATGGGACTCACGCACGGCCCGTCGCTGGGACGGTCTGTCGCATATAAGCAGTGTCCTCCCAGACATCGAGTAGTCCGGAATCTCGCCTCGCGTCCGCCTCCCTACGCTCTTCCGGGTGTCGTCGTCTGGCTACCGACGATCACCTCGCTCCGCGATGGTCCACGTCAACGAATTTGCTTCTACTGTGGTCGCTGCCCTGGTATATGTCTCTCTCGTCCAGGGACAAGGCACACTATCAGTCTGTCAGCAGATCTCGAACTCTGTATCCCTGGCATCTGGAGTGTTCTACGATCGTACGTCACCATGGTCACCTGTAGCCACTTGCTTTGTACCTGAAATTGCTATATTGCAGCGGAGCCTTCGTATATCGCAGATATATATCACTATGCTACGTCTAGTTCTCAGACCGCGGCGTGCTCTGTGGAGCCAGGAACGGTTGAGGATGTTGGAACAATTGTATGTTATACTTGCTTTACGAGCATGTGTGGGACGCTGATCGGGCATCATCTCGTAACAACCAGCTCACCATCTTGGGATCAACTAGGACACCATTTGGTGTGAGCATCTCTGTACTTTGTACTTAAGATGAGCGTTGATCACAGTCGCCTTTCAGATCAAAGGCGGGGGCATATCATGAACCCCAACTACTCTTCCACCGCCGGCGTGCAGATCGCGATGTCGCGTTTTACTAGCATCGATTATGACTCCAGCACAGGCACCGTTGCAGTTGGTGCTGGTAACATCTGGGACAACGTATACGAGGCACTGCTCCCGTATAATGTCAACGTCGTAGGTGGAAGAGTCTCGGGTATCGGCGTGGCCGGATATACTCTAGGAGGAGGTATGTGTCAATGATCCGTCATAACACTGTTGATGCTCAGCGATATTCCAGGATACTCGTATCTGACGAACCAGTACGGACTTACAATTGACACGGTTCGCGCATTTGAGCTGGTCTTGCCCAATGGTACGGCGACGAATGTCACGGAATCGACACATCCAGATTTGTTTTGGGCCTTGAAGGTCAGAAAGCGTCAGCTCCTTTTACTAGGCAGGATATTGATGTCAGGTAGGGTGGATACAATAACTATGTGCGGTGTACAGGGCTTCCAGCCTGGACACAAACTCATGCGACGTTACATCTGACAGGGAATCGTGACGACGTTTACTATCAAACCTATCCACAAGGCCTCGTCTGGGTGTGTTGATTTTTTCGATACAGCTGATTCGTCCCTCTGATACCATAGAAACGCCTAGGGTGGTCAAAACATCATCCTTGGCCAGTACGCCGACCAGGTCAATGCGGCCACTGCCAACTTCGCCAACAACGTGACCGATCCAAAGCAGCCCTCATCACCACGTATGACTACGAGTCTGGAGCGGTACGTGCATTGGTCTGCTTGCCTTGTCGCCTTTTTAATACGCCACGGATAGCTGTGATCTCTTTGTTGATGTTTTATGATGCGCCGTCCCAGCCTGCGGGATCTTTGACGAGTTCCTGGCATTCCCACGTTGGAAAGCAATGTCCTCACTCGTACCTACCTGACCTGGTGCTCAGCGAGGATACGAGTACTCGTCAAATTGAGGTGAGTTTTATTCACGCTTTGCACCGTCATTTGAAGCTGATTTGGTTAGAGGGTATTAAACACTGTCCCGCTCATGGAATTACGATCCTCTGTTAGAGGCTGTCGTGAGTCAGCTGCAGGTACGCGAGAGCAATAACTCCACGGCTCCTCTTATGAACTACTGGCAGTACTGGGAATCGATTCTAGCGTCCGACTCGGAACACTCTTCAGCTACGACGTTGAACCTTCCTGCCAACGATACTCACCACGGTGGCCCTCGGCGTATCCATGGACGCGTGCTCCACGATTCCTCCCGCTGAATCTATTTCGCGTGGACCAACGCAACGGACGACTCGGATTTCTACAACGCGCTCGTGGCAACTGCTACAACCTGACCGAGGTGGCGGTCAGCGAAGGACAAGTCCTCGTCCCAGCAGCACCCGCTATCCGAACTATGCACTCTACGGCACTAGTTAGCGAGCATTTACGGGACGTCCCTAGGCGAGATGGTGGCGGTCAAGGAGAGATATGATCCATATAACGTGATGGGCTTGGCCGGAGGGTGGAAAGTACCAGTCTGAACATACATGTCGGCATACGTCTGGTGTGTGGTATTCAATACCTGGGTCAGCATTGTGCCACATCCGCACTCACCATGAGAACTAGGTATCGATCGTGTTGTGGTCACGACGACTCCTATGGTTGGGAACGCCACCAGCCCATTGGGGCTACAGACTTCAACCGTGTCATAAATTGGACAATGGGGGTTTGCGTACGAACGTTAAAGAGCATCCTTGTGTACGTATGAACTTCCAACTGCTACTGCAGAAACAGGCAATCCCCTTTTTAGACATCTCTGCGCATGCGGTGGATGCCTGCATACCAACCAGGACTACACGACTCAGGACCACGCTAAGCGAGAACAAAGCGACAAGGTCCTGTCGCAGCCTTGACTTGTAGAGCCGGTCATCTTGAGATTCAACAACAGGACGAACAGCATATAAGGACCGCTACATCCTCAAACACCATCCACACTCTGCTCGACTCCCCGGAACCGACCATTTCACTGCGCCGTCTCGACCCATCATGTCTAAACTGTTTCGCAGGCTTGCCAGCAAGACGATCCCGAGTACGCCCTGGTGATCGCACAGTACAAGCGAGGTCACTACGGCGTTGGCGACGAGGAAAGCTTTCACTGGGCACTCGTGGTTATTGCCGGCGAGCACGACCTGTCCGGCCCCATGTATCAAGTCACCAATCGCATCAACCACACTCGCGACGGCGTCGCCTGGGATATCTCGTACGCGGACAGCGTGTCATTGATGAAGAGTTCGATGTGTCTTGGGGGCGTTCGAATCGGCACGATCATGAAGTCGGATTTGAAGGAGTTCAAGAAGGTATGTCCACACAAACCTGCCTATTCTATCGTATGAGTCGAGTCTGACGAATACGTGCGGGTAGATTGTCGCCGGGAACACACCTCAGCCTGACTCCGATCAGTGGAACTGCCGCGACTGGATCATGCAGTGCTTGCGGCTCCTGGAGGGGAAAGGCTGGCTGAGCGATGGTATCCGCACTCAGCAGGACCTCTTTCCCCTTCTGAAGCAAGCAAGCCTGCTGACCGTGCAAAACGGCACGCCGGCGACCCTCAAATTCTCTCCGAGTCGATCGTCTTGACTCCGAAGTGCGGCGCCACGGCGAGACTTCACTAAGGACCAGTGCCATCGCTTCGAAGGACTCAGGCCTCAGGCTATGCTTCGCAATTTACTCACTCATACCTAACGCACGCAGTGGCGAGCAAAGGTTGTTCGGCCGCTTATCACTAGTAACAGTTGTGGCACACGAAGTTACAGTATATTCACATGTATTAGTAGTTCCTGTATGTTCATTCGTCTAGTTTGAACGAGCATCGTACCAATTCTCACCTGGAATTCGCCATCATGTCCAATAATGGTCGAAAACCATTCGGCGCATTAAGTAGGCACTCGTGCCAAATGCATTGGATGGAGTACAATCTTGCATTGATGGGATAGGAATACAATCTGCATACGGCACACTACCTGACGAGTGTGGCTCCACTATGTTCCGGGAAGCATGGTCTGCGGAAAGAACGTCACTCCCCGCGCAACGCAATGTAGACCTGCATTACCTCGGGTTTATCGTGAGCAGCCACGAAGACGAGATGATATGGACAAGCTATGATGCATGAGCACTCAACCACTGTTTGAGGACTAGGGCAACCGATGCTGCGCCAAGGCTGAGCGCCAGAGAAGCGAACCACAATGGTGCGATCCACAGGGCGCAGTGGCGGTGAGGGCAGGCTTGTGGATGTGAGGAACCTCGGTGTCGATGATCAGCGAGAGCGGCGTTAGAAGCCAGATTCCCAGCTGCAGGATATGTGTTCGAGGATGCCCGTGTTGAAGTCTGGTGCTGGTCGCGTTAAGGCGTAGTATCGGCCTAAAAAGGCTGCGATGACAATGGAGAACAAGCAAGACTACGAACGGATCAGTTCCCAGTACCCTTCGTGCCGGTTGCATGATCAGTAGCATCGAAGGACTTACGAGGACCAAGAGCGCGTTGACTCGTTCCGCAATCGCTGTACACGGTCTTTTTCATGAGACGAAATCTCGTCCGCTGATTGTGACCATGCGTCTGGTGCGTTCTGCGGCTCCCGCGGAACCATGCATTTCGCGAGGACATTGGAAAGAGCAACTTCGAGTTTCTTTGCCGGGCTGTCTCCAACTCCTTCGTGCATCTCTGCTCGATCCGCGTTCACGTTCGACTGCTCAGGTCTGTGTCAACTGCCTTGTATTGAGGGGCTGAAGCTGGCGAGCCCGTACCTTCATCGCTGTAGACGAGCTTCGCGAATGCATTGTGTGTGTCTTCGCCTGAGAGGGAGACCTCGACGACTGCGCGCACATTGATGAGTCCGAAGCACGGTCACCACCTGATGAAGTAGATTCCCACCGACAACGATACATTGCTCATGTTTGCACCCGACAAGTAGATGGCAGAGCTCGACCGAGGCGTTGCTTGTGACTCGGCGACCAACGAGCGGTCCTTGATGTCCTCTTTCTGAATGGAATACTATGGCGACTAGTCCCAAATAAGGTAAGATGCATAGAGCCTCGGACAGATTGCCTAGGTCTGCCGTATCGACTCGAAAGGAATGCGTACCTCAGGCTCCACGACCGGCAGATTGGCAGGCAAGTAAGAGAGGTAGTAGACTGTAGATGAAGGATTCAGAGGCCTGTACTGTAAAACGGTACACAGGCGAGCGTTCGTTAGCTACCTCGGGAGGCCGTGCGGGGTATATGTAGACACTAGGTCGAAACTAGGTCGCACCTCGGTCGCACGCCACAGCTCCATATGTGGGACGAGAGTCGGCACGAGTGCTATCATTCAAACGCCGACGGCTTCCTTTCGTACATGCCAGACAGGCATGGCAGCGCCGAGTTATCGGGATACTTGCAGGCGCAGAGGCGAAACAGTCCAGTTCGATCGGTACGGCCCTCTAGTCGTGAATGGCACGCCACAGAAGCAGGCGTACTGACTAGCACTGTCTCGAAGGCGAGGTCAGCACAACCTGCCGTACCAAGGGTGTCGATGGCCTTCACTCAGACGCAGGCGCCGTTATCGTAAGGCGTGGGTTCCATGCAGTAGTATTTGATCACACGGACAGTTCGACCAGTTGTCTGATAGACGTTATATGAAGATTTCGTGTGAGCCGGCAGCGGTACACCCATACAGACCGCAACACATGACACCGGCATTGTCTGACATGAATTTGTACTCACCTGTGAGGAGTATCAATGCGCTTGTGGACACAGACGCTGCTAAGTAAGTGGTGATTTTACGTCAGTCAGAACGTCACTTCGAAGTCAGGAAAGGGCGCAGTGACCACTTAGTCTCCATTGCAAACCATAATGGCTGCAGGCGTCCCAGCTGACCGGTGACCTGAAGACAATGGAAGTCAATGATCCAGTAACTAGACGCACGAGTCTAGACAAAGTATACTCACCGGCGTACGTACACACTGTAGTACTATTATCAGCACTCTATTTGCTCTGTTCGTGTACGTAGGTGAATACTTACCTTGTTTCATCATCCGAGAACCAGGCCCGACAGCGAACAGAGCCAGTGAACAGGCTCAACTGTGACGGAACAGTTCGACAATTGGATCCATAGAGTTCGAGAGCTACTTAGTAGTCTGGATGTTGCCTCAGGTTGCCACGTATGCAATGATCCGTCGAATCAGTCTGAGTGTCTGGGCCGAAGTACACATGTACAGCACGGCGCGCCAGATGTCGGATTCTCGTTAGTCATAACGTAGCATGTGCTACAGGTAAAAGCAGATCAGCGACGGTACCATTCTTCGTGGTCAGTACGTACGCACCGTGACGTCCGAACTGCAGCCTAATGCCAGCATTGAGCTGCATGGAGGACTACCGGTGATCATAAACCAGCCATTAACACAGCCACGGGAGTGTCGTAGATCAGATCACGATCACATAGTGTCGAACGCGCGAAGAGATGGTGAGAGAAGGGGTCGACTCCAGGTATGTAGGTGGAGGTAGGTTGAGGGCGTGTTCATAGACGCCCATGTGCTCATGTTCTCCTCCGCCGTGCAACCACCCCTCATCTCGCTCTTCTCGTCGACGGAAGCGACCCTCTCACCCTCTTTCATCGCACACCGACAAGTCACTGTCGGCAGACTCTTGCATATGTCTTCTGAACGACTCAACATCCCTTCCACACCGCCGCCGCCGGCAAACCTCATCTCGCTCGGTGAAGAGCACGAGGCTGACAGGCCAGACTACCAGTTGGACCAGACGGTCCTTCACATCCAATCTCCTACGCTGCGAACGACGTATATGCGATGCCCACCGCTGGGGTGGTCGGGCTCCGGCCGAAGCACACGCGCGAGGGTAGGCGACTTGGGCTCGAGCATCCGTGGATACACCTCCAAGTGCGCAACCTGGATAGAGAGTGGTCGTTCGAAGTCGGCGTGGTGGATCAGTCGGGAGAGAGGGCATCGTGCGGTGCTCGACGTTTCAGGTACTGTTGATTCCGTTGTTTACGACTTAGACTGTGATGACTAGTACTGCTGCATGTCGCCGCCGCGAGACTTGTGAGATCCTCTCTCTGCATGTGTCGACCTCTGCGTCCCTTCATTCACACTTGGTTTCGCAGAAGGAACCTCGACTGAAGCTGGGAAAACGCCCACTCTTACACTTGCCGCTGGCGTTCCCGACGTCGTCATCCCGTCCCTTGACGTCCTGGTCGACAATCACGCTCAACCTACCCTCCCTTCTGCCACACTTCTCCTCTGCCCTTCTCGTGCACAGGAGATCCGGGGACGCGGATGAAGATCTGGACGAAGACGATGCGTTCCCTCCCGACGATGTACCGCGTGAGCCAGACGCCGCCGGACGGGCTGCGGTACCCAGTGGAACGTACTCACACGTATCGTACGTCAAGGTGCACGCAACGTGCAGGTTACGGCGGATTTGGTTCACGGAGAACGGGCCCAGACAGAAGCTGCCCTGGGAGTTCGAGCTGTACGCCGCCAATTGACGCTGCCATCACGGTGTGCATGGCTCCGCTGCGAAACCTGACGATTGTAAGAATACATTGTTACATTGCATGTACACAATTTGCGAGAGCGACGCTGTTTATTTCCTAGTCGATGTATCTTGGAGTCTTGGAGATTCGGTGGCTTGACTTGTACGGACTGAAGCATTCTTGCTAACTCGGAGGATTGCCTTGGATAGCACAGGTTCGGAGCTCATTCACGGCGAGCGAGACGGCCCCGACCTAATACCCTCCACAGGCCAAATCCCAGTTTCTTCCAATGCCAGACATATGTGCGGTACGTGTGCTTCGTTACCCACCGCGGCTGGCCATTGTCCAGCATGCGGAGCACGTAGCCCTGGATGAACGGGTGGGGATGGTTCTCCCCGATCAGCTCCCAGGCGGGTGGCTCCACGCGCAACCACACCCGCCAGCGGAGCGCGCCTTGTTCCTCGAAGAGGTTGACGTAGAGGTCGGCGAGGTCGGCTGTCGTCGCGGGGAGGGGTACGCTCGAGAGCGTGGTCCCTCTGGCGGTGGCCACACTACCTTCTCGTTGCGAGACCGGATTGCGCGTTCGCGACGGGGGTCACTGGTGGCGAGACGTCGGAGGTAAGTGTCTTGAAGCTGCAGTGTTGAATGTGCGAACTTACACGGTAAACTGCTGTACAGAATACTCTCTGCGCCAATTCAAAGCAGGGAATGTCGATCGACGCCTTGGGGCGGGCCAAGTACTGCTACTGGTCTCCTGCCATCTCTCGGGGCGCTTCCCCAGGGAAACATCGGACGGGCGCGGCTCTCCTGCTTGTCGTCCAGAAGACGACTCATACGGCTCCGGCTTGGGATCGGGGAAGCAGCGCGAAATGGTGGGGCTTTGTACTGGTTGAATGCGCAGCCCGTACGACCCCACCTCGCGATAGGGCGACGTCCCTGGAGTCTCAGGTTCCGGTGAACTGAGCGGCGTGAGCGTGCTGGTAGTCGACTCGTCGTCGCTGGTTGGTGAGCCTGCGCCACTCCCAGGGCGAACGCACGGACGTGCGGAGCCACTGGCGCCCGCACTCTCGTTCAAGTTGCCAATTCGCCGGCAGTCTGAATTGCGCTCCCTGGCGGAGCGCAGTTCAGCGTCCTTGACATAGGATGGTGAGACATGCGGACACATCAGCGTGGCGTGAACAAAGGGGATACCTCTTTTCCATCTCAGCACGGATTGCTAGATGTCGGTGACTGGGTATGCACTGGCCTGGACGATTTCTGTGCTCCTGAAGGTTGACATGCTCAATGAAGACGGTCTGTTACGGTACCACAGGAGGACCTACGTACATTGCGCTGTAGGGCCGGCATGATTTGGGTGGTACGGGTGTATATGAATGGTGACCGGTGCAGGCTTGATCACGCTAGACGTCTGGGTTGAAGTGGGAGCCGCATAAGGTCGATCCTCTGTATATTGAGTGATCCTGCGGATCCAGAGGAATATCTTGACCAGCAGTGCCACTAGCATTTGCGACGAGAGCTTGAGGTGTTGAACTCGGGGAACGAAGCTACGGCTGCAGCTTGAACGGAAGCACAGAAAATGCCTTTGAAGAGCGGACCGAGGTGTACGCGTGAGCAAGGGCCGATATGTAGAGCAAGAAAACTGATGTGCTCACCCTCAGACTCAGTGAATGAAGAGACAAAAGGGGCGGACACGCGGCAGGAGCGATATACGAGGTACCGTGATCGCGAACTGATGAGCGCTCAGCTACTCAGTTTTGTCCTCATAGTTATCCTTGATACAGCTCAATAAGCCCAGAAAGAACATTTGAACTGGAACAGCGTAGGTCGCTCCTGAGGCTTAATTATAGGATTGAGGTCCACTCAACCGCAGACCAGAACTCCATCAACGCAGTCGGATATCATATGACAGCAGTTCCATCGACATTATGATACAGGTCTATGTACAGCACGATCAGCAACGACAAAGCACGAAAGTTGTATGATACACTATACGATAACTAGTACTTTTGAGCATGACGACATTGGGTCTTCCGAGCCTTCGGTTACGCAGAAGCCGCCTTCAGGTAACCACTCACAGCACCCTTCAAGATCTTGAGTACTTCCCTCTGGCGTACCGGATTCTCAGGGAGTTCCTGTTTACCGGTCGCCAACCCATACAGGTACGCAAAGTCGGCTTGGGCGACGAGCGGCAGGCGCCCGGAAGCCGAGCTGCGCTTGCCCTCGATCTTCTCCTTGAATTGCTGAGCAAAGTCCTTGGAGACGACGTCGGCGCGCTCGACCACCTCCTGGGGTACTCCTGCGAGGCTGGCGACGTGTGTACCGAAGGAAGACAAGGCGCACCTTCGACGAGCTTGTACAGGAAGACGAGCTGACGTGGGCGATAATGAGCATCGATGTCCATGGACATGAGGAACAAAGAACAAGGTACCTCGCGCTTCTCGTCGTCGACCAATGTCTGCATATGCATGTTACGGATATTCGGGTGATAAGCAAAGTCATCTGTCAGGGAACCGTAATGCGTCGCAAAGAATGAGAGTGCCAGCGTATGAGTAGCGAGCTGATGCAAGACGGCCTGAGAGGCGATATCAATTATGGGATAATGAGGAAGTAGTTAGAGTGCGTACCCCTGCAATAGCCATGCCATCCTAGCGCAGTGTTAGCTGTCATCATTCGTACTGAGATCCTCCCACTCACATATGTCGATGTGCCTCGACCAAGTTCTGTACCGCAACCTGTCAACGCGGCCAATGTATGAAGCGTGCGGATACTCACCATCAAGAATCACCAGTGATTTAGGTGTGGCGTCACGTAGGATCTTGCAGCTGTACGGCCCAATCAGATTACATTCGTGTTGTCACTCGTTCATTGACATACCATTCATCCAATTCTACTTTGAAGGTGCTAGCATTGGAGAACATGTTGTCGTATGCGCCCATACGGGTTAATATCGAGTCGACCGGGCACAACCTAGCTTTCTTTGCTGGCACCAGCATGCCTAGCTGGGCCATGATCTAGACAACGGTGATAAGCACAACTTCTCAGCGTGACCAGGTATACTCACCACCCCCGTAGCGGACATTCTCATCGCCTAGTAAGCCAATCAGCAACAGAAAGGTAAAGACGAAGTGCTAAGACTTACAGTAGACTTCCCTCTGATGAGCGTGATAGTTAGTCAGTCACTACATATCTACCTTACCGTGGATCACTTACCCCATGTTCGGTCCTAGAGTGTTGCAACACGTCAGTAAAGTGAATCTCCGAGAACATAGTGTTGAACGTACCAGTGAGTAGGGCTATTCTTCCCACTTCTCCGCCAAGCTTGACATCATTCGGGATGAAGTCACCTTTCAACCCCGTACTCGCACACAGGGCTGGATGCCTCAGCTCCTCGAAGTCAACCCAAGCGGCGTCGCCTTCTACAAACTCCGGCCTGCAAGAGGGTTCACCGAGCGCTGCAGATGCTTTCGCGAGACTGAAGAGGCAATCCAACTCGGCAAGAACCCTGACGGCGCGCAACCATACACTTCGATCAGCGTCGAACTCAGCGTACAGCCTTATTTTGAACTCCTTGATGGCGGTATTCCGGTTCTCCCTGGCCTCCTTGAGTTTCCGTATGGTCGGCTGTAAAGCGGGCACAACGTATCGTGCAGCAGCCTGGTAGGGACAGGATCATTCATGATTATCCTATGTACCGTGATAAGTGATGTTTGTCTCACCTTAGTTGACCCGCTCTTCGTCCAGTCTTTCGGAACCTCCTTCTGCGAAGCTTTGGTCTGCACCAGGTAGATATCCTAATGCCAAGCTCTGATGCATTTCTGGTTCGTCGCACATGTCAGACATACCTTGGTGCCTATAGCACTATGCCAATAGGTCAAGTTAAAGCTGATTTTGGGTTAGACCGCTATCAAAAGGTATGAAGTCACCAGCCAACGCACCCGACTTTCTTCTGGAGTTTCTTGAGCTCGTCATCAAGCTCCTCCTCCAGCTCTCGAACTTCCTCCATGATCTCATCATATACCTTGTCTTTGCCATCTTCAGGGACCAACTCGTCCGCATCTGAGCGACAATGAGGCATCGCGTTGGAACAACGCTCTACCACTTACTATCCTCAGGCTTCTTGAACATAGACTTCACATGCTTGATGTGCGGAAGCAGGTCCGGTGCAGACCGCAGCAGACCGAGGATGGTCCTTGACTGAAACGTCTCAGAGATGTCGGCGAGCTCCGACAGACCCGTGCTAAGCGACTTGAACGCCTACTCAGAGAAGGGTCAATGGACTCCGGATGCTCGCGTCTACAGGGTGATCCACATACAGTCAGAACCTTCAGGAAATCTCTGACTTTGCAGTTCTTAGCATGTATGCGAGATACGACACGTTCGAGGTCCGGAAGACCTTTCGCTACCTTCGTGAACTCGCCTTCGAAGGTGGCATGGTCTAGGAGGTCCTGAACAGCATCCAGCCTGAAGGACAAACAACGTGAGCCAACTAACTTGCCAATACGCCTGGACGCTCAGACCTAGCATTGATATCGGCAACTTCTCGAAGAGGCATGCAGAGCCAGATACGGAAGAGTCGTTTGCCTGATGAGACAGCTGAGTATAGAGTGATGTCGCATGCGGTTACGACTTGCCTGAGGGGGTGATGCAACGCGAAAGCAGCTTCAACAGAGATCCGTCTTCGGTACCTTCGCTGTTCACTAAGACCTGGCGACAACGTGAGCTACGCCATCGCTCACAAACGACGGATCACAAACCTCAATGTGCGCAAGCGTCTGCCCGTCAAGGACGAGCCCTTGACCGCGCTTCATGGGATCGTAGATATTGAAGTTCTTCATGCTCAAGATATCCTTGTCAATGTTGAGTGTGTTCAAATACCTGCCCGAGATTGAATCACCAAAGCAGTTCTCCGATCCGCGCTACTACGCACCAGATCATGGACCCCAAGGCCTCGACTGCATTTTGCTGGCCAGCCATATCCCGTATAGCCTCGGGAACAGCACTGCTCAGGCTATGTGCGGCATCGGCCATCTCATCGTCATCGTCGGAAGCGGGGAAGAGCTTGTTCAGCTCCTTGAGCGTCTGGTTGTACGTGAAACCTTCGCTGTCCCGCAGACTTGTCCACAAGCAGTTGCCGGGAAGAATGGCCTTGAGCAGGCGTGTGGTCGACACGGATAGATTACCCTAAACAAGGGGTCAGAACTAGCCTGCCATCAGTCGCGCAAACTCACCTTGGTGAAGATGACCTCCTTCGGGCGGAGTTGCCGCATTAACGTCTCCAGCTTCGTCCTACACACGTCGTCCTCGAATGAGCTTAGGTTGAACTCACTGGTTGCACTGTCGAGCGCGCAGACACCGAAGGTCTGTTGGTCCTTTCCGTCCTCACTCTCCGCCTCGCGAATCGAGACACAGTGGCCAGCTTGTTCGTCCGTGAGCAGCTCCGCGTCCACGAGGGTGCCATTTGTGTACACTTTGTTGAGCTCGCGCCGGACGATCTTGTCTTTGCCCTTCTCCTCTGCGGTGGGCTTGCTTTTCGACTTTCCGCCTTTCTTGTCCGCGGCGAGTCGCATCTCCGCACCGAGCGCTGTCTCGGCCTGGTCAACGCGTCCGACTTTGTAGCCTGACCAGCCAATCAACACGCGCATATATGGCAGGTTCAACGTCGCTCACCTTTAGCAAGGAACTTGGCTGCCCAGAAGTTGAACGACATTTCTGGGACACCGACCTGAGAAATAGTCAGAAGCTAAATATGTATTATAAAACCTCAATTGATTTACTGACCATGGACATCTTGACTCGCTGTGTCAGTTTCAGGTCAAACTCACGATGCCCGATCCTTGCATCCTCTTCGTACAGTTCAAGGAACTTGCCCTTCTGGAAGAACAATACCGTGTCGAAGTGGTTCTGCTTGATCTCCCAGAACTGAGCCCGAGTTCAGCACAGTGCTCGTAAATCTCGGCAGAGGTGCCCATACCTGCTTCTCGAACGGCGTGAATCCCGTCCACGCTTTCGCGGGGATGTACAAGGTGCGCGGATCATATCCCGGTTCGCTCGGTCGCACGCCATCCTTGTCCCTAACGTCTTGCAGGAACGCGAACGGATCTTCTGAGCTTTTCTTGTCCACCTTCTGCTTCTGTGCACGCTGTTCAGCGGCGGTCAAGAAACTGTTGCCGCCCTTTGACCTGTCATCCTTCTTGATCGCGGGGCGTGCAGACGCTTTGACTTTACTAGCCAAGGGAGCGGCAGAGTCGGACTCAGCTTCCGATGCAGCTGAGGAGTGGGCGTAGGCTGAGAGGCGCGATGAGCCAGAGGCACGAGAGGATGCACGGGAGGATGAGCGGTGATCGTCGTCGTCAAGGTTATCTTCTGGCTCTGCCTCGTCATCGGGGACAATGAAGTCGTCATCGTCATCTTCGTATGCCTTTCGACGCGCTATGGTCAAGAACAGTCAGCACTTTGCAGGCCAAAAACCATAGATTGGACGATGGCTCCGAGTGTACGCCAACATCAAACACCGCTCGCGAGGTCATCGTGTCATGGTTCGTCAGCTCCCTGCAGCTGACTTCTTGGAAACAAATCACAGACAACACGTCTCACCTGACTGTTAAGTCAAGCTGGTTTCAAATATCGAAACACGCCTTGTTAGGCAACCTTCATCCTCCCTCACTGCAGTTGCCGTCAACGCGAAGTTTCGTTGTCCATCTCTCGGATGGCCTCAAACAAGGGTCCCGCAACTCCGTTTGTGCGAATTGAGACACCCTGAGTGAGAAACTACAAAAAGCACAAGCACCCATTGTCCTCAAAGATCCCTCAGTGCAGAGACCCGAACCGCGGTAGCGTAACAGTGACTGGAATGAACGACATGCCTTTGTTGGGCTTCTTCTGAGCAGGAGACTTTTGATACTTTGTAAGGCGCTGCGAGAAAGACTTGACCTGCGGCGCACTTGCATCATCACTGTCTTGCTCGTCGTCGGAAGGCAAAGAGCTGCGACACGCGGTTTCTTTGTGGAGACAGGATCGGGAGACCGCTTCTTAGCAGATTGCCTCTTGATGTATGCGATTGCATCAATGCCTCCTTCGTCGTCATCTGAGTCTTCCACTACAGCCTTACGCTTGCGATTCGTATTCGCCTACAATAGACCATGTCATAACGCGATACAGCAAAACGAACGCGCATGTACTCACCGATTTCTTTGCGGCCTTGATACTGCCTATATCGTCATCACCGGACAGCATATCCACGTCAATAGGGTCGCTAGTCGGGGGCGTGTCACGGGCGCTGAAGCCGCCGTCCGAACTACGGGTATACATCGCGCTGGTAACGGCTGACGACTGCGACACTGTTTTAGACAACGGAGTTCGTGCCTCCACCACTAATGGACTTGACGATGACACGTCCGTCGCGCCAGGCTTCGACGTCCCTTTCCTCGCTTTCGTCTGCGTCTTTGGTTCCTTCGGCGCTGACGCGCTCGCTTTGGCCTGCGGTTGCTTGCCAAAGAACGACATGAGACTCTTCTGCTTCATCTTCTGAGAGCCCTTCGGGTCATCTTCAATCAAAGCCATAGCGCGTACGAGCCAGAAGTAAGACGACAAGCCAAAAGTCTGCCAAGGACAACGGCGCGGTTGTCAGAACGAGTCGCGCGTCAGTAGTACGCGGACGCGTTGTTTACTAATATTTGCCTTCGGTGGCGTCTATTGGCCCACAATCCCTGGAGGGCCCATCGGTCATAGTACTTACTCGTTACTTTATCTAATTCTCGTGTACCAGCCATCTTGTTGCGGGTTGCTTCACAGTCCGAGTCAAGTTGCCAGATCCTAAATTGGCACTTCCTGTTGCGAGACTTGAAAGCTTAACTCACCGTTCCGGCTTGACGCGTTGGAAGGAGGGAGGAGAACCGCAATTTTGACAAGAGACCAAGTGACATGGCCCATAACCGTGACGTGTACGCACTGAACGAGCAAGAGTTTCGGTAAGGTAGGAACGACCGTGATTCATTCAAGAGGTGGGAAAGCACAAATCGAAAGTGACTTGAAGTGAGACCTTCCTCCGCCCGTACCTCCGTGCATTGCGCCTGTACGTCGCATTTGTGAAATGATGCAAGGGCGAATCTGAATTGCGTCAACAACGGGAATACACATTAATCCGAGAGTGAACTGACCTGCTCATGTCTCGGCTTAGATCTTGTGCAGGCAAACGGTCGATGGAGTTTGCATTCAGTACAGTGGAACAGGAAGAAAATTCAAGTTCTCCTTTGGAGCACAGGAGAACGATGAGATAGTCGTGAGGTATAGTACAGTGTGTCTGCGCCAAGCAGCTATCCCGACAGAGGTATCGCGGAGGTGCTGAAAGATCTGGCAAATCAGTGCGAGTGATACACGGCGGAAGAGATGAAAGAGCGTACCATGGGAGGATGATTCATCCGTCTCCTCAATATGACCAGCGTGACCAACGCCACTCTAGGCCGTCTAGGAACCACCTCGGAGGCTCTTCGAAGTTCGAGGCTCGTTGCAACCGCTCGATGCCGTCTTGCGACGGAAGATCGATCCGTTTCAGTTCGTAGTTGGTATACAACGAAACGACGAAGGTCCTCGGTTGGATGCCATCTAACAGGGTTGTCTGCACTTGAAGGATGACGTCTGACATGGAGGCGCCACATTTTTTGTTGATGGTAGCCAAAGCTCGATCCATGCATTCGTAGTTGGTGAGGTCACGACCCCATCTCCTTGTAAGCCTATTCGCCCGTGCATAGTCGAGGAGCAAGTATCGAGAGACTCGCCACCCGTAGTGCATGAGAGGTGGCTTGTACTTGACTCTGCGGGAGGGGACGAGGAGGCGGGGCAAGGTAAGGAACGGTTCCGCGGTGGCCAAATAGCCTTTGACCTACACAGAGTCAGCGAGGCCAAGACGAGCAAGGGCACGGAATTACCTGATCATATCTCGGTTTGACTTTGGTGTACGCGAATGGCTGGCGGACCTTGCGCTTAGTACCCGGTGGGTCGAGGCTCGGTAGATCAAGGGTGCGAGAGGAGCAGCAGATCTCCATCACGCTGTTGTCCAAGAGGATGAGAGGCGATGAGTGAGGAGAGGCTGCAAAGGATGCTCGTCAGGAGATGATGATGGAGGTTAATGTGGAGGCGTGACTGGTGTCAGTATATTAGTATGCGTTGGAAGTACGCGTTCGCGTTATTGACCACTGCTTGTCTTCGGTGGCGGAGACTCGAGTGACAGTGACTCTACTGTAACCGTGACTGAAGTACTGAAGTACTGATAGTCCCAGAGGGCGGGCCGCGGGAGCAGGTGGAGATTAAATGTAGAGTCGATATGAAATGTGATGACTGGCTGTATTACATATGGAAAATCCGAGTTCTGACGTGCGGCGGCCAAAATACGCACTTCATGTGGCCAATGCGTAGCCAGACAGATGGGCGGACTGGCAGCACTGGACCCGTGTGCTTGCAGAATGTGGATATGCCAGTGATCGCGCCGTATATACGCAGAGCCTTCCCAACGGACGGTCACTGAGCCCGCTGACCGGATCGGTACGACCCACTGGTAACGCTCTGGTGACAGTTATCCAGGGTCGGTGAGCCCGACGGGACAATGGGACGATGGTACCTGACAATACTCACAGATCCATGAGATTGCCTGCGCTTTCCATAGCTCACAACCGTGAAACCGTCTGCATCGACTTGTTTGTTCGCATCTATGCAGCTCTGATCGACCAGCGCGCCATGCGGATCCCATGTCTGTTTCGTTGTACGTTGCATGTTCTGTACAGTGCCGAGTAAATCAGTACGTGTTCCGAAGATCTAATGTTTTCTAGCTTGACCTGTGCGCCGCCCCTGAAATGTTCAAGGCCATTCGAAGCAAGACCTGATAGGTTGCTTCCGGCAGACCACACACTCGCATTGCGATTCAATGTGAGGGCATGCTGGCATTATAGGGCGACGGGCTGCCGCTCGCAGAAGGCGTCTGCGATCCGAGACGTAAGTGTCAGCCAACTTGAAGACGATGAGTAACACGAGCACCTGGTGGGTTCGCCATCTCGCGACCCCGGCTCTTGCTTGTTTACGAGCGTCATCTGATTTGATCTGCAAGAATGTAAGTTAAACAACTGAAATGAGATGTGGCGGTTCGCACCCGGCAATCCTTGAACATCTGTGAGATTAATCGCGGATCTTTTGTACACATTCGCTGCCACTCATCCATCTTGCGATCCGCAACGGAGTTGAGCCATTCTAGCATGTCCTCCCCAATGCGATGGTGCGACGTGAGGTAACAATTTCCGGGGTGTTGAACCCATGTATTTGTCCACCGTGTATTTTCTTTGCCGAACATGATTGGAAACCTGTAAGCAATGACCCACTGCACCTCCTTCCCTTGCCACTCCGGCTGTGTATGCAGGTGGACTGCGTGTTCCTGGTTAGGATAGACAGCCAGAGAGAAGTGTTGGTAAATCTTTGGCAATTCATCGAAAGGTTTGTCGTTGTACGTCGCCATGAGGTAGACGTTCGTCATAGCTTTGGGAGCTGGTGCGGTATTCCTGATGATACACGGTCGTATCTTCCCAGCGCCAGGTACGGTGGAGGCCCAAGACGGTGCAGCACGGCTGACAGCTCTGGCACTCCCAAAGGGACTGTTGGCCGTAACGACAGACGCACCGTCTCCGGGGTCGAAGCCCAGACTTCGAGCCAATATGAGCCGTATCGGCGTCTTGACAGACTGCAGCACACCGTAAATGTCTCCCAAAGCGGCAGGCTCCGTGTCCGAGAAAAGCACCCAATTTTGCGGAGCGCGTCCTGGACGACTTCCACGACTTGCAGCTCGGGAGAGACATTGCAGGCAAGAGGGCATGTCAGCGTGATAACGGACGACTATTCATGTTCGGAACCACCGACGCCCGACCTACATATATCGCCCTCATAAGACATGCCTGTATTTGGGTGTAGTTGTTCTCGTGCAGTGGTAGACGGAGAAGACAGTGGCCATGCCACATGCCGTGAAACAGGCCGATGCGGTTGTCACTTCTTTGTGCTCACCCACGCATTTCCGTGTGCTAGTGGTCGCCGTCTTCGCGTCCGTAGGATTGACATGAGTGGGAATAATTAAAAATCACTGTTATATAGCCCCCTTGGTCAGGACAGTGGTCTGTAGTGATATGGAAACGGCGTTCATTTTGTACGCACTGGACCACAGGTAACATTGATAAGACCTAACTGAACATCGTCTCATCGCATGGCTGTGGGTTCGATTCTGGTAAGGGATTTCTCTATTTATGCCGTCGATTGTGCCGAATCATGCACTTGCTTGTATTTACTGTGAGCGCCTTTCCGGTGATAGAATGAGTTAGTGTGTGAGCAGTGTGGTATTGAGAAGGGATGTGCAGTTGTTCTGGCCGAACTTCAGTGTTTCATGTGAGCGTCCAACTGTCATGGCGCACTCAAGCACACACATGCGCAAATACATCTCGGCTACTCCCGGCTGGCATATGGCGACCGTGAGGAGCTAGTAATAAGTTAAGTACAGCGGCCGCACCCCGAAAACAACGTCTCATTCTCACCTCGCACTGCACTCACGGTTCTTGTCTTCAACTTGCCTTCGACTGCTAGCCATTGTCTGTTGTCATCCTGCACACAACACCGCCAGCTACTGTCCAATGCCCAACTCTGCTGAATAGGGCCCGGCGCCACGAAACAACATCAACATTTCTGGAACATAGCATCAAGGTAACCGGTACCTGCCATCTTACTGAATATGAACTTGCACCTCAAACGGATGTTCTACAGTGTAACGGCCATGGAGTTCTTAGTGCCTCGTCGTGGCACATATTTGTGCCTTCAGCTGGATCCGGTCAAGATGGTCGAGCCACTGAACGACCCCGCTCTGTCTGCCGCCGCAAGAGATTTGCGGATGCAAAAATATATTGCACTTGTTTCTGATGTAGCTCCCCCTTTCATTCATAAACTGTTCCATGTCAAGCTTATGAACACTTCTAGATTGACGAGTTGCCGATGCCCAACAAGCCGGATCACAAATGCTACGTCGAACTCGTCGGCTCCGGTCTCTGTCGAGAGGACGAGGATGCGTACATGAAATCGTCCATGTGTACCCCAATTTTCCCTGCAACTGAACACCCCCTCTCGCGGCGGCCTCTACGACCCGTCCCTTCCTTCCCATTTCCTAACTGCTACCATCATAGCTTCGCAGCTCTGACGGTTCGCATCCCGAACAAGCTCTATAATCACGAACACGCCGTGACTCTGAACCAACGTGATCTGCTTGCTGACAACATTTATGTCAGTGAGGATTGTCGCATGAGAGATGCTCTTGCGGACGCCAAATCAGGCGTCGCTGCAGCCCCTCAAGATGACGTTTCCGAAGATCTACATGGTTTGCACTCGGCGACTAGCTCAGTCATTCGGGAGCTCGTCAGGCAGGGAGTACCGGTGGTGTATGCGGATGATAGCCAAGCTGAGACAGCGCCAGTTGCTGTCGCCAGCGCACGCGGTCACGAATCTGGTGGCAACGTGGAAACAGACGGCGGTGGCAAAACAGTCGAAGAAGCAATGGCCGCGTCTGAAGAGCTTGAGCCTTCAGTTGCCGGCCCAGGGCCGCATCGTTACGAAGGATTGGCGTCCCTTCTGTAATTGGTGCTGCACCGGAGCCTGGTACGATGCTACCAAGGACCATCGTGCAGACAGATACCCCTGGAGGTGTTACCGCAGATCCTGCTGGGCGAGCCTCGCTGGATTCAAGACTTAGCAATGAACCATTGGCATTAGCTCCGGAGCCGGGGACGCTGCCGCCAAAAGAAGACGTCGGCGATAAAGCTACATCGTCGATGATCGAGTCCGTCAGCGATCGTCCAGTTGCTACAAATTCGACCACGTCGGACGTACTGATGAACGTGTTTTTGGGAAACCCTAGCGAGGATCGAATCATCATCCCGCTCGTCAATGTTTGGTTGAGCCTATCGGAGGTGAGCGAAGTGAACGATCCAAACGACTTTCTGCAAGAAGTGGAGAATATTGTGCAGTAGGATCATCTCGACGGCGACAATCGAGGCTTACGACTGACTATACAACCGATAGATTGATACAAGAATCACGGCGTAGATGTGTTGCTCCTGGCCACGACTCCAGATCATTGGGAAGCGCCAAAGAGTCTTGGGTAGATCTCGCCGTTGACATGGCATCCGTCGGAGACCAGGACGTCAATGAAAGCGCTCGCTCGAAATTCCGCAGTGCGTCTCATGCCTGTCCGCTCTCTTCCAGGGTACTTACCAATATATAGTCCGAGTAAACAGCGCGATTCTCAACTTCAAACTTCGTGCGAGACGAATCCGCCAAGGCTGTGTCACTCTATCGAAGGTCGCCAAAGCAGTCATCACTTGCTCCTTCACAGTTCGTGTCGTCGTTACCATGGACTTGGACTAAATCTTTGCCCTATTGTTATGGAGCTGGTCATGCATGCTATCGGCGTTGCTATCGAGTCGCTGTGTTGTTGTGCTTGTATTTCACATGCTCTGTTCTACTCATTTGATTCTTAACATATACCCATTTTTCAGCCTTTTTCTTTAGCATGGGGTACCCAAGTCAACAGTCTGATCAGGTACGCTCCTACTACGTACCAACCGGATTGCGTACTTGGGTGAGCGCCCGACCGTGGCAGTGATAGCATGCGTCAGCTAAAATCGAAGGGGCACATCAACGCACACGCTTCTCGGCTAATCTCGAAGATACACGGCGGCTCGGGCTCTCGGACGTGCTGCATAGCCCTGATAACAGCCGTGTGCCCAGGGGAGGGTGGCGACATCTCCCACTGTTTCTCCTTGCAGCCACCGTGCCTGCCAATGGCCCGTTCTCTCAGTCTACTCAACTTCGCAAGTACCAGGACATCGACTGTCGACTGTTGATCCTTGACCTCATGCAGAGCACTCGCGACCCTATGGCACCAGCTGCCTTGCGCTCTGGTCGGAGCTTCAGCATCCCATCAGTATCCTCTGTAACACACTCGGACGGAGGTACGAACCTCATACATGTATGCTGCGAAGATACGCAGATTGGTGAACGACGGCTACTGTTCAGATATGGAATTTATGGTACCCTGCTGTGGCACCTATCTTGTACTCCAGCTTGATGTCGCTCAAATGGTCGAGCCGCTGAATGACCCCATCCTGGGGCCGCCGCTCAGCAGTTGCGGGCTCAAAGATACATCGGATACGTCTTCGAGGTAACTGTTTCGCGGTTGAACGGGCTAGGACTAAGTTTCTTCAACTCCAGATCGAAGAACTTCCCTTGCCGGGCAAACCAGATCACAATGTTGCGTCGAGCTCATCGGCAGAGGCCTATGCAAAAAGAACGAGGACGACTTGGTTGATCCGACCATGTGCATTCCAATCTTCCAGCGACGGAGCACCCTCTCCACGCAAGCCCCTACGACCTAGACCTTCATTTCCATTTCAAGATTGCTACATTACACTTTCGCAGCGCCGACCATCCGTATCCCCAACAAGCTCTACAATCTTGAAAATGCCGTCACTCTGCCTTCGCGCGACTTGGTAGTCGATAGTATGTATGTCAATGAAGACCGAGGCAAAAGGCTCAATCTTGAGAAGGCCAAGAACGGCGTTGTCGCAAGACCACGCGAGGATTCTGCACCCACGCGTCGCTCGCATTCGGCGACCAGCTCTGTCATCCGGGAGCTCATCAGCCAGGGAATGCCTGTAAGGCACACGGGGGCCCGCGAGTCAAGCGGAGCTACTCATGTAGCACACAGAGTCGCATATGCGGTGATGGTGGCATCGTCACGTTATGAGCCCTGCAGACCCGGACTCGAGCCGATGCCGCCAATTCCAAGCTCCTGTCCTTGCGTCCAACAAGAAGCCCATTCTCTTGCTCAGCCCGAGCCTGGTCTGCATTCTCCCGACGCGGCTTCCTCAGAGTGGGCAGGCAATGCCGCTGGTTATGAAAGGGCGCCACATATGTCGACGAACATAGGCAACCAGATGCGGAGGTGACGATACACCATTATGTCCCCCAGAGATGCTACCCCCGGAGAATCCTGATGATACTGCAACCTCGATTGTCCAGTTCATCAGCGATCAACCAGCGTTGCCCAGTCACCGACATCGGACATACTGATGCGCATATTTTGGGGCAATCCTGACGAGGATCGCGACTCATCCCGCTTGTCAATGTTGGACTCGACTTTTGGAGTTGAACGAAGTACACGACCCGAATGAGTTCCTCCAAGAAGTGGAACAGATCGTACGGTAAATGATTTCCTCGCACTGCGACTGTATTTGAGCGATTGACTGTGCTATCCTTAGGCTGATCAAGGAGTCGCGGACAGGTCTGTTACCACACAAGTGACCAGCTCCGAGCGAAACCCGGAGAGTCGTGGGTGGATCTTGCATAGAAACCGCGTCTGTCGCTGGCAGCGACCAGAATAACGGGCAAGGTGGTCATCCGAAGTTGCGCAGTGCGTTGAACGTTTGTTCGTGGTGTTCTGCATACCCATACATGCACAGAGTGCTCGATAGCGCGAGATCAAGGGTGTTCAAGACGGAATTTGGGCCAGCGGGCACGTCGTCGTTGCACTGAAATTCTGAAGGTCGTGAAAGCGGTAGTCACCTGTTCGTTGTCCGTAAGTATTGTGGTTATTCTGAACGTCGATTGACGTCCCCCTTCACCACTATGATACCAATGTCTTTGTTTGACGGACTGCCGTTGCTATCGAGCTGCTGTCTTGCTGTCTTGGCTGTATCCAACGACTCGTTGTTTGCGATTCGCGTATTTCCGCATCATTGTGTTGTAGGCGTATACACGCCATATATAACAATGCATCGTACTCACTGGAGTGTACTCGCATATGGCAGCGAGTGACATGTTTTGTTGCTGAGCTCGTTCAAGTTACACTTCGTATGCCATATACTGCGGCGAGCAGAATGTCTTCTGATCACATATGGATCGAATTAGCATACGTAGGTACAATGTTGACTTTGTTACTTTCATGATGCAACTCTGGCTTTATTCATTAAGCTGACATCGATAGTGCGCACCACACACTCTAACTTTGAGCTCCCCTACTGTGGTAGTGTAGCAGTGGCTGGGTGACTCTGAGTCGTGCTCCGTGAGTTCGACGACGCGCTATCCAGCAGTTTCCTCAGTAGTCATCGATTGAAAGATAGTGATGTTGTGCCTGAGATCGAATATTGAGTACTCAGCTCAGTTGGCCGGAACAAGTTAAGTCAGGCAGTAGCTCGGCGTCGCACAGTCCGTGTGACTGTGCGCGTTGATGCGCCAGCGTGACTGTGACGTGACAAACGCGTGTTGAGGTTGCGACGAGGAGCAAACACCTCTTTCTCCCACCTCACGGTTGGCGATGCCAACGTTCCCCGACGGCGACGACGGCGTCGACGCCGGCACCATGTCAACAGCTCTATGTCCCCTGGCGATGTTCGGTCGCACCTGCAAAACCTCCTCGACGACAAGGAGAAACAGCTGCAGAATGCAGGCACGCTCGGGCAGCAGTTGCTTGCGCAGCGGATGGAATTGGAGGAACGGATCAGGCAGCTGCAGGAGGCGGAGATGGATGCTGGTAGTGACGACGAGGACGCAGAGACAAGTGTACGGGAGAAGTACCGAGACTTAGCGGATACGGTCAAGCAATGGGAAACGGAGAACGAGCAACTTTCCTTTATGTTCACTGGATCGAAGGTGTGCTGCGTGTACATCAATTGAAGGTCCAGCTCACTGTGACTCGTAGGCGGATCCGCAAATGGACCTTACGCGCGAGGTTGAGCGTGTCGATCGTTCGTCCAAAGCAGCTGCAGCAGCAGCAGCTGGCCCTTCTGCTGCACAGTCGTCGCGGCGTGCCAAGAACGCCGCTCATCGGGCGGATGATGTCGGTGCGTAACTACTCCAATGACTACACAACTCATGGCTGAGTATGGCGCAGAGTTCGCCTTCGAGATCGGGAGCGGGCTGTTGACGGAAGTGCGCAGGCTGCAAAGTCTACTTGGAGAGCGCGACAAGGCAATCCAGGACATGAAGGAGGAGAAGGATGACCTGGACAAGACAATCGAAAGCCTTCGTACGGCGTTGCGCCAGCAGGAGCAGTCAGCGGATCGGTTCAAGGAGGAGAACTGGAACCTCGAGGTAACCATGCAAGAGTTACGCACCCAGCACGGAGACGCTCAGGCGTCCGTCGTACGACTCGAGGGAGAGCACAAGCGGCTCACGAAGATCCTCGCCTCAGCCCGTGAGGCGGCGGACCAGCACAAGAACGAGGCTGAGCGCCAGCAACACGCTTATGAAGATCTGAAGGCTAAGCATGAGACGGATGTGGCCCAAGCTCGGAAGCACGCAGCGAGCCTCCAACGCGACAAGTCAGACTTGCAGCAGGCTCTCGATTCCATGAAGACTGAGGTAGCGAAGGGAAATCGACGCTTCCCGCGGTTCGGATCGCCACTCACGCCTAATGGCGCTGCTGCCACAGACACCCTCACCCCGAGCAACATTGACGAAGACGACGTATTCGGGACGACAGGGCGCCCATCCACCAACAACAGGAAGAACGGTGATGCTACAGCATTCTACTCTCCAGAAGCGTTCGACGACACCGAGTCATCTCCCGAGCCTTCACCTTCGAAGCCGTTCCTTGCGCCGAATCATCCTAGCAACGAAATCGAAGCACTGCAGCAGCGGCTTGCTCATGCTCAGCGGCAAATCAATACGCTCAAGGGCAGCCTGCAGCGCGAGAAAGAGCTCAAGATCGAGTACAGGCGCAAGCTCGACGCGTCGCCGGGCTATGCCATCGAAGAAGAGGAGGCGAGGCGGAAGAAGTCGAGGAGCCGAAGGCTAAGCCACGTCTGACCCCGTACCGTGCAGCCCGGGGTCGCGGACGAGGTAGAGGGCGAGGTGGTCTAACGCTCATCCAACGTCTCGGTATGGCGGCCAATAGTCCTGGTTCGGAATACAATGACGAGAGCCTCGTGAAACTTCGCCGCCACCTCCTGTCCCGCCTCTGCCCGCTGCATTTCCCGCCGACGAAGACGTTGATCGCCAAGAGTTTGAGGAGGAGATGAAGAACCCGACGTCCAGGCTTCCCCTTCTCCACCTCAACCCAACTCTAATCGCGTCAGCGTGGACGGAATGGACCCTGCTTTCGCCAACATACTTCGACGTTCCAACTCAGCCAGCTCACTGCCGATGAACGGTAGTCCCTTGCGTCAGTCTGTCATGGCTATAGCAGCGCGCGGTGGTACGCTCCCGCGCAGGTCGAGAGGCGGTGCCGCATACCAGGAGGCACGCCCTCCCTCACTCGTCGGCGCGCCGGAGGCTCTTGCAGCGGAACTTGGCCTCGGTTTCGGTGGCATGTCTCTGCTGCGGACGACAGCATACGAGAGCAAGAACAGGACACCCTTCGTGCGGTTGAGACTGCCGAGTTTGGATGCCAGGCCGGGTTCGAGGATGTCGTCACTCCGCCACCTCCGATCCAGATTACTCCTGCGATGTCCGAGATGGGTATTCAAGTCGAACCTGAGCCCGCGCCCGTCGTTCAGACCGTTGACCAGTCGATGCAAACTGAGGCGATCTTTGCGCCCGCTCGCACTGACAGCGGCATTCAGTACGATATCGTGCAGCCTGAACGCGTGTTGGTATCTAGCGCGATGGGCACGGAGCCGATCGTCGTCGCGCCTGAACAAGCAGAGGTGCTCCCCATGCCCACGCTCGTACAGACCGGTGTGCAGACGCCGCGGACTCAGTCTGTCGAGATCAATGTCCAGACCTCGGAGGAGCCGGTCCGGGCGCTACCGGAGATGTCTGAGATGGATGTCCAGACGATGCCTCCGGCCACAGTGGAAGTGCAGACACAAACAAGCCTTCTGGTATCTGCTGACGCGCAGGTCCAAGCTATGGAGTCGGAGGTACCGTACATACGCGCCGTCGACATGTCTGTCGGGACGTCGTACGGCGATTCCAGCGGGGATACCACTGTCCATGGCCGTCGTCCAGCCTCGCTCGCATTCTCTCAGGGCTCTCTGGACGAGGACATGGCGACTGAGACGGGTTCAACGATGGACTCGATCACGGAGAACTACCAGAGCGCGCACGAAGGTGCTGTGATACCGACTCCGACAGACTCGAACGACGACTTCTACTCCATCAGGACCGTGTCTGACAATGACTTCTCGGAGACTGATGACGACAATGAGAGCGTTGTGGCGTCTCGCCTTCCAAGTCACTTGTCGGCTGTATCGTCCACGTTCTCATTCATGCAGCCGTCGCCTTCGACATCGTCTCCGGTGATCACGCCTCCTACTTACGATTCGAAAGCTGTCGAGACGGAGGTTGTGGAGGAGGTACCGGTCCAAACTGTTCCAATTGCCGCAGTGACCCAGGTGCCCGCTCCTGCTCCCGAACCGAGCCCAAGCCAGAGGTCAGGGAGATATCGATCCAGACTGATGACTGGGTGTCTCCCCCAGCTGCTGTACCTGCAGTCGTTCCAATCACCGCTCCGCCCACGCCAGCCCCCATACAGCCTCCACCCTTGTATCGTGTCGGCGTCAACTCCCAGCAATTCCAGTTCATCTCTCCACCGTCGTCTGCTGGGCCTACACAACGTCGATGCCTCCTGTTGCCGCTCCTTCGCCCAATACCACCATCCGTGACTCGAATGCTACCTTCATTGCGCGCCCTCGTACTTCTCATTCCGACCGGAGGCAGTCTATCGAGTCTACGTTGTCGTCGATCATGGACGACATATCCAACCGTGCCCGAACACCGTCCGTCATTCCAGCCGTCATCGACAAAACCCGTCCGCCAATGATGACATTGCCTCCGCCACCCCGCGCCCCTCCGCCACCTAACAGCATGCTTCCACCTGCCTTCATACCCGACAAGAGGCTTTCCCAGGACGCACCCCCGCCTCGACCGTCTTCGCCGCCCCCGCCTGAACTGATTCAGCGTGCCACGACACCTCTCGGCAGCGTGTTATCTGTCCCAGGAGCACGACCATTTGGCCTCAGGCAGCATGGCTCCAGTATGCCTCCTTCACAGAATGGCCTTCGTGAACTGCCGTCGACCAGCAGCTTCCGCTCCGCTGCTAATGCCGCCTCCCGCGCACCTTTGTCGAGCCCCACACCGTCTACCATGTCATTCGGCATCAAGGAGCGTCGTGAGCGTTCTACGACCTCTCTGAACTCGGGTGGGCATAGCTTGGGTTCTCAGCGTTCGTCCATATCTTCTGATCACCATGGCTTCCAACCGTCACAACGCCTTGCTGAAGCCGGAGCGGTTGGAGACCGCTCTGCCGACGTGTCTGCTCGTACAGCTGCGGTTGGCTCAACAGATCCTACCGTGATCCATGCCATCACACAGACGATGATAGGTGAATTCCTCTACAAGTACACGCGACGCACGATCGGCAAGGGACCCGGAAATTCCAGGCATAAGCGCTTCGTTTGGATCCACCCCTATACGCGCACTCTGTACTGGAGTTCAGCTGACCCGGGCTCATCCAACGTTGCCGAGTCAAGTGCCAAGAGCGGTATGTAAATGTTTGCATGATCTTGGACGCAACTCAAATGCCATATCCGCGTTGCAGCATATATCGAAGGTGTACGATCCGTCCTTGACCCCAACCCTATGCCTCCTGGTATCCATCAATACAGCGTAGTGGTGTCTACGCCGCAACGCGAGATGAAGTTCACTGCGCCAACGAAAGATCGGCATGATATCTGGTTGAATGTGCGTCCGAATTTCTTTCGGTCATGGACTCATCATAACTGATATCACTTCACCTAGGCGTTGAAGTATCTGCTGACTCGTCCGAGTGCCATCCCAGCGAATTCACCGGGCGGCCCCGTCGCAGCACCTCTGAGTCCGATGTCTATCGACAGAGAGCTGCCAGATGATGAACCGTCTGTTCGTCCAAACGTCCTGGCTAGCCCGCAGAGCCAACGTAGCACTCGGACAGGCAGAACGGCGCTGAGTGCGGACTCATGGAACGTGACTCCCCGTGGCCAACGGAGTCGTTCACAGATATCGCTTGGTGGTTCGATCGGCAAGCGCGCCGGGACTCCGGCGGCAGAGTATCTTCGTTGGAGCGAGCGTGGTGAGCAGGAGCTGCTGCACAGTCCTACGAAGGACTATGAGCACATCCCTGGTCCAGACGACGGGGAATTAGACTTCGAGCTGCATGACGAGACCATGTCTGACGGCGGCTTCGAAGGCTTGGAGAATGTGCGGGCTTGCTGTGATGGGAGGCATACGGTGGGACGTTCGGGGATACCTGACCACCACCATCACCACCATCATCACCACGACCACGATCATCTTCACCGCGAACCATCTCGTACGTTGGATCAACACCTCCATGCGGCACCGAAAGAGATGTCCCGGCCATCTTCGCCGGCATGGTCATTCCGCTCTCGGGCAGGTAGTTCCACCTCCCACGAAGGTGCAGGCTTCTTCTCGCGGTTTGGGACAAAGCGGTCAACGAGAGCTGTACAAGGTGTATTCGCTGGGGCACAGGAGCAATATTAAGGCTTGATAATGGTCACTGTATCGTATCTGCATTTTATTGGAAGGTCGCGCGCTGCTATCGTCTGCTTACTCGAAGTCCTTACATTCATTTAGTCTCGTACTTCTTGTCCATACCATCACCGTTCCTTCAGGCTTTCTAACATGCATGTACCCAGTTATGTTATTACTCGACGATGCGTTATTGATCAGGCCACTCCTTGAAATTCTATGGTACCAGTGTGTTGGATTGTATGTGCTCGAATAAGCTTCGGACTGCATACCTCATTACTATGTGCCGCGCCAACAGCCTAGACAGTATTATACTAATTGCGCGCCGACGTTGAGTACGTTGAGTCGGGAGCTCGGGGCAAGGGAGCAAAGGACGCAGGCTCAACTCAGCCCTTTTGGCTCAATCGCGCTGTCGACTGGGCGGGAGTGAAGCAAATGCCTCAGACCACGTTAGTACTTACGCGGTGTACTTCCACCGTGATGCAGCGGTTCATTAGGCTCCTTTGCAGACCAGAAAGCCGACTGTCTCGTTCGAATATATGGTACACCCGCCGGCCACGGAGACGAACCGACACAAGGCTCTTTTGGGCTAGTCAATGCAGAGGCGTTATACGCCCGGATCCGAGTCAGCGCTGCCCCATAACGTGCAATGCGTTGAGATGCTGACTCTGTTGCGGATGAGACTTGGAACGGCGAGCGGAACTCGGCATTAGGCTTTGCGTAGACCTGACGTCGTGCACATGCAACTTGAAGGATGGCGTTGTTGACCGCCTAGAGAAAACTGGCTTCAAGGCGAGGGGTTTCTACGGAGCACAATCAACTGTGGTACGAGCCCTCAAATTGGTTTGCAGCCAATCGGGTGTGTCACAGAAATTTCCAGTGCGGTCTGAGACTTCGAAGGTCTCCCTTTCCGATGCAAGCAGTTCACGCGCGGGGAGGATTTCCAATACCCGGGGAGTTGGGCACGGGTATGCCGCGTCTACTTATGGGACGAAGATGCATGTCGGCACACCGTCCACTTGCGCCCTGACAATAATCGTGTCGGACTCACCCGAGCTGCGAAGGACCATTGTACACGACGAGACGGCCAGAAAAATCCGGAAAGTCCTCGGACGGGGAACACCGCCTGGCCCCTCGCGGGGTGCAGAATGTTGCGCAACATTCTTGTCGAATCGGAGACGGGATGCCGTCCATTCTCAATCCTCCACGCGCAGGAAGGGATCTGCCGAGAGACGTTCGTGCGCGCACTCTCCTCGATACGGCAACTTGCCAGGGAACATCAGAGCTATTCAGTGGGCGCCGAAATTGAGGGCGTTCCGTCGCTGGCCCGTCGTGCCTTGCGACAAGATCGCAGTCGACGCGTTCCTCTTGGCAAACTCAAGTCAATTTATGAATTGTCGCTGAGATTGGGAGCCTGGGATCGCCGCGGATGGTCAGGAGGGACCGGGGTAACAAATGTAAGTTAATCGAATGCTTCTTCACAACGTGTGTGTGCTGACGACCGTTCATTTTGCTCTGAGGCTCCCGTACAGACGGTCGTTCATGCCGTGGATCTATTAAATCCACGTCAAGATCAGTAGCGCTTGCCTTCCACCTGTACGGTTCGTCTCCATTAAACCTACACTTAGGAGGATCGATCCTTGCCGACATACGGCATAGCCTAGCAATCAAAGCTTCGCGGAGGTTTGTGGACTCAATACGTCCGGCCCTTTGTAAAACCCGCCAGAAGTAACTCCAATTGAGCTGAGAATTTCTTTTGGACTCACTAGGGAGTCCCGAACCGCTCATCGCCAGTGGTCTGGGGGTTGCGGCGGCACAGTCGCTACATTGACCTTGAGCTGTTCAATGCTTTTGCGGAATGCTGACGAGGGTAGAGACCTGGCCCTGCAATCATGAAGTTGTGAGGGAGATCGGGCATGAGCTGGCATCGTGGGATCCTTGTCACGGTCAGGAAGAGTATCTACGAGTAGGCTAAAAGATGACCCTTTCGTTGTCTCCGAGGCTAGTAGCGCATTATGCAGAGGCGAAGAAGTACGAACCTGCAGGAGGAGGATGATCCCTACTTACCGGGATTTTGCCGGGCGGTACTCTGCCGCCAGTATATTCTATCTTGCTTTAGGCCGTGCCAATGCAATCGAAGAGAGCTAGGTTCGACAGGCCGAGCGACGGCACAATTCAATCCACAAGCAGTACCAATGTTGTCGACACGTGGGCGTACTTACAGGTTTAGTAAGTATGTAAGGTAATTCTCCTCCCGGCGGTCAGTCGTTCTGATGACAAATCATGATATCGCCACTGATCCAGATCGAACGATCGCCGCGACGGTGGCGCGACTCGGAGGTCCTACTCGAATTCTGTGTGCATGCTACAACTCAGTACTCAGTCCCAGTGAGAACGTGCAAGATCGCCTGCCATTCCCTGCCATTCCCAGCTGTTCCCGCTCCACCCCGCTCCACCAAACGCTGCGAAACGAAGGGAATGGCCATTTGTCCGATTAACAGATGGGTTTCTGTTCCCTGTATGTTCTCTTCAATTCGTTTCGAATGCATGTATGTTGCGATCGAATGGCAGCAATTGGCATCTGTTTAATATACGAGCTCTGTATCACTCGAATCCGTGCCCAAATTGTAATATAATTCGATTTTCACGGAATTTATTCTACGCGTCTCGTAGCAGTCCGAACGTACACTATGCGCGTGAGTAGCCATGATGGGGCGGTCGCATTTGGATGCAGCCGGACGGATACCTACTCGCTGTCCTCCCCGCTCGTTTTCCTCTCTGCTCGCTGGCGCTTTCCCTCCGGACACGCTCCCGCCAATTGCTCGCACAGGCCTTCACCCGCAGCCGTGAGCACTGCTCGCTCCTGTCCACACGCATTCTCACCTTCCCGTCTCTGTGCCTGTTCCCGCAGCGTGCTGGTCGACTGCATTTGCACGCGGGGCACTGGCCCTACGTGCTCGCGTTCGGCGCGTGATGTGCAGCGCATTACCGTACGCCCATTCTTCGCTCACGCGCACGCCGTCCGTACGCCGGCCGTGTCTGCACGCTGGGCAGTTGCCAGTGCGCTCGCGGTCGACGTATGCGTTGTGCTACACGTCGTTACGCCCTATGCTTGCGGTCAGCTAGCTCGCTGGCGCGTCTCTGCACTCACCTTCCTTCGCCCGCAGTCAGCTCGTGGGCTGCGTCTGCACGCATGGCATTCGCCCTGCGTACTCGCCGTCGACGTGTGTCGTGCTGCGTGACGACACGCCCTATGCCGACCCATTCGCCTACCCGCCTGCCTGCCAGCTCACCGGTCTCCCCACTCGTCCGCTCTCCCGCCCATCCACCCGCTCTCTCGCCCGTCCACCAGCCTACCTACCCACTTGTTTGCGTGCTCGATGTATGTTCGTCGGCCCTATCTATGTGCTGGGCATTTGCCCAGCACTCACGCGGTCGGCGTGTATGCTGCCGCTCGCCCGCCCGCCTGCCACCCGCTCGTTGACTCGTCCGCCCACGGCCGTCGTCGTGCGCGTCGTACCGCACGTCGCCTGCGAGGATCAATCACACATACCTGTTAAGTATGAGCGCACAAGGACTCGAAGAAGTTCAGGGGAAAGGTGGTGGTACAGATTCAAAGACGTCTCGACCTCGACATGCGTGAAGTGCATCGTCAGTGACGTCGTGGGGAGAGTGGTCACGGGACCGCAAGCCGGATTGCAGTGCACATTGGACAATTGGGCCATTGGCAAGCGGGAAAATTTTCGGATTGAGCGAAAGCATTCATTTGGACATTTGAACATTTTGAACTGCGGGACACCCGGGATTTGTGAAAGTGTCAAATCGTGGAAGCAGTTTATGGGCTTGCGATCGCGCGGTTCGAATGCGGCAACATACACGAATCAACGGGAATATAATTTGCTGACAGGCGCTGACAGCAACACACAGGGATTACTGAGAATCGAAGGGAATCTTGCACGTTCTCACTGGGACTCAGTACTTACCTACTTGCACGCAAGGCCCTCACTGTCGAGTGCTGTACCAGCTACACTCAGGTCATGCAACGGCAGCCGGCTACTCAAGCTCGAACTACCGAAGATCGAAGCGCCTCGCGTTGACTACCTCTGAGTTCTGAGTTCTCGGAGCTATGGAAATTTCCTTCGGATCCAGGGACCAGAAGTCAAGCACCCTGGGCGCCGTTCCACCGCCGGCGCGCCACTTTTGCATCACGAGTACGTACCTTTCTCAACAGTGCATTGTGCAACGATGATGCCAGTGGTGAGCCATGCCGGCGAAGGGCTACTGGTAAGTACACAGCTCCGAGTCAGACCTTTGTGGCTTGCGTGCCGATATTCTGCCACATCATCGTGCTAGAGACCACGGCATATAGGTAGAACGGGATTCATTTGCAACTCCAAGCACTTGTTCTCTTTGAGGCCAGTTCCTTGTGCAGCTCCTTCCAGATGGATTGCCGTGAGCCACAGGGGCCGCCGGTGCGTCGCGTAGCTTTCCTGGAGCCTGTCGGTCCATCATTGGAAACACACGAGGTGGCGATGATGATACCCGCTCAAGTCCGCTGGCACCGAGTTGGAATAACTGCGCTCTCTGTTGCAGCATAGATATAATGGTCCGATCAATTTTGCAGGTACCATTGATTCCGTGCATCCCGTCCTCCCAATGTCCTCCCTCTGTGTTCCGGTCGAACAACTCAGTCAACTGCGAGTGTCTATCCGCGTGCTCAAGTCGGGTGGATTCGCTATCAGCTTCGAGCCGCATACTGGCGGTCAACCGACATTCGGTAAGTAGATTATTTATACGCCATACTATGTTCCACGTCCCTGAATACTGATGTCCACTTAGATTCAATAGGTCAGATCTGCCCTCCATCGCCGTATACCGTCCAAATCGAAGCAGTAGAAGATCACCAAGGACATGTTCTGCAAGTCTGCAGTTTCCCCAACCGAACCGCGCTGCCAGGATCATCGACGCAAACAGCACAGGCGGACTCATGTGGGTTCAATAGCTCAGTCTCGACGATGTCTACAATGGGTAACACGCTCGACTTTCTTGCACGCGACAACGGTAGTGAATGATATTGATTCTAGAAACAATTCCCACCGCAAATTACAACCTACCTCCAGTAGACAGTCTGTCGGGAGCCTTCTCAGGTACTCGCGACTAGCACACTTATCAATTTGATTTGAGCATACTCAAAGATTGATACTTACTAGAATTCGACTTCGCCTCCATGGAGCCGGACACCCAACCATACAGCAATAGTTCTCTGGTATCCGACTGTTTCCTTAGTGACAGTGAGTAATTTAACAGAGGAACGGCGGGCTAAGTGTTCTCATGCAAGTGCACTTCGTCAGTGCAGGCACAGCCAGCGCCGATGCCCAGTGAGCAGAGAACCTACGCAAATACCTCGGTCGGCAGCAGTATTAACGCACTCGCTGGCCCGTCGACCCCTATAGCCTCCATGGCGCTCTGGATGCATCCGGACTTCCCGATATCGTCGCAGACCGGCGGTCAGGTCGCGGATGGCAGCTCAGCCGTCTTCGTCGACTCATCACACCCAACTCTGGGCCCGTCGTCCACGTCTACCCCTTCGACTCCGTCGGACTCCGAGTCGGAAACCTCGTTGGCGTCGGGGCGCCGCAAACGCACCTACTCCTGCCCCAAGTGCCCGCGGCGCTTCACGAGCGAGTACACGCTCAAAGTGCACCTCCGCGCGCACACGCCCAAGCAGACGAAGGCGATACCATGCATGATGGGCTGTCAGGAACACTTCTCGCGCCAGCATGACCGCCTGCGCCATGAGGTGACTAAGCATGGGCGGGTCTGCGAGTGGGTCTGCGAGCAGTGTCGCAAGTTCTTCTCCTCAAAACGGACGCTGTCAAATCATAATTGTAGAACTAGCGGAGGTTTCACGCGGTGGGAGATCTAGTTGTTGACGCTCCCCAGATGGCTGTCCATTTTTGATATCATCTTCCTTGTCACATATTGGAACAGTGGTCATGCATCGACTCTACGCTACTGGTGAGCATGATGCTGGAGGTGTACTAACAGATAACATTCACAAGGCAGTCTCTGCGATCTGGGCGACACCGATACAGCTCCGTGACGCCGTCTCCCCCCCACGCACGGTACACTCATTCCCAGCGATCAAGAATGAGTCGCCGTCAACCCCAGACGTTCAAGGACGAGGTCATCCGAGAACGAGGGGCATCTCTCCACATCGTCATCGTAGTCCTTCGCCGTGACTTTCAAGCCGGCCAGTGCGTCCTTCCGATCCCGAGCGGCAACCTGCTAAATTGTGGCGAGCTGATTGAAGTGTCGATCGTCAAGATGTCAAAGATGTCGGGCTATCTAATGGTATCTATGTTGTTTCTTCTATAGTGTACTCGACTACTCCTCTCAGGTTCCCGTGTATATGACCGTCCAAAGGCATTGCATAACGCGCACTTCAAGACGAGCATGCAATTTTAGAGCAAGATGTGGTTGCAGTTGCACTGCCATATAGGTGACGTAATCGGTCAACCTGTGAGTCGAGACAGGATCGATTCGACGTGCTTGACCCGTCACTTCTAGAGACCTGAAGTATGTACTCACATTGTAGCAACTGTTAAATGTTCCTAAGCTGAAGCGCTGAACGCCCACCACCGCGGTTAGCAGCACAGAATCCACACGCTGCCCGGCGGCTGCCGCGCGTCTAACGGTATCCATATGTCAAGTCAATTGGGACGTGTAGACGTCAAATCCTGACGCTCTCTCATGTGAGTTCTCCATTTTCAACTTCAGGAAGACTCGTCTACGAGGCGTCCTCAAAAACTCGACATCTTACACTGCAACATCGCTCTGTGGTGATGTACACTGGCATACATATGAGTTCACTTTCAAATGACGACGTTTTCACCTCGTTCCAAGTTCCCGAATATTCATCTAATGTTCTTTCATAGATTGAGCTAAGATGGCAGCACTCAGACAGCACCAGGACAGCAATTGCGAACTGTCACACACACGTGGTCATTACACCCGATGGTCTCGGGCTGTTATCATCGTGGAGACGCCGGCGGCCAGGCAAACGACGACAATGGTATCGTAACTCAAAGTGGTATGTGTTTACATTGCTGAATACCGTGCGGCCAAACCTTCCAGGCACTGGTATCCCTCATTGAGAAGGTGATGGGGGAACAACATACTCGTTTCAAGGGATCGATGATCAATTCCACTGCAAGACAAGCGGCAAGCAATCAAGTATGTATATACATACTTAGCACACCGGTGACCGACGGCATCATCCAACAGCTTCGGCCCTTTCGCCACTATCGGGAGCGAACTCGTGACTACCTATCACTTCCGCGTGAACTTCCTCCGGGAGGGCGGGTCGACATGACCTAGTCAACTCAATAGCGTCGTCCGAAATCATCCAGCTGTACGGCCCCAAACGGCTTTTGTGGGTTCCCAGTTGTCTCCGGGCATTGCGATTGGTACGGTACATCTTGACGCTTCGTGTGTGCAGCGTAATCACCGCGCGGGCTTACAGGAACCGGTACCCCGATAGCCGGGACTCTTGGCTTACCCCAGAATCTCTTCGCTCAAGATACTTGGGCTACTTAGTCTTGACGAGGAACTCTGACGACTGCGGAACCGTTCGAATTGGTGTGACTAGTGGCAATATTCTTCAAGAGGTATGTCGTCGACGTGAACTCCCGTCCTATACAATGCTGAGGCAAATCCCCTCTAGCTCCCTCCCTATGTCGTACAGTCTTCTCCTTCTAAGCGGCACAGTGATCGCCACACTGTTATGGAGAATGTCCATATACGTGCGCTTGCTCATCGCTAGTACACCGCTGTCCCTTCTCCCCGGTCCTCCAAGGGAGTCATTCTGGAATGGTGACATTGTATTCGCCAGATCGATCGTTGGCGCCGTCATTCACAATTTGGCACATCGTTTTCTAGGAAACCTAAGGCAATACCTTGCTCGGCATGCCGAAGACTTCCAGAGACATGTCGCTGTCGATTTCGGTCCAGTCGTCAAAATGTCTGCATATCTTGGTGTACGCTGATTGATCATCACTGTGATTCAATCGTCTCCATTGACCAAAAACCTGCCTGATTGTGCCTTCCAGCGTCCTCTTCTATATGTCTCCGATCCGAGAGCCCTTCATAACATTCTGATCAAGGAGGAGCATATCTTTCAAGAACAAGAGGTATTCATATCGTACGTACTCCATCGTTTGAGTCTACCACGGCAATCTTCTAAACAATGATATCAGCTCTAATCTGAGGCTATTCGGGCCGTCGCTACTGGCTACATCCGGTAGATACTGCATGGATTCGCTTACGGTCTGCGTGTTAACAAGCAGGTACTCACACAGGCCAGAACCACGGTAAACAACGCAAATTATTAAATCCCGTCTTCTCAATCAACCACATGCGCCACATATTACCATTGTTTTACACTGTATCTCATAGGGTGAGCCGTCCCAGGGCTACGGCGCCTGACAATGAACACTCAACAAGGCTTCGGTATGTAGCTCAGAGAGGCGATCACTGCCCGAGTACAAGAAGGCCCGCGAGAACTCGACGTATTGTACTGGATGGGCCGTGCTTCGCTCGAACTCATCGGCCAGGGAGGCCTCGGGCACTCCTTCGACCCACTCATTGAAGACCGCGAAGACCCGTATGGCCAAGCAGTCAAAGCGTTGATGTGCGTTCCCCGTCTTCTTACTATCCCGCCCCAAGTCACTCCGACACTGAGACACATTTATGCTTTGTTTCGGTCCTGCAGACCAAACTTTGGCCGGGTGCTACACCTGCGGTGGCTCGCCGTCCTCGCGGACAAGTGGAAGGTGCCGAAGCGGCTACAGCGCGCTGTCGTACAGGTGTTTCCGACAGACTCTGCCGCCCGCAGACTTATGGATGTTGTCGACACGATGGACGAACAATCGCGGATGATATACAACATGAAGAAGCGCGCATTTGACACGGGCGATGCAAAGGTGGTGAAGCAAGTTGGAGAGGGTAAGGACATCCTGAGCGTCCTGAGTAAGTCGGCTGTGGTTCAAGTCCAATGCACAAGCTGATAAAATAATGAAGTGCGCGCGAACGCGAATGCGGACGTGAACGAGCGACTCCCAGAGGAGGAGGTCATTGCGCAGCTGTCGTGCGGCCTATGATGTCTCGGACACCGTTTACTTTGGCTTACTGACTGACCATGTTAGCACGCTTATCTTCCGCCGCGATGGACACAACGTCCAACACGCTCTCTCGCATGTTGCAGACGCTAGCGGAGCACACAGACGTGCAGGAAAAACTGCGCCAAGAACTCTTGGACACCGGCGCGGCGCATGGGATGTCGTACGAACAATTGAACCAGCTCCCGTATCTTGATGCCGTGTGTCGGGAGTCGCTTAGACTGTGAGTAGTGAGATGCGGACACGATTATGTGGGCCGAGGGCACTGATTGTGCATGCACACAGGCATCCTGCAGGTGGAAACAGGTTCAGAGTGTAAGCGTTGCACCGTGTTTCTGCGTCACACACCACTGGCAGTTGACTTAAGTGATGGGCCAAACAGGGCTGTCGCCGATACCGTCCTTCCTCTGTCTCAGCCTGTCACCACTCTGAAGGGTGAGGTCATGTCAGAAGTCCCCGTCCCGAAAGGTACCGAGATCCTTGTCGGTGTGATGGGTAGCAACTTGAACAAAGCGTTTTGGGAGAGGATGCTCTCGAATGGAAACCCGAGCGCTGGTTGTCCCTGCCATCTACTGTTACGGACGCTCGGGTTCCAGGAGTGTATTCGAATTTGTGCGTTCCGGATCGTAGATGTCTGGAAAATGTGCTGACGGATCATTCAGGCTAACTTTCATCAGCGGAAAGAGGGCGTGCATGTACGTCCGCGATAACAACTCAGTCAGTTCGCTAAATCTTCCGCACAGAGGCTTCAAATTGCTGAAATGGAGATCAGTGAGTTGCACGGTTGAGCTATCAGGCGATGACTTATTCCGCGAGTAGAGGTGGCGATGGCAGTGCTGGTATCCGCATTCACCTTCGAGTCGACCGACAAGCCGATCTTATGGACCACCGCCAACATCATGTTCCCCACGGTCGGGAAGAGCAGCACCAGGCCGGAGCTTCCTCTCAGAGTAGGACTCTACAAGCCTATCTGATTGACGCGACTAGGTGCTCGCTGCACAGTGTGACTCCGAGCCGATGTACTTGTCATGTTGGCCCCGGGGCATCCGAGTCCGAGTCCGAGTCCCTCCAGTACATCCTCCACCCGGAACTTACTTATGCACAACTGAGTTTTTCTGCGAGGACGCCTGCACGATACCTCTCAGGCTGGTACTAGTAAGTAATAAACTGAAGAACGAAGAACACTGAAGAGCGAGGAACCGAGAGATCAGTCACGTGATCGTGTTGATTGGTACTCAGTCGCCAGTGACTGTTCCAGTCAGCGTTTCGTCCTTTACAAGTTACAATCCACCCATCCTCCACTCCTCCTCCCCGCGACGCCCCCACGCCATGTCGACTGTTAATGAAGAGGAGGTGAACCCCTACGAATTGCTTGGAGTGACCATGGAGTCTACCGAGCAGGACATACGAACCGCCTATCGTAGGGTCTCATTGAAGGTCCATCCCGATAGAGTGGGTATTTCCATTCAATGTTGTGTTGCTCGCGTTTTGAACGTCGCCCTCTGACTCAAGTCTCTCCACGAAGAATCGCGGTAACCCAGATGCAGGTAATGTCTTCGAATACGTCCGTTCGCTGACATGTTACTGATGAGCCGATGTTGCAGCACGGAAGTTCCACGAGCTCAACCAAGCGTATGAGCTGCTACTGGATCCGCTTCGGCGGATGGCCCTCGACGCCAAGGTGCGCCTGAAGGAGGCGCGCAAGACTCGCTTCGCGTCGTACGACGCCAAACGCAAGGGCCTCGTGGAGGAGCTTGAGGCACGCGAACGCGCATTCAAGAAGGCACGGGTGGAGAAGGAGGAGGGAGAGCACGCCCGGTGGAGAGAGAATGAACGCATCATGGAGGAAGGGCGGAGGTTGAGGGAAGAGAGGGAGAAGGAGCTGCGAAGGAGAGAAGAAGAGGCATTGAGAACCGAGAGAGAGGCTGCAGGAGAGGATGAGCCACCTGAGGTTGGTGCGTGTCTCAGACTTTCAGATGACGATGCCTCGGAACTAACACGCATGCTGTTTCCACAGGGGATTTAGACACGACCGTTCGCCTCAAGTATTCGTTGTCCTCACATCCATCGCTTACGACGCCGGCCAGCCTCGCGGCGCTCATGTCGCCTTTTGGCCCAATTGACGAAGCCTCGGTCAAACTCATCCTCAAGCCTTCGCCGCCAAAGAAGCCAAAGCGCGGTATCGCACTTGTACCGTTTAAACAGATCGGCGGTGCGTTCGCCGCCGTGTGCGCAAGCGGGCGACCAGAGAGCGGATTGGCGGACGTCGAGGTTGGGTGGGCGGAGGACAAGGAGCCAGAGCTCATCGGGTGGCTGAAGAAGAAAGGCCAACTCGGGACTGACGGCAAAGCGAGCACGACGAAAGGCAGGGACGATGCAAGACGTCCGTCGGATAGCACTCCGCAGCCCACGCCTGTTGGTGCAGAGTCCTCGACGTCAGATGCACCACCAGGGACCGACTCTGGGACACCCTTTTCCTCGTTCCCCTCGACTTTCGTAAGTGTGCACCTCATTTCTACCGTGCTGCGTTGCTGATATACTTGTTTGCAGCCGAGCTTTGACGCACCCCCGAAGTCTTCCGCCAAGCTCGCTGAGACGGGCCTCGATTACGAGTCCCTGACCCTTATGCGAATGCGTCAGGCCGAGCGCGCACGATTGGAACGCGAACTTCGGGAACGTGAAGCGGCTGAAGGCGATTGAAGATTCCTACACGACGCGGTCGTGTGTACACATGTGTATATTGTTCGCTCAACGATGAGCCCTACCGGACCTCCACTAGGCTGTGCTTGTTGTAGTAGTATGGGCCGTGAACGTTTGAACTCGGGCACATTGCGTCCTATGCTAAGCAGGATAATCAACGGAGCTGTGTAGACGTTGCGCAGTGCGCTCCAATGCATTGCGGTCGTTACAATTGACATCACAATGTTCCTAGGACTCCGTGGCAACCTACCTCGTGCTACATAAGATCCTCAGAGAATCAGCGTAGAGATGTGTTCCCCACAGACTCGTCTTCGCATAGACTCAGCTCAGGGGGTGTAGCAGGTCCGAGGCCAGAGCCTTCAGTTCCCGTTATCTGCATCAGCAACGACAGCCGTGGGCAACGTACGGGTTATTAAAGCCCGGCAGGCTTTGAATATCTGCAAGGACCAGCATAAGTCCGAAGGACGAGAAACGCTCGGGGCATGATTCGCCACAGCACTCGCGGTTCAATTAGGGTGTGGAAGGGACTGTGACGAAGTCATTTCACGTCCACGACGCCGACGATGGGTCTGTACGATACTCACCGTCGCGGTGTCAGCGCCACACAAGCCGATGCCCACTTGGGCTCATTTCAAGGGAGGGAAGAATAAATCATGCAAGCTTGCTTGCAGAGTGCGCATGCAGACTGCCATTCAATGTCATAAGGCTTGATCGCGAGCTCAGTGTCTCCCGCCTGCTCCGTATTTTGACGGTGGCCGGTATACATTCACTATCCATAATAATCATTGCCGCGTCTAGATGTCCGTCGGAGTATATGCTACACACGCTACCACGGTGCCGACTTGAAGCTACTGCGATTGTTATTGAACGAAGTGCCCCCGGTGAGCTAATAACTCGTGTGAGCCGTGCCACCACCCGATTACCTGTGCAACGTACCACCGTGTTAATCTGCTTGTGTACCAGGCATAGATCTGTACATGAAAGACGTCAGACGCACATTCGCTGGACGACTCAGCAGACTCACAGTCAAGATACGACATCGCCGCGTTATTCCTGTCCTCCACTAGCATGTCCGCGAACTCGAGCTCCGCACCGTCCATGTTCTGCCGCGCGATGGATAGCTTGGGCGTCCACCCCCTCTGTGCGTGCCGGTAAGCAATAATGTTGTGCACTTGCTCTGACAGCCGTGTTGGGAGTACCGGGAGTTGAATCTGCGAAGAGCGGCGTCAACAGCTATGCCGCCCACGTACTTGAAAATGCGTACCATGTTCGGGTCCGTATGCAAGAAGTCGTCAACATCCAACAGGTCCTTCAACAACTGCGGAGATGCATCTGAGCCTATCCAGAGCACCAAAAGCTCCTCGTTGTCTACAAAACGCGTGAGCCCTCCGGGACGGCCCACAGAACGAGAAGCAAACCTATGAGATAGATGCCGTACGATTCCATGAAGATGTAACTGTCTCGCATGAGCCCCGGCAACCGAATCAGACCTGTCTGCGGGTCCGGCATCGCGGCTCGCATAGTGAGGTCGTGCAAAGCCATGAGGCGGGGGTGCAGATGTTGCATCGTTGCTCGAGCGCCCATCGCCATGATCTTGTGCGCATGGTACACCCGCACGTCGGTCACCACATTCTGAGCTGGTAACCCATCAGGACAGAAGCGAAGCTAAAAGGTGGGTTCTCAATGTACCTTTGAGTGGTCTTGACTTCATAATCGCCAAGATGTACAGAGGCAGCGCTCGGAAGGCTTCAGGGATGATAAGCTGTGTATGAAGTGAGCAATATCCTGATACAGAACGGACCTCAGACTCACCTGGGAGGCGGGTGCAGACGCCGCACAGTACTTGCGGTACGCCAGCAAGATGGCTGCGCACTTGTCGGTCAGGTACTCTTGAATCTTCGCGATCTTCTGAGAACGCATTTTATGTATGCCTACATACCCGTCATTCCCTCGTACCAACGACAAAACCGTAGCGACCTACCTTCCCTCACCAAATGGCACACCACGGCGTCCATGTCCGCGAACCTGAACACGTTCCCGGCCATGCCAGCGACCTGGATACCAAGATTGCACACCCGCACGCGGCGCTCGCCAGTGACAGTCGTGTACAAGACCGCACTCTGAAGGAACGCGAACTCTCCTTCGGCAAGGGATCTGGTATGCTCCAGGACGACCGAGATAGCCTTGTCCGCGTCGAGCGTGCCGAAGGTTAGATCTGACGTGGGGGGCTCGTAGAAGTTGCCGTAGTGCTGTGCGATGCGCAGACCTGGCAGAGGCTACGCATGAGCACCGTGTCCCACATACGATGGCTGACGAACCTTGTGAGCAGCGGACCTTCATGAGACACGAGTACCCGGTCGTCCGCAGTAACAATCGTCTGAGCTCGGAGTGGAGGACCAACCCGTCGCGTACAGGATCAAACCGGGGGTGGAAGTAGAGCTGACCGCCGGTAACCGAGGAGACCACCGCTTCGCGAGTCAGCGTCAGCAACTGACACAGTACGATGACGGCCGCGCTCACAGATCGATGCGAGGTCGACAGGCCGGCTGTTCGCAAAGAATATGTTCACGCCGATGCCTTCCTCCGCACACTGCTCGCCCAGTTCCTGCCAATCCTCGTGCCGCGGCGTGAAGATCGTCTTCTCTTTTTCCGTGCCGATCAGGACGGACATGTCCTCTGGCGTCGTCAGCGCTCCAAGGCCGATCGTAGGGATGACACCAGGGAAGACGATCACTTGGCCACCCTTTCCAGCCTGCCATCGTCAATGAGCACGACCAGCTTCTACGAGAGCAAATACGTACGAGTGCGGCTAAGCATGCAGCTAACGCGGACCCCAGCGCGGCTTCGGTTTCGAGGAAGCGGTTACTCGTGTCACCTAGCGTGGTGAGCAGGTTCGTGATGACTCGTCTAAACGACTGTCAGCGCCCGGACCTAAGGAATTGACAAATACTGACTGTGAGTCTTGAATGTCGGCGAAAAGGCCATCTCGAATGGGCACAAAAATGTCGTCCAAGTCCGGCAGCACTAGCATGCAAGGATTGTCGGCTCCGCGTGGCTAAGCTTGCAGCATCCAAGCGTCAAGTCAGCTCGACTTAAGAGGGAAGCGAACGCGTACTGAGAGGTCGTAGAAATGTACCGAACGGTCGTACGAGAGGATGCAGACTTTGCTCTGGGAGGGGAAGCAGGGGTCGACACGCGTCCCGTCTTCCGCATCATATCCGTAGAGTAGGTCCAACACCTGCAACGACGCACTTCGCGTGAAGCCGGAGGTCATGGCGTCTTGCGAGACATCGAATGCGAAGACGTAGTGCATCGGCTCTGGTGGTCTCTTCTCGGACGTTGACGTGGGGACTACCGGCTGGTACAGCGCCTCTATTCGTGGTTCTGACTGAGGAACCCAGTAGTCTTTCGGCACCGCGAAGTCAACTGTGCCCTTGTTCAGTTCTGGTCTCTGTAGATGATCCAGTCGTGTCATGTTCGCGTCGAGGTTGCAGAAGTACTCCGACGCGACTGCAGTGCATTCTCAGGTGCATTGCCACTTCAATAGATGGGTACACACGCACCTTCGGTTTCATGCGAGCACAGATTACACCTCCACCGCATCCCTCCAGCTACCCATTTGCACCACGGGTTGATGTACCCTCGACACTTTGCACACCGCGCAGGCCCGACGTCGCCGGTGTCAACAAGAGGGATGGGCTCTTCCCTCGGATCCTGGTCTGCAAGCGGGTGAATTATTGCGACCAGCGGTACCTCACATTCCGAGGCGAGGCGGGAGGTGCTGGGTAGATTCCATGTCGATACGCGGACAAACCTGGGGGACGAGTTGCCTGCGTGGCCAGTCAGCCTGTGAGGAGACGCATTTGGTAGTAGACAGGTTTGGTGATACAGTAGTTTGCATAATGGTTGTCACTTCGCGTTTTCCGAGGTACGGGTGGACTGTGGCTCCCCGCTCCAAACTGCCACGGAACACACTGACAGAACAATTATAGCACCTGCGCCCTTCGTCCGAGTGGTTCGGGATAAGTACCTGGTGTCGCGCTGGTTACCCTCCATACTTTGTGGTAAGGATGCAGGCTAAGTGCCATGAGTACTGGGATCGAGGTTGAGAGAATACTGTCGAGGACTCACTCTGGACAAACAATGGGACTGACCAGCTCTGGTGGTGCGTCGGGGCCAGCCGTAGAGGACCAAATCTTGTCGCGCGCGTGTGCGACAAACATTATGCAAACGACTGTAACTCTGAATTCCACGTCACCACCAGACCGCAGCTCCGACGGGGCCACTTTTCCCTTGGATATACAGCGGGCGACACTGGTCGACCAACTCCTCGACGACCAGACCTCAGCCCCACCTCGACTGTTCAATCCAACTCCGACAGTCGTTCCCAAAACCCTCTAGTCCGCACCTTGGTCAATGGCGACATAGTCGGTCGTGGATAGAGGCACATGTCCTCCAGGAAGTGTTCCGAATGGCTGGTCGTCCCATTGCTCGCGGTCGATCTCAATTGCGTCGATGGGCGAGGGAATGGACTGCGGGTCGATCGCCGCGCGCAGGCCTGCAACAGAAGCATCATAATGAGTCAGGGTTGTGAATGCACTAGTCAAAGCGCTACAGACCTTTGTATGAGAGGCCAGCACTGTGCGGTGGCTGCTGTATTGGCGAAGTAGGAGGCAGCGGACCCATGGGTGAGCGAAGATGGAGGAGGAAGGTATAGACGCCCGACGTAGCATTGATTCGAATGTACCATATCGGGCTTGTTTGTGACCAAGGGCTTTAGAACCAAACAACCGCTTCGCTCCAGGTCATCGCTCATGTAGTACACTAAGACTTATACGAACTTAAGAACATGTTTTCGCCAGCGGAATAAATATCGCAACACTGCAGTCATCCATAGATCGTATGGTCCACCTTCACAATGTCCTCGCCTCTCTCACAGCCTGTCTTCATGCAGACGGAGAACATGCATTGTCAAGGGCGTACACACCATCTACTATGGGCTTGACTTTCCCTGGGTAATCAGACCCGTATGGGCGACCGACGAGCTACTGGAGCCCAGCGGGACCAGTCACCTCCTGCGATATACCAACAAATTCGCTCCGGATCATCGCATTCATGCCTAAAGCACACAATTCTGGTAATATTCATTGTGAACCTAGCGTGCAAGACACATCAGGACTAGCAGAAGCCCAGCGCACCTCCACGTTTGACCAAATATCCGAGCCACCTTGGGCGCAAGAAGATGTCCTACAGGAGCTTCAGCACTCCCAGAACGCCGACGCCAACCAGCTGCAGTATGCTTGAGACGAGAAACCATCGAGCGAGGTGGACCTCGCTGCGAGTACAAAGAGGTGTCCGAGGATACCAACTGCGTCCAAAAGTCGTCCTATCTTGATTCCGCCGGCGGCGAGCACATCGCGCCCGGCGACGCAATCCACTCGCACGTCAAGCACAAGCCCCAGGGCCCCATCTGCGCGCGCATCGTCCTCCTCTGCATCAACGGCTACACCTCGCACCTCCTTCCCGCCCTCGCAGACCTGATCGTACCCATGCGTGGCGAGATGTCTGCCCTGCTCCCTCCGAAAGGCGCCGCACGCCTCCCGAACTCGTAGGACAACCCAGCCAGCTCGGCCACCTCTCCGACTACCTGAATCAGCGCCCGTACGACGGCGTGGTGGACGAGGGCATGGCGGCGTGGCTCTGCCGGACACTCCTCTGCATTTGGAGCTGGGGTGAGAGACGGACGCGATGTATCAGTGAACGGAAGTCATGGGCCATTCGCGGGATAATATGCCCTTCGTCGGCGAAGTTCCCGGGACGAAGGCTTGCTGCATCTGGACCGCCTGGGGCTGGGTGCTGGTGGTCATTGCGGGCTTCGGGGCTTCCATGGCTGTAACAGGGGAATGCGTGAGGACGGCGCGAGATGAGGTGATGTGGGGCATACTCAGGTCAATGATCAACGACGCGGCTTCGCAGCTAATAGACGATGCTGAGGCGTGTATCGAAGGACACGGCATACCGAATAGCAATACTTTGTGGCAAGACGGGCGTCGAGCTTATGCTAACCGACAAGAAAGGTGTTGCCTGCTTTCTCCGTCCCCGAAACGCGCACGGCATCGTTGCCGAATGTGCCCATAGCGTCTGCCTTGCCAACGGGAGGCCGATTACCTGAAGTTGTTCGTCTGGTCATCGAAACAGTGAATCGGACCAATGAACGCGTGTATTGACAATTCGTACGGTTACAACACGATATCCACATGCCTTGCTTTCGCGATACATCTAGTCACGGCGGTCAGGCCGGCTTGTAGAGGGCTACTCTGAGAGGAAGCTCTGGCTTGATGCCGTCCTTCCCGACTGCGGGGTACATGTTGATAGCGGTGGCCCATGAGATCGGCTTGTTGGTCGACTCAAAGGTGAATGCAGATACCAGCACTGCTATCACCACCTCTACTCGAGGAATTAGCCATCGCCTGCGTAGGTAAATAGTGCAACTCACTGATTTCCATTTCAGCGAATTTAAAGCCTCTGTGCGGAAGTAATAAGTATTAGCGCATCGACTGTGTTGCTATGCGCGGACGTACATGCACGACTTCTTTCCGCCGATGAAAGTGAGCCTGAATTATTCGTCAGCACGTTGTCGACATCCAAAGATCCCGTGCGCACAAATTCGAATATACTCCTGGAATCCTGGCGTCTGTAAGAGCAGATGGCAGGGAAAACCAGCGCTCAGGTTTCCATTCGAGAGCATCCTCTCCCCAAAACGTCTTGCTCATGTTGCTACCCATCACACCGATAAGGATCCCGGTCCCTTTCGGAACGGGGATCTCTGACATGACCTCACCATTCAGAGTGGCGACAGGCTGAGACAGAGGAAGGACGGTATCGGCGACAGCCCTGGTTGATCACTGAAATCAACTCGTGTACAATGCAGAGCCGTGGTATGACACTTACATTCGGAACCTGTTTCCACCCGCAGGATGCCTGCGTGCATGCACAATCAGTGCCCTCGGCCCCATAGTCGTGTCCGCATCTCACTACTCACAGTCTCAGCGACTCCCGACACACAGCATCAAGATAAGGAAGCTGGTTCAGCTGTTCGTACGACATCCCATGCGCTGCGCCGGTCTCTAGGAGTTCTTGGCGCAGTTTGTCCTGCACGTCTGTGTGCTCCGCTAACGTCTGCAGCATGCGAGAGAGCGTGTTGGACGTTGTGTCCATCGAGGCGAAGATAAGCGTGCTACATGGTCAGTCAGTAAGCCAAAGTAAACGGTGTCCGAGACATCATGGGCACGCACGACAGCTGCGCAATGACCTCCTCCTCCGGAGTCGCTCGTTCACGTCTGCTTCGCGTTCGCGCGCACTTCATTATCATATCAGTTTGTGCATCGGCTTGAACCACAGCCGACTTACTCAGGACGCTCAGGATGTCTTACCCTCTCCAACTTGCTTACCACCTCTGCATCGCCCTTCTCGAATGCGCGCTTCTTCATTTGTATATCATCCGCGATTGTTCGTCCATCGTGTCGACAACATGCATGAGTCTGCGGGCGGCAGAGTCGGCCGGAAACACCTGTACGACAGCACGCTGTAGCCACTTCGGCACATTCCACTTGTCCGCAAGGACGGCGAGCCACCGCAGGTGGAGCACCCGGCCATAGTTCGGTCTGCATGACCAAAACATCTCAGTGTTGAGTGACTACGGGCGGTATAGAGAGGACGACCCACATCAACGCCTTGATTGCTTGGCCATACGGGTCTTCGCGATCTTCAATGAGTGGGTCGAAGGAGTGCCCGAGGCCTGCCTGACCGATGAGTTCGAGCGAAGCACGGCCCATCCAGTACAAGATGTCGAGTTCTCGCGGGCCTTCTTGTACTCGGCAGTGATCGCCTCTCTGAGCTACATACCGAAGCCTTGGTGAGCGTTCATTGTCAGGCGCCGTAGCCCTGGAACGGCTCACCTATGAGATACAGAGTAAAACAACGGTAAATGTGGCGCATGTGGTTGATTGAGAAGACGGGGTTCAATAGTCTGCGTTGTTTACCGTGGTGCTGGCCTGTGCGAGTACCCGCTTGTCAACACGCAGACCGTAAGCGAATATGCCCTGCGTATCTACCGGATGTAGCCAGTAGCGACGGCCCGAATACCTCATATTAGAGCTACCATTGTTAGAAGGTTGCCGTGTAGACTCAACGACGGAGTACGCACGATACGAACACCTCTTGTTCTTGAAAGATATGCTCCTCCTTGATCAGAATGTTATGAAGGGCTCTCGGATCGGAGACATATAGTAGAGGACGCTGGAACGCACAATCAAGGACGAGTTTGATCAACGGAGATGAATCACAGTGATGATCAACCAGCGTACACCAAGATATGCAGACATTTTGACGACAGGACCAAAATCGACAGCGACATGTCTCTGATAGTCTTCCGCATGCCGGGCAAGGTATTGCTTCATGTTTCCTAAAAATGATATGTCTATGAATGACGGCGCCAATGTTCGATTGGCAAACACAACGTCACCATTCCAGAACGACTCCCTTGGAGGACCGGGGAGAAGGGACAGTGGTGAACTAGCGATGAGTAAACGCACGTATACGGACATTCTCCATAACAGTGTGGCAATCACTGTGCCGCTTAGAAGGAGAAGGCTGTAAGACATAGCGAGGGAGCTAGAACTTGATTAGGGATTTCGCCTCAGTGTCGTACAGGGCGGGAGTCTACGTCGACAACATACCTCTTGAAGTATATGGTCAGTAGTCGCATTGATTCGCACATCCTCGTACTCAGTGTGAATATCATGGTGTCTAGTCAAGACTAGCCTACCTCGAGCGAAGAGATTACGGGGCAGCCAAGGAGGAGCCTGAGAGGAGGAGCAGTCCCAGCTATCGGGGTGTTGGTTCCTGTAATATAAGCCCGAGCAATGATTATGCTCCACGAAGCGTCAAAATGTGCCGTACCAATCGCTATCCCCGGATACAACTGGGGAGACACAAACACCGTTTGCAGCCGTATAGCTGGTTTCGGACGAGGCTATTGAGTTGACTAGGTCACGTCGACCTGCCCTGCGGAAGTCCGCGCGGAGGTGATAGGCAATTGCCTAGCTGACCTGAGAGCGCAGGACATGCTAATACTGCAAGAGGTATGGGTAAGCCTGACTCGGGTCCTAGGGCGGCGCAAAGTACTCAGAACGACTGCTGTTCTGGGCGACAGCGGATCACTCGACATACAACTTACTACACCTCGTTCGCAACCCAAGCTTCATCCGTGTCAGAGGGGCCGCGCCTGGGACTCCAAAAAGTGCAGATGAGGAGAAACAACGCACCAAGATCATGATAGTGGACATGTCCGGGATTGAACCGGACCCCTCAGCTCGCATGCTACACTCAACTGCTTGCCAGTGGTGCGTCGCCGCCATCACGTACCGTGACCCAGTTGTTCATCTCGTTCTCGTTGAACTTGAAGTCGTTCCTCACTCAACCGTTCATATTGCTGCGCACGACGATGCTGGCCGAACAGAAGAAGCTTTTCTGCAAGGAGACAGAAGTGATAGAAGCCGCATAGCAAATTCCAGGGACTACAATACGTTTTCAGCTCCGAATCAGTGCCAGTCTAACTGTGCTCTTCATCTCTGTACAGTAACTTCTATCCAGCTTCTATCTACTGGCGCTGTCCGAGTGTCGTCCCATGATGTCCGCGCCGCTCACAAGCCTCTCACCGGCCTAATCATCTGGCGGGGCACATATGAACAAGTGAGCATCGGTGAGCAGGTTCTTTGATTTCTGCCACGGCCATACTCCAGAAGAGGGTGGTTCCCGGCCTCAGCTGAGGCTTGCATGCGAACTCTTTCATACCCTCGACCCACTGACGTCCTCCGTCTGGTGAAAGAAACAGTCTGCTTGCCTTCGTCTAATATGATGCCGCTGTTGCTTTATGCTGGCGTTGTGCTTGTGATCCTGGGTAGCATTGTCTACTTACGATTCAGTCGCCGTGGACACCTTCCCCCAGGACCACCTCCGAAGCTCTGGAGCGGGAACGTGCATCAACTTCCAACAGGCGAGCCGTGGCTGACATACGCCAGATGGTCTCAGACGTATGGTAAGTCCTGTAGCAACTCCTGATCTACATATTGATTGACGAATCTCTGAAGGTCCACTTGTGTTCTATCGTGTGTACAGTAGGAAAGCGCTAGTCTTGAATAGCTTCAAATCTGCATTGGACCTCCTCGAATCATCTCGGTCCTCGATATACTCGGACAGACCAATGGCGTGGATGTACAAGGAGCTCATCGGCCGGAAGCTCGCTGTTTTCAACATCTCTGTGAAACACCCTCGATTCAAGAAGTATCGGAAGCTACTTCAAACGGGGCTGAACCCTCGGGCGACCCAGAGTTACCGGACCACCCAAGAAGCGCAGGCTCGGATATTGGTGCAGGGCCTCGCGACGGCGCCGGAACAATTCATATATCAAATTCGCAGGTAAGCAGACTCGCCGCGGTGTCGAGCAGCGCTCATCAACCCACATCGCAGGTATGCAGGTGGTGTCATACTCGAGGTTACCTACGGCTGGACGGTATCGAAGAAGAATGACTTCTTCGTCTCGCTCATGGAAAAAGCACTGGTTACCCATGCCAATATAACGAAACCAGGCCGCTGGTGGGTGGACAGTTATCCTATTCGTACGTGTTTGCGTGTTTGCGTGTTGCATTACGACATTGATCAGCTATCCCCAGTAGGTTTTGTCCCTGCATGGTTCCCTTTCGCAGAGTTTAAGAGAGAAGCCGCTGCCACCTTCCGCGGGCTTTTCAGCAACGTTGAGTCAACTCCGCACGAGTGGGCGAAAAAGCAAATGGTATACCGGTCGCATCTCATGCCTCGTACGTGCGCGCTGAGACGTGCGCGCTGAGACGTGCGCGAGGAATCTGGACACTACGTAGAATCTTTCACTTCTATACATATGCGCCCCGAGTCAGGGGTTCCGCCAGATACGGAGGAGGAAGACATAATTAAGTGGTGCAGCAGCGCACTTTACGCAGGCGGGGCTGACACAGTACATATCCCATGGTTGGGTGACGTAGCAAGCTCCTCACACCCTGCCAGGTGGTCGGCGTGCTCACTGGGTTCATTCTTCAAATGGTGCTCTGCCCTGAGGTACAGAAGAGGGCGCAATCCGAGCTCGATCGCATCGTCGGCAACCGCCTCCCTAACATTGACGACCTGTCAAACCTTTCCTTCGTATCGGCGTTGCTGAAGGAAGTACTCCGTTGGGCATCCGTCTCACCGCTCGGTATGTAACCCTTGGTGCAGATCTCCACGGACGGCCAGTCTGACATTGCGATATGGTAGGCCTCCCTCACAGGCTGACTAAGGACGACACTTACTCCGGCTACTTCATTCCCAAGGATACCACCGTCTACGCAAATAACTGGTATTTCCCGAATGTTTCCGCACCCGCAGCGATACTGATGGGATGTGTGCGAATCAGGGCATACCCAGAGCCCTTTGTTTTCGACCCGGATCGCTTCATCCCAAGGAGGACGTCGAGCCACAGCTCGATCCGCGGCGATACGTCTTCGGCTTCGGTCGTAGAGTCTGTCCGGGTGAGATCTCTTTGTAAAGGAAGCGACGTACTATCACACTGAAATGGAGGCGCTTGCAGGCGCACACTTCGCCGAGGTGACGGCGTTCCTGGCGATCACGTACATCCTATCGGTGTTCAATATCTCCGAGGCGCTGGATGAGCATGGCGAGGAGATCGAGCCTAAGATCGAGTTCACTACAGCTGTCACCTCGTAAGTCAAACGGAATATTTGTGAGCTTCGTGGAGGATGTCTGACGCGGAGGATGTGCCAGCCATGTCAAGCCTTTCGAATGCCGTATCGCCGTACGGAATCTCGACCTACTGGCGGCGGCGGCAGACAAGACGGACGACTCTTCGCAAGGGAGCCATAGGTAAATGGGTGAACCGTTGCGCATGTAGTCGATATTAAGGCGATGTAATAGTGTTCCAAGAGGAAACATGAGTCTTGTACTGTCACAATTCCCATCTGTTAGTTTAGGCCGCGCATCGCGATGGCCTGGCAATCGACCAGCGTCATACAACTTTCGAGAGCAGGCGAGGCTCATGCCTCGTTCATGATATATCCTCCATATTGCGCAGAACATGGCTCGACGATGCAGAAATTGTTGTGAGCCAATAACCGTCGCCACAGTTGCCACAATGGGTATTGCGAGGCTGACAGTTCAGAGGTTGTCACCCTCAAGCCTGTCACAATAGCTGACTGGGGGGCTGACACCAAATCATCGTCAGTCACAACTCCAACAGACAAGAGGATAATGTCCTTGCCTAATGCCTCTGCTTCCCATCCTTCTCTGGACTCCGAGTCCATCTTCAGTTCTCTGTGGCTTACAAGGCATTTCTGCGCAGGTGAGTGTTACGATTGTCTCTTCCGCAACGTCCCTTGGTCTGCTAGGTAGTATGAGCCTCAACATTCAAGTTTTATCGCAAGTTCACAATCAAGACTCAAGGCCTCAAGGTGGACGCCACAGTAGCTGCCGCCACGGTACAGCAACTAGATGGCCCACCGACGGTAAGTCGTCCTTGTCGCAGCCTCACTGCCGACGGGAAGCTCACCAGGTATTTCACGCCATCCTACCGCTCAGCCCTTGCGCGGCGCTGTGGGCAGCCACGTCCAACGTCTTCGCATCCCCTGCGACAGTCAATGCCCTTGCGGTGATCGGCGAGCCACTATCCCAGTACGGCCGCAAGGGCGCGGCACTGCCGGGCGTGCGGTGACGGAAGTCACGCGTGCGAACCAGGCATCCGGACTGTCAGCCTCGTCGCGCTCCCGTGAGCCCAGGGAGGACGCACCGCCGGCAATGCCACGGTGGAGGAGCGCGACCCGGAGCGACTGGACGGCGTGGCACAGCGGTCGTGGCAATATGGACGCGTGAGTAGCTCAGGCTGGGCCCTCAGGCCTCAGTCGTCAAGCAGCGCTGACGAGGTCGTGTCTGCAGCGCATAGTGGGCGGCGGACATCGCGGCTGGTGTGCGTAGGTAAGTAGTTTCCCATCTTTTCCCGGGGTAAGGGTCAGCTCCTCGTCAGTACGCGCACGCGTGCAGAAGAGCTGATCCTGGCATGGACCTTGTCGTTGGTCCCCGGGCTGAGTACCTTGATGCTCTTTGACACTGTGCGAAGAGAGTTGAGGGAAACTAGCACATGCCGAATCCTCTCCTGTCATTATCGTCCTGTCACTGATGTGCCCAGACGTAGACACACCTTGCCATTACAGCACCGCCGAGGAATCCTTGAACATGCATGTCACAACTGCCTTGTACTTGACACCATCGCAGACCCAAGCAATTGGTCACGAACAACAGCGACACCGCCGCGGAACCGATCTATGCAAGCCTCGTCAACAACGTAGTACAGCGGTGTTCGCGAATCACAGACATACATACATGATAGCATTGCTGTATTCTTGGTAACAGCGGCCGTCGTTCCATCCGTTCAAGAACTGAACCTGACAGGCGCAGTGAAGTCGTTCTCTTCTGTCTGGGTAATTGAGGTGCTGAGCTTTACCAATTCTTGGGCGAGCGCATCTCCAAGGATGCGATGGCCCGGGAGTGTCGGATGTAGTCCGTCCATTGTGTGTTCTTTCTGAGACCGCCTCCAATGTCCCACTCGTGGAATTCGATGCCATACCCTGCATTCGGCCTCAACGAAGTCAAGACTGACGCTAAGTCCCGTGTGATAGGAACCTGCTCGGAGGCTCCAGTCGCTTCGGGTTCAGATCTTCAGTGAAGTCGGGAAAGGATGCTAAAAGGCTATCAGCGAACGGTATGATGATGCGATATAGAAAGACCTTACAAGAACGCATACGTGCTGGACCGATGTGCGGTATGTTTGCAACAGGCTGTCGACAAAGCTGTGCATGTGAAGCGAATCGGTCGGGGGACACGTCTTGCGCGTCGTCGTTCGTGCCTGAGATATACCTTAGCGACATACATCGCGGGATTTCTGGTCATGGCGCGCACCGAGTGCGATCAGTATGATTGAGGGCTGTTCGTCTAGTGCTGCAGGTTCGTCCAACCATGGGAATGCCTGTCGGATGGCGTCGATCAATTGCTTAACGGATCCGCGGCATTTCATGATACGCACATGGAAGAACCGGTCTATCATTCCCTGCCCGGCGCCCTCGTCCGCTTCTTCTGGAGTGGGTGCAACGAGCGTCACGCCGGGGAAGGCGACAAGTTCGAGGTCGATCTGAATCCCCGTGCTCGCGTAGATCTGTTCTTTCGCACGTGCGGATATGCACTGAGGCAGCCCAGGTCGATGTTTTGCGAGCCATCTGAATAGCCCGCCGTGATTGAGTCTCCGATGACCAGTACCCTGACTGGCCGAGGATCATCGGGGAGAGCCTGGATACTGCCCCCCTGTACGACGGATGTCAGCACTGGCAGGATAGCACTCATAGCTGAAAATTGCCTACGCTATCTAAGATGATGCTCTCCAGTTCGAACACGGACGCCCAGTCTATGAGAGTCAGCGTGATCTTGACGGGTAGGATTCTTGCGAACGCGGTGTCCGTGTGAACGAGAACAACCTCTTGTGACGGCTTACAGTCGTACGTCTTCACATATGCGCTCGGGTCGCCATCAGTTGTCGGACGTGCAACGATTGAACAGGCTATCGTCGGAGTCCCGCCATTCAACGAGTCCTTGCGCTCAGTGCGCGAGCCGGTCCGCATGCTGAGGAAGCTGCCGGAGAAGAGGAAGGATATGCTGGCACCACACCAAGAGGCAACAAGACATTCGGCATCCTGCGCTGTGGTCCATCGGCCAAGGCGGCGAAATTTGCGGAGGTAGGTTCCACAGTCACCCTGGAGCGAGTAGACGAGACTTCTGGCATGACTCTCTGTGGATCATCATTATCGGTAAGAAAGGGGCTTTCGTGTGTAACGAGGCTAGATCAAGCGACCGCGAAGGTGCCCCATAGGACGCGAGATGAGCTGCGACTCTGCGAGGCTCTACCGCTGACGCGGTCATTATTTCATCAGATGCTCGGAGGGCTGGACACTACATACCTGAGGATCCAAGTTGTCTGAGTGCGAGACAACAGCGTATTTCTCAAAATCTAGCGACGTGGAAAGAGTCTTCGTGCGTATTGAGTTCCGTTCATGCACGAGTGCTTCAAGTTCAAGTACTAGTGTACTTGCAGGCATACTGAGTCGGAGTTTGCGATCATCGTGCGTGATGAGCGCTTGTAGCGTCCTCATCTTGTTTCACTCCATTCATCTTCCCTCCGAGTCCCTTTCATGAGCCTGCCGTAACGCTCGGAGGAAACGACCCATCAACAACGCACGATGAGCACGAACACGATGGACGAGGTTGTCCCGGGCCTCTGGATCGGCGACCTCTCGAGCGCGCTGAACGCAGAGAAGCTCCGCGAGCACAACATCCATAGCGTCCTCACTGCGATGCGCGGCCGCGTACGCATCCACGAGGTGCGTGTCTCTCTGTGGGTTCCAAGGCTCAAGCCGGACGCGCGCGCGCAGGCCTTTAAAAAACTGCAAATCAACCTCGATGACACCGAAGATGCAGACGTCCTCGGCCACCTCGTCGCCGCGATCCAGTTCATCGAGGCTGAGCTTGAGAAGGGAAGGGCTGTGTTGGTACACTGTCAGGCGGGTCTGAGTGAGTGTTATCAACGCATGTCTACTGTGTTGTATAGATCGCCGTGCAAGTCGACGCTGGATGGACGAGAGATCATCTACGCGTCAGTGCTGTATGAGGGACCGAACGACTTCATTGCGTCCCTGTATCAACTCGTTGGCGCATCGCTGATTCTCCTCTATGCAGGTCGTAGTGTGACGATTGTTGCCGCCTACCTGATGTATGTGCAGCACATCGACTACGAAGCCGCCCTCGATCTCATCCGGAACGTACGTCCGAACATCCAGTGAGTTGTCTCCTCGCCCTCTGGCCCTGATTGTACTTAACGCTATCATAGACCCAATGATGGGTTCCTGCGACAGCTGGCTGTATTCGAAGAAGCATCGTACAGAGTTTCAAGACGCGACAAGGCGACGCGGATGTACTACCTTGAGCGTGTCGTAGAGGAAGTCATGAGTAAGCACTTCCCCTGTCTCTTACCTCGCCTTGACTCTATTCCGACCGGTGGATTCGGTGAGCCCCAGAAGTCGGCGGTCGCATCAGTGACACGGCGACAGCCTCAGTATCCGCACTAGTCGAGATCACTCTGATACAGCAATGATCGTTCGACGGCTGGTAGCACCGCTCAGCCTGGTGGCTGACGAGCGTGACATTAACCCCATGTCGGCTTTCATTCTATGCAGTGTTTCTGGAATCAATGTTATTTCGGAGACACTCCACGCGCATACGCGCATAAAATAACATGCAGAAAGGGTTTGGTAGCAAGTGGATGGCAGTGGCATAAGATATGGCAGGGGTTCCAACCTCTTGGCCTCGCTGAATCTACCGGTCGGAATAGTACCATTCGATCGCACTGAGCTAATCCGTACTTTGCGCAGACGGAGACGGCTCCATCGAGACAGACTTCTTTGCCAAATTCCCGCACACGCCGACCGACTCCGCACCCGCCACGCCAGGCGGGCCCCGTCGTCGTATCCGCTGCAAGATGTGCCGTCAAGAGCTCGCTGCACGCGAGCACATGCTCGACCACGGCCAGGTCGGCCCTACCACTCCCGCATTTACGCCCGCGGCCTCTCGCCGACCGTCATCTTCTCTCCACGATGCGCCTGTTCGGCCCTTTGCCCCGCTCACCCCACTCACGGCAGCCAAGTCTCCGCCCGGCTCGAGGCGGCCTTCCATGAACGACAGCAGGCCGGCGGTGTCGTCGCCGTTCTCACCTGCGGGGTCTAGGAGGCCGTCGATGAACGATGCAGGTGCTCGACCGGCTGGACTCGCAGCACTGACACCGATGTCCCCGATAAGCGCTCCTGGGCCGTCGCCGATGGCCCGTCGCCCGTCGGCATCAACGCACGAGCCGCCGACACGGTCGCGTTTAGCGAGCAATGTCGATACGCGTCCGCTGAGGAGCAGTCTGCTTGCGTTGGAGGGCGCGGCGCAGCTGGGTCAGGATATCTCCGACTCGTTGTCGGAGAGCGCGCTGGAGGGGTCGGACGACGAGGAAGATGAGGTACAAGGGCCTCCGAACACAGCACTGCCGTCACTTGAGAGGAACGGAGACGCTGTGTCTGACTCTCTGTCGACTACAGCTGCACCGTCCAATTCAGCATCCACATCGAGGGATATGAATCACAAGTCTTTGTCCCTCGCAAATGCTATGCCGTCCCCACCCGCGCTTGCTACGTCTCCTACGTCAGAACCGCTTCCTGCAATCCCGCCTTCAATGGCACGCCGGTTGTCTTCCTCGTCAGGCCCCCCGCTCGCGCACGGGTCCGACCTCGCTGCCCAACTATTGAGCAACCCGAAGCTCGCTGCCCTTCGATCGCCGACAAGCGGCCTGAACATGACGATGTTGACGCCGTCGAGCCCCGGTGCCGGCGGGTCCGGGAGCGGCAGGGGCGGGTCAACGTTCAATGTCAGCCCGCCGCTGCTGGCGAACAACACATGCTCGGGATACTTCGTCGAGCCGATGAAGTGGATGGACTTCTTCCTGCAGGACGGTCAGATGGCGGGAAAGATCGTATGCCCGAACAAGAAGTGCGGTGCGAAGCTGGGGAACTACGACTGGGCGGGCGTGTGTTGCAGCTGCAAGCAGTGGGTTGTGCCTGTGAGTGTTCTCAGGCTCGCTTTTGTTGCGTTGCGTTGCTTATTTTTTGACAGGGATTCTGCATACATAGGTCGAAGGTGGATGAGGTAGTGGTATAGTAGTCTGCGAAACTTTGACCTTGTTTATTGCTCTACTTACGGACGAGACACTGTAGCAACAGATCACAACTGTATTCATGCAAAGATTCTTCGCGACTATCATCAATGCTCGCTCAATTTATCTTTTTGATAGTAAACGGTACAGTCAGACTCCCTCCTATCCGAGAAGCCGTGGGCACTGCGATGCCAAACTCCGTGGCTCATGCCCGATCTACGAAGGACGTCGCTGCGCTGCAGAGCAAAGGATATGATCCCGTATTGGTCAGCAGGCTCGAGGTACATTGTTGTGGTATCATTGCGAAGAGCGGGTCTTACGTCGGCTAGGCCGCAACCCGGGCGGATTCTCTTGCAACCTTAGCTCCAGTAGAGCGCGAGGAAATGTGGGCCCTGTCGCACACGAAAATTTTGGAGATGTGTACTAATTGATACTGAGTGCGCGGTTGCACCCGCGAGCACCAGGTCCTTCTTTCCGTGCGACTGCGCCATAACGAGCTTCACAGACCTATCTATGTAGGTCAAGTCGCCTTTTCATACGTCTCTCCTCTGACATGAGTGAAGCTTGGGTTGTAAACGAGATGCAGTACATATCAAGGGACCCGCTGTCGCCGAGAACGGTAGTCTTTCTTACTTTGCGCCCCCTTACCCCCTCCACCCTCCTTCCCGCAGTATGTCCTGCGCTCTTCAGCTAGTCATCGCGGTTAGTGCGATCGTATCATGGAGACATTATATTGACTCGTGCTTACTTTCCAGCCTGAGTACGCACTTACGTCGTCTCCCCAGATCTCTGATAGTATTAAAAGGTATGTTCCGATATTGCATCGCCTGAAACTACCTTTGACCATAAAGTACCAGAGAGCGAGAAGGTGAAATGGAAGTTGGCCTTCGTGTCGCCTCGCACGTCAACCGCGATCCCTCCGTGGTGTGACCGCTTATCCCCTCGTCTCCCTATCCTTCAACTCTAGGTCTTCGTAGGCGGCCGCGAATTGCGGCCGGAACTGTAATTTCTTCGACCCACTCATTGTACGCAACCGTTTCCTCTCGAGGGCAATATCGTTCCCCCGATTGGTGTACCGATCGTGATCGACGAGTGGCCGGAGAGTGGCGCGAAGCTCCGTGGCTCGGGCGCTTCTCGGTTGGCGACTTCATCCAACCTGCTCCCGACCACCGCAACCTCGGCCCCATCCCTCGCCCACACCCACACGTCTTCCCGATCATCTGCAACACAGCAATGCCTTGGGTATTTGGCTTCCCTCTCGACGCAGGATACGCCATTCGGATTGGAAAGGAATGCAATCTCGTCAAGTACCCGAACCCGCGTGACTTCGACTACTTCGTCGCCGCAACCAGACATATCGCTTCCGCAGCACGATGGGAGCATGTACGAAGCTGCTGGGTGAAAGGAGAGAGCCAACTCGTGTACGGCGTGTACGTCGACGAGAGGTTTAGGAAGCATCCCCCGAAACGCGTACTGAAGTCAAGGATGGCTCCGCTCGAGCAATAATGGTTCAAGCTCGCAGAATACATGCCGATTGAGGCCAAACCCGAGTGGTACCGCGCCGAGGATTGCACTTACACCCCGTGGGAAGGAGAGCGGTGGTCTGGTACGTACGAGGGCGAAGATGATGACCTCGTTGACGACGTCCCTACGGACGAAGACGAATACGTAGACGAGGACGAAGACGGATACGGAGACGAAAACGAGTGGGACTACGAAGCCGAAGAACATGGCAAGGGCGAGGACGAGCAGGATGACCCTCGCGCCGGCGAAAGGGTCGTGCTGCCGAAGAGACAGCATGGTGTCGACGAATACGTCTCGCCCGGCCACTCCGAGAGATATGACGAGGCTGAAGGTGGCCGCGACGCCAATATTGCGTCTATCCCCGTCCGCCCTGTCTCCGAACAAGGCGGCGTCGCCGCCAATACGCTGGCACCTCAGTTTGGTGTGTTCACTCTGCTTCCAATTGACTACCGGAACTGATTGTGGAACAATCACAGAGGCACAGTGCGTCATCTCTGACTGTGATCGGGTGAAGCCCCTGCCAAACGACTCCTGTCCTCGTCGCGCCCGTGAGATAAATGTGTTTCTACACTGTTGCTACTCACTGACCGCTCTTGTCCAGCCGCTCTGATCATGCATCGCTATCCTGAAGTTGCAATTTTATATTGCGCCGGCACAAGTGTTCTGTACATTACTATCCGAAGTATCAATCTCAACGTCGCGCAAAGTCGCGAAGGCGTACAGCCTGCCATACAGGCCTATAGCTCTCATGAGCTGTATGGCCAAAATCGTCTCGTCATGCGTCGCCGAGACAGTCGAACACGAGTTCGAGAGACTCCACCTGTTCCCAACCTCCACTTCGGAGGCCGAGCTGGGCGTACAACGACTGACTCACTGCACTTGCTGACCAAGACAATCCGTGACGCCTGGCGGGCAAAGAAGGTCGCCTCCGTCCTGTTCCTGGACGTAGAGGCGGCGTTCCCAAGTGCAATCCCAGAGCGCCTTGTTCACGAGCTCCGGATGCGAGGCGTACCCAAAGCAGTCGTTGACTGGCTGCGCGAGAAGCATCATGGCCGAAAGACACCTTTGACGTTTGATGACTTCGTCTCAAACCTGTTCGTCATCCTGAGTGGGATAGACCAGGGGTGTCCGCTCTCGGTCCTACTATACAAAGTCTACAACCTGGTGCTGTTGGAGTGCGCTGACAAGAAAAGGGGAGGGCTCGCATTAGGCTCCATCGACGACGTGGCTACTATCGCAGTGGGCAAAGATCTAGACACAACGTGTGCTACCCTACGGAGCTACATGGAGCGCACGGGCGGCGCAAAGGAGTGGTACCGAACGCGGAACTCACGTTTTGAAATCTCGAAGCTCTGTCTCATACATGCCGACCCGAGTCTAGCGAACGACGACATGGGCCCCGCGCTGAACCTCTCAGATGGGTCAGTGGAACCCTCCACAGATGCCAAGATCCTTGGGGTCTGGATAGATCGCAAGTCGCGATTGAAAAAGCAGGCCGAGTCCCAGGCATCCACCGTGACTGATGCCCGGTTTTCTGTAACATCGCAAACCACTCGGGCATTGTCGTCAGAATGATAACTACAGACTGGAGAGAATGCTGTATCGGCTGTATTGGACGTCCGCACTAGCTTTTCCAGCGCCTGGAAATCCTGCGGAAAGGCATTCAATGATCCCAATACTATCCTACTTTCACGACTCGGATACATTCAATCGAACAATCAAAATGCTCGTCGCCGGGGCTCATGAGGTGCATGGATGGTCGTTGCTGCAAATTCAACTCGAAAACTTAATACGATGTGTGTGCTAGAAGTCCTACTAGCCTGACGTATATTCTCGGGTTTCAAGGTCACGCAGAGCAAACCTCATGACGCTCACCAGCTTCGCCTCCACTTGAGTGGTTTGGGCGCTGTTCTTGCGATGCACCTGTTGGCGCTGTGATGCGTCTGGCCGTAAGATGGTGCTTCATAGGAAGCGGATGCGTAGTCGCGGCCGATAGTATTTAGGGAATTTGGTTCTTACTGTACTCCCCAGCTCACCTTTTCCTTTCGAGTTCACTCAAGCAGAGGTACTGGCTAGTGAGTATCACATCAGCCGTACGACTCGGGTTTCATGTAGGCTGACGACGTTGAACCCTGTTAGCCCTGTTTTTAAACGACTCACATTCTCTTCACCGACGCTTTCTTGACGACCAACCCCGCAATACACGATGCGCTTCACCACATTCCTCTCAGTTGCGTTCGCCGCCGCCGCCACCCCGGCCTTCGCTTTGCCCACCAACACGTATGTCGATCCTATTATATCACCGAGTGTCCAGTTCGCTAATCGTACGAACAGCTTCGCGAGCCGTACAGTCGAGGACGACTCGGTCTATGCGCGTGAGTATGACAGCGACCTCTGGGCGCGCCGTGACCCCCGCCCCGGTTTGCCTCCCCAGAAGCCCGTGCCGACGTACCCGCCTCCCGCGCCGCCCACTGGCGGTCGCACCGCCGCAGTCTGCAAGAATAGTCGACGAGCTTGTCGAGCGGGCCGACGAGGAAGACTCGCTGTGGGCGCGCGATGCTCCCAAGCCCAGGCCCCGGCCCCGGCCCCGTCCGATCGTGATGCCGTCACAGAAGCCCGTCCCGACGTATGCGCCGCCGTCGCCGCCCAGCGGTCGGCGCCGCACGCGCAGCTTTGACGAGGACCTTGGGGCGCGGATGGAGGTTGATGAGCTCGACTGAGAAATGCAGCCCGCGGTGTCGCTTCTCCGGTCGCGCCGTCCTTCGTGTAGCCTTTGGCTTGACAAGACGCACTTGAAAATATGATTTTGTTCGAGATGTTGTAGCCTGAGTGCCAGTGCTTGCCAGTGCCGTCGTGCTTTTCTTGACCGGAATGTCCCAGTCTCGCTGGTGCTGGTATTGATTTTTAAACGCATATTTGAATCGCCTTCTCACCAGATAGTCATGAGACGATTTAGACTTGCGCATGCACGCCTCGTTGCTCATTTTGGAGATGGATGAGGAGGGGGAGTCGTTCGGAGAGACGGTGGTAGGTCACGTCGACATTTTGGGGCGGCGTCGAGCCGATGCTGAGGACGTGCATAACGGAGCTTGCTATGAAGAATGCTTTGTTTGAAGCAGCTGAGGAATCAGAGCAGGGTGAGACGGCTTCCATCGCCGGAGCGATCAGTTGGGCTTTCTGACGCTTCCCCATTAGCAGGAAAGCGGTGCGCAGTCGACCGGCGACAACTGTCTGGCTGGAATGCGATGGCACTGCCATTGCCTATGATTCGGAGGTTGATGCCAGGTGCTCTTGCTCGCTTTGGCAGCTGGCGGTGCGGTTGGTAGCCTCGTGTCACCGGCCCGCCGCCCGCCAGCGCATCACTCCTCCTCTTTCCAGTTTCTTTCCCACGATCACTGTTGGCTGCTTGCCGCTCTTGGCCCGGGGCTTACTTAGCTAACTATAGCTTGGGCTTAGCTGTTGCTGGCCTCCGCACTGAAACTTAAAGCGAAGAACCGACATGGACATCCACATCTGCAATACACTGCTGGCCAGGTGCCCTGGCCTGAGCTGTTACCGAGTCACCGGCGATGCGTCGTCCCGGACACGTTGTGGTCGCCGCGTTGCGACGGTGACTCGGGACAAGACTCGCGGGGCATCTAATAGGACGCCACTGTAGGTAGGTATTTGGTGAGCAATATATATATATATATACTCCCTCGTATCTGACACCAGACATATGCAGCCATCAACGTCAAGTCCGAGGGACTGTCAGTCGTACTTATGCGCGTACGAAAGCGATTGCGAAGTGGAGGAACCGGTCCCGACCCCCGAGCCGCGACCAGCTCATATGCTTCCTCTCTAGCGTTCTCTCGCGAGGGCCCTCATGCTTCTGGACACGTCGGGCGGCGTCGGGCGGCTTCATGCCATGCGGCTGTAGGCAGGGCTATGTGGCGGCCAGTGCACAGTCCTCTTCAAGTTTTGAAAGACTCCAGGCATTCGACGAGTCTCAGGCTGGGGCTCAATCATCCACATACTATCCTCAAATACGTCTCCTGCCCATCAAAACTGGCGAGGTCAGTATCATTGACATTGTGAGTCGCTGCAGTGGCCCCGGACATGTCTCACTAGTGAGTTGAAGGTTCGACTAGCCAGAACGTTAAAGTATGCTTGTTCATGATTGCTGTCATACAAAGGTTGCGTGCCTAGTATACCGTGAGTATACCCGCCAATCAAGATCAGAGCCTCACACGACTGCCAACCGCTAGCCTCGGCATCACGGTGACGCAAGTGCGCCGGCAGATAGTCAACCGATGTTTCGTAGGCATAGAGGACACTGGTATCGTACATACGACAGCGGGATAACCGTGGGCTTGATATAAAGCTTAACACTTCTTTTGCTTACAAAAACACCTTCCCCTACTCTTCATCTCCTTTCACTTGACCGCACACAGTAAAGAAGGCTAACACGAGATGAGGGGGCTCGTATACGAAGCGAAGATGATCCTCAAGCTCCTGGGCGAGTTCAAACCACCCAGAGCTACGTTCAGTACGGACCAGATACCGGATCTCACTGGTCGTGTCATCATAGTGACAGGTACGTCTCTCCGGTTCTGTGATGCGCGTCCCGGAATTCATACGTCCTTGCATGAGGCGGCAACACTGGGATTGGTAAGGAGACGGTGAAGGTGCTGAGGATTCGCGTGGCTTCCGTATTGCAGACAACTAACGGGAATCATAGGTGCTCCTACAGCACAACGCGAAGGTCTACATGGCATCGCGAAGCCGACCGAAGGCCGAGGCCGCTATCACTGAGCTGAAGGAGGAAACAGGAAAGGAGGCCATCTTCCTCGAGCTTGACCTAGCAGACTATGCATCCATTCAAAAGGCTTCCTCGGAGTTCCTAAGGTAGGACGCTTCGCTCCTGTCTGTCCGTGCATTTATCTCACTGGCAATAATGTTCTCAGCCAAGAGCAACATCTACATGTGCTGTTCAATAACGCGTACGCCTCTTAAATAAACAGGCCACTCAGTACAGTAGAAGCTAACTCGACACGTAGTGGTCTCATGGGGTGCCCCCTCGACCTCCTCGGCCCAGATGACTACGACCTCCAATTTTTCACTAACGTTATCGGTACGAACCCATCAGCCTCTTATGTCTCGCGCACTGACTCGTCGAATCCACCAGGCCCGTTCCTGCTCACGAAGCTCCTCCTCCCCGCGCTCGTTGCAGGCAAGGCGTCCTCACCAGACGGCCACACCCGCGTGATCACGACCTCCTCCTCGGGCGCGTACCTACAGACTATCAACTGGGACACGCTCAGAGATGGCCCGGCGCGGAGGAAGATATCGTCGCAAGACCTGTATTGCCAGACGAAATCTGTGAGTCTCCTCCGGACTTGCTCTTGCTAAGCTTCGGGAACTGACGCGCAGAGGACAGGCGAATACGGTCGTCTCACGACAGCTGTCAAAACGCTACGCTGACCAAGGGATCGTCGCTATCTCGCTGAACCCAGGTCAGCGGAGGTTCCCGGTGCAGGCGTATGCTCCTCGCTGACAGCCCCGACCCTGCGCTTCTACACAGGGAATATCGCCACTGAATTGCAGCGGTACGCACCAGGCCCAGTGCGGTCGTTCATGGTAGGTCCCACCCTGACTCCGACTCTGCGAAGCGACACAAACAACTAACGGCCACGGCGCCTCATCATAGCACGCGACGTTCCTCTACCCTGTGGGCCCCGGCGCCCTCACACAGCTCTGGGCAGGCACGATGCCAGAGGCTTTGGAACACAACGGCGGGGTACGTTCCTCCCCCGCCTGTCGCGACGCTGACCCAGATACGCTGACGTGGGCCTCCTCGCATCATTCAGTTCTTGATCCCATGGGCACGCGTTGGGGAGTGCAGGAAGGAGGCATACGACGATGCTTTAGGGGAGAAGCTGTGGACCTGGCTGGAGGAGGCGGTCAAGGATAAGTAGTATGCAGTGGCTATCCGATCATTGACGTAGAACACCAGACGCCGTGGGGAGCTCATTCGAGGCCCTGCGGCTACGCGAGAATGAATGACATCGCGCCTGTCGCGCTCCCAAGTCCCGGCTCACTCGACCATTGACTATTGAACGTTGCACGCTGCACAGGCGCAGGCCCGATGTTCAATCGTTCAAGCCTGAGTCACCAACTTCGCTCAGGCGAGACCTCTTCGGCGAAGCTTTGGCACATTCATACAGCGTTGGCTCTGGGTTGGGATGATACTCGAAGATCCGGAATACAATGGCGGGGTACGTCCCTCCGCACAGGCTCCTGCTACAGTTCCTGATCACGTGAACGCGTGTTGGTAGTACGTGCCTGAAGGAGGCGTACGACGACCTAGTACGACGACCTAGTACGACGACCTACGACCACATTGTGGTTGAGATGCCGTGGAACCGGCCAGAGTATGCAGAGAAAGACAGGTTATAGCGCATATATTGAGGTATGGTATGCAGCCGAGGGCGTCACGCCCAATCACATTCACAATGTTATTACAGTACTACAGTTGATACTCTCCGAGTCCTTTATTCGTTACCAGTCAACAATCCCATCTCCCTCTCACAACCACGTGCGCATCCCCTTCTCCACAGCGACGCCGCCCAGGCCGACCGCCACGATCGCCCACGTCCACCCATTCGCAAGCTCCTTCAGGCCGGGCCAAAAACTGTTCTTCTCGCGACGGAAATGCCGGAACTGCTCGTACTTGAGCGGGTCCGCCTTGTACGCCTCCTCCTGGAACCGCTCCGTCTCGCGGTCGCCGCCGAGCACGCGCAAGTAAACGTAGTTCGCGAGCGGGCCGAGGAGCGCGAGCGGGTGCAGGAGGCCGGCGCTGTACAGGAGGACGGGGAAGGAGAAGTGCACGAGCGCGTCGCCGAGGTAGCTTCGAGTTGCAGGGATGTTAGCGGGAGCGGATACACGGAGGGTGAAGAGACTCACTTGGGGTGCCGGACGATGCTCCATACGCCCTCGCGGTTCAGGACGATGTCGCCCGTGCGCTGCTTGTGCGTCTCGAGCTGCGTGTCGGCCAGTACCTCCAACGCGTACCCAGACGAGAAGAGGAACACCGCCGCTGCATGCGCGAGCTTCGCGTACGTTGGCAGCGGCGCCCTCGCAAGGCCAGCGCGGAACGGGAGCGTGAACGGGAGCGTGATGAGGGTCTGCACGGCAGCCTCAGGCAGGAACTGCGTGAGGAAAGCCTTGCTCCAAAAGCCGGGGTCGCGCTTGTCCTCGGCGTAGCGCGGGTCGTCTGCGCCCCGCCTAACCGCACGCGACGCGATGCGGTAGAGGAGGCGGATGCCCCAGGTGGTCACGCCGGTGAGGAGCAGGCGCTCGGAGTACGTGAGCTGAGCCCAGGCGTCGGGCAGGGAGAGGCCGTCGTAGACGACGCGCGTGCCCAGGGCACTCCACCATGCGTTGGCGAGCTGGCTCGCGGGCCAGAGGCAGTCCTTGCCGTCTGCGCGGTCGGTGTACCGGGAGACGCCGTAGGTGACGAGGGAGAGGCCGGTGTGGAAGGCAAACGAGGGGAAGATGGTGCTTTTGAAGATGCCGACGGTCGTTGCGATGCTCAACGGGTTGTCGCGCTGGGTGCTGAAGTGTGCACTGTAGCCTGGACTCGGGGTCAGATATTGTCGTGCTACGAAAGAACATCAAAAGCGACTCGAAAGAACAACTTACGGTCTTGTTCCGCCATGATTGCTGTTGGTAGAGGAGAGACAAGGAGGAGGAAGACGAACAGTCGCCTGCTGAGCCGAATACGGTCATGGCGCGATGTATACTATGACGTCGCCGTGCCACTGCGCCACCCTCTCGTCACAACCCCCGTCACATCCTCATCCACCAAACACGGTCTTTTTGCAGTGACAGACTATGTACTGTCGGCACAATGATACGCACAGAGACGAGGTGCGTGACATTATGAAGACGTACAGCGCGCATCAACGACGATGCGTCAAGTCGCCAGTGGGCGGGGACTGCAAGAGGGGATCATAGTCCCGGGCCGTTCGTGGACGCGTATTGCCGCACGCGGTCTCGTGATCGTGTAATCGGCACAGTACGAGGCGGTTTCCTGTTGGTTTCCTGTTGATTTCCTGTTGATTTCCTGCTAGTTCGAGCTCGCGCTGGTATTACGGCGAATGATAGGCCCGGAGTTGGCCAGACTACGAGAGGTGAGATCTTGAGAACCCCATTACAGCGTGGGTGAGTAAGTGCTACATGCAGGGGTTCGAGTCGGCCCGCCAGGCCTCGTCACGGTGCCATTTCTTCCCGCTGAAGTCCGTTGCGCAGTACATCTTACCGTGATCTCCACCCAGGCTGCAGGCTGTCTCATATCGACATACATCTCAAGTTGGAGGCGAGCCCTATAGTATCCAACCTCAGCATAAACGGTACCGGTATCCGTGCTCATTACTCTCCAAGCTACACAAGAGACCGTACTAGTATCATGACATCCGTAGCTCCTGATCAGCCCTCGGGTATACCGGTACCCAACTCAACTCGTTCGTTCTGGCACAGCGAGCCGAACGAGTTTCTACTTGGCCATCGCACCACGCCCGAATTGCCCTCGGAAGCCGACGTAGTGATTGTTGGGAGCGGCATCACAGGCTCATCCGCTGCGCGCTTCCTGACAGAGGACCCGCGATACAATGGCCGGAGCATCGTCATGATCGAGGCGAGAGAGGCGTGCTGGGGTGCGACAGGCCGGAACGGAGGTATCCGTGTTCTACTCCTACGTGTTCGATGTACGTGAATCGCTGATCGATGAATCACAGGCCACTGTCAAGTTCTCCCCGTCGCGCGGGGCCTCGATGTCGCAAAGTTCGAGATCCTGAACTACAACACAGTCAAGTCGTACATCTCCGAGAACAACGTGGCCTGCGAATGGCGCAGCGTGTCGGGCTGCCGCGCGTTCTTCTCTGAAGACATGTTCAAAGCAGAACTGAGCAAAGTCGCCGCGCTGAAAGCAGCCGACCCAGAGCTCGGAAAGCTCGTCGAGGTCATCACCGACAAGGCTAAGCTCGCCAAGCATCGTGTGAGCACGGCCGTAGGATGCACGCTGTGCCACTCCGCAGCGAGTCTCTGGCCCTACAAACTCGTCGCGTTCGTACTCGAGAAGTTGGTAAGAGCCGGCCAGCTGAATCTCCAGACCAACACGCCCGTCGAGCGCATCGCGTCCGGCGACGCAACCCACCCGCACGTCCTGCACACGCCCCGGGGCCCCATTCGCGCACGCACCGTCCTCCTCTGCACCAACGGCTACACCTCGCACCTCCTTCCCGCCCTCGCGGACCTGATCGTGCCTGTGCGTGGCGAGATGTCTGCCCTGCTCCCTCCGAAAGGCGCCCCGCGTCTCCCGAACTCGTACGGCCTCGAGGGGCAGCCCGACCAGCCCGGCCACCTCTCCGACTACCTGAACCAGCGGCCGTACGACGGCGTGCCGAACCCCGCGGGACACTACATGTACGGCGGCGGCGACGCGGGCGCGGACTATCCCCGCGTTGGCATCTGGGACGACGGCGTGGTGGACGAGGGCATGGCGGCGTGGCTCCGCCGGACACTCCTTGTACGTTTGGAGCTGGGGGGAGAGACGGAGGGACTCGAAGAGCTGGAGGCAACGCATCAGTGGACGGGGATCATGGGGTACTCGCGGGACAACATGCCCTGGGTCGGCGAAGTGCCAGGGATGAAGGGTGTCTGGCTTGCTGGAGCCTACTCAGGTCAGTGGTCAACGACGCGGCTTCGCAGCCCGTAGACGATGCTGAGCCGCGGTTTCGAAGGACACGGCATGCCGAATGGCACGCTTTGTGGCAAGGCGGCCGTTGAGCTTATGCTAGCCGACGAGCAAGGTATCGCTGCGTCAGAGGCGCACAAGAGCGTTGTGGAGACGGTGGGCCTGCCCAAAGGCTATCTGATCACTGAAGCAAGGATCGCGGAGGCGAGGAAGCTGCCTCCCGTTGCCAAGGCAGACGCTATGGGCACGTTCGGCGCCGATGCTGTGCGCATTTCGGGGACGGAGAAAGCAGGCATTGCTGAGTACCTGAAGTCGTTCATCTGGTCATCGAAACCGTGACTCAGACACAATGGACGCGTGTATTGATAAATAATCGGCAAAATAACAACACAATGTCACAATGTACCACATGCGTTGGCGATACATCTAGTCCCGGCGATCAGGCCGGCTTGTAAAGTCCTACTCTCAGAGGAAGCTCTGGTCTGATGCCGTCCTTCCCGACTGTGGGGAACATGTTGTCAGCGGTGGTCCATAAGATTGGCTTGCCGGTCGACTCGAAGGTGAACGCGGATATCAACACTGCTAGCACCACCTCTATTCGCTGGAGTTAGCCAACGCCTCGCTGCGTCAGTCAACTGTCAAAACTCACTGATCTCCATTTCAGCGAATTTGAAGCCTCTGTGCGGGAGGATTAGCAATGAAACTGAAATACTATGTGCGGACGTACATGCACGACCTCTTTCCGCCGGAGAAAGTCAACTTGGGTGATTCGTCAGCACGTTCAAGTTGTCGCAAAACATTCAAAGATCGCAAACACACAAATTCGAATATACTCCTGTCACTAGCACTCACTGCCAGATGGGCGCGACAACTTGAAGGCACCCGGGCCGCTGCGATGGTCGCGCAAGCCCTATGGCAGAGGTCATCCTGTACACTGCTAAGTCTTCCCTAGGTAAACCCTCACGAAGTCGTCTTGAACGGAGTTCTTCAACTTCTAGATATCTGTAGGCTGCTGAGCGTAGCGCACCAATCTTCAGATTGACGGCGGCCGGTCGAATGATCTGTGAGTGTGCTAAGTATAGAGTACCAGCAGAGAGATTTTGATCACGGGCATGTGGTGTAGTTGGTTATCACGCTCGCTTAGCACCTTGTGAGCATGCGAGAGGGGTCCGGTTCAATCCCGGACATGTCCATGAAACATGGTATTGTCTCTTTTTATATAATATCTTGCTACACACATGCCAGTGCGAATCTTGTCAAGCGGTGCCAGTGATAAGTCACCTACTCGCTACATGTACTTCAACTCTCATCACAAAAAGTGGCCAGTCCAGGCGCCCACTCAATCGGCGTCTCAATCTCATAAAAGATGCTTGCTGGCTTTGGTTTGGTCTGCAATGGAGACTCCGCCCTCGTCCCAATCCGACATGACGCGCACGTCCTGCTCCAAAGTCGATTGCTGGAGTACTAGTGTTTAAACGTTCAATAGGATCGCTATCGAGATCGACTTGACACCAGCGCATCCTAGCTGCGGCACTTCCCGCGGTGTCCTCCTTCCTGCCGCGCGCTTGAGCGTCTCTCCTTACCAACTCTTCGTCGTTCCACCCCCTGGTATAGTCTTGGACCGCGCTTCCAATCCGATCTGTCTAGAGAAATGGACTCGGACGACTTCATGGGCGACGCCTCCGCGCTGTACAACGACACCGTCGACCTGACCGACGACGGCGGCGAGATTCACTACGGGCCGCTGGTCCTGACGGTCGCACCGAAGGTACGTGCGAACTTGGCTCCTTGCACCCACGCGTGATGGGGAGCTGGGACTGTCGTTAGGTATGGCTGCGATCAGAGGTGTTGACTGGGTCGCGTAGGAAGGCAAGGTGCGTTCGTGCGCGGCGGATGTTCTGGTGGTGGAGGCTTACGTTCTGAACGTCCGCCACCCGTCCAGGCGAACACGCTCCTCGCGGACCACCTCTTCTCGCCCTCGATCCTCCTCGCAGAGCGCATCGAGCGCGGGCTCATCCCGCTCGAAGGCAAGACCGGTACGTGCACCTCCTCCCACACATACCCAATACGCGCGGTTCACGTCACGACGGGATGCCCCAGTCGTCGAGCTCGGCGCAGGGTGCGCGCTGCCGTCTCTCCTCGCGTCCACGCTCGCGAAGCCGCCCGCACTCGTCGTGATCACGGACTACCCCGACGACACGATCCTCGGGAACCTCAAACAGAACGTACGGAGGAACGCGTACCGCGCCGCGCCCGGGTGCGCCGTGCACTGCCGGGGCTACGAATGGGGCCGGGATTCCAGCCCGCTACTGTACGTACACCGCACTCCTCTCCTCAACCCGACGGCGACGTCCCCGCCCCAGATCCCTCCTCCCGGACCCGGAAGCCGGCTTCGACGTCGTGATCCTCTCCGACCTCCTCCACTTCGACGGGTCGCACGGCGTGCTCCTCGCCGCGCTCGCCGCGCTCCTCCGCAGGTCCCCCACCGCCCGCGCGTACGTCGCAGCGGGGAAGTACACGCTGCCCGTGCACTGCGCGCACTTCGTGCGCATCGCGGCGGACGCGGGGATCGTGCTGGAGGAGGGCACGGACCCAGCGGAGGGCGAGGGGGGCGTGTGGCGCGGGGTGATGGAGGTGCGCGGGGGAGGCTTGGACCGGGCGCAGCTCGGGGTGAGGAAAGGGATGTGTCGGTGGTGGGTGGGGCGCTGGGCGGACCCGGACGGGGCCAGTGCGTGAATTGGGGGCGGCGGTGGTTCGAAGGCATAGTTTCTGCTGCGCGAGGCGTGTTTCACCGTGTAGTGAGCTAAGATTATGCCTGAAGGCCTGACGTATGAGTCTACGTAGAACTGTATGATCAAGTCGGGAATGCCAAGACTTGGCCTGGGGTCCGCTGTATTGACCATCTGCTTCCGCGCGTGGTTCGTTTGCAGGAACAATGAGGCTCGCAACCTTCGTTCGTTCGGAGAATTGGTCGACCTGCATTCATCGCTGACTCTGGGGAGTGCTGAGACGGGGCAGTCCGGAAGTGCACGGTCCCTGTGGCGGAGCATGTCCTACGTACTCTTCTCGTACGCGAATTCGCGGGCTTTGAGAAAGAAAGTAGGGCCTGTTGGACGTCTACGTGCACTATCGAGCCACACCGCGTAGCTTCCTGTTCGTGACGCGCGTCTGTGCATTCAGTGCCACTGCGGATCCATCGAGGTCAGTCGCGTCTTCCTTCGTGGGATGACGTTACTGGCAAGGCCTTCTGATTTCTGACAGCTGTTCCAGAAGCCAGTACTTGCGTCCCGAAGCTCGCGCCCTCGTGCTCTGCGGTGGCTATAGCGCGCAAGAAACCTTATGTCCGAGAACGTCTATGTCGCGGAGCAGCATCGATCCCCCTCCCGGCCAACGGTGCGCGTCCCTCGTGCGCATTCTGCTCGGCGTGTGTTGCGTGCACCATGACGTGTTTCCGCACAGAGTTCAGTACGTCCAGTACGGGCGGACAGAACCTACTGCGACGGCCTCCCCCGGGCGAAGGACGTCGCGTTCCTTGACGTCTACGGGTAGGATCGCTAGGTACACCCATCTGTATGTGAGCGCAACCTTCTGCCAGAGTGCGACCAGCTTCTGTCCTCTGTTTCCCACCGTAACTTACAGGTTCCTATCGCTCCGCTGTCGTGCCCCGGGCTCGCCAGCGACGAACCGTCGATAGTGACGCGATGACGTCCTCCGTACCGTGGTGCTATGAACCCATACTTCCGTCGCGCTGGCACCCTTGGCCGATACCTGTCTCTATGTTTGAGAGTAAGACTGACCAAGTGGCTGCGGCCTATTGCAGGCACGCTTGAGCCACCCCGTCGGGTCTCTGATACTGGGCACGCCCTCGCCAGCTGGGTCCCGTGGTCCGAAGATCCAACACGGCCAGCGATAGCGATGAGACAGGAACACGCGAACGGCGCGATCGTCGCTCACCGCATTCGGTTGGCACCGTCTTCTATCGCAGCATTCAATATCTAACGTTCAACGTTCACTGGCAGCGCGCTGTGTCAGGCGTCCCGGGTCAGCGAAGCTCCGTATCCAATCGCTCAAATTTAAACCTGAGACCGTGTGGACGCAGACGCGTCTTGCTCGACGTCCGAGGGCGTGCGCGCAGCCACTGTTGTGCAAGAGGACGGTCGTGCTGCAGTCGTACCCACGCCGCGGGTGGTTCTCGTCAAACTCTGTCCTACGGTCACCACCAACTTAACTTTGACCCCCAGCACGTCCTCATCCTCAGGCGGCGACTCCTCGGTCCAAGATCCGCACTCCCGACATAAATACCAGTCCGTTTCTCAGCTCAGCCCGCTCGCACGCCGACGCGGAGGCTCCCACTCGCACTCGCGGAATTACCGTCCAGTGAGCTTCCGTCCCTTGCTGGTCACGCCCCCATGGGTAAGTTGTGGCGCACAAATGGCGCACCTGAGCACTGACTGAGTACTGTTCCTGTTCCGACACCTTCCCCCCGAGATCCGCAGCGCAGCGCGGGCCCAGTTGTGTACCGCTCGGGTGGCGGGATGGAAGCCGGGGGCTGAGACGGAGCCTGACCTGACTCTGAGCGCTGGCTCGGATCCTGGCCGTGTGATCAGGACACAGAAGGTGGAGGGGAGGGGGAGGGCGGCACGGTGTGGCGCGGGTAGCGTGTGCGGCCGACGTTCTGGAATGAAAAGTTACCGGTTTCGGGGGGGGGCTGTATCATGTGGTGATGACACGTCGCAGCGGGGGAAGAGCGCGCGGTACTATACATTCAGGTTATGAGCGGTAAGGCAGCGCGTGCCAGTGGCTGGAGACGCAGCGAGACTGACGCCTTCGGTCACCGGACCAAGTACTGGCAATCGTAGCCTCCACGTCTGTACAGCAATTGCGCGGACTGTTGGGCCTGACTGCTGGTGACCTCGGTGCATGACAAGTTTCTCCAGATCCGCGAGCGCGTACGGTACGCTACGAGACTCCCGGTGGACCTGCAAGACGCACACGCACCGAGGCCGCCATCGTCTACCGACACAGGGCCGAATCGCCTGTGTGTGATGACACGACACACGAGCGCGCCAGCTGAGACAAGGCACACACGGGACCCTTGGCGTGTCGCTTTGGCTCGCGGCCACAGTGGATGGATTCCAGTGGATTCCTCGCACCTCTCCGTCTCGGGGCGAATAGACGTCGCTCTGGCGTAAGCATGATTAGTAGTCGCAGCGCGCACTGGTCTGTGCCGCGGACTCGGAGTCACGCTGGGTTGCCAGGTCTGAGAAGGAGCCTGGTGTCCGTGCGTCGATGGCCTACAGTACTAGTAAGTACTCGGAAAATACGGCGGGGTCCAGGCTGCGCCTGCAATGCTTGCATCCGGTCCAGGAAACCCCGGATTGCAAGTGCGGACGCCGGAGGAGTTTGCAACATATGCAACACACAGCGGCAGCGAGCGCGGAACGTGAGGCCTTGGGTGAAGGACCCCTGACTTGTTTGACATCAGAATCAACCCAGACGCCACAGGCTAGCAGCACCGGCAGGCCAGCTTACTTCGTCGCACAAACGCGGCGGCCAGGAGGATCCTGAGAACGCCGGGCATCGCAGGCACACTCGACGGGGCTCCCGCGAGCCAGCGTAAGTCGAAGATACAGCCTGAGTACGAGAAGACCTCTGCGCAGCGGTTCCTCTCGGTCTCTGAACATTGATATTGAATGGCGAGAATCCCGAGCGTATTCCGCGTCGGGAAACTCGCCGTTCGATCCAAGTCCGAAGGTTCTCAGATAGCGGCGGGGTTCTCCGGGGCAGGCCATGCGCCAGTGTGCGTGCCGGCGGGCTAGTAGCAAGCTCAGGAGCGTGTGCTCGAGAACGCGGGTTTGCCTCCCGGGTAAGTCCCTTTGGAAGAGATGCTGCAGGAGATCTGGAGAAGGTGCGGACGGACTCGGAGGAGGACCCTCAGGAACGTAAGTAATGCCCCTGCTGCTGCTCGCAGCACGCACGACGGATGTAGCTGGACTGAGAGGAGCCCGCCTTCCGGACGTTCAAATTCAAACACTAGGGCACCGCAAGCCCCCGAAGCACCTCTGTACTATCCTGAATCGCCTGGGGTGTTCACGGAACGCGACGAGCGCCCGTACACGGTGGTTGCGGTCCACTGCGCGAGCGTTGCACCCGAGGAGCGGGCTCACCGACAGCTGCCGGGCGGACGCGGTACGGGGCCCCAGCTCGATTGCTGCGCCGCCCGATGCGCGATGTTCATCGGAAGCCCCGTCAGCGTGCCTGCCAGTGTCTGGCAGCGGTGCGCGTCCGACGATGGGAGCCCTCGCTGCCGGCGGTCGGGACGCCGACGACGTCCTCTGAGTCCAGGCTGTCGGACATGCGCACTGGACACGATGGACTCAGCCTGACGTCGCAGAGCACCGTGCGCTGGGGCCGGGGCTCGGGCATCGACCGGCGAGCAGGGAATCAATAGTCGACGTTGGTGCGTATGTCTGTGACAGGCGAACGGACAGCTACGTCATCCAAGTTGACGTGCGACAGGGGGGGCAGAGGGCGCGACGCAGACGAGGAAGCCGAGGAGGCCGACGGACGCATATGGGAGTCGGGTTGTCCAGGTGAGCCAGGGCCTGCTCGCCAGATAGATGCGTTGTGTGTTCGACGAGGGCATCGCACCGCGGAATCTGAGCTTGAGCACGCTATCGTTTACGTGGACGCGTCCCGGGCCGACTCGCACGACAGCTCGCTGGACGTAAACTCGAACCACGTTGAGCCGGTTTGCAATCGCGTCGAGGAAGGCGGGACGGGTGGCCTATACATGCCCCGAAAGTATCCAGTGTACCGGGAGGCGCATGTCGCACTCTGAAGACTGCCAGCTCGCGCGACGAGATCGCGATGCCCGGCGTGTCTCTGGGACGTCCGGGCGTGCAGATACAGCAGGCGGATGGACGGATGCGTGCGGTACGCAGCGTCATGTGAGCGATCGCGGGCCTCGATGTGGCACGAGTGGCTTTGCCACAGAAGCAGCGGCCAAGTTCTTGACAGCGAGCAACGCGGCACATCAGACTACCACGAATCACTATCACTGCTGCATCTCGCACCCGGAATCCTGGGCTCGGGCTGATACGTCCCCTGCCGTACGTTGGTCAGTGTTCGATTAGAACACGGGTGGCAGAGGAAGCTCACGGATAATTGGAATGGAACCCTGGGTGTCGTTCGCACCCAATCCTCCGCGAGCGCTGACTCAGGAGCGGATAGTCAGCGAAGAGGCGACGTCCAGCATGGGCGACGCCCTGACTGACACGCATCCCAGCCAAACTGGCACCGTGACTAGTGACTCCACTGGCACGCCCGGGCCAGTCAATTAGGCTTCTCATCACGCTGCGTGAATGGGACTGAATGGATATCGATGGGTGGATATGGCATGCCAACTGCGACGGGCATACCGTGCCTTGCGCTGGGACACCGGTCTCCCAGTCACGGTCCTACGATACCAGTGACCAGACCTTCTCACGCACTAAAACATCCGTCGTAGAACGAACCCACCCGTCCGCGTCCATCCGGATTTCACAACACTCTTGGGGCAGCTTCGCTGCGAGGCTCGCAAACTCGTCCACCGCCACGCCGCACAGACGTCCGATTGACATCACTCGCAATCACATCGATGGCGCCACCTGAAGGCGTCGCCGCCCGAAACAGGCTACGGACGCGACAAAAGGGGACGGGGTGAGACTCGACACAAACCACGCACGTGTATATTTGGACGTGGACTGAGTAGCCGGGCAGCGGATCGCTCGCTGGCGGCGGGCGACACGATACGCCTACGACATTGGGCCAATCGGCCGGGAGGGGGAGCCCGCAGATCGGCTCGTGCAGAGCGGGGGGAATCAGATCTGGGTGCGGTAGAGGACAGACGGCGAGTTTGGTAGGATTAGGCTGGGGCCATGAAAGATTGGGAGACCGCGGGGTCATGCGCCTAGTCCGAAGTGGTGATGCGGGGGACACGCAGGCGACGATCGATGGGTGGAAGCTCGCCGCGGGAGCCGTGCGTCCTCAGACTGCGATGGAGATTTGGCTGAACGACTCGAGGGGACGTTGTGCGTTCATCGATAATATTCCCTCTCGACAGGGACAGCCACGAAGTGTCCTGTCGCCGTCGCCGACGCAGCATCTATGCCTGAGCGAACCGCGAAAGCTGTCGAGCGGAAGCGGTGCCTATAGCACTGCAGCCACAACAACCGTGGCCGTCAACGTGAAGGTGGCACCGATCGCGCCGGCTACCGTGGCCTCGCACGGCAGCGGGAGTACACGCAACGTCCACGCAGATCGTGCGGTGGAAGCCCGCCACGCGGGGACTGCGCGGCGTGTCTTCAGCTTCAAACTCTAGGATCTGAACGTAAACGTTTGAATTTGCACTCTGGAACTCTATGTGACGCCACGAGCCATAAGGAGAGCGAAACGCACAGGGATAACCCGGTGAGTCGCTTCCATGAACTCTGTCCACTCCAGCTGGGCGGGGTCGCCCCCCGGCACCCGGCGCACACCGCGTCTGCACAGAAACGCGTGGTGGAGATACCAGCCGAGAACGACGGGGCGGAGAGGATTCCGTGGACCGACCATCGATACGTCCGTAGACAGCCATGGGATGCTGATGTGGCTTGACGGTGTCCGACGTCTGCGCCCGGTCGATACGCGCGAAAACTTACGGGGGCCGCGTGAAGTCCAGAACGTCTGCTATTCTGACGGAGACGGCTCTACGGCTGGACCAGAGATAGTCGACGGTCGTCCAGCGCGGAAGCCGTGCGTCCGCTTCGACGCAGGGAGGCCTGGTGATCGCGACGTGGCTGCAATACGGACACCGTCGAGGCGCACCCAGGGAACTCTGGGGCCCGGTGCTTCTCCCGCGACAACGAACCTGCCCGATTTCAGGTCCGCATCAGCCAGCAGCAGGAGCACAAGCAAGCAAGCACTTACCCTCGCGAGGTGTCCCGAGGATCCCACGGATGCCCGGCGCGGCGCAAATCTTGTCCAGATACCCCTCCCCCCATCGTGGACAAACGCAGAACTCGAGTCGCAACTTAGCTTTAGAGCGACACCACACGCGCGGGCGGCAGCGCGGCGCAACGCTACGCCGATGGGGATACGCTGCACCTAGCTCAAAGTTCCAATTACAATTACTGTAAACGTCCGCTGCACATCGCGCGCATCCCGCCCGGTCCCACAAGCTCCTGACGGACCCTCGTCTCCGGCGAAATAAACATAAACACGACCCGGACACACTCAGACACGACTCGAGGGCCACAATGGACACCGCAGACATGCCGGCGGGTCGGAGGAGGAAGACGAGATCCATACTCATGGAGATGCACGTGCCCCTATAGTCGTCGACCCGGAGGCTATCTCGCACACCCGGCACGCGTGCCGAGGGGATATGTACAGTAGTAGCGCCACCAAGCCCCGTAGATTATCGCCGCGCCACAGGAGACACACCTGTGGCCCGAGTGAGTGACAGCAGTGGCCAGAGAAAGCGGTCCGTGACGCGATCCCTCGCCCGCTGACCCACGGTGATGCTATAGCTAGTCCATGATACCCGGGCGCGTACGCGCTGCGAGCGACTTCGGAGTGGAAGACATCAGAACCGACACGAACAGCCTCCGAGCTGGGTTGGCGCCTGGGTGGGTGTGGTCGTCGGAGGCTTTGCGGGGTGCGAGCGCTGGGCGTGATCGGTCCACGTTGATCACGCAGAGGGGCGACTGCCAGCGGGACTCGGGCTGCGCGGGTGTATTGCGCGCCCTGGCGTGGGGTGCCTGCGTAGAGCACCGCGCGCCCTTCAGGTTGAACTTATTCAGGTCCACGATGTTGCGGCGTCCGCTGCGTGCCGCGCTCAGGGCGCGTCGCCGACCGGCGAGCGAGAGCGAGAGTGCACGGGCACCGTGGCCGTAGCCACTCCTCGTCCGACCCGCCATCGCCATCTCTGCCACGGGCGGTCGTCCAGCAGGCCACCGAGGAGGGGCCGGATTCGCGGCGCAGATGGCGCAGGATGTGGGCTGTCAAAGAAAAAATCACTGGCCCCGGCAGCCTCCCTTCGACGCCAGAGTGTGACAAGAAGCAGTCGGCACGCGGGAGAAGGGAGAAGGGGGACCGCAGGGGCACGCCGTCCCACTCGCCCACGCCGCGCGTGTCGCTCGAACAGCAGCACGCAGAGTCGTCCACGGCCATACCTCCCCACAGAGGCGGAGCGCGCACCCTGCCGGTGTGTTCTGCCAGAAGCCCGGCCGGACGGAGCCCCAGCTTCCCCGCCCAGGCGAGTGGTGTGTTCACAGACAGACTCCAGTCGCGGTGCATGTGTGGGCCCCCTCGACGTCGCGCGGATCGCCAGACAGAGACCGGTTCCCTGGCTGTCCCGCCGCGCGGGGGTTGTGGACAGTGTTCAGTAGTGCCTTCGTTTGGCCTTCGCTCATAACCCACAGACGGTCGCGCGGGCGTAGCCCCCCGGTGGTCCTGCCGGGCGACGGCGCCGAGTGTCCGCCACCCAGCCAGCCCGATTCGGATCAAAGCCAAAGCAAAATCCAATACAAAGGGCAGCCGTCCGCGGGAAGGGGGCGTGGAACGTCCAGAACATCAGCGGTGGAGCAGAACGCGGGGCGCGGGGCGTCACGCCTGCGTCTGCGTCTTCAGCTGGAGGCGTGGACCGCGGGGGACGAATCGGACGGCAGCGCGGAGGGAAGACGAGCGGGAGGGGCGGATCGCGCCCTCGCCTCGCCGGGCGGCCGCTCTCCTCCCGGACGTGCTGGTCCAAACGTTCAATATCACATATCAAGGGTAAGGTTCGCAGCGCTTCGCGGCGGGATTCGCAGGGGCAGAGGGCGCGGGGGACGTGTGCGGAGGCGGGCTGTGGCACGCTGCTGATGCCAAGCGCAGATGGCACAGTACGTGGAGGCAGGCCATGGACCGGGGAGGCCTGGAGGCCCGAGGCGATCTGCGGCTGCGCGTTGGGCTGTGGTGTGATCGCACGGCGCATGGGGGATACATGACTGCCAGTCCGCGGGGGGAGCCTGTTGCCTGTGGTATGTGGTCTGTGGTATATGGCCAGAGGTGCTCGGCGCGGGCTGCTGCTTTCTGTCTGCTTTTCGTGATTAATATTTGGATGGAGATGAGCGAGGGGACGATCGATGAACCACGCATAGCACGAGATCATGGATGAAGATGAAGCTTGAAGATGAAGATGGGACAGAGATGGAGAGATTCGGAGGGCGACATACGACGGACATACGTTCGACGTGTTGCTCGACTCCCGGCGGCGCGCAATCGATCTCGCAGCACGGGCACGGGTGCCAGTGACTGGATCAACGCACGCAGACGCAGGATCATATCATCGCATCTGCTGGTGCCCACGCCGCTGCCTGGCGCGGGCCCGTGCGCGTGCCTGGCACACTGCCGTCCAGGCTACCAGCCATCCAGACGGCGGTGCAGAGCCGCAACACAGTCCATACAGCGTAGCGCAGGTCAGGGCTGCCCCGCTGGCGAGGCTCGCGCGCACCCTGGAGGCAGGGGGCGGCCGGGCGCGCATCCGCGAGCTATTGCGACTCTCTCGGGGAAGCGCGACGTTGGTGGCGCGGCCACCCCGCCGGTACGGTAGCTTCCCCTGCGCGGCCGCTAGCCTCGCGGCGGTAGAGAAGCGCGCGAACCCGAGTGGAGGGACCACGACTAAGAGAAGGCCGCAGGGCACGCCCGTGCGCTGAGTGCGCTCTGTGTATGAATTCGAGACGCGGGCTGGGCCGCGCTGGGGGCGTGATGCATGTCATGTCGGGGGCATTGCACGGAGGCGATGACTTCACGCCCGGCTGCCCTCACGATCGACGCGGGGCACGAGCCGCCGCTGCTCGTGGGGCGGAAGCTGGGGAAGTCGCCCCTGGGCCGTGCCACGTACCTACGAGACGTACGGTGCTACATCGTAGCAGCTCCCATTCGACCAGGGTGACGCGTGACGCAGGACAGAGACCCGGATGACGCGTGGCAGGGTTCACCGGATGACCGTGACAGCAACTGTTCATGGGCACCCCGGCGACGCGTGACTGGACGCCGAAATAGCACAGTGTGCGGACACTCTGCCAGGAACGACGCCACGCCACGATCGCATTCCATCAGGAGGTGCGTAGGGAAGTACAGCGGAGTACGTAATGCGCATCAGTGGCAGAACGGCGGCGCACCCACCATCGGCACATGGGGGGCGAGGAGCGACACGGCAGCGGGAGGGGCGCGCGCCGGCGGATCCAGACACGCAGAGACGAGGACGCGAGGGAGATTGCGGGGAGCCTGGGATGGTGCGAGGGCACACCGGCGGGCGCGATCTGGCGTTTACGTGTAAGTGCAAGGTTTGCGTGGGGACATGGAGCCGGAGATCGCTTGCGTCGCCCGAGATTAGGTCCCTGCCGAGAAGATGGGCTGGGTAGATCAGGAAGGCGAGCAGGCCCGGTCTGTTCGATGGGTGCTCGAGGGCGTTGGCCGGTTGAACACCGCAGGGCGGTGTGGTTACCACGTCGGGGTGGCGGGAGGGCCGCGGGGTGTGAACCTTGGGCGGAGTCGCACGCGCCTTCCTGATATGGGAATTGCGCCAACCGCGCCGGCGATCTAATGACCGCGAGGAGCTCAGCGGATCGGAGGAGTGACGAAGATCGTAGAACGCGGGCTGGAGGATCTCTCTGACGAGCCCCCTGCAGCACGGTCGGGCGGCAGGCAGCGAGGTGGGGACGTCGCGACACGCGCCGCGCGAAGGCACACACACGGCGGATCCTCCTAAGAAGACTGCCTTATATGGCACGAAACCCGGGCAGAGGAAGGTGAGTCGGCCAGCCGAGTGGGAGTGACAGTTGCTGATGGCCCCAGCAGGCCTCCGCACGCTGCCGCGGAAGATCGCGAGCCCCGGCGGACAGTCTCCGCAGAAATGGGCCGGACGCGTAGGGTTGGCGTTGGGTTACGCCTCCCGAAGCGCACGCGGGAGGAGGCTGCTCCTCGCGCTGCCGGCGCAGCCTGCGCTTGCCTCCCGCCGCCCTCATATACACCCTCCAGCTTGGCTTAGGTCCCCGCATCCGGCCCCCGCTGCCACCGATCCCACGCACGCCCAGGCGAGCTAGCCGGTTTCCCCACCCGCACCATCTCCATCTGCCTCCGATCGCTCACTGCCCTTCCCGTCCACGTCCCGATGTCCCTCGCCCACTACGCCCACCACCACAACCGCGCCGGCCCCATGGCCACCGCCGCCTACCCCGCCTACCACGGCGGAGACGCGATCTACGGCATGCACCAGTACTACCCTGCGGGCACGAGTGCGAGCCCCGTCGAGCACGATTATTCAGCGGGTGAGACTTCCTACGTGTCAGACACCTCCAGGGCGCACTGGCCGGCCCAGCCGTCCTCGTCCGCGTCGTACCCCGCCTCTGTCTCCACCTCCGACTATCCCTCGCCCGCGTCCTCCCAGCCGATGTCTTATCCCTCCGCGTACACCGCGTCCCCCCACCGCACCGGCCTCCAGGATCCTTACGCTCCATCGTCCTCGTCCTCCCGCACCTACGCCTCGTCCTCCCTCTCGCAGGCCTCCGCCTCCTCCACACCCGCCCTCCCCAGCATGCATCGCAGCTCCTGGCCCGCGGGCAACGCCCCCGCCAGCGCGCTCTACGTCGTCGCCCCCGAGCCCGACGCCGACGCGCGCCCCGACGCGCCCTACGCGAAGGTCAAGACCGAGGAGGAGGAGCTCGAGTCCGGCTTCATCTTCGAGCTCGCGTCCGACGCGCCGCCCTCGCTCCTCACGAACCCGCTGCTCGACAGCATGCCCGAGGTGCCCCTCCGCGCCACGCAGGCGAGCAAGGAGATGCGCGCGCTCATGGGCGCGTTCCGCCTCGACCCCTTCGCGATGCACAACGGCGTCAAGAGCGCCGCGAGCCAGAGCGTCCCCGCCGGCATCGAGATCGGGCCCCTCCGCGTGCCCCCCGTGATGTTCGAGTGGCAGGCCGAGCTCGTCCAGCCGCTCGTCCCAGAGAGCCCGCGCTGGTCCCCCGAGGCGCAGCCGATGCACGCGTTTGACGACGACGAGAAGTGGGCGCACCCGGGCGCGATGGAGGCGTACGGGGAGGCGTACGACGGCGCGGACGACATGGACGCGGGCGCCGCGTTCCAGCCGGTGATGACCCCCGCGCAGGCGGTCAACTGGGGCGCTGGCTTCGCGGACCAGCAGGGGATGGTCTCGGCGGCGTCGTCCTCGCCGTCGGGATACCCGGTGCAGCCGCTCTCAGGAAGTGAGTGCCCGCCGTTAATCGAGTCGACAACATCTGACGGACATGTATTCATTCAGTGTTCAACCGGTCTGGGCACTCGTCCTCGTCCCAAGCATCAATATCCCGCTCCCTCCCGTCTCTCCCCCAGCCTCAACCGTCCTTGTTCTACCGCCAAACGCAGAACTACGCGCTGTCTTCGCCCACGGCCACGCTCCCGTCGCCCAGCGCTCTGCCGTCCCCATCGCTCTCCCATTCGCTCTATTCGCAACGGAGCACTCCCGGCAGCGCGACCGACATGTACTACCGCCAGCAACAGCACCAACATACCCAGCCACTCCCGTCCGCCGCCGCCGCCTCTGCGATGCGCATGTCCTCGTCCTCTATCTCAGCGCCAGTCCCAAGCCTCTCGCGCCGGCCCCAGCTCGACTACGCTCAGACGCACAGCAGCGCCGTCGCACAGCCGCAGCCGCACTACGCGAGCCCGAGCCCGCCCGCGTTCTCGAGCAACAGCAGCAGCGATGGGGGGGCGGGGATGGCGGCGGGGCCGGGGCGCTACCGCGACGACACGCTGGGCTGGTACCGCCGCTCTGCGTTCGCGCTCGAGGCGTACACCGCGGCGGCGTGCACGTGACCCGTGGTCGCGTCGGCGGAGGCGGCGGTGCGGCTTCGTCATGATCGTGACGAGGGGCGTGGCGTGGTGGACACGGTGACAGCGACAGGTGGCAGATGGGAGATGCAGCGATGGGCCGGTGGGAGATGGACGGGATGGCGTGGGCGACGTGACGTGATGGCGACGAAGCGGACTCGGGCTTCGGGGGGACGGGCGACGATCGGGCGCGCGGCGTGCGTCATCTCAGCTCGTCGTTCCGAGTCGGAGGTGTGCCTGCGTCTTCTGAGGGCGTGGACGTTGCTGTGTCTCTGTGCAGGCGCTCGTAGCGCGGCGTGGCGGAGCAGCGGGCGCGGCGGTGCGAGTAGACGTCGCGCCCGCCCCCACCTGCCGTTGTGCTCTGAAATTATTTCTTGGATTATAGTGTATATATCCCCGGTGGACGTGTCCTGTTACCCCATCCTGTTTCCATCCCCCATTAGTTGCTGTCCTCTTGCTGTCTTCCCGCTGTCCAGTGTAGCATGCAATGTTCTGATACGACCCCTCGGTATACCTTTCTCTCGTTGACGTAGGGTGCGCTGGATGCTGGACGATCCGATAGTTATCGTCGCCGGCGGCACTGTCTTGGGGGCTCGTCGCGTGGTTCTCGGGCTGAATGTGTAGTGACTGTATCTCTATGACGAATCGTTACGACCCCGTAGAAAAATTAGGTCATGTATTTTGTACGTTGCACAAACGATTATACACGGATCCGCTCCTTTTGCCTGCGCTCTCCGTATTGAATATTGAACGTGAACTGAACAGACGACGATCCGAACGCATTGCGCGAGAGTCCAGCAGCGGACTCCCGCTCGGAGACCACGCCGAAGCAGTGAATCTCGGCTCAGCGCGTTCGCAAGGTCCGCGGCTCTGATTGTGTGGGTTGCGGAGCTTGGGGGCTCTCCTCGCCTGCGCAACTACATCACGATGTGACAGCTGTTTCCAGAACAACTTCAGGCCCCACGTCAGAAAGGTCCACTCGAGCAGTGTGACGGTCTTGCTGTTCTCATCAAGATTGAATCATAATCGGCAGTGTCGAGGGCGAGCCAGACTTCGGCGGGTGGCTGAGGTCGAACGGCAGACGGTGCGGATGCACCTCGAAAGCAAGAGCCGACGCTCTCCGCCCGCGTACGCATTTTTACGAGGAGCCTATCGGTTTGCAATCAGCGTATCGCGAAGCATGATGCTCCCGCGAAGCACGCTGAAAACAGGCCGAGTCGGCACCAAGTCTCAAAAGACTGATCACATTCTGTATCGGTGATGCATCCCAGGCTTTCGCTCGCGGCGGAGTTCGCTGAGTTGTTCGAAGTTTGGAGTTCGGGGTACGTGTGGTCCGCGAGACCGGGCGCGAGAGTGCCCTGCAGCGATTCAAGTTCAGAGAGGGAATTGAAGACCGCGGCCGTGCGTCGGACCCTGAGGCTGCCGTTGGGGGGCGAGCGTCCTGCGCACGGCACTGGCAGACGGTGAGAAGTGTGGAGCACTAACGACTGATGAGTCGCGGGAAGGAAGGGGGGGCGAGAAGGGGACTCGGAAGGGCGTCGCGGGATACGTACAGATTCGAGTCAGAGTCATAAGACATGACGCATGACGCTGCCGCAGAAGAGGGCAGCTGCGTGCCGGTGCTAAGGATTCTGAGGACTTTGCGCGCCGAGGAGCAGGGGAGTGCATGCCGGCGGGCGGACGGTAGAGTCAGGGTGCCAGTGGGCCCGCACGCCGACGGTAGACGACCATCGTCCATCGTTCAATCAGACCGCTGTGCCACGACGGCCGGGCCATAACCTGCCAAACAACCGATACGTGCGGACGCGATCCGCACGCACAGGATCTACCGCACTGGTGTCCATAGCCTGCCTAGCTTACGCACGCAGTTTGACTTTGCGCGGGAGCCTGGGGTACTGCAGCGCGGTGATCCACGCTGGCTCCGACGAGCGAGACACCCGCCCGCCCTGGCCCTGGTATTCCACCTCTGCGCGCGCTCGTCTTCCCACCAACGTCGACCGAGGCACCGCGATGGTGCCTGCTGTCGCAGAGGACACACGCCACGCGCCCGAGAACGTCGTCCGTCACTCTACAGCGAGGCCACGGGAGACGCGCGATGCAGACCCTCCAGTACTCGGACAGTGACCACAGCCATCGGATCCTCGAACGAACCACCCTACATAGGTCATGGTGACGCAAACAAGTCATGCATTATGACTTGGACCGCCTTCTGGGGCGACTGGGACCGTGCGCTCGCTCGAGTAGGCCCCGCCGCGGTCTGCACGCTTGGAAGGTCGGGATGCCGAACCGTGCCCGCGGCGGGCGGCCCTCGCTGGCAACAGTCACTCTCTGGCAGACGATCTGCTCGAGCGTCCCGGTGGCAGGCGGCGGGCGCGGTGTACCTGCGCATGCGGACTGGTATGTCTGCAGTCGACGCGACGCGCTCTCCGCAGAACACCCGCGACTCCGACTCCGCCAGCGACGTAGCGACCCGCGAGACGGACCTAGTGCAGACGCGCCTGACCTCGTGCGGTCGTCCGAGCTTTTCGGACTTCCGTGCGTAGTTAGTGCGCAGGGCCCTGCCTGCTGCGCACAGCCGCCTGGATACGCGTGGTGTTCCCAGCGTAGCCTTAACTAGCCGCGCACCGCGTGTTGAACTGCTTGACCACGTCGGTGATCTACGAGCCACAGAAGTCGGGCGGCCGGCGCGAGGCGTGCATGTGTCAGGAGACTGACGGCCGTACAGCTGTGGGCGCGTGGTGAGATTCTGGTCTCCGGCACGGGGAACGATCGCGGCAGTACGTCACTGGGCCCTTTGTTCTGAGTTCTGCGTTGCGAGACGGTGGTGGAAGGGTGATGGAGGCAGGCTGATCCAGCGATTAGGGGCGCGATGCGAGGCGGAAGGAATGCATGGGGGGAACTGGCTAGGAACCGACAAATAGCGCTTGGAAGGAATCCAGAAGAAGAGTGTACGACTCACCGCCTTAGAGCCGCATGGAGCCGGCGGTCCGATGCGAGGGTCCTCTGAGACGATGTTACCGGTTTGTTCGTAGAGTGTGGACATATATTGACGGAAAGCCGATCGATGCGTGTGCGAAGCGCGCTATAACGAGAGCTTGGGAGCGTGGGTGGGTCGTCAATGTCGTAAATATGCACGAGTGGGCACGGCTCGCTGACCCGAACACAGGGTACTTGCCTGTGCGGCTAATTTGACGGGTATAGTACTGCTACGGGGGCCGCTGCAATAGCCTCGCGGTGATGCAACGGTCTACACTGCCCAGTGCGGTCCAGAGTAATGCGGCTGAGTCAAGGAAACGTTGTGGCATCTCATCTGTGCGCCACCAGTTAGTGTAGGGTTGAATCGAGCGCCATGTGCCTGAGTATGCAGCGAGTGTGGCTCGCCCTTCACCGCCTGGTCTGGCTGAAAGTGTATGTGGCCTCCTGGAGGACGCCAATCAAATGGAACACCTTACCAGAAGCTCTGGACGTGCAGCGGGAGTCATGCAGGAGCCACGGGAGTGCGTGTGGGGTCGATGGAGACTGCGCCGGTAAGTCCCGTAGCACTTGCGTCTGGGAATGCTCGGGTCGACTATGCAGCGAAGAAAGTCAGTGTAGGACGAATAGCCGCAGAGAAGTGGAGGACGCGCCACTGTGAATCGACGAGGGCTCGCATCCCAAGATCTGTGCCTGTGTGTCATTAGCCTCCGTGTTCAGGCTATGTAGTCGAGGGGTGGCTGGAAGACATGAGCGAGGCGAGCCGGGAGTGGCCACCTAGTTGTTGGGTCTGTTTATATAAATACTGTGGAGACCCTTGGCGAAACACGTTGAGAAGGCTTGTCGTGACAGAACTGTATATTATTCGCTTGTATGAAACTTACCAGACCCTGCGAATGTACGTTACTCAGGGTTGCTGGCGCTTGACACTCTGATTAAGTTATTTTTCGGTGGTCATCATGGACTTGTATGGCCCGAGGGCCTGTTTGAGATATCCGACCAGCGAGAAAGGCATTCAAGAAGAAAGGCCAAAAATTCTAATCTTAAAGCATGGTAGTGAGTTCTCGAGTCTCACTGATCCTTACCGCGAGTAACTCCACTGCCCTAGACGACTTTCACCGGCCCGGGCCTTTGTAGGTTACACGTCAGGATCGCGACGCATTGTCGTGCGGCTTGCGGTCATGGAGGACAGGGTAGCAGCGACGAGGAGGACCACCTGGGATGGCGGGCGGGGGCATCACTGACACGGCGATCGTGGTTGCGAGGCAAGTGATCGTCGGCCCGCGCGCCCATCGCGGATTGCCGCTTTGGGCATCGGAGCGCCTGCCACGTGCGCGAGGCAGGGCCCGGCCGCGGCACATGTTTCACAGCCCTCGACACCCACGCGCTCGCTGTCTCTCCCCTCCTCCTCGCCGACCGCCACGACGTCCGCCACACCCTCGCCTTCTGTAGCCCATACTCTCTCTCTGTACCTCTACTCCCCACCACTCACCACCCTGGACGCTCTTCATGACCGAGAACCTCTACGGGCGCCGGCGGAGCGTTGACGTTGGCGGCCTCGCCCTCGCCCTCAATGACGGTCAGTCGGGCCACGGATGGGGTGGCTGGGAGGACGCGGACGACGGGGGAACCAGGTATGGAACATGTCACTTCAAAAGTCGCGTGTTCGCGCTGTATTAACTACAACCGCACAGATACGCCGAAGTCCTGATTGACGTTCGTGCGCACACGGAGAACATCGTAAACGTGGACCCCGCGCAGTCGTGAGTGTCGAAGTCTTCGCTTCTCTGCTTCAGTGTTGGGTAGCATATCCGAAGGACCTCGCTTGGAATATTCGCGCAGCCGAGTTGTCCTAAGTCGGTCGTATCGGCATAACGCGACTGCCCGGCCGCGGTGCAGCGGTCATGACGTCCCAACCATCATGTCTCCTTGTCCATTACACGCCCGCTGGTGGTCTCAGCCCTTTACCTCGACTTGAGGTATGAACACGACTATGTTTCGAAACTTCCAGTCAGGTGGTTCAGCGAAGTCATGTACACTTCTTCGATAAGAGCCCTTTTGCCGCTGGGCCGCTTCCTTGCCTGTGTCGTCTTCAGCGAGGAGAAACCGCGAACGCGTTTTGTCTTAGATCCCTGCTTGTTATGACAGAACATCATGTCCTTGAGCTGCGGCGTTTGCGCGGCATTCTCTGCTAGACTCATGCCCAATGCTGACCACACCTGAATTCACGGTTGGAATTAATCCATTTGCAGATCCCCTTTCGTTGAAGTGGAGCCCATGATGCGCGATCGTTTAGTCAAATCCTTGGGGACGTGGAACTTCGAACCGCACAAGCTACCGGAAGAGCAAGTGGTTGCCTGCTCTTACATCCTTTTCGAAGCATTGTTTCGAATAGAGGGCATGAAGGAAGCGGTGGGAGTCCCTGTAAGTAAGTGGTATTCCTATCAACCATGTGGCTGTAGCCGGCGTGTGCGCCTCGGTCGCGTTCGCTTCGTATTCAACGCAGAAAGCCACAGGGTTGTTTCGAGCAAGTCCACTCATCATGCGTTTCTCTCGCAGATTGCCTTGGTTCGTTCCTGCGACATCTACGACAAATGTATCGCCAAGCAAACTCTTATCACAACTTCCACCATGCACTGGATGTCTTCCAAGCAACCTACCACTTCCTGTTCCGAGCTGGGATGGTGCCTCCTGTGTCCATAGTGTTGCAGCCAGACTCACGGACATGGAAACGAGATCGACGTTCTACTGACGGTCACCTCTTGTCATGTCTATCACCACAAGATCTCTTTGCGCTCCTCATAGCTGCGATAGGCCACGACGTCGGTCATCCAGGTCTGAGCAACGCTTTCATGGTCAATACTCTCACATACTCATCGTCGATGGTCAACGCTCACACTCGCTTCACAGAAAAACGCCAAGACGCCCCTAGCCGTCGTCTACGACGACAAGTCCGTCCTCGAGCAGATGCACTACTCCCTCATACTGCAGGTCATGCGGCACAACGGTCTCGCGCCGCTGCTCGACCGGCCGGGATCGGGGCAGGCGATGCGCAAGCTGCTGCTCGGCACCGTGCTCGCGACGGACATGAGCGTGCACGCGGAGTTCATGGCGAACTTCCAGGAGCTTGTCGCGGGCCACGAGGTAGGTGAGCACAAGCGCAGAGTGCTTGTCTGCCAGGCGTTGATCAAGTGCGCGGATATCAGCAATCCGGTGAGCGTGTCGTCCGCTGCGGGTGTGTCGATGAGCTGACCGGACCGTCAGAGTCGTCCGTATAGTGTCTCGAAGCACTGGGCCGCTGCGCTCGAGTCCGAGTGGACGAGCCAGCTGTTGCTAGAACAACATCTACACCTGCCTGCCACGGTGAAACCGTCCGATCATCCTCTAGGGCAGGCGAAAGGGCAGGTGTTTTTCATCAGCGCGTTTGCGAAGCCCCTCTTCGAGCTCGTTGCGCGAGGCATACCAGGTATGCATGACTTCACTGTTCGCTGCTTTCCTTTGTGGCGCTGATATTAGTCCCGTCGCAGAATTGGCCGAGTTTGCGCACCAGTGCAGAGAGAACCTCGAAATATGGACCGAGCGCTCCGAGCAGTTGACGGCTGGTTCAGAAGAAGCAGCGAGTCCGGAATCCACTGCAACACAAACGCAGCGTGTCGAGGAGTTTATGTCTGCATTCCCGCCTACATTGCCTGATCGGTTCCGCATCCCAGACGAACCGCTGTCACCATTCATGTCGCATTGTTCAGTCTCCTCGCAGTCGTCAGGCTCCAGTCATTACGAGAGCTGCGAATCCGGCCCGCCCTCCCCTTGCGCGACGTCCCCGCTGCCTACTCCCCAATCTCCATCCTTTCCACACGCACAGCGCGACATCGCCACGCCATCCTCCTCCCAACTCATGTACAGCAGACCTCCTAGCGTCACCTCCGTCAGTTCGCACAGCACGCAGGCGAACGACGCGACGGCCGCCATCCGCGCGGCGTACAAGGCGAGCGTGCGCAAGAAGAAAAGCTTCCACCGGAGCTCGTGGAACCCCACGGGGAGCGCGGGCGCGGGCGCGGGCAGGGGCTACGCGTTCGCGCAATCGTTCGACGGGCCGGGCCCGCTGACTGCAGACAGCTCGCCGCTGAGCACGCACTCGCCGAGCCCGCTCACACCCACGTCGCCCGCGTCGCCCACCGCCGCGGGGGCGCACCACCGGCCGAGCCCGCTCGGCGCCCCCGCCGTCTGTAGTCAAGAGACATAGATGTGTGTGCCCGAGACCGCTGGTCGCATGGACTCCCGTTGTGAAGATCTGAAGCACCGACGCATGGCTGTATCATAGCTCTCGCTGATCTTTTGTCTATCGTTTGCCCCGCCCGTCCGCTCTGTTTGTGCTTCGTTCCCGCGCTGCCCGTCGATGTCGTTTGGCATCAGCGTGTGTTCGACTTCCCTTTCGGTGCGGTTGGCGGGAGGCCGGCCGCTTGTTTTTGTATGTAGGGTGTCGTTGGTGGAGGCCCCGGAGCGCGCTCTTGTTTCGCGTGCGCGCGGACGCTGTGGGGTTATACCTAGCTTGTTGTATCTTTAGGCTCGTTCTGCTCCTGCATGCTCGTGCACACCCCGAGGTGGTTGTTGTCCGCAATCAAATGTGTCATTACTTCGAGTGCTGTTCAAAACTGTGGCGCGATATATAGCCTTCATAGGACTGATAACAGTGAGACGTTGTTTCGGCTGTTCTTGTTGGGACCGTTGCGCATGCGCGTGGCCCTCACGCAGCGAGAACGGTTGGCGCGGCGCGCAGTGGTTGGTACTGTCGTTCGTTGTCGTTGACCAAACCCGCTTGCTGGTGGGATTTGAAGCCCGTCCAGAGGCTGACGGAGGCTGTCGCGAAACCGACGGATGAGTCAAGAGTGCACGTATCCATCAACGTGGTGCATGTCTCTTGTTCTTCTGTTTGCATTTGTGAGCCGAAATTAGTCGTAGCCACGTCGTCACATCCATCCAACGTGACTGTCGTGCCATGGGTACGTAGCTTTTGTCCTAATTCGCATCTGGAAAGCTTCATTCGTGCTTCATGCCCAGGATATATGGGTAGATTAGCTTGACGAGCAAGAGCACACGTTTCTAGCGTAGGGGTATCATCCAGGAAGCCCAATATGATGACCGTCAACTTTCTTCGTTTCTGACGGAAATAAATGAGACATCATTGTGTTGTCTCATCGACTTGTGTGAGGATCGCTGTAGAGCGCGCCTCCCGTACAAGCAAACAGGTAGGGCTGCGCATTCATTCTGTCGGTGGCTTTTCAGTGTTGGAGGCAATCCGGAAGCCATTCCGAGACATACCCAGCTACCACCAACCAGGATATTCTGGAAAGTCGTCTCCGATCGGCATTTCGGGGAACACCACTGAGACTTGCGGGTCTGATTCGAGAGCACGTACTGATGCATTCCCTGTCGTTCCCAAATGCTCTTGACCTCTACGAGATCATATCATCGGCCTGTAGTTCAAGAGACTTGTATGGACGTACCTTCCGTTCCGCAGGAACAGACGCATCGAGACCCAGCGCGCGCAGAGTCACAAGCTTGGAGGCTGTTCGGTTTGCGAGGCCTCGGCCTCGTCTCCGACAGTATCGTCTGCAAACAACGCAAGTCGGTCCTTCTCTCGTTTCGGAATCTCGTCTATGTCCAACGAGACGCTCCCGAACAGCTCTTCTTCCAATCGTTTCAGCTGCTCCAGAAACCCGGAGTTGGGCGACACCTGCGGGCGGGCCCTCACCACCTGTCCGAGAGCGGCCTTGAGCGACATACCGCGCGATCTCATGAGGTAGGCGACGACGAGCGCTGGCGAGCGCGATATGCCCGCGGAGCAATGGACCAAAATCTTCCCCTTGCCACTGCTGCCCTTTGACTTCGATGCGATGGCGCCGTCAATCAGCTTGCACGCCTCGTCGCTCACTTTGGAGATGGATGAGGAAGGGGAGTCGTTCAGAGAAAGACGGTGGTAGGTCACGCCGTCGACCTTCTGGGACGGTGTCGAGCCGATGCTGAGGACATGCGTGACTGAGTTTGCTGTGAGGAATGCTTTGTTTGATGCTGCTGAGCAGGGCCCGAGGTATAGAGACGGGGGAAGGACGAGTGAGACGACTTCCGTCGACGGGGCGATTGGCTGGGCTTTCTGGCGCTTCCCCATTGGCAGGAAAGCGGCGCGCAGTTGGCCGGCAACAGCTGTCTGGTGCGATGGGACTGCCTGTGACTCGGAGGTCGACGGGAGTTCTTGCTCGTTTTGGCGGTGTGGTTGGTAGCCTCGTGTCACCGGCCGGCGCATTAACAACGCCTTTCCCACGATCATGCTGGGCTGGAAGCGCTCATTGAGCCGGTCTAGACGCCGTCGGGTCAATCTCGATAGCGACTCTATTGACGACCGCACTCCATGTCTCTGAAGGATGTGCCCGCCTGTTGGGATGGACTTGGAACAAGCAACTGCACTAGCATTTCTATATGTTGAGTGAGATTTAAAGGTATAAAGTGAGTGCAGTACGTAGATGCTGCCGCATGACAATCATGTGCATAGCGAAAAGAAAAGACATAGCCGTCAGCGAGTCATGGCCATGGACATGTCCGGGATTGAACCGGACCCCTCTCGCATGCTCACAAGGTGCTAAGCGAGCGTGATAACCAACTACACCACATGCCCGTCGCATCAGTGGCTTTGTAAAATAAAGAAGAAAGCAGGCCCACAGATCATTCGACGGGCCGACGATCACCGAGGCTTTGCCGACGCTCTGCCTCCAGCTTTAAGCGGTCATTGAACGCGGCTGAGCGGTCACCACAGTGCAGTCGTTCAGGTTAGTCGTCGATCTCATTGATGAGCTACACACGCTCAGTCTAAGGTACGTAGAAGACTGCCTTTTCCGCCGTTAAAAAGGTCCTGGTGAGGTTTCGTTTAAGGGACATGGCATGCCACACAGCTTCCGTCGCGGCGCCGCCCACAGGCTGACCTGGGACTCTGGCAATCCCGCTTCCGAGTCCCTACCATAAACCAAGTCCAGAATCCCGGAGCAATCGCTGCTTTATCGTCAAGGCCCATGCACCGAGCAGGACACTACTGCCAGTGGTATTTCGGGATCATTCAATGGTGAGCTCGGTGATGTAGCGGATTCTGACACTGTGCCAGGAACTGCTGTAGCGCGTTCCTGAGACACGACTGTTCGGTCGAAGACCTGGTCCCCACGCGTTCATCGTATGACACTCCGAGTCAATGCCGGAGCGATCAACGTTCGCATCGCGGACGTTGGTCCCATCCGGCTCGCCTAGCCTGGGTCCCGAGCTTCCCAGTGATGCTCGCACGGCGATTTTCATTGGCACCGCAAGTCACTCCGCCATTGTCGTCAGAATGTTCATTACTGGCAGACTGGAGAATGCTGTGCCGTCTGTATTGACTGACGGGCTCTTGCAGGCTACGCTGGTTGCCGCCATTATTGGATGCATCGGAACCTAGGTTCGCCCATGAAACCGCCACCGGGTTTCTCTCAAGCTGCAATTCTGCGTACGCGTTGAAGGTCTTCGAGTCGTGAAAGTACAGAATAGTATCCCGATATTGTTAGGACTAAAGTTCGGTGCTCTCATGTGCTACAGGTCGTCATGGACTGGATAGCTTACAGCACCTACGCCTGTGTTGATAATAGTAAGTAATCGGTCACTTCAGGGACATCCACACTCGGAGTTCTCGTAGCCGAACAATCAATATACTCGTCGCCGGAGCTCACGAGGTGCGTGGACCGTCGCTGCTGCACAGTCAGCTCGAAAAATTAACCTGATGTGCCTGCTAGAATTCCTACTAGCCTGACGGAGGGTCTCGGGTTTCAAGGCCACACATTGCAAACGACGGCGCTCACTAGCTTCGCCTTCGCTTGGTCGATCTGGACGCTGTTCTTGCGATGCACCGACTGGCGCTGTGATGCGTCTCCCCGAGAGATGGTGCTTCATAGGAAGCTGATGCGCAGTCGCGGCCCACAGTATTTAAGGAAGCTGTGCTGCCCTCTCCAGCTCATTTTTTTTTCCTTTCGAGTTCACCCAAGCAGCGGTACTGGTTAGTGAGCATCACATCAGTCGTACGACTCGGGTTTCATGTAGACTGACGACGTTGAATCCCGTTAGCCCTGTTTTTTAACGACTCACATTCTCTTCACCGACGCTTTCTTGACGACCAACCCCGCAATACACGATGCGCTTCACTACATTCCTCTCAGTTGCGTTCGCCGCCGCCGCCGCCACCCCGGCCTTCGCTTTGCCCACCAACACGTATGTCGATCCTATTGTATCACCGAGTGTCCAGTTCGCTAATCGTACGAACAGCTTCGCGAGCCGTACAGTCGAGGATGACTCGCTCTATGCGCGCGAGTATGACAGCGACCTTTGGGCGCGCCGTGACCCCCGCCCCGGTTTGCCTCCCCAGAAGCCCGTGCCGACGTACCCGCCTCCCGCGCCGCCCACTGGCGGTCGCTACCGCCGCAGTCTGCAAGACATAGTCGACGAGCTTGTCGAGCGGGCCTACGAGGATGACTCGCTGTGGGCGCGGGAAGCCCGTCCCGACGTACCCGCCGCCCCCGCCGCCCACCGGCGGTCGGCGCCGCACGCGCAGCTTTGACGAGGACCTCTGGGCGCGGATGGAGGTCCATGAGCTCGACAGGGAATGCAGTCCGCCGTGTCGCTTCTCCGGATGTGCCGTTCCTTCGTGTAGCCTTGGCTTGACAAGACGAATTTGAATGTGATGCTGTTCGAGATGCTATAGCCTGGGGGCTGTGTGAGTGTCGGTGCTTGTCGTCGTGCCCTTTGCTGACTGCACTGTCATTTGGATCTCGCCGGTGCTATTGCTCATGTACTGAAGCATCATTGAATGGCTTTTCGTCAGAGAGTCATGAGACAATCTAGACTTACGCATGCACAAGCAATTGTATGACATGAGAACCTCTCTGGTGTTGTCGACGCAGACTTCATAAGCGTAGTTAGCACATAGTATGTATAATACACGCAGTCGCTTGGCTAGGGAAGCAAAGTTGACCCCTACAATCGAGTATGTAAGCATGCCACGGTCGAGGATGTCATAGAACATGCAGGGAAGCCTACCTGTACACTCCTTTTAACAGTAGCTACACCCATCGATGGCATACTCGCCTAGCCGCGTGACTCCAATCATGGTGCTCCGAGAATATACTTAATGTGGGTTACAGATTTGGCTGTGAAGAAGGCTTTGTTGGGAGAAGGACAGGTGAGAACGCTATGGTTTCCTTCGACGGCGTGCTTCGCCGAACCTTCCGACGCTTCCCCGTTGGAGGCAGACTCAATTGGTACTAGGCTCACATGGGGCTCATTCTTGCAACTGGCGGTGCGGTTGGTAGCCTCGTGTCACCGGCCGGCGCATCAACTGCGTCTTTCCCACGATCATGTACTTCCCTTGCTGTGGCTGGCGGGTGGCGCCGTCACGGTGTCGCGCGACCATGAACTTGGACGACCTGGGACTCTGGCAAGCCTGATTTCCTACCACATTTCAATACTAAAATGCCAGATTAATCACTGACATCGTCTCCAAGGCCCATGCACCGCGCAGGACACTCTTTCGGGATACACCGAAACTTCTGGCCGTGTATCGAGCTCGGTGCCTGGTGCGAGGAAAGTACGGACCTCTTCCAGTGGCTTGCTCTTGGTATGCCTGTCACCGCATGTTCATAGTAATTCGTATGACACTCCGAGTTCACGCTGGAGCGATCAACGTTGCGGTGCGATGCGGACGTTGGTCCCATCCGGCTCCCCTCGAGCTCTTGGCTCGCCTACTTACGAGCCCCAAGCTTCCACAGACGCACGGGTTTTGAGTAGCACTGCAAATTTCTCGGGCAATGTCTCAGAAGAATTACCAGCCTGCCACAGGTAGCCGGTGTAGGGAGCGGATGCGCAGTTGCGGCCCATAGTATTTAAGGAAGCCGTTTCTTGCTGTCATCCCCAGCTCACCCTTTCCTTTCGAGCTCTCCCTAGCAGAGGTACTGAATAGTGAGTATCAATCAGTCGTACGACTCGAGGACCATGCAGGCTGACGACGTTGAACCCCGCTAGCCCTGTTTTTTTTTTGACGACTCACATTCTCTTCACCAACGTTTTCTTGACGCCCACCCGCGCAATACACGACGCGCTTCACTACCCTCTTCTCAGTTGCGTTCGCCGCAGCCGCTACAGTCCCGGCCTTCGCTGCGCCCACCAACACGTATGTCGATCCTATATATACGTATATGAGTTCGCTGAATGCTTGAGCAGCTTCGCCAGCCGTACGGTCGAGGACGACTCGCTCTATGCGCGCGAGTACGACAGCGATCTTTGGGTGCGTAGCGACTGGCTCAAGCCCCGCGATGACCCCAAGTCCCGTCCAATCCCGCCACAGAAGCCCTACCCTTCGTATCCGCCCCCGCCTCCGCCCAATGGTCGTCGCCACAGACGCAACTTGGATGAGGATCTTTGGGCGAGGGATGGCCCCAAGCCCCCCGTCCGGTCATCCCGCCACACCCGACGTACCCACCCCCACCCCCGCCCACCAAGGGACACCGCCGCAGGCGGAGTTTGGATGAGGACCTTTGGGCGCGTTGGGAGGTTGATGAGCTCGATTGAGGGAATCGAGTCCATCGTGCCACTTCTCTGGTTGCTCAAGGGTCCGGGAGTTTCAAGACGCCTTCGTGTAGCCTCCGTTTGAAGCTTGAATGTGATGTTGTTCGGTGCTATACAGCCTTGGGCTGTCTGAAGTTCGGTGTTCACCGGCATACCTGTTTCCAGCAGCAAGTTCTGATCCTGGTTGGTGCTGTTAGTAACCCATCTCGCTTGCATATCATTACGCTGTTTCATCAGAGCCCGAGTCATGAGATACCTTGGACATGGGCGTGCATAGTACCCCCTCGTCCCCTCGTTGCGCACGTATCTGCGGACCATCCGCTGGGACATAGTCAACAACGGGTCTCCGCGGCAGAAGATGACGGAGAATGCACTACTAGACGAACATTGTGAGACCGGCTGGAGAACGTAGTCAACTCGAAGGACAATCAATAAGTAGTGTAGTAGATGCTTCAATGAATTTGAGTACATGGACCCAATAAGGCAGTGATGCCAGGCGTAGTTCAACAGCTGTCAGATGTATCGCGCAGTAGACTCGCGGGCTTTTGAGGAGGGAGGTTTTGCACACCACCACGCCGACTAGAGACCCTCGCTCCTGATTGTTTTACTGCGCAAGATTGTGCTCGCGAGAGGATAAGATGCTGTACGCATTGAACGACACCACGATAGTTGTGCTGCACCCTGAAGACACGGATCTAGTCGTTCCTACGACAGTCCAAGTAACCGTCAAAGCGGACGGGTAATGCGCGCATACATCCAGTCGCTAGTCCCCATTTCACTCACCAGAACTTCGTACTGTAGTCGAACATCGACTGATGCCTTGGCCGCCTTCTTCTATGCACAGCGGGAAGTATCGGTGAGTACGCGTGATTTCAAAAGGGGAACGACATAATGTAATGAGACGAACATCGCGCAGGACATTGTCACCCGCATAGTCACCGCTCACCTCCATAACCGGCTCCCTTCACCCATGTTTCTCGAGGGCGACGGGTACGTCTTGACCGCGAGTAAGTGCGCATATAGTCATATCGCGAACACACCACTCAACTAGCCGCGTGTAGAGCACACAGCATGGACGTTTGGGAACGAAAGGGTGAAGTTCTCTTGGGGTACAGAAGAAATACAGCCAGGCATAGACAAGTGGACGTTCCTTTTTGCGTCGATAAAACAAGATTCGGAGTACTAGCTAGCTACGAACCTTTGGCCCCTTATTTCCATCGCCGTGCAGCAGTACTGTTGACCTTTCATCGTGTGGTCCGGCCGGGTCACGAGAGGGAAACTGACCTGGGTTGCAGTCGAGAAGGGGAAGAGGGAGAGGCGGGCGCCTGCCGCTGCTCGTCCGAGGCTGGATGGCCGGGCCGGCGGGCCGCCTCTCCGGGATACATCATAGGATGCGCTCACCCTTTAAAGAGTCGGTCCTCCGCCCGCCATGGCCTCAATTATCCTCGCCCTTTCGTTCTCAGAGATTTCTGACTCGTTGTACCGTAGTAGCGTGCCGCCATGTCTGTCAAGATCACGGGATTCGAGACGCACGGTATGTCCTGCTCCTGCTCCTGCTTAGACCAACTGGCACTCAAGCGACCGATGCACCAGACGTCCGCTTTCCGACCTCGCTCACGGGCGATGGTACGGACGCCATGAACACGGACTGCGACTACTCCTCCGCATACGTCACCCTCAAGACCTCGTCCGCCCTCGTCGGGCACGGCATGACCTTCACCATTGGCCGCGGGAACGACATCGTCTGCATGGCCATCCAGGAACTCGCGCGCCGCCTCGTCGGCAAGGATGTCGAAGAGCTCTTCGCAAACATGGGAAAGACGTGGGAATATCTGTGCTCCGACCCCCAACTGCGCTGGTGAGTTAAGGTTGCGTTAGGCTTCGCGAAGGAAGTTTGAGTGCACGGGACTGGACGTCTCCCGGGTGCGGAGTACCGTGTTGGTCACGGTACGCACCAGTTGACCTTTCCGCCCCCACCTCTCTTCCAACCCTCTCGGACGCTGCAGAAGAGCAAGCCATTTGCACCGAACGCTGGTGTATTCCCGCGATCGGCGAACTGTGCACGCGGCTACTGAACCTTTGTCCATATACGCTGGCGTCGCTCCTTGGCATGCCCAATTCAAATGTGACTGCGTGCTGACCTCGATCTCTTCTCAGGATCGGCCCAGAAAAGGGTGTCATCCACATCGCGCTCGGCGCCGTCGACAATGCACTGTGGGATATGTACGCCCGCGCGCGGAACAAGCCGCTTTGGAAGCTCATTGTCGACATGACCCCCGTGAGTCCCTCTCGTAATCTCTCTCTGTTGTCGCGATCCACATGCGAGACACTTCGGGAGGCCTTGGGGTGCTTGTTCCGCATAGTCGGCGCTCCGAGATGAAGGGACCCCGGCTGTCCGGAACGGGGTGCTGCCTGCATTGACGTCGGGCAATCGAGCCTGCTTTGCGTGTGAATGTGATTGTCCGCGTCAACGAGATTGGATCGCCCCGACAAAGGTGCGCAATCTGGGGGATAATGCACCTCAACAGCGGATCCGTCCTCCCCGGGAGCCGCGACAGCGAGACAGAATGAATTGAGACTGATCTTGGACATTTGTTCACAGGAAGAGCTCGTCTCCGCAACGGCCTTCCGCTACATCACCGACGCGATCACGCCCACGGAGGCGCTCGCCATGCTGAAAGCCAAGGCGGGCACCAAGGATGAGCGCGAGGCGACGGTGCGCGAGCGGGGCTATCCTGCATATGTGACCAGCGCGGGCTGGCTCGGGTACAGCGACGAGAAGGTCGCGCGGCTGACGCGCGAGGCGGTCGCGCAGGGCTTCAACCACTTCAAGATGAAGGTCGGCGCGGACCGCGACTCGGACCTGCGGAGGGGCAAGATCATCAGGAGTATCATCGACGACCCGCAGTACGGGACGCCGCGCGACCCGGAGGGCCCGGACTTGAAGGGGAAGAACGCGGGGCCGACGGGGAGCGTACTCATGATCGATGCGAACCAGGTGTGGGACGTCCCACAAGCGATCGACTACGTGAAGAGTTTGGAGGAGATCAAGCCTTGGTGAGCGAGACTGTCTTTCCGGCGCACCACCAAGCTGAGCGAGGGCAGGTTCATCGAGGAGCCTACGGCGCCCGACGACATCCTCGGCCATGCCGCCATCCGGAAGGCGCTGAAGCCCCACGGGATCGGCGTCGCGACGGGCGAGCACGCGCACAACCGCATAGTCTTCAAGCAGCTCCTGCAAGCCGGGGCGATTGATGTCTGCCAGATCGACTCCTGTCGCCTTGCAGGCGTGAGCGAGGTCCTCAGCGTCCTGCTCATGGCAGCGAAGTTCGGCGTGACGGTGTGCCCGCATGCGGGCGGTGTCGGTCTCTGCGAGTATGTCATCCACCTGAGGTCAGTCCAGTTTCCGTTATGTGGGGGCGATACTGGTGCTGACGGTTCGGCGTGTGTAGCTTGATCGACTACATCGCCATCTCGGGGTCGATGGAGCGCAACGTGCTCGAGTTTGTGGACCACTTGCACGAACACTTCCTCTACCCTTGCTCGATCAACAAGAACGGGCGGTACAACGTGCCGAGCAATGCTGCTGAGGGTTACAGGTAGGTCTTCCGTGATGACGGCGGATAGGACAGTGGCTGACGAGGACCTCGATAGCATCGAGATGCACAAGTCGAGCATCGCGGAGTTTGAGTGGCCGCACGGGTCGTATTGGGTGAACTCTCCGAAGAAGGCGCAGTAGCTAGCTCGAAGTTGCATCGCGATAGGGTTGGTCGAGAAGTAACACACTGTTGTAATGGAATGGGGAACCATTGCTGTATCATCACGATGGTCATGGCACCCCGAGGGATGAGACGGAGAGGCAGCAAGGACAATGACCTTCAAAGCTCACACATAGGGTCCTCTGCTGATAAATTTGATATTCAGAGAAGAAGACAAGTTCCATAGACATAGATTAATGTTCTCTACAAATTCAAGATAGATTGCCTAGCATTACCTGCTAACCTTGGGTAATGTGGATTCACCGTGTCTATAATGTGGTCCATGATTGGTGCCTGACATATCTTCCAAAGCTAAATCTGATACATAACTCCTCTGGTTCCTCAAGGATTCCCTCGCATTAAACCTGTGCATGTCCATATGTCAACAACAACTCCATTCTCTGCACTGATACACCTACATTGCAAACAAAGAATTCACATATGCTATGTAGAAGAGGCCTGTGTCAGTTGATGCATATCATTATAAGATCATTTACACTGACCCTTACTCCCAGGGAAGTGAAATACTGCCCAAACTTGTACAGCATTGGGGAGGGAGATGTACTGTGGACAGACAATGAGATGTGGCATGTCAAATACACAATGCATGTGGAAACATACTGTGATGAATTGAACTGTTTGCAACACCCTTTCAATTTCACAAATCAATAACTATAGTTGAAAGAGTTCATGGACAACATACATGGTCAGGATAGCCCTATTGACAATGTACATGGTGAGCTTTCTTATGAGAGCCCCAGTGCTAAAAAATAGTCATGATGCAGGGATAAATCAGTCATTGTAACCCACTTACCTTCTGAACCCAGTGTTCTGATTTCTCAGGATCAGAGTGAGACACATGGTAATGTATATGTCAGTGACTGATGCCACTATGGTTTGCAAGGCAACATAAGGCTAAGAAACTGTCAGGCAAACTGTGAGACACTTGGGCTATCACAATGCACAAACCTTCATATAATTAAAGGCACCTGGAATTTGGCGATGAATAGATCTGTACACATGATGAGTTTAGAGTATATGACTCATGGAAATCAATACACACCCTAGGTAAACACATACTGATGGATAAAGGCAATAAGACTGAGAGTTCAAGACCAAGTGGTAGCAAGAACCTTACCAAGAGCACCAGCTACCCAAGGCAAACATTCATCAGCTAACAGAGAAAAGATGCACCTGAGCATACATAACTCACCAAATGACAATAAAGCCAGGGAGAGCTAACATGAATTAGTATCCAAATTCAAACTGAACAGGCATAACAATACTCACAGCTGTCAGTGTAAGTGGAATCTTGAATGTCTTCCCTTGGTGGACTGCTCTCCATGAGTTCAACAACAATGAAGAAGTAACATGGGCCATACATCTCCATATGTTAAAAATGTAGTGGCTGGTTCATCCATGAGATTACTTTGATAAACATGACATTGGTACATACCATTGTACAAGCAGCACAGTTATGGCCTATTGCAGGGTGTCGAAGATATACACCAGTTGATCAAGAAACTGTACTTACTGCAAATGCATACTCAGCCTATGTCAATATTAATAATACCCTGTGCTAAGTCTTGTCAATACTTCCAGTCATCAAACTAGAACACACCATGAACACACTACAAGCATGGCACCCATCAGCAATCAAGTAAAGCTGAAGACAGATGTATATGTACTTATCCAAATGGAGCAGAGCTAATGGCTGTCCATGAGACGTGATCGTCTCTCCCCATAGAATCTATGGTACATGCAGTACATCAATACCATATAATGAGGTAGCACTGACGTCGCACTCACACTCAAGGCGAAGATAGTAGTAATCGTATCCAGCAGCCTGGGAGAGCGATTGATGAGGGGACAACCCACGTAGATTCCGTGATGAGCCTACCATAGGGTGGCAACCTATGTGTGATCAGTGTATGTGATGCGTCTTTCGCAGCCCGAAACAATACACGTACCCAACACTTCATGAGCAGGTTGTCATTCCGATACGTCTTGGCGTAGAACAGAACCTGCGAGCAGGTGACGCCAAAGAATCTATATTGGACAAGTCGAGTCTCAATTCAATCGGAGTGATAGGAAACAGTTGAATGCCACGTACACAAGGGAGATCACGATTCCGATATAGTAGCATCCCAGACTTGGATTCAAATCGAGTGCCGACATCACTGAACAGGTGACGGAGACTCACGACGTCAAGGTCACAGATCTGCTCGCCCTGACCTACGGTCTCTTATACCGCGGAACTACGCGTAATTCGAGTACAAGAGTACGTCCGCATTGCAGCGGACTTGGAGCCAGAAGCCCCACAGCCTCCTGGAACGTTGTTGTGCGCGTGAGGATGATCATCCGGGCGCTGTTGGCGAAGCCTTCATGATGAGTTTGTCCGACGACCCCGACTAGAGAACGTATCCGAGGTGACCTATCTATTGTGTTTGAGGATGTTGCTGATACGGAATGGCAGTCGACGCCGGGTGCCCTTGATTCATCTGCACTTCTCTAAAGCTTCGATTGTGGTTTCTGGACGTCTTTTACTAGTAGTAGTACGCGGTCCGTCAGCGCGTCAGCTCGGAGCCAGGCGACTCGCAACTGCCAGTGGAATCAGAGCACTTACACCATGGTGACAAATATCGCTGCGCTAGCTCTCAACATGAGTTTACGCTCCGAAATCAAGGTCACTTGGATTCGTGACGCACCTAATGCGAATGCCCCAGTGAGTGGAAGAGTGGAAGTTGACATCAAGTCGAGCTCGGTCGAACGCCGGGCCTGCACGTCGCAGCGCTGGCGCTCGCAGACTGAGACCCGCGCGGCGATGCTGACCAGATGCGTACACCTTGTTTCGACCTCAGCAACGGTATGATGGAAGCTCTCTCGCGAGCACGTTGGACCGCTCGGTATTCAATATTCAGTACTCAATACCTGCCATTTGCGTGACTCTAGCCACATCAAAAATATGATCCGCGCATGGATGATACCTGCCTGCGAAGCCCCACGACCTCTGCGAGCACCGCCGAGAGCACGCCGCCGACTGAACGTCGCATCAAGCGTGTTGCCTACGCACACAGCAGAAGCGCTGCCTGATGCGATCGACGCCCATGCTCCGCACTTATCAACTTCCTTCGCGGCATGCGTTAGCCCCCACAACCCCGCCGCAGCGGCCGCTCATCGTTCTCTCTGATTCCTTCTTCCACCGTGTAACACCTCACAATGTCCTGTACACTGCAGTACACACCTATTGGAGATATACCCAGAGTACGCAACATTGATCATCATAGTGCTATCGTGACTAACCTTCGTCGTCAGATCCGAAATGAGCTAGGAGCCGTTTTCAACTCGGGAAGGACAAGGTCTATTGCGTACCGCAAGCAGCAGCTCCTGCAGTTATGCTACCTCATTGAGGATAACCAGGAGCGGATACGGCAGGCTATCTCCTCGGACCTTGGAAGGCCGCGAAATGAGACAGATTTGTAAGCTATACTTCTACTCGTAAATTAGGTTTGCTGAAAAACACAAAGCCTCGAGTTGAGCGGGACTCTACTCGAGGTCAAGGACGCCTACGACAATGTCGAGAAATGGTCTGCGCCACAAAAGTCACCGTTCTCTCTCCTATGGTTCTCGTTGTCTCCGGTAACAAGGAAGGAGCCAAAGGGCGTGGTGCTCATCATAAGCCCTTTCAACTACCCTTACTTTCTTACATTGACCCCTTTGGTATGTGCATTCTTCGCTGGCGCGGAGCACACGCTAATTGCCGTGTAGTCGGCTGCGATAGCAGCTGGGAACACAGTGATGCTCAAGCCCTCGGAGTTAACTCCTGCATCAGCCGCCTTGCTCGCTGAGCTTATCCCGAAGTACTTGGACCCCGAGCTGGTCCAGGTTGTCAATGGCGGCGTGCCTGAAACTACAAAGGTACCCGTCACCTGGCGGAAATGATGATATGATCTGAATGACGCGAAATCTGCAGATTCTGGAACTCCGTTTCAACCACAGTTGAGCGTGTTCTATACCAACTGGTGAATGGCGACTGAATCCGTTCATGAATTGGTAGTTCTCTACACAGGCAAGTAAACCTTGTTCATCGGTCATATCCTTCTCTAAACATATCGCAGGCAATGGGCGTGTCGCGAAAATCATCTGTACGGCCGCAGCGCAGCACCTGACGCCAGTCACGCTTGAAGTATGTATGATATCTCGGCTACTGTGACACGGGTTGATCACTGAGAGCATGTTGACAGCTTGGAGGTCTGTTTTTTTACGGTTTCGTGATCTAAATTGCGACGTCGACTTTGATCCAGGAAAGAGCCCGTGTGTGATAGACCCCAAGTGTAATGCCAAAATTGCGGCCAAGCGCATCATGTGGGGCAAGCTTGTTAACTGTGGACAGGTATGTATTCTCCCGTGAACGGACACCTTACAAGGCGCTGAAGGAGACGCGAAGGTGTGCCTGTCTCCCGATTATGTCTTGGTGCCGGAGTCGTTCCAAGACGAATTCGTCGAGGCTCTCCAAAACGCGTGCGTCTCCATTTTCTGTTACACAGCAATGCTCGACGACCGTTGCAGGTACCACGAGCTGCATCCTACTGACCCGAAGACGTCGGGCATGCTAGGCCGCATCGTCAACGAACGCCACGTCGAACGTCTCAAAGGCCTCCTAGACAACACCAACGGCACCATCGTCTTTGGTGGGGAAGTCGACAAAGAGGCCAGATACGTCGCACCGAGTCTCATCAGAGACGTGAAGCGCGATGATTCGCTCATGAGCGAGTGAGTCGGCTGCGGTGATTGTGGTCAGGATCCAATTGACTGACGACGACGTGGTTCATAGGGAGATATTCGGCCCGCTGCTCCCCGTCGTGCCTGTCAAGGACGTCGATGAGGCAATCGCCGTCATAAATAGCATGTGAGCTTTGAGAAAGCCGATCCGATGAGTATAGTACTCACAGTACACCAGGGACGAAGCACTGAATATCTATGTCTTCACGAGCGAGAAGAAGTTCAAGAGCAAAGGTACGAGTGAATGTCGTCTGCGCGAAGCTATCGACTTACTATGCTTTACTATCAGTCATGGATAACACCCGGAGTGGAACGGTATCCGCAAACGACACCATTTTGCACGTCATGGGTTCGTCTCGCATGCATTCAGCCCAATTCAGGATCTTTAGCTCACTCGTCTCGTAGCTAACGATGCACCCTTCGGAGGATTCGGTGCTAGTGGTTGTGAGTATCACAGAGCCTGGTGCATTCAGCGATGAAACTCAGTCAACCTAGACGGCTACTCGACTGGGAAAGCGGCGTTTGACGAATTCACGCACTTCAGGTGCACTGTCGATAACCCCAACTGGTACGACCTGTTCCGCATGTCACCGCTGCAATCGAGACTGACATTTTCTACAGGGTCGAGTATACTGCCATGTCGGCACGGTACACGCCCTACAATGTGAGTCTATTCCGGGTTTAACTGCCAAGAATCGTCAATAACTCTGTATCTGCGGACGGGCAGTCTGCTTCGTTGCAGCGCTTAGTAAAGTTCTTACACCCGCGCCTTCCGCCGCGGAACGGAGGAACGTCAGCCATGACCAAGCTCTGGTACGTGCTCGGGGTGGCCGTCGCCGGAGCGGCATGTACGTCACTGGCTGTCCTGTTCCTCTAGCGGGTGAGTCAGTGTTCTTTCAATCTCAAGTTGTTCCCGGGTCGGTTACACAGTCGAATTGAGTAAAGATCAATGGCTTGCACTTTTGTAAGCTCGACACCTCAGCATGTCCAGTCGCACAGACCACCGTGCACCAGGTTGAGTACGAGCGTTTGTAGTGTGCTATATTGTACTACATAATTACTATGTTCATTACTAACGTAGAAGCTGCTTCCAACGAGTCTCTCAGACGCAACAGCCTGTTGTATCCACGCCGTTATCTGCTTGAAGTAGGGTACATTCGTCCTCCGGCTCCTGTCACACAACTATCACGCACTCGCAGTGCGTCGGGTCTGGCTCGGGTCTGGGTCTCTATTCCCCCCCTCCATATTCTATTTCCGCTGTGCATCGCGTGAACAGTCTGCGCTGTGCCGCTAGTGACGATGCATGTCGACGTCCGCGACATACCGGCGAACATGCACAGGAGTGCTTGAACCTGAGAATCGGGCGAAATGAAGATGCCCGCAAGTTTCCATGAATCATGTATCGGGCCCCGAAAATGGGATGCATGTCAATCGACTGCCGATGCCGGCGTATGGAGTGGCTGGAACACATACTAGTGTATGGCAGGGTCCTGTCTACCAATGGCGACGCGATCAACAAGTCACCTGCGTTGTCCAGCCTGACTTTCTCCGTGTTCGCGTCCGAAGATACGACTTGGAGAGTACAAGGTGGTCTTCGTGTCTCTGCAAACCATCATGAACCAGCAGCCAAGATGGAAGATGGTTGGGAATGCAGTTCACAGAACGAGAATCCGCCTGCTCAGGTCAAGGCGCGGTCCGTTGTCCTATGTATGTAGTAGTCGTCGAGCTCAATCGAGCGTGCTTCGCGTGCGAGTGTGATTGTCCCAGATCTGCGTCCACGGGATTGGATCGCCCGACAAAGAAGAGCAGACTGGGGGAGGATGCACCTCAGCAGGGGATGCGTCCTCTCCGGGGGTTGCGAGAGTGAATCGTGGGCAAGCACGGACCGGGACTGACCTCATCGACAGGAAGAGACCCCTGCTCTATCAACAAGAACGGGTGGTACAGCGTGCAGAGCAACCCCCGCTGAGGGCTACAGATATGTCGTCCATGGTGACGGCAGATAGGACAGCAGCTGACGAGGACCACGATAGCATCGAATGCACGAGTCGAGTATCGCGGAATATCAATGGCCGCACGGGTCGCATTGGGTGAACTCTCCGAAGAAAGCCCGGTAGCTAGCTCGAGGGTGGTATCGCGCCAGTATTGGTCGGGAAGTAAACACAGCTGTAATGGGGTAGTCAAACCATCGCTGTATGAGTACAACGGTCATTGCGTCTCATAACGATGAGAACACACCTATTAGTTGGGCTTGACAGATCAGTCTAGGCGATGTCGTCGATGCCACTGGACTTGATATGCCCGGTTTCGACGGAGTCAGTGTAGCACACTGGGACTGCAATACCCACGCCGTGCGCTTAGTCCAGAGTCAACCGCATGAGATCACTAACGCTACAAGCAGGAACACAGCAGAGTAGACACGAACAGAGATGCCAGAATAGATACGACACGAGCGCAACGCTCAGCTCTTTTCGTCCCACTGCTCATACCGATCTTCCCGGAGGCTCTTTTGGTACGCCTCGTCGATGGTAATGCAGACGTCGTCAAGGTCGGACAGTGCCTGGAGAAGGGCTTCGAGAGAGGAGAGGTTGTCTGGGAGACGGATGGGACGTTCAGACCGCCAAACAACAGCCAAAGGTTGCGAGAACAATACGCACCGTACATCTGGATACGCATGTGGATGTGATTTTCTGAAGGGTGAGGGACGCTGTGAGCAAGTGAGTTAGCGTCCGCGTCGACAAGTCATTCAGGACGAAAGCAGAGAGAAGGGGAAAGTGCTCGCTATGGCGACTGTCTCGAACAATGACTTCGAAGACTCAACGGAGATGGCTCGCACGACCGCTCTTCAAAGCGGGATCGACGCTTGGACGTGACTCAAAGCGTCGCATTAGGTGTGAGATGGGAGGGTCGCGGTGGCTGAGACGCAATCAGGAGCAGTCCTGAAACTGCCGCATTGTTTACGAACAATAGCCATACCCTCGCACAACCGAGTCCTGTGTGCGCCGACTGCCATCCATCACGCTTTGACGGCTCGAAACATGTCTCCAAGATTTGTGCAATGTAACGGAGTGACAATGCTTACCTGTATCCGCAAAATTCGACCTTGGGACTTTTCGTCCGGGATCAAAGCAAGCGCGAGCGGTCAAGTCAGTGCAAATCTCGACGCCGCCAAAGCGCTTGTGAGACGCACTTCTTCATGAGCATCCACCGAAGCGCATTCCCAAGCGTGTGTGACTCGTCATGGATCTGGTACGTCGCCGCCGACAAGTCGGACGCAACCGCAGTCTTGAGCTGAGCGTCCGGGCGAGGAGGGAGTGCCAGAAAAGGAAAATACGAGGCAATGGAAGGGCCACGAGTATCGCAACGACGGTCAACAGAGCACGGAGACCGAGACAATGCAGGCTCACGATTTGGATCTTGGGTGTTGTGTCTGCCATTTCCCCTCGGCGACGAACCGTTCACGGACAAAAGCAGGAAGAACGCGCCCGTGGGAACCAAAGCGAGCGTCTGTTTGGCGGTCAATTTGATCCCGCATTATTCTCCAGTCTCCGCTTGTCCTCATCCCACCTACATCCCGTCTCCTGCGCTCTGAGTGTCGATCGTGAAGGTCAGTAACTATGCGACGTCTGCATCAGTTGCAGCTCTACGGGCCTCCTTGCGACAAAGCCACAGGAGGATCTCTTTACGCAAACAAGGAGATACAAACTCCGACGGCGACACCCCACAGGCGCCCACAACGCGCCTGTGGCTATTGTGCTTGTTTGGGGAGAATGGGAACAAAGGCAGGTGTGGTAAGCGATCTGCATTGAAGGCAGATTTCGGTCGCATGGCTTGGCGACGTGACAATGTCGCTCGAGATACTGCTACAGAGCGAGCTAGCCTATAAAGGCTCCCCCGGCCGTGCCTCCGGTCCCTCCATCCGCACTGCCTCCTGTCCGCTCCAAGAACCGCCCGATACCCCCACACATCTAGACGGATATAAGGCAGGCCTTTGGTACCCCGGTGGTCCATCAAGAATCTCCTTCTTCTTACTTCTCGCTGCACCCTCTCGTGTCGCCTCCGTTAAGTCTCGCACATCACACCGTCCTTCCAACACATCATACCCCTTGTATCAATGGCCAACTTCACGCCGACCCGCGACACCCGCCCTTCTCTGCCTCCGCTGCGCTCCCTCGGGCTTCCATACCCCATTGTGCGCGCAGAGCAGTCTCCTAATGACTCTTACGACTCCGATGACCATCTCGTATGTCCTTCTTCACTCGCATCACGTGAACATACTCTTATGTCGACTTCTCCCAGTCTTCTGAGGCCGTACAGCCCTATTCCACCCGGGCCTGGGCCCGCGGACGCCAGTCCTCAGTCTCTTCCACGACATCATCGTGCACCGCACCGTCACGCTCCGGCTCGCCATCTGACACACGGGCCCTCGCGCCGTCCCCCGAGGGATTTACGCTCTTCCTCACGACGATGGACATGGCGGACGCCCTGATAGTCGTTCCCCAAATCCCACCCGTTCCCCAGCTCCCCAGTCCGCCACCGACGCCGACGTCCACGACTTCGTCCGCGCCGCGCCCGAGCCGGACAATCAAGCCGCTTCTCATCACGGGCCCCCTGGTTCATCACTTCAAGCAGAACCACACGCGCATCTCGCAGGTTGCTCGTATGCACCCGTATCGCTTGGTCCCCAAGATGCCTGGCTCCCGCCGTCCGTCTACATCGCACCCTTCAATCACGACCAGTCGCCCATAGGCATGTCACGGTTGATGTCCGCTCCGAGGCACGACGGATCAATGATTACGACCGTCCCGCCATCCGTCTGAACGTATCATAACGCCGCTGTATCCTTAAATGTAGTCTTACGCTCACTTTCATCGTTATGGGTTATCGTCCTCTGTATCAAGTACAGTACTAGTATGTGGAGTAATTAGGTGTATCATCACACAACGAGGACTATGGTCAATTATTAGCAATCAATGACGTCTACGAACAGCTATTGATCGACGAAAGAGGGCACCGAGAACAATGAGTGATGTGCACTGACACATGCTGAATTGGGAATAAGGACATTCGCGTTCAGCTGCTCCAAGACACTACTCTCATCGATGAAGGTCCGGCGGTGAGGCTGCGCCCAACTCATGGGGAAGGTAAGTCACAGTACAATAGCATATAGCATGCTACCCCTGTGCAACAATGGCAGCGGCGGGAGATGCGAACCATGGAACAACACCCTAGGGGCGTGGCCGGCTCGTTTCTGAGCACACCTGATGCGGCCACCTCGTCAGACCTGAGGTGGTCCTTTTGGCGAAGATCGCCGTGTTCCGCTGGAGTACTCGAGTCGGGAAAGGCGCGCGATAGTTTGAGAGGACACGCAGCCCTGCCCGTCGGTGTCTCTCAAGAATAGTATTATATTCTGAGACTTTTGAAGAGATTCTGCCGGAATCCTGACAAGGGACGTCACAACGTCGGCATTTGGGGGTATTCTGACGGCGAGTCATTTGATCCGCCGGAGAGTAGTCTAAAATTCGGTGTCAGCACAGGAAAAAGGACTAAAGCGAACACCTTCCTTCCTTCCGATGTTGATTAGCCCGTGCTTGCAGAGCCTTCCCTAATTCGAGGATAGTGTCCGGCAGTCGGTTGCTGACCCGAGCAGGCGGTACCTCTATATTGGAGATGAACCGCCAGAAATAGCAAAGCCAAAGGCGACCACGAAAAGTCGCCATACGATAGGCCTGATGATATGTCGAAGTGGTCCTATCCTATTGTAAATGAAGCCGATCATGGGCGTAATGCGCATCTCAGAGAAAACGCGCTTGTTCCGACGTTCGGAAGCGGTGGATCGCATGCAACGTGTATGGAGGATGGCAAACAACAATCGCCCAGCACACGCGATGCACGTTTCGCTTACTCGTGCAAGAGGTGCGGAGGCATGCATGCATGTTCTCCGCGCAGACTCCTCGGAGGTACCTGGCTCGTAACCTTGAGCTAAGTGAGTAGTTCAAAACTTTGGGTGAGGAACGTACCGTGTACGACGCATTTGTCGGATCAGAGAATCCACCACGTAGCTTCGCCTTCAAGTTCTCGTGTGTTCTCCGTAGAAGCAAGTATCTGAGGTTTGATCAGCTTGTTGACGCCTCGTTGATATACGTGAGTCGGCTTCAAGTTCTCGACGATGATGCGGAAAATCCATGAAGTTTGCGAAGAGGTCAATGAAATAGAGCATCGACTCACTAACTTTGGCCAAGACGCGTAGTAATATTCACCCACTTCGAAACGACAGATTGGGCTTGGATTGGACTTCACGGGTAACAGTACTAGTAGTACTGTTATAAGTCATGGCAACCCTCAGGAAACAATGGACTGCTGATCGTCGCAAAGGCCTCTTCACTGTTTTCTATATATGTATTCAAAACTTCCGCATAATTATGAGCAACATTGTATCGGGAGTCAAGGGAATATACATACCTGGTGGATGGAAGGAGTTGACTAGAATGAGTGTAGGCGCTGATGTGTAGCCGCGTTGAACTGCTGTTTCCTTATTTGGAATTACACCGGCTAGAGCGATCAATGGTGGCAAAATTGTGGCTAACTGAACGCATCCTCGTCTCTTTTGTCGCGCTCTTGAGAAGCCCTGTTACTGCAAAGTCAGACGAGGCACTGACGAAGTCTGCGGGGATACCAGTGGCCAATTGAAGTAAGTACAGCCGATCTAGCGGCGCCGGGTGATAACTGACTGCTCTGTTAGCCTAAGTCCGTATACCATGGCTACTGGGGCAGAGTCTCGGTGGAATCGCAAGCAGAATGCGCGACCTCGTAGTAGATGCCAAGCGTCCCTCGAGCCTCTATCTTGTCTGCGAGACCTTGTTAACGCTTTATTTCGAAGGACTAGGAGGTCTTTCAAGTTGGACAACGGACAGTTGGCCTTCGTAGCAGCCTTCCAGTGGCAGTTTGGCAGAGTCCCTTTCAGGAGCACCGAAGCTGCATCATGTGATGGTCAAACGAAACCTTACGATGCATTTGAATTGTCGTCGCTCGCTCTGTCAGCTCTCACGGTGCGTCTTCTGCATGGCGTTGTTCAATGCTACTGGCATACTGCGCATCCTCTGATTACATCCAATGAGGCGTACGATTGCGCTCGCACCTCTTTTGATTTGAGTGTCTCTATATAAATGTTCGTCTCATGTCAAGTTTGTGATGCACCGATAGTTGTCGGAGCAACCGTCAGCCACTGGGCCACCAACACTGCTCCCTTCGGATGCCGGGCGCTGAACTGGAATGTCCATCATTCAATTGATAGGCTTTCCGTCGTGCCCAGCCGATTATTTCCATTACATGACTGGAATAGGCGTATGACATCACGAACGAGCGATCCCAACTGATACATATGATCCAAAGAGGTGTGTCAAAGATGTTAATGTCCGACGAGACGCTCATAATCGCGGACCTAGAACAAGAGTGGACCGAGAGTGGACCAGCACACACGTTATTCGGGTCGCCTTCCGGCTTCTTCAATGCAAATACACATCTTTCTTCGGTGTTTGACGGGCGGAATATGGACGAACCGCCACTTCGGCGGCTCTGGGCAGTAGTCGACGTACCGATATTGACCTCGCTGCTTCCTAACTGTCGAACAGACACAGGCCGTGATGTTGCGCACGAGTTATTCGCGCCTCGTGGTCGCGTTATAAAGGCTTGCGACTGTCCGTCTCATGACATCTTGATACCCAACACTCAGATGTGCAGGCGCCGCGTCGTACGCAGTCTGAGAGCCGTCCTCCATCTCATAGCTCACCCGGCCGATGAACACGAACCGTATTGGTTTTTGCACAAGCAACTGGAAAAAGAGGGCATAATTGTGGAGAGCATAGTCCCATCTAAAGAGTGCGTGCTACGTCTTACTTCCCTTGTGGCGGCTCAAACCGCGATTTGTCAAGACGCCCCAACCTTTATTTCCACTTTGCATGTCCTCAACGAGGACTATTCGTCATTTCCTTGTATTACGATGGCTGTGAGAAGGCCATCTTGGAGTCGCGCATCACCAGGAACGACCTCATGGAGATGGTGCGCACCGTTTTGTCTGGGTCATGTTTTACGTCCCTGACTGGATCGCGATTGACTTCCAGCTAGGAGAAAACAGACACATCCTCGACCTGAGTTATGTTCAACTCAACATACCGAGGATGTATGGATTTCTCGATAAGATCTTCTCCGAAACATGAAGACATTTACAATGCAGCTTCAACATGATACCCAAGCGCCACAGAGCATGTGGATGCACTGTACTCATTCGTATTCGATATCCAACGCTTAGCAATCATGACCGTATGTGAGGTAGCTGGACTCATGCGGTGGTCGCCCTGGAGCTGTTGAGTCGGCGTATATAGTACGCTGGCGTGGCGGACGCGATGTCCCCTGCCAGTAGGGACGAGTGTTGCTGTTACACTTATACCTGATTGTTGTCATGGGCATGCATGATACATAGATACATACGACAACATGAACTGTTCTACTTTTCAATCGCATCCGTCAAAATGTACGTACGTATCACGTATGTAGGTAGCATCGCTGACTCGCCGGGGACGCGCGTACGGCCAGCCACAGCGGCAGCGCAGCGACCCCCTAGAGAAAGCATATCGGCCAGGATCAGCATGAAAGGGAAAAAGAGACTACAATAATAGGTACGAGCAAGAATTCACAGGTGGTAGATACAACGTTGACGCGTAGCAAATCGTGAGCGCGAGAGTAGACAAGAACATCAGAAGCGATCCGACAATGGTACCCAAAGCTTAGATATAACGATGAGAAGTAAAGGATTTGTCGTGTCCGTTATAGCGCGGTGTAACTCCCTGTAGACCAAAGGATCAGTGGAAAGTAACGTGGCCGAACAAAGATGTACAGACATATTCTTGCTTGCCAATCGCCACTGCCCGTTGCCAGGACACTACCTGCTGGGCTGAGATCGATGGAAATTACTGCGACCAGAATGTGAGTAATCATCAGAAGCAAGGGAGCAATCAAACACACCAGAGTTCTTATGGCCCTGCAGCATGCAATGGGCCGTCGCAGTCTTCGCATCCCAAAATTGCACCCCGCGGTCCTTCGAACCCGACACTACCCACTGTCCATCATGCGAGACCGCAACAGAAAGCACATAATCCTGTGTCAGAAGTCACAATCAGCTTCCCAGAACTCGACCCATGGAACGCAGCCGCACTTTATGCCCCGTGAAGTTCATCGTGCACAAGCTCCCCTTCTCTCCGCCCTCTTTAACGCCGTTCTTACCCGGGGTAAGAGCGCCCGCCGGGCCCCGCAAGATCGGACGGAGATCCCAGTATTTGAGGGTCTTGTCGAGGCTGCCACTGACAAGGCCCTTGCCATCGGGTGTGAAGGCAACGCTGTACACGCTGTCGCGGTGGCCCTTGAGGCGCTCGACGAGCGCGCCCGTTGCGACGTCCCAGATTCGCACGATCGTGTCGAGCGAGCCCGCGGCGACCAGGCGGCCGTCCGGAGAGATGCATACTGAGGTGACGCCTGCATCGACTGTGTCTTCGTTGATGGACACTAGCAACTCTCGTCAGCATGTGTCTGTTCGTACTGTTGATGTTGGCTTACAAATTTTGCAGGGAGTCCGCTCCGTCATGTCCCATATCCGTGCGGTTTTATCGCCAGACCCAGAGACGATGAGTCGTCCGTCCTTGGAGAAGTCCAACGAGTAGATCTCCTGCTGATGGCCGTCGAAGACGTTGCGTATCCGTTTGGTGGCGATGTCCCAGATCTAGATCGAAGATGAGTCAGTCCCCTTGTACGCAAGAACACTTGTGTCCAGAAGTGCTCACCCTAATCTGTTTATCTTCCGCACCCGTGGCGAGCAACTTGCCATCAGGACTGAAGCACACGCTGCGAATGTACAGATCACCCGTCTTGCTGGCCTGCTCGTCGACGAGAACACTGGCGCCAAAATTCAACGGGGCTGTCCTGAGGATTGGATATTGGTGCTCACCATGTTTTGAGGCCCGTCTTCGTGTCGTAAATCTGTGCGGTCCGATTGCATCCCGTAGCAAGGAACTTTCCGTCTGCTGAGAAGCGGACACAGCATACAACGCTGTGGGAGAATGTTCAATAATGTACAAGGCACCATCACACGGTAAGCTTGCCTCTCGTGCATCAGTGTGTGCTGGAGACTGACGTCCAGTGCCCGTTTCTTGCCCTCCTTGCCCGCGTTGGCGTTAAAGATAGCGAACCAATCGGTGCCTTCCTTCTTGAGATCGGCGGGGACGGCCATCGGATCCATGCTCAAATCAACCTGCATCGATGCGGCTCCACTATCGGGGTTGGCGTTGTTCGGCGGTGGCGCGGTGGTGGGCGGCATCGTCGGCGTGTGGGGGAAGGGTGGGTTACCTGCAGACGAAGTGTTCCGTGAGTAATATGGTTCTGTTCGACGCTTCGAGCGCTGGAGTGGTCAAGAAGAGATAGGAAAGCAAAGAGAAGTCCGCATTGCTGCTGGTGCCGCACGACTAAATAGTACACTCGGCGCTCTACGCGAGTACACCAGAATTAGAGGCAAGATTCCGCGTGGAGGTGGCCCGGCGACCCAGCGTGCATTGTATACAGGACTGATCACTTACCCCCGCCGTTCACCCCCGGCTCCGGTCCCGATCCCTGACTGCCCGGCCCTGTTGCCTGGTTTAGCCCTTCCCTCCCCGTGCCCGGACCAGTCCCAGGCTGAGCGCCTTGTCCCTGCGGACCTACGCCAGGCCCCCCCTGCTGGCCTGGATACGGCGGCGGAGGCAGTGATACACCTCCCAGACCCATGCCGCCCGCACCGGGCGCTGGGGGAAGCTTCGGCGTGGCACCAGTGTTCGCGTTGCTTGCTCCTGGATCTCGGCCGTTGACGCTCGCGTTCATGCCGTTTTGGCTGTTTGGCCCAGGGGGGTTGGGATTCGCGGAGGTCGGCGTGGCGAGTGGGTTAACGTTTGGGCCGGACCCCGGCGTCGACTGAGGGCCCGAGGGAGGAACAGCAGGGCCGAGGGAGATACTCTGGTGCGAATGCGGTGGGTGCGCGCTCGGGTGGTTCATGGAGGGCGAGAAGGGATCTTCGCGGTGGGAGTTTGAGCCAAGGCGGGCGTACGGGAAGGCCAGGTCACGTGGACGAGCAGCAAGGCGGGCGTGCACAAGGAGAGAACGAACGAAACATGAATATCTCGAGTGCTCGGCAGAGAGAGGAGAAAGGAGGAGCGGGAAAGTGGCTTACCTCCGCGATCGTTCTTCACACGTTGTTCTGTCTTGACGCGCTTCACGTCCCTTGAGTCGCGTTCGACTCGCTCTCGATCGCGCTCCCGCTCCCTCTCCCGCTCCATCCTGTCTCGCTCTATCCGCTCGCGTTCGTTCATCATGCCTCGATCTCTGTCATTGAGCACAATCCCTCCTCGCTCGCGTTCCCTGTCTTGTCGTCCATAAAATGGGTCGTACACGCCACCGCCACCACCGGGGCCCGCGCCCATACCCAGCCCGACAGGGGTGAGCGGCAAGCCCTCGCCTGCACCCTGGACTGCGCTGGGTCGCCCCATGCCCAAGCCGTCACGCCCCATGGCATCGCCTCTGATAGGCATGCCCGACGCAGGACCGGGCCCTGCCATGCGAACGTCGCCGTCGCGATCGCGCTCACGCTCTCTTTCCCGCTCTCGCTCGCGCATGATGTTTTCGCGTTCGCGAAGCAAGTCGCGCTCACGATCGCGATCGCGAGAAGGTTCGCCACGCATGGAGGGTTCGCTACGGAGAGGGGGTTCTCCGCGGAGGGGAGGTTCGCCGCGCAGCGCGGGGTCACGATCGCGTCCGAGAGAGGCCAGCCCGAGGACTTCACGTTCACGACCCTGGGAGCGTAGGGCATGGAGCTCGCCACGAAGTGCTGCAATTTCTTGTTCGTACTGAACGCGGATCTTGCTGTGCTGAGCTTCGAGCTCGTAGAGCGACTGCCGAATGATGTTGAGTTCGTTCACTTGGCCATTGACTGAACGAATGCAGCGCATTGCATTGCGAAACATGGCGGGTGCATAGACAAAAAGAAGGATTTGCGGGAGGCGATGGGTGAATAATTGAGTTGGGTGGCTCAATGGTTGTAACGCACCTTTGCTGTCCAAGTCGTCCCTCTGACCCCGCAGGTGACCGAGTTCGTGCGCCACTGCATCAAACTCCTGCTTGATGGTGTCGAAGCACTCGTTGAGCTTGACATGGCTGTGTTGGAGGCCCGAGGGGCCCTGGGTGGCAGCACCTGTGGGTTGGAGGTGCTTGTGCTGGGAGACGGGGTCAGCGTATGGACGGGCGACGGACGAGGGGGGACGGACGTTGTATATGGAGGAGGACATGGGCCGAGGGGGGGCGGTGGTGGTTGGGGAAGAAGGAAGCGAGGTGTTAGCGCCTCCGGAGATGGCTTAAGGGCCCTGTCCGCCGTCCGCCCCGTCCCTGGCACCAGACACGTGGCCCCCCGATCCCATCCCACCGGGATCACACCCATCTCAGATCCCGCCGGCTTCTCCAGATCTCGCGATGACGCGCGCAGCCCCGGCCGCGACCGCACTCAGACGCCCGCCACAGACGCCGACCCGAGCTGTGTTCAACGCCGGGCGTCTGTCGCCCTCGCAGCGCACTCACGACACACGGCCCGTGCACTCTCCAGCAGCTTCCCTCTGGCACGAGCCGCCCTCGCCCCGCTGCGCTCCGCCCCGCAATGAGCCTCTTCGCCCTTCGCGTGCGAACGGTGGACGCCGCCTTCCCTCTTCTGTCCCGCACATCGCCACGGGGCTGCAGCCTCCTGGCCACTCAGAGTTTGATCACCCGCGGCCCTCTTCTTATCGCGACTCACGCACCCAGCCTCGCCCTCCACAGGGGCTTCTCCCGAAAGAGTAGCGAAGCTAGTGTGCCCTATTCTGGGCATTCTGCATGTCGTGCCCACGGTCATGACACCAGACGCCGAATATGCTTTGACCAGCACGCAAGCACGCCCGCATCTGCGGTCCTCCCATGCCTAATCATACCGACATCGTGATTTTGTCAGCCTTGTCCCCCGCCAGAAGCGCCAGGTGCTTCTTGACTTCGCGCATCGCCATCTCCTTTTGGTGAGTAGTCAAACAAGGCATGCACACGGCGCCCTTGGGGCAAGGGTCTAGACAGCATGTACGTACACTGTGTATCCGCCGCCGGTCGAAAGGCGACCGGTATTGATACCTAATTCGACTTTGTACCTGTAATCGTACGAATTTGGCTGGGTTACTTTGAGCGGTCGAAACTTCGACCGGCAGATTCCGACCGCTTTCAGGTCTTCCTTCGACCGCACGCAGACGCTCGTCGCGACCTCCTCCTTTCGACCGTTTATGGATCGGCGGCCTCCCCAACCTCCTTCCTTTTTGGGAAATCTCGATCGCTCACCTAATCGAGCCTTATCCGGTATCGCTCGCTCGCGCATCGTTCACCTAGATCTCTTTGGCCACAGCGTGCCACCTCTGTTCGATGTTCGCTTTGACTGCAGGGCCACACTGTGGCGTCAAAGTCCGAAGGTGTACAATAAATATATTTCATTTGAGATGACTCCCTACAACACTCCCTCACCCCTCCGAGTTGACCATGCCTCGAAAGCCACCAACGTTCCGAGTCCGATTCACGACGGATGCGAACCATGACGCGCATCCCAACGAAGCACCTAGCGGCAGCAAATCAGTGAGTGCGAAAAGCTCAGCGGCATCAGTACCTCTCGAGAAGCTAGTCTTGTCGAGCGAGCAGCGCACCGCAGTCGAGAACCTCTACAACAACCCGACGGATGCCAATCATGATGTGCCAGCATTGCTCGATCAGTTCTTCACCACGGATTCTGGGAGCCAAGAGCAAGCACAGTCCCTTCTTTTGAAGTGGCAGCTTGATATTGGGGCACTCGAGAGTATTGGAACATGTTGGGCACAGCAATGGAGCCGGAAGACTGGGAAGTCACGAAGAGTCCTATTGCAGTGGTGAGTTTCATCTGCAAAGTGCCTTTTGCTGCGATAGCACATGCGGAGCTACACAGAGTTCTATAGAGCTGTAGATCTATAGACAGACTGGTAGCTTCGTGATCGCTCCGTAGCCCTCTGTAGCCACACACATGCTCCACAAGTCCATTGTCCCGGCATGCCTCAGACTTGCACGCTTGACCGTTTTTCCGGCTTCGCGAGGCTGTCGCCGCTCGGGACAGTCTGGTCTGCAGTGACTCAGATCGATTCAAGGACATTGTATGATTTGTAACAGTACATGCAAATACTACGATTCATTGATACAACCAAAATGTCCTAAGCGGAACATACAGAAGCTGTGCATGTCGTAGTACGGACTATAATAAAATGTCTTACATACGTCCGTCACATTGTCCACTGTCCATCGTCTATCCATTGTTCTCCCAAATGCCGGCCAAAGATGACAATTGTGCACAATCCGGTCGACGGTTATGACTTCGCCATACGGCCGATGCTGTCGCGTGGAAGGCGTAATGGTATACAAGCCAGAGTTCGCGTCAAACCTATAGAACGGCGTCATCCATTCGACATACGCCAATGGATGGTGCACTGGCCATCGGACAGGGTAGTGGTCCGGCAGCGTGAAGATCGCGCGGACATGTGCCACGCGGAGCCCTGTTCGTCACGGTGGACGCTCAGGCTGCCATTACAACTCGTCAATGGACAAGTACTCACCTTCCAGTGCACTCCCAGTCGTCCTCTCGTTCACCTCGCCAGTGCGGATTAACGCAAAATCCATCCTCGCTGCCTTCCCGGGAAGACGACCTTGAGGGGGGACCGGCGGGCTCGCACGAATCGTATTGTTGAGATTGCGAGAACTTGCGGCAGCAATCTCTGGTAGATATGTTCACAACTGGGAATAGATACCGAACCCATCGAACAGACGGGGAGTGAAGGTGAGGCTATGCGTGCGCATGAAGGACGTGACCGCAGTGAGGAACTGAGGCGCGTGGTGGTCGTTCATGATGGTCTCCGCTGTAGCTATCCGGGGTCGTTTGACAGGCATTTTGTACCTGACAGTCTCGCGTCTCAAGCTCGACTCGGGGATGCCATTCGCCGTCGCAAGACTTTCACTAGATGTTGCTGCCGGTGCCGCTCTTGTTGGTGCGTGAACAACGTGGATTGTGTTCAGATCATCATCCGCAAGCTGAGATGCGGGCCATGTGGCGGCACTGCCAGTGAGTGGCGTTACAGAACTGCCCGTGCTTGGCTGAACAGAGGGGTGCAGACGGCTTTGGCACCAAGCAACGTATCGCGCGAACCGATCCACGGCCTCCTGGCGTCGGAGCCAGGTGACCATTTGCGAGACATAATCTTTGTGATTACTTGCACGGTAAGCATCTTTCGCGTAGTCGATATGCAGACGCTCTGGTGATTCAGTATTGAACCCATCCGCACTGCCGAACTTCAGGATCATGTCAGCGTAGTGGTCGATTGCATGCAGTTTTGGGATATTGAAGTGATCTAGGGTATGCGCACCAAGCTCGATGAAGACTTGCTTATGCTCGTGGAAGTCATCAAGACTCTGTCGGAGCAATCCCAGGGTCTCGGTTGTGTGCGATTGGAGAGATGCAAGGTAGATGAAATCCAGGACTGCACGGACTGCACTGATAACCTTCACCTCAGCGCAACCCATGAGAACCCCGAGGAAGACCTTTTCCATCTCTTTGTGCTCGCGTCCGGTCCATTGCGAGACTGTCGATATCCTGTTCGCGAAATGACAAAGCCCTGGAGCGTCACTCATTGCCCGGAACCGCGCATCGAGCTCGTCCTCCCCAACAATTGCAGTGCACCACTTCACAACGTGGTCCTTGAAGACGCCCTTGTGCACTTGGTGTAGGAGGTCCGGCGTGAACCACTCGAAGACGTTGGAATGGGGGAGGTCAGCCCAGAAGGGGGGATAGATTGGACGTAGGCCGAGGTCCTTGAAGCGTGCTTGCGCGTCGTCGGTGAGTGTAGAGTTGTCCTGCGCCTTTAGAAGAGAGAGTGATTCCTTTGGATCGCGCGCTGGCCAGGTCATGTGTTCTCCGCGACGATTCGGAGGTACTTGACACATCGGGCAACAATTCTCCATGTTGCAGCCCACAAGACACTGTTTGGGGTAATCCGCGACGTACGCCGCCACAATAGGGTAAATGGACCGCCGCTGACGATCAGCACATGTCATGGTGACGCCGGTACGTCCAGCTTGTACAATGGACTCAAGGATCTTCCTCATGCAGTAGTGAAAGAGGCGGTACTTCGCTGCAGGACGTGACTTGTCGGTGAAGCAGTCGAGTTTCGCAACGGGGAGATATCCGATGAGAACCGTGGCATGGGAGGTAACTTCGCGGCGGACGTCCTTCGCGATGTTTCCGATGGTTAGGTATACCGGCCATGCACTCTTGTCACCCCGAAACTGAGAGAGCTTCGTTTTATCTGACGACAGGACCACGGGTGCAATGGTTGCGCCCGGCGGCAAAAGGCTCTATCAATAGCAATGAGCTCTGAGTGGCTGCAAGAGCTCGCGCGGATTGCCAAACTGACCTGTAGGTTCCACCACCAGTCCGCATTCCACATCTCGCTGACGACCCTTGATTTCCCGTCTTTATCCACGAAGTGTTGCTCAGGTGCGTATCTTATTGCGTCGCGAAAGGCAGGATTGCCAATCAGTTCGCGGATGCATTCGAGAGGGTTCCGGAACCACAGTTCTAACTTCTCCGTCATAGTCTGGCCATCAAGATCCTTAATATCCCCAGTAAGCTCAACAAGCTCACACTGCCAGTCAACGCCGCCTGGGAGGGAGTCGACATGCCGAAGTAGGCTGTCTTTGTTGTGATAGGCAGGATGCACACGGTTCTGGATCTGTCAATAGGTAAGCTGATACTCCATGTGGACATCGGAGGGTGTACGCACGATAGGGAGCTTGAGAAAGTTTTCAGCTTGTGTATGCCCGATGTTCTTGATGAGCCACTTTGCTAACTCCCACTCTTCCTCGTCCGCGAAAGGTCCATAGATCTCGGACCCATGAAGGATCTGGTCGTCGCGGATGCGCTCGAACTGCGTCTTCGACTCGCCAAACGACCAGCCGGCGTACTGGCGATCCGGAAGTGCTTGCGAGTAGTGAGCTGAGGGGAAAAGGTGAGCCTCTGAAGTATCATCGTCTGGGACATCCTCAACGGTTGTGCACCGCGATTGGGATGGAGATGGAGCCGTCGCATCTTGGTCAAACGCGGCATGCTGCAGGTCCTCCGGGTCCTGCGTTGTATCTGTGCTGGCTACACCAGGTCCAGATGGTGCGGTGTGTGTCGTACATGGCGTCTCGATGGCGACACTGTCAGCGTCAGATTGGGGGTCATGGGAATCCAGCGGTGGTTCTGGTGGGACGTGCTTTTCTCGACGACGACGGTGTTCCGCTCGCATCTCCTCGATGGCTGCGTTGCGTTTGCGCTTGCATCCTGTCGCCAATGACTGGGTTTGATGCCTTGCTACAGCACCTTGACCTCGAAACCACCCTTTGCAGTACTGACAGACAGCCATAGATAACAAGCAAGATTTAGCGGCACTGGACAAGTTCTGTGACAGGGTACTAGCATGGACTCAGACTTCCATCAGGAAAAACGACTTTGTCTTGGGCGTCATGCCAAGACACCGCACAATCTTTCAAGGCACAAACACCACATAACCAACTTGAGTGGCTCACAAGTCAGTCAAAAGACCGTCAAGGCTCAAAAGCGTGGGTATGTCTCTTCTCTGACTTGAATTCTGGTCGCTGATACAGCAGTTACCTTTAGCCTGAGACCATTATACTCAAAAGCCCTCACGCATACTTGTGGGCTTTTCACAAGTATAACTCATACAGCACACTCTGTTCAGGTCGTACAATGTATTATGTTGTAGATACAATGTCTACGTAGCTCATGTACCTAGGTTGTACAGGGTGTACAATTCGGAGAGCCTGAGAGCACTCGGTGACGGTTGGATAGGAGCCGCTGAGGTTGGAAGAGCTGGGGGTAAGAGTGAGTGTTGATCTTGGGTCGAATATGCTGAGCAACAAGCTCGACGTACACGACGGTGATGCTTCGAGGATAGGTGTGGACGAGCCTGTAGCGTCGTCAGAACAATGGCGGTCGTGGGTGCGATCGAGTCGGTCGACGTAGTCATCTCGGAGCACGTCAATGACAACGGCATGGCGGGCATTGAGCTCGTCATGCCAGTGTACGGTGAGCGAAGAGCTCGCCGTACTCAACGAGGATGTCTTGACAGTAGATGTTGTCATGGGGGCTGTCGAACGTGAATGCACACTGATCGCGTAGCAGGGCATGATCTCAGACGTGGAGGTCATATCATATATGCTGAGTGAGGGGCTCAGCGTAGGCGACGGTCTTGTCTTGACGGTGGAAACGGACGCATTGGTCGTGTTTGAGCGTACCGAGACTGCGTCACTAGGCGTAGCATTGACGGTGGGATCTGCCCTCCTGTACATCCAGCACATCACTCGGCCTACCCAGTGCCCGAGGTTCAGACACTGCAATAGGCACGTCGGTTCGTGCGTTGCGCATGGTATGCAGTGCACCAGTGGGCAGCACGTCGAGCCTCCAGCTCGGCATATTTCCGCTTGGAACGTGTGTGCTATAGAGAGATGAGACGCACCGGTCATGCTTGCACGCCAGACACGCCATGCGTCGTGACGGCATAGAGCTCGTTAGCCAGGCCATCACATAGGTTCAGCACCTCGCGTTCGCGTGCATCTCGATAATCAACTGCGTGTACGTCGAGCGGCGGGCTAGACGTGGTGTAAAAATGGGACAATCAAGAGGAGCTAAGCAGCTCGCCGGATGCGTCGCCTGGTGAGATAACGACAGCGGGCACAGTGGCCGCACTGCTAGCGAGGTCCATGGCCCTGTCTAGTGTTTGAAAGTCCAGTCCATGGACTGGAAAAAGACTGGGACTGAACTGGGACTGGCCTTAGAAAGACTGGACTGGACTGGTCAAAGTAGGACTGGTCCTACCCAGTCCAGTTGCAGTCTTCCAGGGTTGGGCAAATTGGAGGGACTGGTCAAAAGACTGGTTGCAACCAGTTGCGACTGGTCTTTGGCCACCCCCCTAATATGCTGGTGTACATGGCCAAATGGGATGTTTTTGGGGTCATAAATAGCAGTAATACATAGGATAGGCACCAGATGGTGGACATATGGATGATGTGACCTATTTAGGCAACATGTATCATCTGTCTATGCACCTCTACCTATGCCTAATATGGTAGGTATACCTGTCTCACCCTTACTGACATCACATGCCTTGCCTGTATCAGTCATTATGAACTGAACTGTGATGCTCCCATGGGATACACACCATTGCCTGCGGTCATATACCATATCACAGTAGCTTAAGTCACTTTTTCAGACACAATTGCTTGAAAAAACCAGTTGCAACTGGCAAAAGACCAGTCAGGACCAGTCAGGACCAGTTGGGACTGCATGCGCAGTTGCAACCAGTTGCAACCAGTCTTTGGAGGCAACTGGACTGCAAAGGACTGGTCACAGTCAGTCCAGTCCCAGTCCTACCATTTTGGGGTCAATCTAGGACCAGTCCCAGTCCCAGTCTTTCCTCCAAGGGGTCAAAAGACTGGACTGGACTGGACTTTCAAACACTACATATCTTTAAGCTGAGGATGCCTTTGCATTTCAATATTGTATTGGTAGGTACGAATAATGAGATTGCTTTACCTTCGCGTCAAGCCAGTCAAACACAGGTCCTAAGATATTCTTCACGGACTGGTAAATTGATGCATTTGTAGACTGCGTCATGTCCTTGGACGGGTATGGAATGAACTGATGATAGTTAGTCTTGAGACCGCCAGTCCTCTTCATGGTCATAGGCGGCACGTTCACTGGAGCGTCTTTTCCCTACAAAGGTGCATGATTCGTTAGTAGGGAGCAACACTCAATCAGTTGAGAACATGAACGTACAGTGGTACAGTGGCGATTGTACCAAGAGAAATGCATGACCTGGAAGACATGGTCACCGCCAACCTGAGCTGTGTCTATTGCCTTCAGGGCATCAGGCTCAAGGCACGCTGCGAGACGATCCATCAGACCGTCTCGCAGGCTCTGCGGCATTGATTTGCAGATATTTGCGATAACGCCTGACTGTACAGACTGTATAGCGAGTACGTCCCTGTCGATACGGACATCAGATCTTCAGAGTCAAAGAACAGTTCGCATTGTTCTGTCTTACTCAAATAGATCTCGTTTGAGCCTGACGTATCCCTTGCTGGTTGGGCGCATGCCGTCCACATACTGTGTCTGTAGCTATCAATTGGTGATTGCGTTAGCTGTGATTACGAGTACATGGACTGCAACTTACCAGTGATCGCAGCTCATCTAGGCTTGAAGGTTCCATGGCTTCCATTGCCACGGACCGTTGAAGCTCAGTCCATCGTGCGTTCTTCTCTCTATGCCTAGGAGGTTTGAACTGTCGGTTGTGCGTTAGGTCTGCATCGTACTTTGATGCGATAATCGTTGCAGTTGTAGCGAATCCAGCGTCGTCGCGAATAGTGGAAGCGGACACTGAGTGTTCAGGCGAACAAGGGAAGCGATCGATTTCGAGTAGTGGTGACAATTGTGACAGCGGTGTGAGAGGGGAAAGGGGTTCTTCTCTCTGGCTACAACCAAAATGAGCCCAAGCTTCTGGGTTGCGTGGGACGGCAGTAAAAGAGCTGTGTGGGAGATAGTCAGTGCCAAAGTTAACCAATCGCCGGGTCTGTTAGTCACTTACTTTGAAGGAAGAGCACTGAAGAACCTGTCAGAGATATTGAGGTCGCCACATAGGCTGTCAGCCGAGACGCCCAGTGCGGTGAGTGTATCTACTGTGAATAGGTCGCCCAGTCGTATAGGGGACTGGTCGGATAGAAACGCCACAGTGGGAATGACAGTCTGCAGGACTTGTCGTCCCACTGGGCTCTCTAGATCCAGTTGAGTGTTTAGTGCACGCAGCATGATGCGAGCAGACTTGGACTCACCAGCATCTGGGCATCGCAATATGTTGGCGAGGTCTGATGCCAGATTGCCATTCGCCTCAATGAACGGCACACGTAAGTTGGTGTATGCCATCCACACAAGCATGTAAACGGTTCCTTTAATGCAGTTTCACCATCAATCTAGTACTGTCTAGCGCACACGACACAGGTATCTCACCTCCTGATGCAAGCCTTGCCAACTTAGTACCTCTGGAATACCAGTATTGTAACGTTCGGATGCTGGGCGGTTTGGCCTCTCTCGCAAGGTGGTCGCGCCATAAAGCTGAGATGTTGACGTCGGCCCATCCGGACAAACTAGACACACAAACGTGTCAGCCTGTCGTTGTCAAGTTATAATTTTAGATTTACCTTGCGCACTCGAAGCTCACCCTCATGAGGGCGACCATGAAATGGAAGTCAAATACACCGTGTTTGCTCTCCATCGCCTTGCAACGTTTTACTAGCTGAGACAACGTCTCACTCTTGTCGCCGTACGAAGCTTGGTGAGGCGCAAAGAGTGAGTCCGCGCAGCCGGCGATATCATCCTTCTGGTCGTATGCAGTGAGAGTCGACAGGAAATTGACGACGGACGTGTTAGCAGCTTCATGGGGTTTAGACGACATCTCCCAGGCTGCTCGGGGCTGCATGTCGCTGGCGATCCACTGGATGCCACTCCTGGGGCAGGGCGGCAGTGGGAAGTGTGCTGGCTGCTGTTGATTGCTACCAGCAGGCCTAGACGCAGGGTTGTACGGTGCTACAGGGATTTTACGACGGGACCTAGACGGTCGCCTTGGACCTATTGCGCGGCGTGCAGGCTCTGAGACTTTGTGAGTACGATGGACTCACAATCAATCAATACGTTTACCTTGTACCGTTACTGTACTGCTTGAGGTCGTATGCGTAATGTTACTAGCTTCTTCGACTAGACGTGCAGCATGTCATTTACTAGCATGACATGTAGAAACAAGACAGGCTTACCTACGGCCACTTCAGTACCACTGGCATGTGCCATGTCTTCGGCGTCCTGGTGAGTATCGCAGGCCGTTTCGCAGGCCGTTTCACAGGCCATTTCGCAGGCCGTTGTTGCAACGTCCAATGACAGACGTGCCAGCAGAGACGTCATGTTAGGACTCAAAGTCCCCTGGATTGAGGACAGGAGCTCACTGAGCTCCTTCATCTCCTGTAGACTTAGCCTCATTTCGTGGAAAACTCGAATGTGAGAAGACGTGAGAGGACCAGAGAGAGCGTCGCATTCGATTCGATCAAGTCCTTGATTGTGAATGCGGCCAGCGCTACAATTTGGGTTAGGGCTTGCAGTCCAACCCACACATATATATTGAACATAGAACGTAGGATGTATAGCACAACTAGCAAACTACAACAGCAATCGATAGCACTTTACATTGCGAACGCGAACACGACGGTGACGGGAGACGGCGAGATGGTGGCGACGGGAGACGGCGATGGTGACGGGAGACGGCGTCGGGAGACGGCGACACGGGAGACGGTGTCGTTGAGAGGACGGTGACGTTGAGGTGACGACGACGATGACGGCGATGGCGGTGACTCGGACAAGGGGAGGGCGATGACGGTGACGTGATGGGGATGACTAGGACTAGGACATCGTGTCCAGCTAACTCGAGCTGGGCCGCTCTTTGAGTCTATCCTTCGCCTGCTCGCCCTCACCGTCAGACGTGCTGTCACGCTTGCGTTTGAGAGCCTGTTTGCTAAGGACGAAGAACTCCTCCTCTATATCGTTCTTGTCTTCCTCAGACTCCACCGCCACAATGAACTGACTGTTCGCGCTGCCCTGCAGCGCAACCACAGCCTGGCCCTTGAGCAAGGAGACATTGCGAAGGCGGTCGACGGTGGTCCCTCGCGCACCTTCCCTGATGCTGCGAATGATGCGATGCACGTCTTCGTCATAGCACAGGGCCTCATCGCTGGGATGGAGCAACTTGCGAATATACGTCAACATTTCTTCAGCCTGAGCCTCCCGCACGTTATCGTCTTCCACGAGCTTGAGAGCGTCCAGGAGTGTTTGCTTGTGTTCACGGCGAGACAGAAGCTTGGCTAGCGTTGCCAATCGCTTCTCGTAGCCGTTGCGAACTTTACGCAGGAATTTCTCGACCAATGGCTTCATGTTGTCGTCACAATACTCGAGGATCGGCTAGGCGGTGCGGCGCTGTCAGTGAACGTCTATCAGCTACTGGATAAAGACTTACGATGGCCAACCCTCTAGCCACCCACTCCTCCATTTTCCACTGTAGTCGCACTCCCAACCTGAGCGTATCGAGTTCCTCCACTGGAACGTATATCCACCAGACTCGAACCGCGCCGAAGAACGTTGCCTTGTGCTCTGCAATGAACGGACCAGCTCCGCTGATCAAGTCCGGATTCTCGCGCAACATCTTTTTGTAGGTGTGTTCGTCGTAGGTGATGGCGTTGACTGTGTATTCCTTCGTCTCTGGCGAAGACCATTTCGCCTTTGCGCTCTTACCGGGCTGGAGCTCTTCAATGTTGAAGCAGGACAGGGCAATGAGCCCACATGAGGGCACGCCTGCGCCATCCACTTTTGTGTTCCCCATCAGGACGTCCGCTATGTCCACAATCTGTACGTACATTTGAGTGACCAGCGAAATTGCTATCAACTATTCGTACTTACTTTAGGCAATGCCCCTTCCTCGCTGTCAGTCGTGTAGACAGGCTGAGATTTCGCGGTCTCATTAACGTCAGTAACTACGAGAACATCGCCCACTGAGATCGCCTCGACCATATCGCCCACTATCTTGTTTCCTTTCTTGCCACGCACAGAGGCATACTCCGCCTGGCCGATGTCGATGTCCAAGGCTCGTCGGATCCACTTCGGCGGTCTGAAGGACTCAGCCCACCTCTCTCCATTCATCGTCCTCAGCAGCGCTATGATACGATCGTGTATGGGAGATGGCGCCATGGTAGTCAACTCCTGCCTGTCTTGATCATAGTCAAACCTGGTTTCTTGTATTCAGTAATCATACGCATCCGTCTGTCTCATCTGGAAATAGACCTACTTGAAGCGATTGAGTGTGTCGTTAGACCCTAGCCAGTTGCGCAATTCTTCCCACTCCTGCGACGTAAAATCTGCTGTCTTCTGCATGCGACGTAATGAGTGACAATAAACGAGATACAATAACGTGCTAATACTCACTATTTCCCCTGTCACGTACGGAAGCTCAGAGTAGCGATCTCCGAAAGCCTTCCGCACGACGTCCGGGTAATCGTCCTCCGTTCCTTTAGTAGTTAAACTGCATAAGCCGACGTTCCCTCTGCGTTAAGGACAGCACTTTGGACAGCTCACCTGATTGCACGGTGTTCGTATCCTGAACTGTGACAGGCGCTTCCCTTCTGGTATGGTCGAACGTTATTATGCCAAGAGGTCGGGGAGTAGGTGAGCGCGAAGAGTGAGACGAGTGGGTATAAGACTGAGAAGGTAGGGGGTGGGTGAGCGCGAAGAGTGAGATGAGTGAGTCCGAGACCGAACGATAGAGGTGGTTGACATGTTGCTGAACGTGGTTAACGGCAAGTCAGTTCCTCAGAGGGCTGAGACCCTCAAGAACTCAGTCGCCCTTGCTGACTCAAACGGAGCCTGCGTTGTCAAGTGACATGGCCTAGATTAAACGCTTCCGCTCAGCCTCCGACAAAACATCCGTTTAGTATTGGCCATGTTCTCATTGAACGAACACGAGCTCACCTCGATTGCTCACTCACAGGCTCACAGTTAACAGGGTTCCTTGTCTCACGACTCATCCTCATGATCAACCCAAGCTCGCTCTGGCACTGCCGGCATTTGAATCTAATCGGGGCGGCTCGGGTTTCGATCCGCGGTGCCCTGTGGCGCGTGCCGTGTGCCGTGCGAAGCGCCATTGCGCACGGCTTACAGCGGCTTACGCCACAGGTTGGCGAGCGGTTTTGAAGTACAGTACTCAAGAGACCAGAACATCAAAAATGTGCTTACCGTGCGTCCACGCCAACTTGGCGAAGAGGGTTTGAAATCCCTACTGAGCTTGAGAGACGAACTGTCAAAGTACAGTACTCAAGAGACCAGAACATCAAAAATGTGCTTACCGTGCGTCCACGCCAACTTGGCGAAGAGGGTTTGAAATCCCTACTGAGCTTGAGAGACGAACTGTCAAAGTACGTACTTACGGTAGCAACGCGTGTCAATGTAAGATCGCAACAGTTGTCGTCGCGTTTTTTGGACGAACACGCAGATGAACACGCGAACACGCAGACGAATGACCTATAACAACACAGGAACCATTATCAGCATGGTCTCATGTAGGAAAGTGAAAAGCGAATGTATACTTGCTGGTGCTCGTAACCTACATGAAGGCTGAAGGAGAAAGATGCGGGTAACGCGCTGAACTAACGCTGAAGCGCTAAAGCAGTGACATGACAGGTGAAGGGACGTCTGAATTTTTTAGCATGGTTTTAAGCCTCAGGCTCTGCATCGTCTCGAGTCTCTTCCCCTAGTCCTAGCTGCAGTTTTGTGTCTCTGTATCATCGCTTCTGAAGTCTGCAGTGAATTTCTGGGTTAGTTATGGTCAGACCAAAGCGGAAGCGCACCTTTGAGGACCTCCTCAATGACACCTGCGGCGCCTGTAACCAGCCCTTCGAAACGACACAGGGCCTCGCCGCACACCAGAGCACGAGCAGGAAATGCTCCTGGTACAAGAAAGGGAAACTGAAAGAAATATTCAATGTCGACCACGATCAAGAAGAGCCAAGCGACGGTGTAACAATCGAGGACGCACGGTAAGCCAATCAAATTTTATCGCACCTTTGGTCATATAATGTAACCGGTGCATGTAGAAACACGGAACTGTTCACCCTACCTAATCGTTCCGGTTCCCAGAACGACGAGCCAGACGATGCATACCTTGGAGAAGATGACAGCGATGAAGCAGCGGAACTTTCTTCACTCTACGACTATATTCAGGTCTGCGCTCCTTCTCGGCCGCAGGGTGATCCTGGAGGGTCAGGGCAAGATGGTGGAGGCGGAGGCGGCGAACGAGATCGCGGCGACAACAGTGCAGGCGGCGGCGATCCCGGTCCATCGACTCAGGCGGCACGAGCTTTGACTTCCAGACGAACCGCGCTGTTGCTTGATGACGATGAGGACGAGCGAGTGGTAGACGAAGACCAAGACGCGGGTACAGTTACTCACGTCGACCCAGAGGTGCGGCGCAAATGGCTAGAGGGCAGGGAAACAAGGCCTAAAGGTGAGTAATGTTTTGACCGATAACGAGTACTTCTCACCGTAGAGTAGCTCGTTCGAATCATGTTGAGGACGCAGAAAATGGTCGCGCTGAAGAACACCCAGATGGCGGGGGTACCACAGATCCCACCAATATCCCTTGGGAGCCGTTTGAGTCCGAGATGGACTGGCGCTTCGCATCTTGGGCAATCCAGGAAGGACTAACGCAGGGGTCCATTGACAGAGTATTGCAGATACCAGGGGTGAGTACTCGTGCTCTGTTAGTAATATCTGCTGACACACCTCAGTTTCAAGAGAGACTGGGTCTCTCATACCACAACAGCTGGGCTCTCCTCCAGCGCGTGGACTCTCTGCCTGAGAGAGCGGAGTGGACAGAACGCCTGCTCTCATTCAAGGATCGTCCTAATGAAAAACACCTACTACAGTTCCGCGATATCATCCAGGCGATACGTACATTACTAGGCAACCCGGAGCACGCCGATCGAATCGTGTATCGACCGCGCCGATTGTTTTCAGACGCGTCAAGGAAGCACCGACTGTACAATGAAATGTGGACCGGTCGTTGGTGGCACGCCGTCCAGGTGAGTACTTACACGACCGTAGAAGATCGATTTTTCTGATTGCAGTACAGAATCTCTTACCGGTAGGCGCGGCTGTTGCGCCGGTAATCATAGCTACGGACAAAACCCAGTTAACTCAGTTCTCTGGCAACAAGGCGGCGTACCCTGTATACATGACGCTAGGTAATATACCTCGGGCTCTGAGGCGCAAGCCCTCAGAGCACGCCTGCATACTCATAGGTTATCTGTCGGTGGACAAAGTCAGCTCGGACGGCATCACGCAGCGCAAGCAACACGCCCTCGTACAACAACTGTTCCATGTGTCCGTTGGCGCAATCCTGGAGCCGCTAGTCAAGGCGGGTAAGGAAGGCATCAACGTAACCTCAGGCGACGGAGAGGTTCGTCGAGTGCATCCCGTCCTTGCCGCGTATGTCGCGGATTATCCAGAGCAGTGCCTGGTCACCTGCGCCAAATCTGGGACTTGCCCCAAGTGCCAGGTACCTGAGGACCTCCTTGAGTCCGCGCAACCTGGGATGCCCAGAACCTCCCTCTGGACGCTAGACGTACTCCGACTCGCCAACCAGAAGACCCAAGGCAAGACGAGCTCGAACGCGTACACTCGAGCGTGTCAAGACCTCAACGTTTCAGGCTACGTCGTGCGCCCGTTCTGGCGCGATCTTCCGTACACCGACATCCATTCGTGCATAACCCCTGACGTACTACATCAATTGTACCAGGGTGTTTTTAAGCACATCGTCGAATGGTGCACTCAACTTGTCGACGAGCACGAGCTCGACAGGCGCATCCGCTGCCTTCCGCCTGCGTTCGGTACCCGCCACTTCAAGAACGGGATTTCCTCCCTATCCCAGGTCTCCGGGACCGAGCGTAAGCACATGGCGCGCATTCTGCTTGCCTGCCTGGTCGGCAAGATACCGAAGAAGGCCATCCTGGCCTTCAGGTCGATTTTGGACTTCATCTACATAGCGCAATACACCACTCACGACGACACTACGCTCCAATACATGGAGGACGCACTCAAGGTTTTCCATCGCAACAAACAAATCCTCGTAGATCTCGGAGTGCGCGACCATCTGAATATTCCTAAATTCCACTCATTACTTCATTACGTTGACGCTATCCGACTCTTAGGCACTACCGACAACTACAACACGGAGGCGTTTGAACGCCTCCACATCGACTATGCGAAGAACGGCTGGCGAGCGTCGAACCATCGCAACGCGCGTCCGCAGATGGTTCGTTGGCTGGCACGGCAGGAGAAGATGGTCGTGCTCAGCTCTACCATACGCCGATGGCTCAGGAATACCGGTCTCGAGCCAGGGGATGACATCGATGTCAGTGACGCAGAAGACCAGGAGCCAGAGAAAATACCAGGCTCTCGGATCTTCAAGAACGGTCGAATTAACCTACCCAAGCACCCCACTGCACCCCTCCAGGCTCTCTCATCCATTGTCGACAAACACCGCGCCCCAGGCTTCGTTGATGCAGTCGCACAATACATCTACAAGCTCAAGGACGGTCGACCTCTCACTTCCTCACTGCTTAAAACAGCTGTCGACCACATGCCGTTCCAACGTCTTGACGTATTCCACGGCTTCAAGTTTACCCCCGAATCCTTGACCGATGACACCCAAGAAACCGACGCCGTGAAGGCGAAGCCCGCCAAAGCTGGACAAGCCGCACGTTTCGATACCGTGGTTGTGCTGCAGGGGGAGGACGCGGAAGCTACTGGCATGCAAGGTGAGTAGATTTGTTTCTATTCACGTCTGAGTCATAGCTTCTTACTCATGTCCTATTCGTCCACAGGCACACGTATTGGACGTGTCAAAGTTATATTCAAACTTCCTCAAAACATCAGAGATCCCCGTACCCTCCGACCTCTGCAAGCGCCGCCCAATTGGGCTAGCCAAGGGGCTCTAGCATACGTAGAATGGTACTCCAATCTACCTACACAAGCCGATCCGATACACATGATGTACCCGGTTCATAAACCGCCCCTTCGTGCGAATGGCAACCCCGTCGGTGAGGTTATTCCATTGTCAATTATCCGACAATCCTGTCAACTTGTTCCACGTCCCCCTGGGTCTACACGCACCGATAACTTAGTAGTACCTGATGACTGGGACACGCATACTGTACTAGATAAAGCTACTAAGTTTTGGCTTAATAACTGGGCATCTAAGTATGCGTATCAGACACTGTGGTAGAATACTTACATAGAACTTTAGTACGAACTGAACAATGTTTGATCTCTACTATTTGGAACTCTGTCAAGTATTCATGTCGTCCTCAACGATACTTCAACGGAACTTCATCGCTCTTCAAATCGTATTTTATTGCTTCACTCAACCGTGCGATCGCCAACTTCACTCGGCATCCTCCGGAATGGGCGCCTCGCACTTCGGTCCTCGTCAACAACTCCACACCACCTCTCCTACCTCGCTCACCTGCCTTCTCGCCTGCTCGCCTTCTACCGTCCCACTACGACCTTGCTCGGTAGCCTTCCTTTTCGTGAGCTCACTAGTGCTTTCGGCTTCTTTCTTTCTCTCCCAGCCGTCGACTTGTCGCACGTCCAGTCGTCCGACCGCCCACTCGGCCGCCCGCTTGCACCCCGCCCACTCGCTCAGGTCTCCCTTCCCGCCTGTCCGCATTCAACCACCTCTCTACAATCTTGGTCGGCAGTCTACTTTCCCATCTACTCACCTGTGCTCTCAGATGTATTCTTTCTCACTCGGCGGTTGACTTGTAGCCCGTCCAGTCGGGTGAACCTCGAGAGGGTCGTGCAACGGACGAGGAGGGAAGTCAGGTACGTGAGGGCGAACAAGCGGACAAGAAGGGTCGAAACCCAAAGGTACGTTCTTGCTCGCTGTATGATCATAGTTCCCCGTAAGATGGTCACGACAACGCCTTGATCGTCTTCAAGCTTGAGCATGGGTGACCTGCCTTTGCGGTGCATGGCGACTCTGTCTTCTACGTGCAGGACAAGTATGTGCACTCATACGACATCAGCACTGGCTCGGATTTCGGTCTGCTCAGCGTCCGCAGGTTTGGGAGCCCATACGTCCCTCCGTGGACGCTCCGCTACAATCCTGCGGAGCGTGCCATCGTGTTGAGGATTTCGTCGGATAATGGCTTGTTCGAGCTCACGGCCCAGCCGAATGATGCCGTTGGGGAAGTGAAGGACTCGTCTACATACGGCAAGCGTGGAAGTGGCCATGTGGCCATCTTCGTCGCCAGGAACAAATTCGCAGTCACGAACAAGACCACCCAGGTTCGTCTCGCTTTGTATCATACACACTGTAATCCATCGATACGTTCTTGTACTGATCGACGTGCGCGACCTGCAAAACTCAATCGTAAAGTCTATCAAGCAGCCGGTCCAGACGAACGAGTTCTTCTACGGTGGCACCGCGAGCCTCATCCTCAGCTCGACAACGTCAATCCTACTTTACGATATCCAATAGCAGAAGAAGCGTGTGGAGATCACTACTCCGCCGGTCAAGTACGTTGTATGGAGGCCGGACGGTACATTGGTCGCCCTCCTCAGCAAGCATAGTACGTATCTGGCACATAACGCTCTGATGTCCCGTTGATGAGCATTCCACAGCGATCACCGTCGCGAAGAACTTTTCGGAGCGCACCCTCATTCACAAAACGATTCGCATCAAGTCTGGTGCTTGGGACGACTCCGGCGTGTTCATCTACTCGACGTTGAACCACATCAAGTACTGCCTTGCGCAGGGGTGCGTAACACTGCTTTATGTCACGACGGTCGCCTTCATTTGACCATATTGCAGGGACCGCGGCGTCATCTGCACGCTCGACAACCCTGTCTACTCAATGCGCGTCATTGAAGGGAAAGACCGTCCACTGCCTTGATCGATCTGCACGCCCCAGGACTATCACCATCGACGCGACTGAATACCGCTCTAAACTGGCTCTGTTGCGAAACAATCATGAGGAGATGTTGCACGTCATTCGCACGTCTAACCTACTCGTAAAAGTGTCATCGCGCACCTACAACAGAAGGGTTTCCTGGAGGTATGCACATACGTTACTATAGTGCATCAGCGATCTGACCATCGCTCGTAGATTGCATTGCATTTCGTACAATACAAGAACACGCGATTCGATCTTGCGATTTAGTGCGGGAATATTGAAGTCGCATCGGAAATGGCTCGCGCACTCGATCGACCTGAGTTGGGAGTGACTGGCGCGGCAAGCTCTGAAACAGGGTAACCACAAGGTATTTGGTTTTTGTTCCATTGTACAATGCCTGGGTTCTAAGATATGCCTTATAGATCATCGCGAAGGCCTTCCAGCAGACGAAGAACGTCTGCCCTTCACATACTCACTAAGGGAAGCACTGACAAACTGCTGCAGATGCAGAAGATCGCTGATTCAAGGGGTGACCCCATGTCTCGGTTCCACAACGCGCTGTATTCGGGCGACATTTTGGGGCTCATCGTTGTGTTGCGAGACATCGGCCTTCGTGCTCGTGCGTTCTCTTGTCAGACTCTTGATCACCCGCTGAACGTTTTCACAGATACTCTTGCTTATCTCACGGCGAAGACGAATGGGCTCGACGACATCGCTCTGCAGATCCTCCAGGCTGCTGGCCTCACCGAAGCGGATGTCGATGACATCCCGGCGTTCGGACCGTCTACGTTGCGACCCCCGCCAGTGGTCGCTCCAATCGAACACCTGACCTGGCCTTCGGTCTGACGACAGCTTCTGGGACCGTGCGTGCACTCGCTAACTGACATCTGGAAGACGGTGCGACGGCCCCTTATATGAACGGTCATGACATGACAGGTGCGCTGATCCTCTGACAACTCTACCCCCCAACTACGGCAACGTGTACTGACTACTCAAGACCTACAGCACTCGGACGAGTTCGCGTGCGTCGATCGCTCGTGCGATGCCACCGTCCCTTTCACTCCCAACGATCATCGTCAGCCGCGACTCCGGACGCACATATCGGGTGAACGGCTCCCGCACGGACGCTCTACAGCAGGTCACCCGTCGTCAGCGAACCCAGGACCGCGTGACCCTCAAGTCTACGCACCTTTACTACGCACCTTGGCCCTTAACGCAACCCCGACGACTGAATACTAAGGTTGGACGCGGGTAGCGGGTACACCCACGACTAGTACTTACTGCACCGTAGTACTGCGCGGTGTCACCGACTCGTGACGGTATTGCCGAAAGAGGCAATACCGAGCGCCCAGACGTGGCGTGCGCGACATTCCTGAAGGTTGCCACCTCGCTCTTTTGCCCTCTCTGTTGGTCCTTGCTGCCACTCCATCCGCGCATCAGCACCCACCGGTCACGGCGTGAGGACCACTAATCCAGCGCCACAACACACGGATACGGCGCACACGCGGACACCGAGCAAGTACGGCAAAGGCCCCGCATAGAGGCGCAGTCGACCAACATACCGCGGCCGCGGGCACAGCGACGAGCGGACGGTAGGCGCAGACGAGGAGCGGACCAGGGGGGATGGGTGAGCAGGCGGCGGGGACGGGCGGGGACGGGCGAGGGCGAGGGCGAGGGCGAGGGCGAGGGCCAGTGAGTGCTTATTAGCGCCAGCGAGCTCACTGATTGCCGACACAGAATGCGGCAGCGACGTGCAGCACGACGCGCACGACGACCGCGAGCATGCAAGGCCAATGCCCTGCATGCAGGCATGGCCGATGAACGGTTGATGGGTGAATGGTAGGCAGGCGGGCAGGCGAGGATCGGCAAGGTGAGTGGATACCTGGCAAGGGGCGGCTGGCAGACACCGCTGACGAACACAGACGCGGGCGGAAGAGTGAGTAAGCCGGCGAGTTGTCCGTCTGCTGCACAGCGCGCACGTCACCCACGCGCGCGCAGGGCCAATGCCCTGCGCACAGACGCGGCCGACGAACGGGCGACATGGCCAGGGACTACGAGGAGGAAGCACAAGTGGGCGGGCGGCAGGGCGAACAGGTGAGAAACCGAGCGGGCCAGTGGGTGGGTGGGCGGTGGGCAGACATCTCGGTGAGTGGCCGGGCAGCTGGGCGAGCAAGTTGACTAGTGGGCGGGTAAGCAGACACAGCGGGCGGGTGACACACACCGACCGCGATTGTGTTGGGCGAATGCCCAGCACGCAGACACGGTCGACGGACACGCGTCCGATTGGGCGGGCGGAGAGGTGGATGGACGGACAGGCGGATGGACGGACGGGCAGACGAGCGAACAGACGGGCAGGCAAGCGGTCAGACGAGCGGATGAGTGGGCGGGTAAGCGGGGTAAGCGGGCGACGACACGCACAGCAACCGCGAGTGCGCTCTGTGAATGCCCAGCGAACAGATACGGTTGGCGAGCGGGCAGGCGGGCGGCCAGGGCACTACGCCGACCGCGGGCGTGCTAACATGGCCGGCGAATGGACCACGCCGGCGTGAGCAAAGGACGGAAACTGACGGTGGACAGGGCTGGGGCGTGTACAACACGCCAACCGCGAGCACCCAGGGCCAGTGCCCCGCGTGCAAACGCAGCAGACGAGCGCACCGCGGGCACGGGCACAGCGGCTGGTACGCGGAAGGGCGTACGGATGGCGCGTGACGAGTGGGGACACGCGAGCACGAGCGAGTGGGGAGGACGGGGAGGAAGACGAAGACGGCGGGCGCAGGCAGCAAGCGCACACCCGCCGACTCGGAGGTACCACCGAGGGTGGTCAACTCGCGGACCACCGCCAACACCGGCAGTGAACCCGGGTGCGGTTAGCACCGTACATGGGTACGGGTACGCGGGTCACGGGTGCCAGTGATCGTGCACGGTACATGCAGCCCGTCGCCACAGCATGCCAGTACTTGCCCATTAGACTCCCAGTCGGTCGAAAGCGCAACTCACAAAGCAATGCGAAGCCTTGAGTTTGCGACGTACTGCAGTGAAGCACGCCGCAAGCTCAAGGCTTCACATTCACAGCAAAAGTGAACAACCATGTCATCGCAGTACCAGAGTAGAGTAGTTCTATGGAGTGTGAGTACTAGTTACATGTACGTAAGCACCTCTGTAGCTTTCAACATGAGTCTTCATTTGCACTTCAGTGGCCTTGAAACAGAGGTATTAATGTCATACTTGATTTAAGTGCACTTCACCAGTCTTCAGGGAACGTATTTATGCATTTAAGACTTAATGATGTTACGAAGTAAGACGACGTTACGTGAAGTAGTTTAAACATGTGTGAAGTCCAAATAAGGAAAGTGGGTTTTTCCTGATGGCACCCTTCAAGTTATGAGCTGTGCCTCGATCACATGGATGACCGGTATGGGATTGAGGTACACGCCAAGTACTTCTGCGAGTACGCTGAATGCGTCGGTACGCTCGCCGACGGTGTGTACGTCGAGCGATAGTCTCGGCGTACTCGCTGTGCCATGTTCCGCAGATGAACGTGATATGTTGGACATCGGTGCGTCTGCCGTGTTGCCTTGCAGAATAGCAGTCTCTGGTACGGCATGAAGGTCATCCCGTAGCCCCGGGTTGCTGTACTCGTGGGCAACCTCGCACACGACGAACTCTACGTTCATCGCTACGCTTGCCGGTGCGGGCACAGGCAGAAAAGGGAGCGTCGAGATGTACGTCCATAGAGGGCATGCCTTCACGGCTCGACCCTTTGTGCTTGTCAGTAGCGTGCACGTTGAGCGAATCACTCGATGTACCCACTACACGACGGTTGATCGTAGGTGAGTGGGACACGTTGGACGTACAGCGCTGCACGTCCGCCGTGTCGCCTTGCTAAGGGTGTAACCTGGAGGTCGTCCCGCAGCACAGACGTGCCGTCTTCGTGGCCATCAGCGCGCACAAAGAACTCGGTGCTCGTCAATACGAATGCTGGCGTGGGCACCGGCAAGAGCGGTGGCAAGAGCGGTGGCAAGAGCGGTGGCAAGATGGATACATTCATTAAGGGCGTACCTGTGTCCGTCGAGCTTCCCCGCTCGTCCCTCTTCATCTCGGTGCACCCTTTCCCCCCCTTCTCCTTCTCCCTCTCCTTCTCCCTCACACCTTCCTCATTGGCTCCTCGTTCCGCGTGTGTCGCGTGTTGGACGGTCACATTGCCCTGCGCTGGACTTGTGTGCTCATCGCGCGATTCCTCGGTGACGCTTGCGTGTTGTCAGAGCCGCAAAGAGCTGGTTTGAGGTCGCCAGATACGAGAGAAGGGGTATGAGGGTCGACATCAGGAAAACATGAAATCTGTCTGACGGCCCTGTCAGGGGGTTCAGAAGCCTTCAGAAGCCTTCAGATTGCTTCAGATTGCTTCAGATTTTCAGCCCTCATGACCTCAACTTTTTTCGATGTTAACACGTCAGACAGGATCCTCAGAACATTCAGACAGCTTGTCAGACTGCCCAGTTCATCAGCCACTTCAGCCAGGACATACGGAATCGACTTTTTTAAATCACATATATTGCATTCTATCACTACTACTGTACAAAATACCACCCGCTAATACTTATGTACAGTCCACTCGTGCGAGCTACTGCCCAGTGGACCCGCACCTGTGTCGGGCTTGCGTGTGGCAGGTTCGCTGCTGCTCGTTGTTTCATACTCGGTGCCTATGCGCGTCGGGCCAGTGAACGAGCTGACAGGTGAGTGGGTCAAAAAGGCACTGGATAAGCAAGCAGCCAGAGGCGTGCATACAAATGGCGAGCGGGCGAATTGACGAGTGCGCGGCATGCTCGTTCTAGTCCGTCTCCGAGAACCGCCGTGGTGTCGTCCCGAGCTCGCAGATCACACCACATGTGGAAACGTAGACGGCGTGCTTGACAGACGTTTCGAACGCGAGCGTGGGCTCGAGGATGCGCAACGTGCCGTTCATCGCGAGGATGATCTGCTCGTCGGGCTCGATGGCGTTCAGTGTGTGCGGGCGCGGCTGTAGGCTGGATTAGATCAATGCACTTGACGGCTTTGTTGAGCACGCCCTTCCTGTTGGGCGTTGAACATGAGTGCCGGACGTATGGTGAGAAGGAAGATGCATACCTTGGCGATGCCCTCGATGACGAGCTTAGCGCCGAATTTGGCTGAGGCCTGTTTGAGCAGCACGATCTTGCTCTCGGAGTGGACGGTCTCTCGGGTGGCGGGTGGAGTGGGTGCGCGGGTGAGTGGACGGATGCGAGTATAGGCGGCGGGCTGGCCAGCCATCGAGCATACAAGCGGGCGGGGCAGCTCGCTGAGTAAGTACACAAGCATACAAACGAATGGACGTGCCGCGGTTGGCTACGGGGTCGAGGTGAAAGACGGTGCACTCACCTGAACTACTGGCCCTTCTGGCCGCAGCCCCCTTTCCTTCCTGCGTGGTGATCCTTCACGAGCATCCAGCGATGCCCTTGGCGCATCGCTGGAGCTCGTTGCGGTCGCGTACAGCGCGGTCTTCGGCCGTGCAGTGGTCCAAATCGCCGATTGAGATGTTCTGTCTCTTGAGGACCGGCCTGCCTGTGCGTACTGGTGGATGGCGGCGGGAAAACGAGGGTGAAGCGGGCGGGAACAAGGGCGAAGCAGATGGGAAGGAGGGGACGGACAGTAGTGTAGAGGCGGACGAGAGGAGAAGTCCAGCAAACGCGCGTGACGTGTCGTGGCAGAGGCGCTTAGCACTTCTCGCGAGTTGCCTCCTCCACGTCCACGTCGCCTCAACCTCGACACTGCAACGCTGCGCGGTAGCGTCAAGACACACACAAGACGCGACGGAGAAGTGATGGAAACATGGAGTCGAGGGAGGCGGGCCCCTGCAGATTTAGTACAGGACCCAGGTGAGTCGCTCGCCCACTTGCGCATGCATGCGTACGCTCGCCAGCCCTTCTCGCCCGCCCGTCTTCTCGCCCGCCCGTCTTCTCGCCCACTCGCCTTCTCATCAGCCCGTACGTCTTCCCGCTGGCTCGCTGACCTTACTCGCTGACCTGCCTGGCTTGCCCACCCACCTCACTCGACTAGACATCCACCTCACTCCCTCACTCACCTCGCTCCGGTCGGGCAACCGACTCCGCACGAGCTCGACGAGTGCCTTGCCCCCAGATGCCCGCCCCACCGGAAGTCGACCTTGGTGAGCCGCAGACAGAGCCCATGCGGGCCATGCAGCAGGCGGAGCGTCTCGTCCGAGATGGAGCTCTCGTGCAGCCGGCGCTCGCGGAGATGGGTGAGCGCGCGGAAGGCCGCCGCGAACGTCTCCGGGGCCAGGTCCATGTCGTGCAGCCAGCGGGTCGGCGCCCGTTCCGAAGTCCAGCGCCTCGACAAGGATTTCGGTGAACGACGACGGCGCGGGAGAAGGCGGTGGCGGTAGCGGAAGATGCGGGCGTGAGCATGCAGAACGTGAGTGCAGCGGTCGGGGATGTGCTCGTGACGGCTAGCGGTCCTGGGCTGACCACGGCGGGGCTGAAGGGCACGGCAGGGACACAGCTGAAGGAACACGAGGAGAAGAACCTGGGAGAGGGCCAGATGCCTCACTCACTCGTTCACCGGCCTGCCGGCCTGCTCATCTTCTCGTTTTCCCGCCCGCTTGCTCCACTGCCCTTCCACTTGCTCACTGACCCGCTCGCCCGCCGACCCGCCGGTTCTTCACTTGCTTACTCACTGTCTGTTTTACTCGCGAACGGGTGCAGGCCACGGCCTTTTTCGTTCCCTGCACGGCAAATGCAGTCCTTGGCAATCTTCCAACTGGGGCTCCAGACTCACCAAGGCCATGCCTGCCCCCGACGCACAGCAGAGGTGCTACGTGCAAACGCAGCCAAGAAACGCACCGCGGACACAGTCACAGCGGTGAGAGGAAGGCGGGGGACGGGCGGAGGGGTGTGAACGGTGAGCATATAGCAGGAAAAGGCGAGCGCATGGCAGGACGGGCGAGGGTGATGCAGACGGGTGAGTGCAGACGTGCACGAGCAAGCTTGCTAACTGCAGGCACAGGAGGTGGCGACGTGAAGGATGATATGTACGCCGACCGCGAGCGCGCAGGGCAATTGCCCTGTGTGCAGACACAGCCGTCGAACGGACAGTGGGCATACAAGTGAAAGGTACACGGGCAGGCGGGCACGGGGCACAACAACATGCAGCACGACATGTACAGTGACCGTGAACATGCAGGGCTAACGCCGTGCGTGCAGGCGTGGCCGACAAACGGGCGGCGGAGCTTCGTAAATCTATCTACGTATGTACATGAGTAGCTAATTATGCAATATAATGGTACTGGACGGCCAACGTTGTCTAAAGTAGCTTTGGTGCTACTGTTGAGGGCATGAGTGATGTACGCAGACAGTAAGTGTGATTGTATGAGTACTGTACAAGCTAGAAATTACGAGTGTAAGAGTACATGGCAGAGATACTGTACCTGTCTGGCAACTGTCTGTCTCTGAAGGTGACTGGTAAGTCTGAGTGAACTGAGCTTCTGAGAGGTGGCTGTCAGCCGGTCAGATGCTCAGAAATTGCCGAATTTGCTGATGGAATGGAGGTCTCCTGTGTGGCGTTTGAGGCCCGGGAGAGGAAGGATGGTACCGCGGGCAGGGGGGTTGTCGGGCGCTCCGAGTCCTAGCTGAACTAACGGTTGAGTCGCTGACTTGAGCTCGCCTGTCCGTTGGGACAGCGCGAGCGCCTTGACAAGAGGTCCGGCAGTCATGGTGGCTGCCCGAGTGACGGTCGGAGACGAGGAGGTGGTGGTGGTGGTCGAGAGCAGAGCGTCGGGCGCTCGTATCAGTGCGCCTCCCGGTCGTGTAACGTTGTAAGCATGGAGCGACAGCACGCACTCGAATCGCGCCGTTATCACCTACTGCTGCAAAGTGCGTGCTGACGGATTGCGCCTTCTTCGCCTCGAGCTGCTGGAAACGCTTGGAGGTAGGGCAGTGCGTAGTGACGTTCAGAAGACGGATAGATTCAGCACTCTCACAAATAGATCCTGCTAGCTAGGCTTCCGTCCAGCGTGCAACGCTAAGCCCTACGTTTGGCTCCACTCTTTGACCTCCCTGCAACCGGACGCACGGCTCGCTGAGCATCCTGACGGTCTCCCTGTCCCTCTGTCTTGCCTGCCCTCCGTCTCACTCTCCCATGATCTCCCAACCGCACGTCGCCCTTCGGTGCCTGCGTCTGGCGCGTGTCTTCCTTCTGGTGTCGCTTGCTGCGTCGAAGGATCATGAACTCTGCCGGAGTGGCACGTTTGGCACCGCTACGCTGTAGAGTAAACTGCATTCAGCCCTGCAGTAGGTTTCATTGATCGCGCACTCACCTTGTCCGAACCCGATGCTGCCGCCGACTGGCCGGCCGCGCTACCAGAAGAGCCCTCATCTTCACTGTCCGAAGACACCAAGTCGATCACCACGGGTCCCTGCGCAGGCTGCTTGACTGGCGGCTGAGGTGGCGGATGATAGGAAGATGGCAGAGGAACATCAGAGTAATCCTGGGTATTACGATAGCCACAGTATACTAGACCGTCTTCGTCCAGCTTGTCCCTATGGACTTTGCTCTTGTCGACGTCAACACGTTGAAAACCGACGTACTGAACCTCCTTCAAGCCGGCAGCTGGCTGGCGGCTCTTCTGCCGCCGGGACATGACCTGTTTGACGACGCGTCAGATACAAGAGCAGGAGAGGAGACGAAGCGGTGAACCTGTAGATTTCAGAGGTTGTGGCAGACGGCGCGACGGAAGTGCAGCGGTACGACGGTCACAACACCGGTGACGCGAAGGCGCTCAGATCAGATCTCGATCACCCGCCCGACGTCACCGACCCTCGCCCGCCCTAAGCTTGACGGATGCAAGCGATGGACAGGCGAGGGCGAGTACCCCGCTAGACCTGGTAAGTGAGTACTCACCTCCCCACGGTATCAGGCCCGACCACGCGTGGCAAATGTGGGAACATCATAGAGGGCGGATTGCGGACATGGACGAGAGGCGTGCGGATTGAGTTCGCAAGCATCTCAGCTACGTGAGTGCAGACGCATGCGAGCGAGCCCGCTAACGCAAACACAGGACACGGTGACATGAAGCGCAACACACATGACGACCGCAAGCACGCAGAGCCACTGTCCTGCGTGCAGGCACGGCCGACAAACGCGCGGCGGACAGCCAAGTGGGCGGGAGCACTCGCCGACCGTGTACGTGATAGGCCAATGCCCGGGATGCAAGCGCGGCCGAAGAAGGTACACGCAGGTGGGCGAGGAGGCAGGCGAGCGGTGGACTAGCGGGCAGCGGGCGAGCGGGCAGGCGAGCGGGCAGGCGAGCGGTCAGGCGGTACAGGCTACGGATCACCCAGACGCACAGGCCGAAGCCAAGACTTGTCCAGAAGGCGGACGAGCAGGCGGGCAGGAGCACACGCTGACCGCCGATGAACGCAGGTGCACGCGAGTGGGAAGGTTGCGCACCAGGCAAGCAGACAAGCGACATCGAAGATGGGCAGACTGGCGGGAGAGCGGCTGTGCGAGAGGACGACCGGGTGAGCAGGAAGGCGGGTGGGTGCACGAGCGGGAGGGCGGGAGTGCGAGAGGGCGGGAGTGCAACAGCCGACTGGCAGGCGGGTGAGCGGGCAGACGGCAGGGCGAGCGGGCGGGAGGGCGGGTACAGGATGCAATACAAGTCCCATGTATTCAGCATCACCATATAGTCTGATACACGTATTTACTAGACCAATTATTCAATACGAACTTTGAAGCTCGGTCCAAAACAGTATCTGAGGTCCAGTTATCAGGTATTGAGTGGTTGGAAGAATTGGATGACGAGGGGAAAGGGAAACGGGGAATTAATTGGCAAGATTGACGAATTGAACTCAACGGTACAACCTCTCCTTGAGGTACGCTGTTTGACCGCAGAGGTAGCTTGTTGACTTCGTACATCATATGTACCGGGTTGGCCGTCGAGCCCAGCTTGCCGTACCACTCTACGTAGGCTAATGCCCCCTCTCGTGCCCACTCCTCCGGTGCGTCCATCTCAAGGTGAGTAGTGGGATCCCGTATGGTTGTGGGAAGCTGAAAGATGACTCTCAGTCTTCCGATGCGCGTCCCTGCATCATGCAAGAGTTAGATGCTACTGGCGCACCGCTGGAGAAGTCAAACATACCTTGTAGTCCTGTGGCTTCAGCGTCGTCACCTTGCAGTACGACAACCGTATCGAATCTGGCTGGCTGATCTCCTGCCGAAGGTCTTGCTTTCACGCTGTCCTTCTCCTCTGTGTTGTCCGTGAGAGGTACGTTGTTGAATTTGAATCCGTGGAAGACGTCCACTCTGGCGAACGGTAAGTGACGGCTTGCTCGATCCAGCTCGCTGGGACGGAGCCTGCGCTGCAGCTTTAACTGGTAGACGTAGTCGGAGATCGCGCGGGTAAAGCCTGGTGCAGCATGTCGTTCTTCGACAGAAGGTAAGGACTGTTGAGCGAAGGACGGATGCTTGGCTAGTTTGATACGTGTTTTGCCGCTCCGAGGACGGTGTTCAGTGCTGGCGGGTTCAGAGTTCAACGCGCCACTACCAGTGCTCTCTGAGTCCGATTCAGAGAGTGATTGCGGGTTTTCAGAATCGTCGGTGAGTCTTCCACGCAGGGTCTCGTACATGGAGACCTTCTCCCTCCTGTCAAGCCATTGGATCATCTGTGGACGAGCATTCCGGTGATTCGACGCTCTCCACGCCTTCTTCGCGAAATCGATGTGCAACCGCTCAAACATTTCTGTGTTGAAGTTGTCAGTCGTGCCGAGTCTGCGGATGGAATCGACGTAATGAAGAAGTGAGTGAAACTTTGGTATGTTCAGATGCTCCCGAACACCGAGTTCTTGCAGTATGTGTTTGTTTTTGTGGTACGTCTTGAGGGTGTCTTCCATATATCCCAAGGTGGAGTTGTCGTGAGTGGGGTACTGAGAAAGGTAGATGAAATCCAGTAGCGAACGGAAGGTAAGCATCGCAGCATTCGGTATACAACCGATGAGGCATCCCAGTAGAATGCGGGTGATGTCCTTCCGTTCACTACCGGACACCTGAGAGAGCGCAGAGATCCCGTTCTTGAAATGACGGGTGCCGTAGGAAGGAGGGAGGCAGCGGATGCGACGGTCGAGTTCCTTCTCTCCGATGAGTTCGGTGGACCACTCCACTATATGCTTGAATACACCTTGATAGAGCTGGTGAAGGACGTCAGGCGTGATGCAGGAGTGGATGTCGGTGTATGGTAGGTCCCTCCAGAAAGGTTTGACGCAGTAACCGGAGACGTTGTACTCCTTGCAAGACTTGGAGAAGGCTGTGGAGCCTCTCTCGCCTTGCTGACGAGCTTTCCGTAGCACATCCAGGGTCCAGAGCTGGGCGCGAGGCGTCTTCGCTGACGCGTCCCCAAGGCCGCTCTCCGGGCACTGGCAGATGGGGCAAGTCCCGTACTTGGTACAACTGACCAAGCACTGCTCTGGGTAGTCCGCGACGTAAGACGCCAGGATTGGATGAACCCTGCGCACCTTTCCATCGCCACCCGTCACGTCAATTCCCTCCTTGCCTGCGTCGACGAGAGGCTGGAGGATGGTGCGCACAGAGGCGTGGAAGAGTTGTTGGACCAACGCCCTCCGCTTGTTCTCGGTGATGCCGGCGGAGTCAACCTTGTCCACTGACAGGTAGCCGATCAGTACGCAGGCGTGTTCGGAGGGCTTGCGACGAAGATCCTTGGGAATGTTGCCCAGAGTCATGTACACCGGGTAAGCGGACTTGTTTCCTGAAAACTGAGTGAGCTGCGTCTTGTCGGTCGAGATAATGACCAGCGTGAGCGCAGCACCCGCTGGTAAGATGCTCTTCAATCCTGTTCAGCAATAGGTAAGATGTCTGTGTAGATAGTGCTTACCTGGACTGCATGCCACCATTGACCGGTCCACATTTCCGTGTAAATCCGGTTAGTGCGCGTCGAATTCGAAAAGATGCGGCTGGGTCGATACACAATGCGACCCGCGTGAGCAGGGTTTCCTAACAAAGCTTTGATTGCCTCTATAATGTCGCGGTATTGCACCAAATGTCATTCACCGGGACGATCCTTGAAGGTTAGCCAGCATTCCTTCCAGGACGCCCTCTCAGGAATGGAGTCGACCTTCTGAAGCAAGGCCCGGTTGTTGTGATACGTGAGTCCGAGCCTCTCTTGCACCTGTAGTTTTATTCAGTTCATCTAGCCGATCCTGACAGCTTCACACTCACTTCTGGTATACGAAGAAAACGGTCTACAGCGCCCTGCCCAATCCCTTCCTTGATGAACCACTTCGCGATCTGCCAGTCCATCTCTGACTCGAAGGGTGCCCACAAACCGTTGACCCGTGCTAGTACTTCTCGATCACCTAATATTGATTTGTCAGGTTAGCGCAGTGCAGGATAAGTTGATACTCACTGCGTCTCTGCCTGCCCAAGCTATCGAAATGCTCCCTCCATGACTCTCTGATCGTTTCCGCGGTCCCTGTAACCTTTCCCGCACTAATGTCAATATCCTCCACCCTATCATCGTCGTCCTCGTCTAGCGAAAGGGCGGTACGTCGGGAAGGCGAGGGTGCTGAAGATGTCGAGGCTATGGGCTGACTGGGACCAGCTACTGGAAAGAATTGATACTGTGCGTCACGTTCATCTTCATCCTCCCACTTTCCACTACTATCTGCATCCTCGTCACCTGGGTCATCGTCTAGACTGAAATTGAGGTGTTGCATGTTCAGATATAAAAAGTCAACACAGCGAATACCACCAGTGAGTCTCACCTGTTCACTGCATTGCCATCCTGAGCCTCATCCTCGTCGTCCGATGAATCAGATACTACATCCGTATCCCGAAGACTCTCCCTCAATTTGCCCTTTTTGTACCAGGCGCAACCGCGGCTCATCGTCTGGTGAGCCATGAGCCCTTGCATGCTGTCAAATGAACCGCCACATGCATGACACGTCTCTCCCAGCAAGGCATACGAGCGTTTTGACCGCCTGCGCATGTCTAACGAGTCTGGAGAGTCTTTAGTAAGTGATTTTTTTGCCGGACACACATTGAAGTCTCACCAACTGGCAGTAAATTCCAGTAAAACGGCTCAGAGTTGGCGTATCTCGTGTGGATTGAGAGGTCGCTGCTGAACTCGAAGCTTAGAGGAAACGAACGCTGCGCATAGTTACGTTACGTTTCCTCTTCCCTGACTTGGCGGCAAGTCCGCCTTGACCGCGCGACATTGATGGGCCCTGTCAATCTCGCCATGCTGCACGCGTCTACGGCGGCACGCTCTTCACTTCAAGTTGTTCTGCACACGCACGTCGCACACCGCAGGATTTTGCTCCGGCAAGTCATTGATTGACCAGTTCGTTCAATTACGCTAACATTGTCTTTGCGTCCTTTACAGGGAGTGTGGTGCTACCGTACCACCCAAAAGTCTGCCTGTGCGTCAAGCGTTAGTGGTCTGTCTAGCATTGGTGAAGGTGAGTGCTCTTACCTGTTCTTCTGCCAATTGCGCCAGTATTTCTTCGAGGGCGCGCCGAGTCGGAGGACTTCCTTATTGGGGCGCGCGGTCAGACCGCACGCCCCAATAAGGAAATGGGACTTAACGCCCCGAGCTTAAGTTGAGCTTCTGAGGGTCCAGCAGGCACGGACTTAGGCAGTACGCCGTAGTACCCGCTAGCGGTGATGAATACACTTGGTGCTGGTCTGCGTAGTGCCTGCGGAGTGTCTGCGTGGCCCCTGTACGCGTCAGAACGCTTATCTGCTCGTCCCGGAAGTCCGTCCAACTCCGGTCACTTGATGCAAGGTTTAATAGTTGCGGTGCGCCTTCCCATGTACAGTCCCTCGTGAGGCAGGGTTCTGACGCTCTCTCTCGCGCTGCCTTCCTCATGCATCCCTTTCGTTCTCCTACCTTCCGGCCCCTGGGCACTTTCAGGGATCGCGACACCGACGACTGGTCTGACTTGCCCGACAGTCCCCCTTCCGACAACAAGTTACCGTCTAGCGCATCGCCGAAGAACATCCTTTGGGATTTCAGGGACTTAGGTGAGTACATGTTTGTGCTTATCGTACTATCGTACGAGAAAATGACTTCCTTGAGCCGCGCCGTCGTCTCCCCCCACCAGTGTCGACGACGAGGACTACGTCGAGGCTGTACACCACTGGCCTTTCGCTCGACGCATATTTGGCGACCTATTGGACGACAGGGACTTCCCTGCCTTGTCCGACATTTTAATTCAGGTACGTGAGCGCTTTGACATGAGGGAGACCTCGCTAACTGTTAATAGACACCTGATTTTGAGCCAGAAGATTGGGTTCTCCTCCAGACGAAGTTGAGGGACAAACCGGAGATTCTTCGTCATTTCTGGTGAGTACTAGCTACGATCTCTACGGAAGTTAGAATATCTTATAACAGGTCAAATACTCAGGTTCCGTTACGATCGAGCGATGAAGACGGTGGTGTCCGGTTCCCCCAGCGGCCTGCACCAGGACGCCCTGCAAGGTTGCGTTCATAACATAGTAGAGGAGACCATCAAACCAGTTACAGTTCAGTTCCCGCTGCCCGCCGGCATGTTGGTGACGGAGAACGCGGCGAAGATGTTGGTTAGGCAGGACCACATAGAGATTCCGGACTGTATGGTAGGGCTGTCTTACCACGCCAAGCGCAAGGACCTCAGTGTCAGTTTGGGCGCTGACTGTGCAGTCGTCGAGTCTGCGAGAACGGAGAGTGTTCCGCACGTACTCGCCAAGGTGAGCACGACCTATAGCCTAACATTCTGTTAACCTTAACACATTTTTCTTTAGGTTACTGACAACATGCCAGTCCCGCTGCTTGAGCCAGAAGTGGGTGTGGGACGAACCTACGTGGAGCAAATGGCGTCAGAGGCTGGATCGGAGGGCGACGAGTCGGAGGCTGGATCAGCGGGCAACGACGTGGAGGCGGGATCAGCCGGCCACGAGGGGGAGGCCGGATCAGAGGGCGACGCGTCAGAGGAAGGGGTGCCGATGGAGACGGACGACGACGACGACGACGACGGGTCACGGACGCAGGCGGGCCCAGATAACGAGCAGGAAGGATCGTCTCCGCTCACCCCTCTATCGCCTCTCTCACCGAGCTACATCCCGTCAAACCCTCCTCTTCCCCCTCCCTTGCCACCGCTTCCTCCAGACCCGACCCGGAAGATCTCTTCCGTGGTGTTCGTCGTCATTTCCACGCAGGAGAAGGTCGTCAAAACCCCGCCACCCGACATAGACATCAGCAAGCCGGTATGGGTTGAGCTCCCCTGTCCGGACGACGAATGCATCACGGGCGGCCACGCTTACGGCGGTAAAATATACGTGGGGGAGATCCGCGCGTATATGTGGGTCTTCCAAGGTGCTGAGGATCACGCGTATCTTGTGGAGCATTGGAAAGACAATATTGAAGCCTGGGTACGCAGCGGAAAGGCTCTGGTAAGTACAGCCCTCTTATCCGGGACTGATTATACTAAATTGATATCAGCTTCTGCGGAGGAAGTACGCGACTCCTGAGCAGAAGGCTGCACTCAGGCAGTGGGAAGATCGCTGGCGCGACTGCATGCTGTCAGTGCGACAGAAAGTTCTCAACAGGATCATTGTAGGCAACGTCACCCAATGCGTCAACGATGCCGAAATAGCCGCGTACCAACAGAAGTTCAACCCGCCGCCAAATTTGAGCTTGCCTCATATCAAAGGCCCTGTAGGGATTGTACGAAGGCAAGTCTACCGTGGAAGCTGGAACATGGCAGCAGAAAGGCGAGCAAAGATGACGAACGCCTCGACCTCGTACGAAGACGACGGCCTTCCTGGCACCGTGGGCGAAGCGTTCGTTGTGGGGAAGAACCTCAAGCGAGCGCTGGACGACGGCGACTTTGAAGAAGCTGTGTCAGCACTCAAAAGACCTCACCTCGAAGACGCTCTCGCGAACAAGAAGAGCTCGCTGACGGATTCGGATTACTTAGGCTCCGGTGACGGTATGAGCGACCCCATATCGAGCGACCCCATCGCAGATCCTACGTACCGTCCGGAAGCAGACGACGGCTCGTATTCGCAGGACAGCAACCACGGGGAATCGTCGCAGGACGGTTCGGCATCCCAAGACAGCTCTTCGCAGAACGGTTCAGCGTCCCAGGACAGCTCTTCGCAGGACGGCGAGGCGTCCAGAGAAGACGAGTCTTCGCAGGAAGATGAGTCTTCGCAGGAAGATGAGTCGTCCCAGGACGGCGGCTCATCACAGGACGGTGGCTCATCGCAGGACAGTCAGGAAGACTGACCGAGTTGCGCGCGTTAGGTGTGAGCGGGCTACTCGTTGCTAGTCGCTGAAACCAGGTTCCGGCTAGACGTCTTCATTCGTGTTTTGTCTCGTTCGTTTTGTTACGCTATCGTCGCTACAATCATCGCTTCCCGTACGGCTACCTATGCTACTCGTCGTTATCTACTGTCACGCAAAACTCTCCCGTGTCCGCGTGTGTACGTATCTTTGAGGTCTATTCACTACTACAGCTCGGAGGTTACGCTGTCCGAGCTCAGGCCACATCACGAGGGGCGTCCGAAATTAGGAAGCGCCCGGTACCAAGGTGGCGGGACTTAGTTGACGCCTCCGTAGTCTCGAGTCAAGCTTCATGCAACTCACTCCGGAGGAACAAACGGATCTAACGGAGCTGTTGCTGCAAACCCCTAACCTCAACGCGCGACTTACGTCCTTGCTGCACAGACTTCCGGGCCCACACCGCGTTGAGCGACTTAACGACAACCAGCAAAGACAGTCAAGTCTTTACGCGCAGCCTGACATTGATCCGACGACTGGTGAGCTGAAATATATCGTTGTGCTGTTCACTAAACCAATGATTTTGACAGTGAATCTGGAGAACACATCTTACTGTACGGACAACAACACTGAGATTGATCCCGCCCACACAGGAGGTACGTGTCACTCTCGCACTTTACTACACACTCAGTGTGCGCTAACAGACGATATTAGCAGACGAATCTCTGACCGGCGGCACTATTGCTACTGGCCCCCAGCGGCAAACACGGGCCTCTCGACGTGCCCGCGAGCAAGCTCACCCCTACGCCCCTCAGCCAGTTGCAAGAACTGTTGCTGCAAACCGGTTTGAAAAGCCAGGCGGTGACGAACGCGCTCGAGGACTGCTCCGACAGCGACCACAGCAGCGCCTCCCTCCTTGCCCTCGAGGCGGGATACAGTTCCTCCCGCCTAACGTTGCAATGGAGTCCCACGCCTCGACGGAGTCCGAGGAGGCACCGACGCAGCAGTGGCAAAACACCTCAGAGCCAAGTCTTACCACCGGTGCCGCTGTTCACAAGTATACGTCTCTGCTTACCTCGAATCTCAACGATGCGAAGCTCCTTGACGTGTGCAAAGCGGTACAGGCAGACGTGATGCAGCTGCAGGGGTCGCCTGTTCGCCAGGATGAATCGCTACGCTCTCTGGTAGCCCGGTGCGCGCACAGCCTCAAGCTGGACGCGGCAGCGAGTTTCTGGCTGATCATCAGCCACATTAGGCTGGCCTTTAGAGTGGCAAGGTACGTCACCTTTACGGTATCTTCTCCTCGTGTTGACTGGCTCTGGTGTGAATAGCATACTTGAATCTGATGATGGCCAATCGGACGAAGGCAAGCTCACGGTGGCTGGAATTTGGCGCAGAGAATTCGAAGGCGTTGAGGGTGCGCCAGAAAAGAGAACATTTCAGGACTGGAATACTACTGGTGTGAAGTTTGCGCGACTCGCGGGAGGTGGTAAGTGTAGCTCGATTCTGTTCACAGACTAGATACTTGTCTTAAACTTCGCGCACAGGTTCTATCTATATGCTGGTGCTAGTAGCCGCTCAGAATCTCAGGGTACCTCTGGCTACCGCCAACGCACACATTGCGCAAGATTTCGGTAACCTCCTGAGGTGGCCGGACGGTAAGCTGATCATGTTCTTCATGCTGGACTGTTCTAAGACAATGTTCAGATTCGAGAACTGGACGGCTCGTAAAAAACATCATAATTCCCGCAGTAGCCCGTCTGCGAGAACAGTGTCCAATTAACCTCATCAGTATTCTGCCGCCAGCTCCCCAAGCTGGAGCGTCAAGATTGTTTCTTCCATCGGCTCTATGCGGTCATCTTGAGGCGTCGGATCGTGTATTTGACTCCTGGAAACTGAAGTGAGTATCGAGCTCTCTATTGCACTGATGTCATCACGGCATACTAATCCTTCACAGCTCGTTTTCTCTGGTGCCAAGGAACAGAGGCGTCTGGATATCGTGCTACGATGATGAGTGCGACACGAGCAACACGTTCACATATCCGTCAACCGACGAACTTGGCTCGTTATCACCGCTGACCCCAATCGACTCCCCCGTCCCTCAGGAGTTCGACTTACCAGACCACAGGGTCGATTCCCCGCTCAGGCTATCTCCCGTCCCTCCGCAGTTAGAAGAAATCGTGGTTCGCATCCAGTATGACGAGCAGCGGGAGGATAACCAGCGCTATCCAGGACCGCGTGGCGACAGAGAGAAGAATATTGTCTGGACAGAACGAGCTCGTCAACATGCGTCTAACTGCGTTCAACCGGCAAGCTTTGAGGGTCTCCAGACTGAGGTATGCGGTGAATTGATTCTCAATTCCGTATCAAACTTGAACCCTACTTTTACAGCTCGATTGTTTGTACTCTGAAGGAAAGAGAATCAGGGACGACTCATACGTGCGCGTACCCTTAGAACTTGTAAGGTCAGTAGTAGTTCTAGTATTGCCCTAGTTACCTGTGATGCTGCAATTACTCACGAGGTACAACTCACAGAGACGTGCTGACATTCAGAGGCGCAAACAACAGTCTCGTAGTGTCGATCTGCACGTCGATGTCGGAAGCTATGGCAGCTGATCTGACGGAGCGGCTGGTCGTGTGCTTCGATACCGATCCTTTGAACGACGTGGACACTGCGACGCAAACACAGCACGACTTTGAAGCTATTCATTTCTCGTGGTACAACCGCCACGCCACAAAGGTCTGAATACTTGTGCCGTGCTTGACGTTCACTAACGATGCCGTCTGTATAGGGCCACGATGCGCCCTCGGACGTACCGCCACAAATGATGAGAAAGTCGGGACGCTCTAGGACCAACTACCGTCAAATGATACCGTATCCGTCCAAAGATATGGTGGTCCATGAGCCCATCTATCAGGCAATGGAGCGCATTCTGGGCGATGTGTTCAGCTGGATAGATACTAAGGTAAACTCAATTTCCGTATTCTACTGGTACTGTGAACGTGTTAATCTAGTACGAGTAGGTGCAGATGATCCTTCCAGGCGTATACCGTCATCTCGAGGCAACGTCCAGCATCCTCCCTAACCACCAGCAGTCGCTGGTCAACCCGTTCGTGGGTTTGGTCATCAACGTCAACGTCGCAACCTACGCCCACAGAGACAGCAAGGACGACACTGTCTGTGTCGTCCTTGCTGTTGGCAATTTCGAGGGCGGCGAGTTGTACCTGCACGAAGCAGGCCTGGTCATACCGCTGCGTCATGGCCATTTCGTCATTTTTCCTTCATGCAAACTCACACATTTTAATCTACATTACAAGGGGCGACGGGCTTCAATAGTGCTACATACGGACCGAGAGATGTTACGCTGGGCAGAAAGCGATAGGAACGGCTGGGCTTCCAATGTCTATTTCCACTAACCTAGAAGTAACGAGTGTTGTTGACATGTAGAGTCAGATAGTTAAGTAAATGAACGTGTGTTTCTTTCTTAAAAGACATGCTGGTCTTGCGGCAATAAACTCAACTCACGGACAACGTCGTACTCCCGTGATCTTGCGCGGACCTCCTTGGGCAACGGCTTACCGCAACTCGGCGCCCGATTGCTCGGCGCCGCGTCGTGACTTCAACGTTCGCACTTTCCCTCCTCTGCTCGCTGGGCTTGCTCATCTCTCTCTGATCTTGGACCGGCACCATGTCTCCGCGAACTCGCTCCGCCGACTCGAAGAAACTCACCGCTCAGGCGAAAGCGACAGGATCGCGGGCTCGAAAGACCAACAAGGTAACCAAGACGCCAAATTCGAGCAAGGCGGCTTCCAAATCAGGCGGCGAGGCCCCGCTGTCCGCGAAGGAGCAGAAGCAACTCGAGCTGTTGCTCCGGAGACAGTCAGTTCAGAAAAAGAGTAAGGATGAGGAACATCAGGCGGGTGAGTGCGTTCTGCACGGCTGTTGAAAATAATTGATGAACGAATCTATACTCAGGGGTGCGCAAGAGGACGGCTGAGATGACTCGCAAAGAACAAGGATCGGAGGATGAACATGCATCAGGAAAAATCAATATGTCTTTTTCCTACATATTCAGTCATAATAGGTGCATTGAAGACAAAAAGCATGCTGAAGAGCCTAAAGACCAATTTACACAAGTCCCCCTTTCAATTCTGCAAAAGAAGTTCCACCAATCTTGTTTAAGCATGCTTTAGTGCGATGAGGATGTGTAATGTAGCACCATTTTGCTGTACTTATTGTTGCTTTTTGTCACTGATTCTGTCTTCATGTGACTCAAATCCATTCGCAAATATGCACCTTGTGCATTAGGCATGATCCACACGACGATGATATTGGTACAACAATGTTCAGTACTACTTATACAACATGACAACAACACCGAGATGACAAGCCACGACTCGGAGCAACTATACATACCACTAAGACAACATTGATGGCAGAGCGACCGACTCGGACCGACCGACCGACACACCCTTGAACGCAGTACCATATACTACACTTGATGGTCAATAGTAGAGCGAGATGATTGAATGAGCAAATGCTTCAATTCTGTAGATGACTGATTGACTTACCATCGACCTACTCAGGCCCCGCCGTTCGTGGATGCTCCACTGCCACGGTCTGGAAAATGTTGAATGGGATCATGTAGGTGGCAAGTGACGACTGAACACGCACCTTCTCCAGACCCGCGGAGTTCATCGATCTCAGTCTGAACCCCTTCACCGCCTTCGCCAGAGAGTCCGGCGCCCCCTTCGTCCTCACTGTGGCCCTGTCCACCCGCTTCACCGCCCTCGCTGCCGTCAGAGTCGCGCCGTTGGTGGTTCTGTGACTTCGAAGTCGACGCGCCTGCACCGCGAGTCTTCCTCGATGGACTGGGTGGATTCTTCGCAGCCTGCGAAGAATTCGGTGTCTTCGCGCTTTTCGATGAGCCGGACGGCTTGCCCGCGGTCTTCGATGATGTGGTGGATTTATTGCCCTTCTTCGCGGTGCTCGACGGCGGCTTGGTCGCAGCCTTCGATGTGCCGGGCTTGTCGCTGCTGCTCTGCGCCTTTGATGCACGCAACTGGAGCAAAGGGATGAAGCTGCCCGGCTGCTCATCGCTGTCCGTCACTCCCTCGAGCGCGTTGGGGCCAGCGTTGAGACGATTGCTGTATGTGTGGTCAGTAACAATTTCCGTCTAGATTCAAAACTTACCTGATGTGCTTCCATATGAGCTCTCGCGTCTCTTCGAGGTACTCGCTGGCACTGTCTTCCAGAGTCTCTAGGATGGCCATCGTGCCATCCCACCTATGGTTGGTGAGCTTTCACCATTTGCAATAGAACTTAAGAATTACTTACTTGGCCGCGAAAAGCTTGCCGGAGAAAAATATGGACTGGTTGTGCGACGTTACCTCCATCAGTGCTGCCTCGATCTAGTTTACAATTGTATGAGTAGCTTAACTTAGAGCAGGAACTCGACGAGGATGCGGATACGTACCGCGTTGCATGCGAGGGCGATGAGGTTGAAGGGCATCTTGCTGAACTCATCCAGGGCCGCATTGATGTTCGCATCGCCGCGTCCTGCCAGGCCGTAGTACTGGTAGATGAGCTCAGGGATGCATTCGTTTCGGAATGGCTCCGTGGGCTCGACCTTGGTAAGCTAGGATTGCAGTGAGCTCGCTCTGACGTGTTGCACCCTGTGTGAGCACGTACCTCTCGATCCAGCTTTTTCTTGCGATCGAAGTGGAACTCTACGCCCCCGAAGACGAAGTTCGCGATGTTGCGTGTCCCGGAACCGTCATTCACTTCCGTTGGGTGCGTCTCGAGAAGCCAAACGACGACCTCGGTCCTTTGAGGAACTGTCAGGCTGCCAAGCTTGAAGGTCTGCTCTATCACTTGCTTCGCCTTCCTCTTGAGCTCGTTCCGAGTCTGTGATGAGCAAGTCCAGACCTGGAAAGAATCAGAGCCTCCGACTTTCGTGAATTATAATGAGTGTGAGCTCACCACGGAGTAGGCCTTCGCTCTCAAAGCGGCTCGTTCCGAGTCCTCGTCACCATCCGAGCTCGCATCGCCATTCGCTTTCTTCTTGTCTTTCTGGGTGTGATCCGCTTCCTTCTTGTCTTTCTTCTTGTCGTCCTTCTTGTCGGCCAGCAGCCAAAACGCGGCCTTGATGTCGGCAGCATGGTTGCCAGTCCCTCGTCTGTCATAAGCGTCGCGAACACTGTCACGGATTAGTATATCCCTCCTTGGCAGCCGCTTGGACGCGACTGAAGCCTCCTTCGTCCACGCCGAGTTGAGCGCAATGCGTAGTCGCAGACAATTTTGCGCGGCCGAGACGAGAGTCCTGACTTTGGCTGGTAAGTCGGCGACCCTGGCGCGACTGCTGCTGTCTCGACCACTGCCCGTCGACTTGGCGAGAGCCGGCTTGCTTTGCGCCCTCGTCTCAGACACGACCTGCAGATAGTCAATGCGATGCTAATCACGACCAATAAACCAGAGAGGATACTCACTACCACATCGCCCTCGTCCTCGCCCTCATCGTCTCCGTCCTCCGACTCTTGAGACTCAGGCCCTACATCGTCGACGTCGTCCTCATCCTCGACCTGACTCCCATCGTCGCCTGCGTCATCGTCATAAGCATCATCGCTGCCTCCGCCATCGCTGTCTTCGTCTGATTTGGGGTCATGCTCGCTCTCGACCGAGTCATCCTTGCCTGTTGCTCGGGCCTTACCCTTGTCCTGACGATGTGAAACAGAGCTATGTCTTAGCCTTCGCACAGTACGAGAAATCACTGCCTACCTTCCCACTCACCGGCAGTGCCTTCGGTTTGGCAGTACCGTGAGTGGACTTGCCACCGCCAGACTTAGGTTTTGTCGGTTTCAGCACACCGCCCTTACGACTACTGCCAGCGTTCTCCCTGGCTTCACGCCGCCCCCCGACTACACATTTGATAGCTTAGCCAATAATAATGTGGATATATGAAGTGAATTACTCAGTGTTTGTGCAACATTCTCCTCGGCGGGATCCAAGGACGTCTCGGGTCTCGCGAATTTACCGTATGCCGGCTTCGGTTTGGCTTGGTAGAAATGCAGCGGTCTAGTCAGTAATGTGTACGTACAGCAGACCATGGTTGCCACGTACGTCGAGTGGTAGTAGGCTGCTTACTAGTAGTGTCATCCTCCATCTCGACATCTTCTGGCGTGTCTTCGACTGCCTTATCCTGCTCATCGGCTTCCGCCTCGTCCTCCACCACAGCACGCTTCTTCTTTTTTGTTTTCGGTTGCTCTTCATCACTCAATAATTCTTCTTCGGCCATTATCTTCGACGCCCTCTTCCGGACCTCTTTCAAGCAGGCCATCAGCGATAACAGTTAGGTTCATTGCAGCACAAACGACGCTCACGAGTAGTGCGTCGCTCCTTCTCCTTCTCCTTCTCCCTTTCCTGACCCTTCTTCTTGGCGGCCACTTCTTTCGCCTTGCCCTTCGTGAATTTACTATTTTTCATGGAGCCGCCTGCGGCCTGGTGTTGGTCGACCTGGTCGACCTGGGCGTTTCGGAGCCTTGTTCGGTTGCAACCGATCGGGTGACGCGCTTCGAGTCGGGCATGCCTGAATACGTAGCCAGAACACGGAGAGAGGAAAGACAGAGGATAGACTGTAGTGATATGAGAAACAAGAGACGCACCGTGGAATTTTACGTAGACGCTGCGAACTTCAACGATCGATGTGAGTGATGTTCATAGAGTCCGAGCGCTGTCAACCATGGGAAAGCGCTCATGGTATTCGCCAAAACGCGCAAGTTGAGTGAGGACGAGTGAAGCTATGTAGATACTAATAAATAAAAGTGGCGTTAGTAGAGCAACCATTGCGCTCCTCCAGCCACTTAATCATTTCTCTGTCCGTGTGCAATACAATGAAAGCCCGACGACCTTTGAAGTGTGAGTTTAAATGCGTCAATTTGCACGATGGAAATATCACGAAATCGCCGTTGCGAAGAGGTAGTATGACCAGACCTGGTTCATACAACTTGAACACAAGTTCGCCTCTGTCGATCGGAACTGTTGAGATATCGCTGCATAGGTTGCTAGCGGAGATCCCCACATGGCTCAGGTTCATGACTATGAAGTTAGCAAAGGGTGGCAGTGAAGTCGCGGCGCCGCGGAGTCACGTCTAGTACCCTTGACAGACCCACATAGCCTCTTGATCGCAGTGGTGCATCCTGCCCTACCCTGCCTCCTGGACTGCGAATACGATCCTCTACCAACCTTATCGAGCACTGCGAGGCTACTAGTGTTAGACAACTCAGATCAGCAGACAGATCAGCCACGTCATAGTCGTTAAGAACCACATATTATTGTACTGAATACAACCGCCGTACAATTCAATACTACCTGGGCACTACATCAGGCTCGCGCGAGCTACATGCATGTCGATCTTCCGTACGTCCGGCACTGCTCCATGAGCTCGGGCTCAAATTGTGCTTGCGTGGTCTAAGGCGCGTAGGCTCATCGTGTGTATGCGGCGAGCTGGTCAGGGAGGCGCATCGTGAATTCTGGAACGATCGATACTCCTGCATGGGATGTTGGTGCTTGGCGGCCCAGCAATCCTCGGGAGTGATGTGGTAGGGTCATCCTCGACGTGCCTGTACGCATTGGACTGAGGCCTGTCGGGCTGCTGGTCAACGGGCCCTTGCGCACTGTGTGCTGGTTCACGTTCCGGTGGGCGCCTAGCGGGTACTCACCGAGTGGTCCTGCTTGTTGGGGCTGGTCAAGCCGGACATGCGTTCACCGTATTGCTGTGCGACGGGTGGTCGTATCCGTACGCATCGGCCGTATCCGTACGCACCGGTGCGTGGTTGCTGGGGCTGGTCAAGCCCGGCATCGTATTGGTGTGCGACGGATGGTGGTACCCGTACCCGTCGGTCGTATCTGTACGCATCAGTCGTACCCGCACGCATCGGCCGTATCCGTACGCACCGGTGCGTGGTTGCTGGGGCTGGTCAAGCCCGGCATCGTATTGGTGTGCGACGGATGGTGGTATCCGTACCCGTCGGTCGTATCTGTCCGCATCGGCCGTACCCGCACGCATCGGCCGTATCCGTACGCACCGGTGCGTGCTTGCTGGGGCTGGTCAAGCCCTGCATGCGCTCGCCGTATTGGTGTGCGACGGATGGTGGTATCCGTACCCGTCGGTCGTATCTGTACGCATCAGTCGTACCCGCACGCATCGGCCGTATCCGTACGCACCGGTGCGTGGTTGCTGGGGCTGGTCAAGCCCGGCATCGTATTGGTGTGCGACGGATGGTGGTATCCGTACCCGTCGGTCGTATCTGTCCGCATCGGCCGTACCCGCACGCATCGGCCGTATCCGTACGCACCGGTGCGTGCTTGCTGGGGCTGGTCAAGCCGGGCATGTGCTCGTCGTATTGGTGTGCGACGGATGGTCGTACCCGTACCCGTCGGTCGTATCTGTACGCATCAGTCGTACCCGCACGCATCGGCCGTATCCGTACGCACCGGTGCGTGCTTGCTGGGGCTGGTCAAGCCCTGCATGCGCTCGCCGTATTGGTGTGCGACGGATGGTGGTATCCGTACCCGTCGGTCGTATCTGTACGCATCAGTCGTACACGCACGCATCGGCCGTATCCGTACGCACCGGTGCGTGGTTGCTGGGGCTGGTCAAGCCCGGCATGCGCTCGCCGTATTGGTGTGCGACGGATGGTCGTATCTATGCCCGTCGGTCGTATCTGTACGCATCAGTCGTACCCGCACGCATCGGCCGAATCCGTACGCACCGGTGCGTGCTTGCTGGGGCTGGTCAACCCGGACATGCGCTCGCCGTATTGGTGTGCGACGGATGGTGGTATCCGTACCCGTCGGTCGTATCTGTACGCATCAGTCGTACCCGCACGCATCGGCCGTATCCGTACGCACCGGTGCGTGGTTGCTGGGGCTGGTCAAGCCCGGCATCGTATTGGTGTGCGACGGATGGTGGTATCCGTACCCGTCGGTCGTATCTGTCCGCATCGGCCGTACCCGCACGCATCCGCCGTATCCGTACGCACCGGTGCGTGGTTGCTGGGGCTGGTCAAGCCCTGCATGCGCTCGTCGTATTGGTGTGCGACGGATGGTCGTACCCGTACCCGTCGGTCGTATCTGTACGCATCAGTCGTACCCGCACGCATCGGCCGTATCCGTACGCACCGGTGCGTGCTTGCTGGGGCTGGTCAAGCCGGGCATGCGCTCGTCGTATTGGTGTGCGACGGATGGTCGTACCCGTACGCATCGGCTGTATCCGTACGCACCGGTGCGTGCTTGCTGGGGCTGGTCAAGCCCGGCATGCGCTCGCCGTATTGGTGTGCGACGGATGGTCGTATCTGTGCCCGTCGGTCGTATCCGTACGCACCGGTGCATGCCTGTTGGGTCTGGTCAAGCCGGGCATTGGTGTGCGACGGATGGTCGTACCCGTACCCGTCGGTCGTAGTATCTATACGCATCAGTCGTACCTGTACGCATCGTTCGTATCCGTACGCACCGGTGCGTGGTTGCTGGGGCTGGTCAAGCCCGGCATGCGCTCGCCGTATTGGTGTGCGACGGGTGGTCGTATCCGTACGCGTCGGTCGTATCTGTAAGCATCAGTCGTCTCCGTACGCATCGGTGCGTGCTTGTTGGGGCTGGTCAAGCAACAAATCGAATAACTGCGATAGCGATGGTACAAGATAGCATGAGCGATAGCGACAAAGAACCAAGGCATCTAAGGGACGACTACGTCAATCTTACACCGCTGGAGACTACACAGACGAGAGCTAGAGAACTACCGTTATTCGTACACTGGTCTCCTGGATGATACAACAAGCGAGGTGAGACGATCGGAGACACTATGATCACGACTGAGACGACGGGGGCGACGAGGGCGACGGGGACGACGCATACGAACGAGCTCACCCGCGGGAGGTACTCGGTCCATCGCGAGCACGATCGTTGGTGCCCTCCGAGTCGTCTTCGCTGCTGTCACCGACACCCTCCCCACGCTTGCGTTTGAGATAATTGTTCTCCAGACGATCTAGGCGAGCCATGATGTCTTCCCCCTTCGAATTGCGCCCCCGCTTCCCGGGTTTGCTGCCCTGCGAAACGGTCGCGTCTTGACCGGTGATCCTCGAGTTGTCGCAGAGGCGTTCACTTGCAGTGCCGTATGCGCCCAACCGGATCTCGCGAACAAGACGAGGAATGCAGTCGTCAAAGTTCAGAGTTTCCTCGGGCGGATTGAGGAGGCGCAGCAGGTATATGCGAAGTTGTCCGAGCCGCTTTTCATGTTCCTCTGGGGGGAGGTCCATCAGCGCCGTGTCGATGGTCTGCTCATTCTCATCGAGCATCAGTTGGCCCGCCAACAAGGCTAGTTTCTCCTTGTAGGCTTGCACGACCTTGCCCATGAACGCCTCGACCTGCAGCTGCTGCGCCTCATTATACGAATCGAGGAGAGGCTTGCTAGAGTGTCAGTGGATTTGAAGTCACAACAGAACACGCTGACTTACGATTGCAAGGCCCCTAGCGACCCACTCCTCCATCGGCCACTTCGCCTTCACGCCCTCCCTAAAGATTTCCAGTTGGTCGAGGGGGATGTGAAACCAATAGACGCGAACAGCGCCGAAGAAGACTTTGCCCTTCGCGACGAATGGACCCGCTTTGTGTATCAACTCCGGGTACGTCTTCAGCATCTTGTTGTAGGCGTCGGCATCGAATTTCAGGTCTTTGAGTCGATGATAACCGATCCCTGGCGATGACCACTTCGCCTTCTCGCTACCGGTCTTCTGCAGCTCCTGGATCCTGAAGCAGTTGAGGGCGATGAGGTTCAGTGAGTCTTCATCGTCATCGTCGACCTCCTCATCTCGATAGGCTACGAACCGGTCCGCCATCTCCAAGATCTGCCGTACCAGCTAGATTGAGTAGACTGCACCGATGATTAGTTAAAATTTCTGACCTTATTGAGTACGCCTTCCGTAGCGCCTTCGTATTCGGTGTACGTAGGCTGAGACTGCGCCGTCTCGTCCAGAGAAGTGATGACCAGTTCGCTGCCCACTTTGATTGCCTCGACGGCGTCGGCGATCTTCTTCTTCCCTCCTTTTCCACGCACAGACGCGTAGTCCGCGGTATCGTCAGAAATACCGAGGAGCCTTCGTAACCACACCGGCGGAAGGAAGTATTCAACGAATCGCTCGTGGAGCATCAACTTCTTCAATGCACCGAGACGGTTGTGTAGGTGAGTTGGCGACATCGTTGTTAATTCGTTCTTCTCTGGATCATAATCAAAACTACGATATCATGTTCGAAATTATTATTTGAATCTGTTCGAGAAATCAGTACCCACCTGTACCGGTTTAGCTCGTCGTGGGTCTGAAGCCACTCCTGCAATGCCTTCCACTCTGTCTCAGTGAAGCCGGTGACCACCTGCACAGTGTAATAACAATTTAAATCTCACAGGTATCGAACTGCTAAACGGCAAATAACACTTACGAACTCGCCTGCGGCGTAGGGAAGCTCGTTGTAGCGATCCCCGAACGCCTTTCGGACTACCTCAGGGTATTGTTCCTCCTTGTCGGTCTCGATCTCCTCGATAGCTAGCAGATGTCGATCATCAGTGGATCGCGTAGGTATGCCTGTAGTAGGCACGTCATACGTACCAGGCTCCTTATTGACTGAGTTCGACTTGTCTCTGGTCGGGCTAATCTCTACCGATTTGATGCCGCACATTAACGAGCGCGCTGCGTGGAGATGGCGCATCCGGATACTCACCTGGCTCGGCAGAGCTTGCTTTCTTGAAATTGTTAGAGTGTTTAGACCTGGATCTTGCTATATAATGAATCTGTCAGTACCAACGAAGCGACGATAAAATTCTGTAAGTACTCACCTTCAAGGCTCGTGGCCTGAGATTGGTAGCTCGAGTAAGCGCTGTCCCCCTTCAAGCTGTCGTTGCCATTGGTAAGACGAGGAGAGATGGATAGAGGTGAGCGGATGGTGTGAGGGACAGAGCGAGAGCGAACGATAGAAGTGGGAGACATCTTCGTTCACGATGGTGACTCAGAGTATGAGGACCCTCAAGAACCTGCCTGGGGCCGGCCGCCACTCAGGCAAAGGAGCTAAGCATGTCGTCAAGTGACCGGCCTAGCATGTGCAACGCCGGCACAGCCTCCCCTCAGAGTCCGCAGAGAATTTGTGGCCTTACTGTATGCGTTCTTCGTGTTCTCACTATGCCATCGCGTGCCCCGCCCAATTGGCTCTTCCAGCTTGTGTTACTCACGCTGGATCTTCGCTACCCCCATTACAGCCAGACGCACTTCCACGGCGGACCGGATTCATCTGTTGTATTAAAGCGGCACAGGCCCTGCTTTCTCCGCTGTGCCTGTGGCATGTGACAGCTGATGCGCCACAGCTGTCACACGCCACAGCTCGCGATGTCGCATAGCATTGAAGTCCGTAAGGAAGAGAAAAAAAGCTGAAGTACACACCTTGGGTAGGTTTCCAATACACGCCAACTCCTATGCGATCAAGATGATCGAGTGTGACCTACAACAAACGGTAAACTGGTCAGTTCAGCATCACGTAGGTATTAGGAGAAAGGATGAATGTTACCAACGCCCTAGCGCTGTCGGGTCCGAGACGAACATGAAGGTTGAACGTTGAACGTTGAAGGAGAAACGCACCGTGCAACGCGCTTCGTCTGACGCTCACAAACGCCCTAGAGTAACGTAATGACATATGAAGGGTGGTTGCAATTTATGCAATGAGTTTCAAAATTTTGGCCCCTCCCTCGTTCGCTTTCCTCTCGGCCCTCATTCCCAGTGCGTATTTATTCCTCTGCTGTGTTTTTGTGAGCCTAAAATCAGTTTATGGGCTAGGTATGGTGAAGCGAAAGCGCACCTTCGACGAGCTCCTCGGCGATACATGCGGCGCTTGTCACCAACCATTCCGAACGACGCAGGGCCTCTGCGCTCACCAGACCATGAGCAAGAAATGCTCATGGTATAAGAAAGGAAAACTAAAAGAAATTTTTACCGTCAAGGACCATCCGGTAGCGTTGGAAGACGGCGTGATAGTTGAGCACACGCGGTAAGCTCCTAGAAGTCCCTACAGGGTTTGGACAATTAAAATAATGCGTACATTCAGGCGCACCGACCTTTCGAGCAGACCCGACCATTCTGGCGACGAGTCAGAGCATGTCCCCAATCCATCACCTGAAGAGGACGCAAATGAAGACCTTGAAGAAGAAGAAGAGGACGATGAGGACCTCTCGTCACTTTACGATTTCATAGAGGTCTGCGCACCTTCCAAGCCGCCGGGCGATCCAGGAGGGTACGGAGACGGACACGATGGTGGAGGTGGAGGTGGACACGGTGATGGCGGCGGCAACACAGGCAGCGCTGCAGCAGGGCCATCAACTTCGAATAGTACAAGACGAACTGCGCTCTCGCTGGATGACGACCACGACGAGCGAGTAGTAGACGAAGATGTAAGCGCAGGCAAGGTTACCGGCGTAGACGAAGAGGTGCGCAGAAGATGGCTGGAGGGAAGGGAAGGTGGACGTTCAGGTTAGTAAGGGATGCTGACACACACCTATGACGACTTGCATTCTGACTGTTGAACTAGGATTAGCAAGTCAAGTAGTTGTCGAGAACGCAGGAGAAACGCGAGCGGAAGACGCGACAGACGGTGAGGGTACAGCAAAGCAGCCGAAGAACCCATGGGAGCCCTTCGAGTCCGAGATGGACTGGCGGTTCGCTTCATGGGCAATCCAGGAAGGACTAACCCAGGGTTCCATAGACAGAGCGTTGGAAATACCCGGGGTGAGTACTTGCACTTCCCTGAAGATGATACTAGCTGACGTACCTCAGTTCAAGGAGAGACTCGGCTTGTCATATCACAACAGTCGATCCCTCCTCCAACGTGTGGATTCTCTGCCCGAGAGGGCGGAGTGGATTGAACGGTGCCTCTCGTTCAAGGACCGACCGAACGAGAGGCACCTTCTTCAGTTTCGCGACATAATCCAGGCTATACGCACGTTGCTGGGAAACCCGGAACATACTGATCAAATTGTGTATCGACCCCGGCGAATCTTTTCAGACGCTTCGAGGAAGCATCGCCTCTACAACGAGATGTGGACTGGCCGTTGGTGGCATGCCGTTCAAGTGAGTGCTCTTACATCAGTTCATCGGCCCAAATTTCTGAAGCACCTGTAGAGCATCTTACCTGTAGGCTCTACTGTAGCACCTGTCATTATCGCTACCGACAAAACTCAGTTGACGCAATTCTCGGGGAACAAGGCTGCTTACCCGGTCTACATGACACTCGGCAATATACCGCGTGCTCTAAGGCGTAAGCCGTCTGAGCATGCATGTATACTCATAGGCTACCTTTCGGTCGACAAGGTCAGCTCGGACGCATTACGCAGCGCAAGCAACGCGCCCTTGTGCAGCAATTATTCCACGCGTCCGTGCGTGCGATCTTGGAGCCACTGGTCGCTGCAGGAAAGGAAGGAATCGACGTGACATCGGCCAATGGGAGGTTCGAAGAGTGCACCCGATCCTCGCAGCATATGTCGCGGATTATCCAGAGCAGTGCCTGGTCACTTGCGCCAAGTCTGGGACTTGCCCCAAGTGCCAGGTACCGGAGGAGCTGCTCGAATCCGGCAAGCCAGGTACGCCGCGTACTTCCCTCTGGACATTGGATGTCCTGCGCCGCGCCAGCGAGAAGACGCAAGGCAAGACGAGCTCGAACGCGTACACTCGAGCCTGTCAAGACCTCAACGTATCCGGCTACGTCGTGCGCCCGTTCTGGCGCGATCTTCCGTACACCGACATCCATTCGTGCATAACCCCTGACGTACTACATCAATTGTACCAGGGTGTTTTTAAGCACATCGTCGAATGGTGCACTCAACTTGTCGACGAGCACGAGCTCGACAGGCGCATCCGCTGCCTTCCGCCTGCGTTCGGTACCCGCCACTTCAAGAACGGGATTTCCTCCCTATCCCAGGTCTCGGGGACCGAGCGTAAGCACATGGCTCGCATACTGCTTGCCTGTCTGGTCGGCAAGATACCGAAGAAAGCAATCCTCGCTTTCAGGTCTATTCTAGACTTCATTTATCTCGCACAATACACTACTCACGACGACACGACGCTCCAGTACATGGAGGACGCCCTCAAGACCTTCCACAGCAACAAGAACATTCTCGTCGATCTCGGAGTGCGCGATCATCTTAATATTCCGAAGTTCCATTCATTACTTCACTACGTTGACGCAATCCGACTACTAGGCTCTACGGATAACTACAACACGGAGGCGTTTGAACGTCTCCACATCGACTACGCGAAGAAAGGGTGGAGAGCATCAAACCATCGCGATGCGCGTCCGCAGATGGTTCGTTGGCTGGCACGACAGGAGAAGATGGTCGTGCTCAGCTCAACCATCCACCGCTGGCTCAGGAGTACTGGCCGAGAGCCTGCAGACGACGTCAGTGACAGTGACACAGGCGACTCCGAGCAAGACCGGATACCAGGCTCTCGAATCAACTGTCGAATTAAATTACCCAAGCATCCCACTGCACCCCTCCAGGCTCTCCGTACTATTGTCGACAAACACCGAGCTCCCGGCTTCATCGACACCCTCGCGCAGTACATCTACACACTCAAGAACGGACGCTCTCTCACCTCGTCCCAGCTTCAGCATGCAGTCGACCGCATGCCTTTCCAACGCCTCGACGTGTTCCACGGATTCAAATTTGCTCCTGAACCGTTGACGGACGACGCGTTGGAGACGGACGCGGTGAAAGCAAAGCCCGCCACTGCTGGACAAGCAGCACGTTTCGATACTGTAGTTGTACTGCAGGGAGAGGATGCCGAAGCCACTGGATTGCAAGGTAACTACCTCGGGTTTTTTCGTAGACGGCTCTTCTAACTTGAATATAATCACTGAGTACAGGTACCAGGATCGGACGCGTCAAGGTTATATTCAAGCTACCTACTAGTGACATTAGAGACCCTCGCACCCTCCAGCCGCTGCAACCTCCATTGGAATGGGCTAGCCAAGGGCCTCTCGCCTACGTTGAATGGTTTTCTAAGCTACCAGCCCAAGCTGATCCGATACATATGATGTATCCTGTACACAAACCTCCCCTTCGCGCGAACGGCAAGCCCGTCGGTGATATCATTCCTTTGTCACTCATTCGCCAATCATGTCAGCTTGTCCCCTGTCCTCCTGGAGCACGCGCCGTGGCGAACCTACCTGATGATTGGGACACCCATACCGTCCTCGATCAGGCGCACAAGTTCTGGCTCAATAATTGGACATCCAAGTACGCCTATCAGACACTTTGGTAGAGTAATCAACGTAGCAATACAATTCCGTCCTGTAATTCCAGTTACACAAATATCTGAATGACTAGTAGCAACGCTTCATGATTCTTCAAACCGAATTCCGCACTTCATACCACTCAAGAGTACTCGCCACCTTGAGTCGATTGCTCTCGGCGTTCTCCGGAGTGGGCGCTTCGCACTGCTGTCCTCGTCAACAAGTGCAGACCACCTCTGCTACTTCGCTCACCTGCCTTCTCGTCTGTTCGCCTCTACCCGCCCGTCTACGACCTAGCTCAGCAGCGAGCTTACTATTCTGCTGACTTGTGCTCTCGGTACCCTTCTTTCTCTCTCGGCTGTCGACTTCTCGTTCTCCCGGTCGTCCGACCACCCGCTCAACCTGGCGCTTGCATTCTGCTCCCTCGCTCAGGCTCGTCTTCTCGCCTGCCCGCCCTCAACTGTCTATCTACGTACTTTTCCGACTGCCTGCTATCTCTTCTACTGACCTGTTGTAACAGCTGCCTTCTTTCTCTCTCGGTTGTCCACTTCTTGCCCTCCCAGTCTGACCACCCACTCAGCCGGGTCGCTTGCTCTCTCGCCCGTCTGCATGTCTCTGGCCTGCCCGCTTTCTTTCATACCATTCGTTAACTTGTCAGCCCATGTGCACGGTCATCCACAAGCTGGCCTGCCCACCTGTCGTGTATATCTGTGCGTTCAGTGTCTCCCCGCACATCTGTTTGCCTTGGTGCGTATTGCGTATGTCGTTCTTCTGTCGCCCGCAGATGTTTGTATGATCTAATTTCGGTGTGATGGGCCGGCCTCGAGAGGGTTGTGCAAAGAGCGAGGAGGGAGCCAGGTACGTGAGGGCGAGAAAAGCGGGCATGAACCGTTGAACGACCGAAGCCGCAGGTAAGTGCTTGTTCGCTGTTGGCTCGTAGCTCATCGTAAGTATCAGCACAGCAAGGAAAGAAGGCTCCTCTCGCCGACCTCTCGCCCATCAACTCACTCGCCCGTCCTCCAGACAGTCCCATGGGCGCAGAACGGAACTCGATGAGGGCAGCACAAAGGATGAGGAGGAGGACGGAGGCAGGTACTGCGAGGGCGAGAAAAGCGGGCACGAAGGCTCGAGAGCCGCAGGTACACCCTTGTCCGATGCACTAACTACCACGCGGGAAAGAATGGTCCTCTCACCGGTCCTCTCTTTCACCTACGCCTCGTTCGCCCGTCATTTGCTCGCCCGCCGTCTCGCTTCAAGGTTCACTCACTCGAACTCTGCTTCGATCGCCCAACCTCGCGCTCGCTGGATCTCTCGCCGGTTCTCTCTCTCACCCGCGTCTCTTGGCTGTCCCTTGCCGTTCCTCTCACTCGCTCGTCGACTCGCTTCTACATCCTCTCTGTCCGCGACAAATGACTCTGGAAGGCTAGCAAATGGCCTGCCACACCTAGTTGTATGGGGCGGGAGCCCAGAAACGATATCCACAACGACTGCACTCGTCGAGAACGCGACCAGACGTACACGAGGATCGCTGACCGATGCTACTAGTCAGCCATGCACGGCGACATAGCCTCAGAATTGCCGCTGCCTCTTTGCGCTTCATGGTCACCTGGATTATGTCCGCACTGTGCATCGTGAGTTTCCGCTTTGCTGTAGTCGCTGCTTCACTTCATCTTCTAGATCTTAGCTTCGGATGATTAAATGGCTAAACGATCCGCATCTGGAATAGCACGTCGCGCAACTGTGTTTTCATCCAAAGGAGGATCGGTCGTCTCCGCGTCGCAAGACCAAACTGTGCGTGTCTGCGACATCTCAGGTCTAAGGAAGAGCACCCCGAACTCGGCACCAGGCGGCACTTTCGATACTTTCGACACCTTCTCGACCGTCAAGTACGTACTTGAAGGCCATGACTGCGGTGTCAACTACGCGACGTTCCACCCTACCCTCCCTCTCATCGTTTCTGCTGCGGACGACCGGCAAATCAAGATCTGGCGTATGAGCGACACGAAGGCCTGGGAGGTCGACGCATGCAGGGGACACTTCAACAATGTGTCGACAGCGCTGTTCCATCCCAAGCATGAGCTCATCGTGTCATGCGGCGAAGACAAGACCGTACGGGTGTGGGACCTGACGAAACGATCTGCCGTGCAGACATTCCGACGGGAGAATGATCGCTTCTGGACCCTTGCTGCCCATCCCGAGTTGAACCTCTTCGCAGCGGGTGCGTTTCTTTTGATTCTGCGTCCGTCCTGTACTGACGTAGTCGTAGGCCACGACAACGGCTTGATCGTCTTCAAGCTTGAGCGTGAGAGACCTGCCTTCGCTGTGCATGACGACTCTGTCTTCTATGTGCGGGATAAGTATGTACGCTCGTACGACATCAACACCGGCTCGGATCTCGGTCTGCTCAGCGTCCGCAAGTTCGGGAGCCCGTACGTCCCCCGCGAACGCTGAGCTATAATCCTGCGGAGCGTGCCGTCGTGTTGACGATTTCGTCGGACAATGGCTTGTTCGAGCTCACGGCCCTGCCGAAGGATGCTGTCGGGGAAGTGAAGGACTCGTCTACAGACGGCAAGCGTGGAAGCGGTCATGCCGCCATCTTCGTCGCCAGGAACAGATTCGCGGTCTTGAACAAGACCACCCAGGTTTGTCTCGCCTTGACCCAGCTTCAGTATATGGTAATTCATCGATGTGTTCTCTAGTTGATTGAAGTGCGCGACCTGCAAAACTCAATTGTCAAGTCTATCAAGCCACCGGTCCAGACGAACGAGATCTTCTATGGTGGAACCGCGAGCCTCATTCTCAGCTCGGCGACGTCAGTGCTACTTTACGATATCCAACAGCAGAAGAAGCTCGCGGAGAACACTACTCCGCCGGTCAAGTACGTTGTCTGGAGCCCGGACGGTACATTGGTTGCCCTCCTCAGCAAGCACAGTACGCATATGGTATATCTCGCTCTGATGTCTCGTTGATGAGCATTTCACAGCGATCACCATCGCGAACAAGAACTTCTCGCAGCACACCCTCATTCACGAAACGATTCGGATCAAGTCTGGTGCTTGGGACGACTCCGGCGTCTTCATCTACTCGATGTTGAACCACATCAAGTACTGTCTTGCACAGGGGTGCGTACGGCTGCGTTATGTCACGACGGCCGCCCTCATTTGACCATACTGCAGGGATCACGGCGTCATCTGCACGCTCGACAATCCTGTATACTTAACGCGTGTCAAGGGAAAGACCGTCCACTGCCTTGATCGATCTGCACGCCCCAGGACCATCACCATCGACCCGACTGAATACCGATTCAAACTGGCTCTGTTGCGCAACAATCATGAGGAGATGCTGCACGTCATCCGCACGTCCAACCTACTGGGTCAGAGTATCATCGCGTACCTGCAGCAGAAGGGTTTCCCGGAGGTATGCACACATTGTTACTATAGCGCATCAACGATCTGACCACAACTTGTAGATTGCATTGCATTTTGTCCAAGACAAGAACACGCGATTCGATCTTGCGATTGAATGCGGGAACATTGAAGTCGCGTCGGAAATGGCCCGCGCACTCGATCGACCTGAGTGCTGGGAGCGACTGGCGCAGCAAGCTCTGAAACAGGGCAACCACAAGGTATCTGATTTCCGTTCCATTGTATGATGCATGGGTTCTGACATACGCCTTGTAGATCGTCGAGAAGGCCTTCCAGCAGACGAAGAATTTCGACCGCCTGTCCTTCTTATACCTCGCTACGGGAAGTGCCGACAAACTGCTCAAGATGCAGAAGATCGCTGATTCGAGGGGTGATCCCAAGTCTCGATTGCACAACGCGCTGTATTCGGGCGACATTTTGGGACGCATCGCTGTGCTGCGAGACGTCGGCCTTCGTGCGTCCTCCTGTCAGACTTTTGACCACACGGCTAACGTCTTGACAGATCCTCTTGCTTATCTCACGGCGAAGACAAACGGGCTCGACGACATTGCTCTGCAGATCCTCGAGGCTGCTGGCCTCACCGAAGCGGATGTCGATGACATCCCGGCGTTCGGTCCCTCTACGTTGCGACCCCCGCCAGTGGTCACTCCGATTGAAAACCTGACCTGGCCCTCGGTCTTGATCGGTGACAGCTTCTGGGACCGTGCACTCGCTAACGGGCATCTGGAAGACGGTGCGCCGGCACCATACATGAACGGTCACGACACGACAGGTGCTACCGCGTCTTCGGCTCTTGATGAATGGGCCAAGGAAGAGGAGGAAGAGGAGGAGGCCGAAGTGGAGGAAGATGCGTGGGACCTCGCCCCCGATGCTGACGAGCTTGAGCCAGAAGAAGAGGAGGAGGAGGAACTCCCAGAGGATGAGGTTGAGCTGGGAGCAGGCGCCGCACCTGGTATCAGCGAGACGGAACTTTGGATGCGCAACTCACCGTTCGCTGGTGATCACATTGCGGCCGGTTCGTTTGACACGGCTATGCAGGTGGGTGCCACTAGTGGATCCGTGCGTTCACAGCGCTGACGATATTTCTGACAGTTGCTGAGCAGACAGTTCGGTGTGGTCAACTTCGTGCACCTCAAGCCGCTCTTCCTCTCCACATATCGCTCGGCACACGTCTACCTCTCCCCTCTCGCGTCATTGCCGCCCTTGCAGTTGCATTTGAGGCGCAACCCGCAAGAATCGTCTTCTAGCAGAGTGCTGCCTGTCGCTGTCAAAACGCTCGCCGCGTTACGCGCAGAAATTACCGAGGGGTGCCGACTACTTTCTGGTGCAAAACTGCCGGAAGCGCAGGACACTTTCCGCTCTGTACTACGCGAGCTTCTGCTCATACCTATCGCCTCCGACGGGGACGCCAACCTCGTACGTGATATGACTGCAGCTCGGTATACATTGATGCTCATGATTTGTTAGTGGCGGGACATGGTCACCATGTCCAAGGAGTACATCCTGAGTGTGAGCTTAGAAGTTGAGCGCAGACGTGTCACTAAGGACGAGCTAGACAATGCTCGGCTCAGCCTGGACTCGGAGCTTGCGGCGTACTTCACGCACTGTAAGCTTGCAACACCACATTTGCAGATCGTGCTGCGCAGTGCCATTGGACATTGGCGTCTTCGCGAAAGCGAACATCCATGTAATCGCAGCAAGATTCGCCCACCGCCCGACGACTGTTGGAGCTCAATTTTGATCCCGAAATTGTAGCGCAGGTGTGTATAACTTTCTTCTCCATTTGGTCTGTCTTGACGTTATTGTCTGCAAGGCTCGCCAATGACTTGCGGCTATTAAACCGCGTGACGCCGTGGAGATATCCCGCCAACACCAGCGAGCTAGAGTACCCGGGTAGTAGGGTACGTGTACCACTGCCAGTGTAAACCACTCGGGTCGCCGGACTCCAGTCACTACCACTAGTATGTCATTGTAGAATACGAGTTACCTACTAGTTACTGCATTTTGGGGTACGGTAGTGAAGGTTCTACAGTGTGTTAGTAATTCACTTACATCATAAGTCTTTAAGTCTTTCGGATACTACTAGTCTGGTCTGATGGATATGTCATGAGGCTGCTTTATTGTCTTCAGATGCGTGTGATGCAATTCCATTTTTCTTGAACACTGCTTCAGTAGTCCTCAGAATGCTATATGTCACTCAATCCATCTTTTCGTTCGATTATGTGAGTAAATGATACCAAAAGTACATTTGAATTGGATGAAGCTTGAATAAGGGAAATAGGTTTTTCCTGATGTGAGGAACAGCCCCGTAAGAAAGCAAGGCAAGCTCGCGGTTCCGGCGGCGAGGGCGAGGGCGAGGGCGAGGGCGATGGCGATGGCGATGGCGATGGCGAGGGCGAGGGCGAGGGCGGTGGCGATGAAGGAAGTCCAGACAGCGGTAGTGAGCTGGACATTCGCATGGAGAGCCCTTCTCCTCCTGCTCGGCGTACGTGCAATCTCATAAGCTCAGAAGCTCTAACTAATACTGATGTATGTTTGAAATGAGCTAAACCTAAGCCGGCTTACAGGCGGTTGAAGAATCCCGAGCCGGACACGAGGAAGGGAGATGCCCCGTTGACCGAGGAAGAGCAGCACATCGCACAAGCTATCGCCCGTAAGTCACATCGCATCAGGAGCTGCGTGTATCACTACTAACACTGGTGTCTTAACGCACTCCAGCAAAGGGCAAGGCTAAAGAAAAGCCTGCGTCGAAGAAGTCGGTAGTCATTGAAAGCCCGGAGGCCTCGGAGCAGGAGAACGTGTCTGTTCGCTCGGGATCGGCAGAGAAGGAGGATAGGTCTAGGCAGGGGGGAAAGGGGAAGGATGTTGTGCGCGGTAAGAAGAAGGCATATGTGGAGATCAGCGTTACAAGGGTGAGTATTGTATGTTATACGGACTTGAGAACCTGACGTGTTTGTCGATGAAAGGGCAAGAATACGTCCAAGTCCAAGATAGTCGCTTCAAGTTCGGAAGATGAGCAAGATGACGATGACAAGGTGGACGAGCTCGAATCATCGGACGATGACGGTGGCTCCCGGTTCTCGGTGCAGGGAGCAGATGAGGACGGCGTGGATGACTCGGATGATGTGGTGGTAAGTGGTACTTGCGTTCATTCGAAGTGTTGACGTACAGACGCAGCGTGTAGGAGATATCTACGAAGGACGTGAAGAAACACCGTAAAGGGAAGGGCTCTCAAGTAAAGGCTCGAGCGCGCGTCAAGGCTGCAGACCTGCCCATTGATATCCGTCCACTTGTCACCGCTGCTCAGAACTTCCTCCGGCTTCGCCTTGCACTCAAAAACGCGTGGACCAGCGACTCCTCTGTGGCAAGTTCCCGTCTGCTGGACAACATGCAGCTCGTCGTCACTGCCTTGAAGGAGGCTCGTGACATGCGCGACAAGGACGGCAAGAGGGTGAAGAGTATGCGGGTCACATATAATGAAGTGCAGGATAAGAAGGGGCACGAGGGAGATACACTGAGAAAGAATGTCCAAACAGTGGTGAGTTACGTCGTGGGTCTCAAAAATATCTTAAACCTTCATTCTCGGCAGGTCTGGACGGTCGCCTCTCAGTTTCGATTCGACGTAAAGAAGAAAGCGAAGAGCGTGGTCGAACACGCATACGGGCTGAACAGCCTGTCGGTTCAGCAACGGATATCGCTCGCCCAATGGCTCCTCAAAACTCACCTGATGAAGGTCAAGGGTGGCAAGCGTGAGATCCCTAACTTCGTGTTCAGTGACATGAGGATTATCTGGAACGCGAAGGATAAGCTAGACAAGGAGGTACGTACTCTATCACTAGACGTGTTTCCGACGTGTTGTTGCGTCGTGATACCCGCTAATCCAGGCGTGCAGAAATGCTCTGTCAAGTCAGAGCTTCTGTTTAGGCATCCTGCAATCTCGGAGATAATCGTGCAGCAGTGGTTCCAGGGTCATGCCACAGGCGTGCCTGTCGACCGCTTCAGCGCGGTCCCAGACAATCTCATCGCTTTGGTCTGCAACTCGGTAGGTTCCTGTTGCGATGTGTTTTCTGTACTGTGCTTATTATCGCAACGTCATTAGATAGATGCTGCGTTGAGCGAGATAGCGTTCGGGAATCAAGTAGTGTTCACCAACAGGGCCTTCGCACCAAAGTAAGTCATTCTACACTCCTCTAAGCAGTGATGTATTGACCAGTCGCTAGGTGGGACGATCTTATGTCAATACTCGAAGCTACGCAGAAGAACGTGCCCGACTACTACGCTGACATGAAGAAGCAATTGTGGGCTCGTATAAGGTGAGTGCTCTGCGTTTCAGACGTAGGCAATAGTTACTTACTGATAGAATACTCACAGCTCCAGAATTGAAGGCGATGATGAGGAAGATTCGGACCAGGACGACGGGGAGGACTTCGTTAAGTGGACGAAGCTCCAGGACATGGTGCTCGAGGCGCCCACCGCCCCCTCGTCCTCAAACACGGGTCCGGTGTCATCGTCGAGTACTGCGGCGAAGCCCTCGTCCGCCGGCAAACCTACATCGTCAAAGGGGAGAACCAGCGGGGCGCAGGGTAAGCAAACAGTGTACGACAGTATAGCTATGACTGATGGAAGCTTGCACGACACAGCATCCTCGAGCAAGACGGTTCTTCCAGCTGAGCCTGGTGTGAGCAGCGACGGAGAGCAAGCGGGCACAGAGGGACAGGAGCGCGAGTATATGCCTGATACTCTTATGTCTTCTAGGGCTGACATTGCGACACACAGGTAACGAACCTGCTCTGAACACCGATACTGCCCACCCCTGATCGCCTACGCCAGCTGTCTGAACTCCAAGGGTACGACAGCTCATTTATCTTCGCTCTGGGCACTCACCTAAATTGTTTTTATTTTCAGATTACCAATATCTACTCGCGTCTACTATACCCCACGTCCTTGGAGGTAACAATCTACTATGTACGTTGTCTCGCATTCGTTGCTGTGTGCTTGTAGTACGTTGCTATTGAGCCTGTTGTGCTTTTGCTGCATGTATATCAATGTTGTACCAACTATAGAAGCGTGAATGAATGAATGTAAGGGATCAGTGGAATTAATAGGCATTGCTTGAAAGAATTAAGAGCTTGGTCTCAAGCCCAAAAGTAAAAGCTCCTTGAGAATAAGCACATAAGACTTCCATTGTAATGTCATGAATGACTTGGTCAAGGCATTCAAGCTGGGACGTTAGGACTGGTGAGAAGAGCACAAGTAATACTTATGGTCTCATACCCAAGTCCAAAATGCAGCTTTGCTAACTCTCAAGTCTTTCCCAAGAATAAAATGTAAATGACTTGTCTTTCTGCCTTTTATTACTTTAGATTACTTGAGAGCCTCTCAAGACACATGAGTTTTTCCTGATGTCGTACTACTCCGAGTTGGTATGTCGTGACTGTTTGTGTTCGCCGGCTGATCCCGCTGTTTGGCAATGATTGCAGACTCGCGTACGGCCTCTCGCCCAGCCTGAACTTGAAGTGGCATTTTTCGCAGCCACGCTCAACGTTGCTGTCGAGTCACTGGGCCGTCATGGCCTCCCTCCCTTCTCAGTTCGCTGCCCAAGAGCCGCCGGGACCAGGAGGTAGAGGACATCGACAATCACGCGCAACTGAGCAAATTGAAGGCTATTGTATGTCATTTCTTTGGCTTGTACTTCTCGATGACATAGGTTTGACAGGTGCGCAAGTCGCATCAAGTCAAGCTCGTCGACAAGCACACGAGGCGAGACGACTTGGACCCAGTGGAACGGCTCAAACACACGACACTGTCGCAGCCATTACACCAGACAGCGATCACGTGTCACCTGCCAGCGAACCTCAAGCTCTCAATGTTGGCTCTTTGATGCCGCCACAAATTGACGTTGATACTGCCCTGGGATGGTCCCAGGCGGAATGGGACAACATGTGCGTTCAATTCGGACCTACTCTGTGCGTGGCACCCTGCATGCTAATTACTAATACACAAGCAGTCTACCCGCAGGCTACAGGATGCCGTACTTCGAGCCGCAGTCCCTGAATGCAGTACCACCGCCGGTACCATCGGGCACGATGTTGCAGATGGGACTCGGCCCCGGCCTGCTGAGTAACACTGACATGATGCGACCACAGATGCCGTCAACTGCTCCATACAGCGATCAACCCAATCCAATTGCACAGTCCAGTCTCGTGCCTACGCACAGCACACAGCCTGGCCCTCGTCTCATGCCGCTGCAGCTGCCTCTGAGTCAGACCCCGGTTCATCTACCTAATGGATCCCGACAGACCTCACAGCGGCAGCACACGTCACCTCCCGTAGACGACTTGGAGGCGTTCACAAATGTCAACGCTGCCAACTTGAACGCTCGCGGAACCCAAGACAGCACTCGTCACCGACCACCCACCCTTGATGATGGTGAGGAACTAGTACTGTATCTATCATTCACGACACATCTGCTGATTCAATACCGCCTGATCCCTGGATATGGCCCGAGTAGAGCCGGCAGAGAGTGACTCTCACGAAGCTGATCAATCCCTCCTTGACAGTGATGTCCCGCGCAGCATGAATAGTATGGTACGTCTACTATCTGCCCAATACATGTTGAACACTGAGACTTACACAATCATCTCTATCATTGAGATTTCGTCGACGCCAGTTGCATTACCACCGATCCAGCGGATGACTCACCGGTGCGCAACTAGCAGTGTCTCGTCGCGCCGTTCAGTCACCCCTGCTCCATTGGCAACACCTCAGGCTACCATACATTGTCGCACCAACGGCTCAGCAACTCCCCAAGCAGAGATGTCTGCTGCTAGTACTACTAGTAGGAGCACCCCGTCGCCGGAAGATGGGGCTGATGGTATGACTCGCAACCCGGTAAGATGTTGACAATATTAATTGCGCATTCTGCTGACTCATTGATGATAGAACTCATCGCTTGGTCCGCGTCCACGCGAGGATGATAGCGAGGACGAACATACCACCAGTGATGTCCGGAAGCGCGCACGAAAGCGCGATCGAACAAGACGAAAAGTGGTCGACTTGGATGTCGATCGCCAGAAAGTGGTACAACTGGCATATAGTCACTTCAAGCTAGTATTTGAAAGTCCAGTCCAGTCCAGTCTTTTGACCCCTCAGAGGAAAGACTGCGACTGCGACTGGTCCTAGATTGACCCCAAAATGGTAGGACTGGGACTGGACTGACTGCAACCAGTCCTTTGCAGTCCAGTTGCCTCCAAAGACTGGTCCCAACTGGTTGCAACTGCACATGCAGTCCCAACTGGTCCCAACTGGTCCTGACTGGTCTTTTGCCAGTTGCAACTGGTTTGTTCAGCAATTATGTCTGCATGTTTGGTTACAAAGCTTTTTGTACTATTGTAATATGGTATATAATGGTAGGCAATAGTGTGTATCCCATGGGAGCATCATATTTCAGTCCATAATGACTGATACAGGCAAGGCATGTGATGTCAGTAAGGGTGAGACAGGTACACCTACCATATTAGGCATAAGTGGAGGTGCATAGATGGACAATACATGTTGCCTAAATAGGTTACATCATTAATATGTCCACCATGTTGTGCATATCCTATGTATTACTGCTATTTATGACCCCCAAAACCTTCCATTTGGCCATGTACACCAGCATATTAGGGGGGTGGCCAAAGACCAGTCGCAACTGGTTGCAACCAGTCTTTTGACCAGTCCCTCCAATTTCCCCAACCCTGGAAGACTGCAACTGGACTGGGTAAGACCAGTCCTACTTTGACCAGTCCAGTCCAGTCTTTCCAAGGCCAGTCCCAGTTCAGTCCCAGTCTTTTTCCAGTCCATGGACTGGACTTTCAAACACTATACTTCCAGGCTGTCTACTAATGTGTTTATAAGGTATGTAGTACACAAGCCACCACTAGCTAGCCATCGAATATACCCATACCATACCCTCCTAGTCATTTTGTGTGCTGTACTACTTCCTAAGTTCCAATGAATTGGTGTTGACAGAACCACATACCGACTGCCTATCTATCAGTATGAGCTGTCTGCGGGATGAAAAATGTACCATTTACCAGTGCTAAAAGGGAATGCTAAACGGTTGACCTTTCGACCGGGCACTGGCTGAATCCGCGGACAGGTAATCCATATCAAAAAAGATCAGTATACCGGTTCTGTCGCACACGTTGACCACAGGATTAATACCGGTCAAAAAGGGACATGTGCGGGTCGAAAGTCAGACCGGTGCAATGAACCGTTGAACGTGCGAAAAACGACCATTGTCCGGACGAAACCCGTCCGTTATACGGTTGAATGAACGGTTTCGTTTCGACTGGTACTAAGCACCCAGTGGTATCTCATGGTATTTGAACCCGGGCTCCCGCAGAAGCACGTCGATACCGTCAGATGGGCTCCTAATGACAACAACGTGAGACGGTCCCAGTTGCATACGAGAGACAGACTGGATGACTATCCGTAAGGATTTAGAACCGACCGATCGTCTCTAAACGAGTTATAGCGGAGCTTGAATTGTGTTTAGAACGAGTTCTAAATCCGTAAGACGAGTTTAGAACTTACTGTCACGTCCTAAATCAAATACCATGACTCCTGGTATGCGTGCTCTCTCCGGGCTGGACAGCGATGATGAGCTCGAGGATGAAGAACGCCTCCGCCTCGGACTTGCCGCTGCACTCATTCTGGGTGCCCTCGACTCGCGACTTACTCGGGCGACAAACCACCGTCAAACCTACCTCACATGCCCTGAGCTCATGCCCGATCCACGAATCAACACTCCATGGCAGCGACTCTGGGAGAGCCAAAATGACCGCGCGTTCATCACGACAATGGGGATCGACGTCGAGACCTTCCACTACTTGCTGCACAATGGCTTCGCCGAAATATGGGCTACGACTGCCATACCCTGAACTGACACCAATCCGACTGGACGGCCACAACTTGGTCGCCGTTCACTCGACGCGGCGGGTGCGCTTGGCCTCTATCTCCATTACCTTAACTCGACCATGCTCGAGAAGACGTTGCAAGAGCTCTTTGCTCTTGTGACAGGGACGACAAACCAATATCTCAAGTTTGCACGGCTTGCTCTCTTGACGACGCTGCGGAACATCCCCGAAGGGAAGATCAAGTTTCTGTGCATACATGAGTTCCATGAGCTGTCGAAGCTTGTACAGGTGTGTGTGCTTGGTATACTGCCAAGACACTGTTAACAGGACTGCAGCGGCGCCATCCGTTGCTCAATGGTGCGTTCGGCGGCATCAATGGCTTGAATCTGGCGACGCAAGCCTCGGATGATCCAGCGATCGAGAACACGACCTATAATGGATGGCTGCACGATCATTTCACGAGCTGTGTGCTCGTATTCTCAGCCAAAGGTGAGCCTGCCTGTCTCAATTCTCAATTGTCGCTGACAGTGCACAGGGGTTATCATCTCGTGCAACCTCAACACACCCGGTAGCTGGCATGACGCGAAGGTCGCAAGGCCAATATACGAGCAACTGCGCGACAAGACCCCCAAGGGTTACTTCCTCATCGCGGACTCGGCATTCCCGCAGGGCGGCACAGAAGTTGCAGGTCAGATCCATTCCCCTCGGAAATCTGGCGCTGCGCTGCCTAGGGATCGGACCGAGCGCGCAGCAGCTATTGCATACAACAATCAGCTGTTGTCGTATCGGCAGACTGCTGAGTGGGGAATGCGGCAGCTGCAAGGCTCCTTCGGTCGCCTCCGCATCCCTTTAGATATCAATGACGATGAGGGGCGAGGAGACCTTCTGGAGAACTGCGTGCGAATGAATAATGTACGTGTTCAGCGTGTTGGGATAAGCCAGATACGCAATGTGTATGAACCCTTATGGCGAGCGTCGGAGGCTGCAGAGCTCTGGGAGTCATTTGAGCGGATGCTCATCAGGGACATTCGGCGCGGAGATCGTGTTGCACGTTTTCATGTAGTGGAGCAGTGACTCCTCGGTACATATTCACATGGGTATATTCAGTCTGATGGTCTAAGTATGGACATGAATGCGAGCCAGTCTATCAACACCGAAGTCCAGTACGAAGAAAGTCGCGACAAACAATGTGAAAAAGATCAAATATAAGGCTGTAGACTACGAGAAGTGAGGAGGGCATAGAGCGAGATGAGGAGGGCATAGTACGATCACGTATGTACAACTTGATGTCCGATGGCGAGTACTATTGTATCAGGGTATATGCAACTTACTGCAGATGGTCCGACTACGGCTTTTTGGTCAATGACATGCGACGTGCGATGCGGCGTCGGCGCGGTGTGACAGTCACCTCGTACAGGAGGTCACCTCCCTCAGGGCAGTTGTCCAGATCTGCCACAGCTGCTGCTGCGAGAGCATGAAGACCAGTGTCAATACCGGTGTCCGATGGCACTGGTACATGCGAGAACATACCACTGAGTGATGGGACACCACCATTCTCGGCCGAGGGAGCAGGGAGAAGCTCTGAGCTCCTACGACTCGGGTCGAGTGACACCTGACTCAGAGGTTCGTTCCGCGGACGCAAGGAGACGTAGGCGTCGCCCAATTGTTCTTGCGCAAGAGCTGCCAGCGCCGCGATCTGCGTGAGGTCTGGTGGCGGGGACTGCGGTCGGCGGCTGGACCAGTTGGAAGGGCCAGCGACCGCTTGTGGGGCGAGTGGCTCGGAGGCAGCGAGAACCTGGCTGGTTGACGACATGGCTTGATAGTTCGAAGCTGGGTAGAGGCTTTGGCCACCAGTGGAATCAAACAAGGAGAAAGAGGGGCCCAGGTACGTGTCGGAGGCTGCGGACGAACATGGCAAGCCGAACTGATCAGGATCCCGTCGTGTCGAAGGCTCCCACTGGCAGTCGTCACGGCGGCGCAGCTCCCATTTGCAGCGCTGGAGCTCGTGCTCAAGACGATCTGCGCGACGTGTCTGCTCTGCAAGTTGCTCGAGGAGGGTGTCTGTGCGGTGAGTTCGGCTCTGCATCTCACTGAGAAGCACCTGAAGGACGGTGTTCTCCGTCTGGCGAGCTGCCCGCGCCTCATCCCGTGCCGTCTGAGTCGTAGGATTGAATGCAGTAGCGATGTTATTGAGGAGGTTGTTCGAGATTCCAGACCGCGTAGGGCGACTCGCAAGTGGCCCAGACCCTGCACTGGTATGCGCTGTAGGCCCGGGTGTGCTGATAGAGGGACCAGGATGGGGGCGACGAGTCAGGGTGCTCGATGCGACTGTTGCACTGGCCTTGAGCTTTTTGCGCGGCGGCATGGCCACACTATCTGGATCTGGTTTGACCGCGGTTTCCTCTTCGTCAGTATCAAAAATCTCGATCACGTCGTGTTCATCGTCCTGCGCACTGCCAACACCATCAATCCCATTGTCGTCGTCGTCGAGTGGGCGGACATGGGCACGCTCATTGATCGTGTCCTCGATGATCCATGCTTCCTCGATTCACCACGGCACCTCAGCATTGCCAGTAGGCTTGGGAGTGCGGGCGAGCTGTTTGAATCAGGTAAGTCAAAACCAATTGCTCTCAACGGCGAGACTAAGCTCAACTCACCTGCTCGAACTTTGATCTAAGAGGCTTTACCTGACGCTCAGGGCAACCCTCCCTCAGTGCACGCTCGTTGTAGAGCGACCTCACTCGTGCCCACTCATCCGGTCCCAGCGGCAAGACATTGCGCACAGAGTCCATCATTGTGCGGTAGTCAGTCTCGGTATACGTCGTAGCACCTGGCTGGCGGCCACGCAGCCGCGGAGCAGGGGCTCCCTGTGGCGAGCGGCCACACTTGCGTGCGGAAGGTGCGGCCGGGCCCTTGGCTTTTGACGCAGGCTTTGATGGGAGGCCGCCCTTGGGTTTAGCTCGTGCCTTCGCGCTGGCAGGCTTTTGGCTGCGGCTCGGAGGCTTCGCGGCTGGTACACGCTGCGAAAGGATGTCTGAAACCTCGGGGAACTCGTCATCGTCACTGCGTGGCTCCTCCTTCACGTTGACAGTGGGCCTCTGTGGCGGTGGCGGATGGTACTGATTAGGCAGCTGGGCTGGCTGTCGGTGAGTGTAGTCACCGTGATGCGGCGTGCCAGTTGGTGCTGGTGGCTGGAAACCTGCTGGCGGATGCGCAGGTATAGGCTGGATTCCCTGGAAGCTATGGTAAGGCTCCGCCGCGGTGGTGGAATGATGGTGAGAGACGGTGTAGTAAGGAGTGGATGGGTTATGAAGTGAGGGGTAAGAAGCGGGGCTATACAACCCGTGAGGCTGAGGGTAAGTCGGTGTATGCATGTCATGCGACTCTGCGGTGGGATGGAGCACAGCAGGTCGGGCAGTGGGAGCCACAGCAGGCCTAGGTGGCTGGGGAGGCCAATATGGTATGCTCAGCTGCGACTCAGTGTATGCTGCAGCCATGGAACGTACCGTAGGAGGCCAATCTAGGCCTTCCAAAGGCGGGTCCTCAACGCGATCTGACTCGGAGTCCGACGTTGCCCGGGCTCTTTGCTTCCCCGCTGCTTTCTCTGACATTGGTAATCGACGTGCCATGGTATAGCAAGATAAATGAGTGACAAAGTTCAATTCACGAAGGAATGGAGTTTGGACAGAAATTGGGAAGGTTGAAAAAGATGGTATGATGTTGTTCTCACCCACTGTGCTGCAGTATATATACATTGACACCCAATGAACCCCTGGCCGTCTCTGCACGAAGGCAGTCCAAATCACGACTGTCTGGGCTTTGCAGAGTACAGTATGTCTCAGTCGAATTTGCACTTTTACGGCTGCTGAAACAACCTACCTGGTCCTAGACAACAGGAGGTCGCTCTCGTCGTGCCTCGTCGAGCTGTGGTAGCACTCCGTTTGAAGGCACCACATGCCATTTGCAGTCCAGGCTGTAGAATCCCACTGCGCTCGTCTCCCCATACATCGCCTGCAATAGCGCCCGCAGTGGCTAGACCAAATATGGAAGGATTTGATTGACTTTAGGAATCAGTGCGACACCAGCGCCGGGATTTAGCTCGGGGGGGTACCCCCCGAGCTAAATCCATGCCTTTAGGTCTGTTCCAGGTCTCTAAAGTTGTAAATCACCGCTACGCGGTCGGCAATATATTTTACAAATCTTGATCTGATTCATGCCGTGCAGCACACTCCGTACTATACCTTTTGCGATATCGGAGTGTGGACAAATTCAAACTCAACAGCTTTACAGTGGTCGATGCTCGTGTTTAGAATGGCTGATTTAGCGTTTAGAACCCTGAAACCACATCTAAAGCCTTACGGATAGTCATCCACTCGATGCAATCATCCGCGCGCCATTCTGCCAGTGCGTGCTCGCGACGATCATCAGATATAAATCCAGCATTCGTACACTTGATATTCCTGTGTGATAAATCTTCAACGACGACGGGCACCGTACATATTATCCTGCAGGTCGTACCCAGAGCGGGTTGTGTAGCATAAGTTGCGCGTAAGACTGCGAGATCATGTCTACTATGGCAGAGTTTGAAAGGTTCGTAACAGACATCAGCGCGCATCCAGCCTGTAGCCACCCATACTATCAATCGGAGAACAGGTCCACACTCGCAGCTTGTGTCACGCAGCATATATGCTTTCCTATAGCATACCTTCTGGACTCCAATGCACTTTTGTTCTGCTCTACGACACTGCTTGCCATTTCCGGAACTTCCGGATGACGTAATCTGCTGTGGCTGTACCAACTGTTCCCCATTGTTCATGCAGGCTTCATCGACTGGCCGCTATCTACGCGAAAATGCCCAGATCATCAATGTAGGCCTATCTCGCAGCCAAGTACAAGGCTAACACGGTTCTCTCGCACTCATTCGAACCCAAGAGGGCCCTTCCGAGCATTCGCGCCAGCGAGTGGTTCGCGTGCCTACCTCGCTCGTCTCTACGCCTCGACGATCGCGCCTCAAGGTCCCCAACCGCTTCCATTCACCGCCTGCGAGCCACATTCACCACATGCCCGGTCCGCGCCGTGCGAGCGCCCGACACTGAGCCTCTCGGTCTTCGCATCGACCCCGCTCGTCTGGCGACTCAGCCACTGGACCGCTCAAGGCACCACACTCGCGCGGGCGACCCTCATAATTTGTACCGAACTGTGAGACCACGGGGCGCTCGATACTAGCAGCCGCTCCGCCCTTGTCAAGTCAAGGCTAGAGGTCGAGCAACTGCGCGCGCGTCCTCTGCGCGATGGCAAGACCAACGTGTCAATACCTGCGCCAAGGCTCCGGCAGGAGCTCTCACCCGCTGCGTGGACAATGAACGTGCAGCGCATCTGCAAGCCCGACGACCAGGTCCCACCGACTCGTGCAAGAGCAAGCGCAGAGGTCCCGCTAGCTCTGTGGACGAACGGCGCGTCTAGCGCCTGCAAGATAGCCCTGCAAAACACGTCGATGCCCACAACTAGGCACCTAGGGGATGCGCCAACCAGTGTGTGGGCGAGCCAACGCGAAGGGACGAGCAGGGAGGTTGACGGACAGAAGAACAGCTGTAGTCACACCGACTCTGGTGAGTACTACTACAGTCCAATCTCCTCGCCCCCGCACTCGCGTTACGCACCCTCGTCCTTGCTCGACGCGCATCCCTCCCCTCTCGACGCGCCTACGTCTCCGCCACGCGCCCACTCGCCCATGTCTTTGTCACCCTCTTCGCGCCTCTGCTCCCTGACCGCCCTCGAAGCCATTCGCGCGGCAGGCCACCGGGTTGTGCGGAACTACTACGCGCCCGGTAACGACTCACACAGCCTCTCCTACTGCGCTTCACAGCCCTGGAGCTCCATGCACTCTGCCGGTACCCCGTCGTCTCCTTTGTATTTGCGCGCTCTAGGACCCTTGGACTCCCTTACGCTGATAGCTCGCAAGTTGAGTACGAAGCTGGATACCGCTGCGCGCTTCGTTGCCTACCCGCAGCCGCCAGCTCCCGGTGCGAAGACCATGGAGTCCGCGCATTATCTGCTCGCGAGTTAGCCGAGACACCCGTCCCAGTGCGCAACGAGGCACGCGCAGAGGCTGCCCCGCCACTCGCTAAGACGAGTAGCTACGAACGATCAAGCCGAGTACGGCCTGGGAGGTCAGCAGAGAGGAGAGAGGGGTCGAGGCAACCCCGGCGAGTGCCCCGCCTGTCAATTCTCGCCATCAGCTCCTCCATCTCCACACCCGATACTCCCGCCTCTGCTCAATGAGTCTGCACCCTCCTGCTATACTGGATCACAGATTAGGAAGTACATTAGTGTACCAAGTTAATCTGACCTGAGGTACTTCTAAGTACCCTTGTTAATCCACTTTGACTGACAAAGATGCCTGTAGCTGGTGGAGAACTTCGTGTACTACTTTGTGATGTTTGTCCAAGTCCATACTGTATATTAGGATGTCGTCTAGATATACAGCTACTTTTCTGGCGGCAATGAGATTGACAAAGATGGAATTCATGAGCATCTGGAATGTTGCTGGGGAATTGGTGAGGCCAAAAAACATGATGTTCAGCTTGAACAGTCCGCAGTTGGTTACAAACACTGCTTTCCATTCATCACCCTCTGTGATACGGATATTGTTGTATCCCCAGCAGACATTGAACTTTGTGAAGTACTTGGCTTGGCGTAGCCGATTGACTATGTCGGTAGCAAGTGGGAGCGGGTATCGGTTCTTGATAGTGACATTGTTTAGCTTACAATAGTCCTGAACCATCTGAAATTTGCTGTCCTTCTTTTTGACGAAGAAGACAGGTGAAGCGATCAGTGACTTGGAAGGCATGATGTAGCCTTTCCGGAGGTTCTCTTCTAAGAATTTGTCTAGTTCTGCTTGCTCGTTAACTGGCATTGGATACACTTTCGACTGTAGCGTCTCAGGCACATCTGGCTTTAGGTTGATTGTGTGATCCCACAGCTTGTGCTCGGGAAGACGTTCTGAGTCTGCATCAGGAAATCATGCAAACTGTCTGAGGGCCATCTCAGGGGCTTCAGAAGGCTTCAGAAGGCTTCAGATTGCCTCAGATTGTTTCAGAATATCAGCCCTCATGACCTCGAGTTTTTTTGATGCTAACTCGTCAGACAACATCCTCAGAACACTCAGACTGCCTGTCAGACAACTCAGCTTGTCAGCGCAATCAGCCAGGACGTAAGAAATCAATTAAATCATATATATTGTCATTGATCACTACTGCTGTACATGAGAATGCTAGCTAATTGCTATGTATCGCATGCTTGTGCGAGCTACCAGTGTCCGCACATGCGTGGGGCTCGCTCCCGCTTGGTGTGTTCGTACTCGGTGGCCTGGGCTGGAGTGCGGCACACTTGTCCTTGACGGGCCTATGCGTGTCGGGCCGGGACATGCCATGTTGTTGCTCGGTGGGCCCTTGCATGCCGCGTTGGATGCAACTGTTGCTCATTGCGGTCCTGCTCGTGGAACTGCGTCGTGCTGGGCTTGGGCACATTGTTAACTCGTATTGGCGTGCGGCAAACTGATTCTCGTACCAATGGGTGTCAGGACGTGATGCGTATCCGTAGGCGGATGGCTCTTGCGAGTGGGTCCGTGCGCGGTATGTTGAGGCTCGTCAGGCTGGTTTCCACTAGCGGGCCTGCAACGCACTCGTCTTCACCGTGTTCCTGCTTGTGCCCGTTGAGCACGTGCACACTGAGGTTGTCACCGTTGTGGTCGTCGTATGAGCTGTCACACGATACCGCCCGTGCGTGTTGCGCAATGACAGGGTGCCTTAGGATGCTTGTTCATTGCACTGTCCTGCTTGTTGGGCTGGGTCCCGCCAGGCTTGGGTTTGTTGTATATCTGATGTGCGTCGGATTGGCTCTTGTCATACCCGGTGCGTGACACATTGCGTCCATGAGCGGCTGACTCTTGCTGGCTGCTCGCATGCACGGCATGTTGAGGCTCAACCAGTGCATGCATACCGGGCTCTCGCTAGTGAGCTGATGCTACTTGACACGCATACGCCAGGGCCGTCTCCACTGGACTTGTACTCGTCATGCGCGCGCACACCATGAACAGTCTTCAATCGAGCCCATCCTTGGCTTACTGATGTTGTCTGCAGGTCGAGGTGTTAGGTGCGTGCACACTCACCTGGGACGCCAGCCTGGCCAGCCACGGTCTCCTTCCCTCCAAGTCCAGAAGGCCTTTCTTTGCGAATCTCCAGCGATGCCCCTGATCACGCTGTCGTTGGAGCTCGTTACAACCGAGTATCCCGCAGTTTTGGGGTGCGGCAAGCCGATGCATGGAGAGGCAACAGTGAGGTAGAGGAGGGGCTACAAGGGGAAGAGCTGAGAGCGACTCGGACTTGGTGACTCACACGAGCAAGTGCACGTGTCTTGGGCGCTTAGCACTGGTCGTGAGTGTGGCCTCCACGTCAACATCGACTCTGCGTCGACTCAACTTCATGCAACACTGCTTGGCGGCCTCAAAACACACGCAAAATGTGACGGGGAAGCGAGGACAACACGGAACAGGGGCTGGCTGGCTATGTACGGGATAGTACGTACGGGTGAGTGCAACATCCGCATTCTAGATATCCCTGCCTGCCTGCTCTTTCGCGAATTGCCTGCCTGCTCTTTCGCCCTCTCCCGCCCTCTTGCGCATCAGCCCGCTCGCGCACCCACCCACTCGCCTGCCCACCCACTAACACTACCTCTCGCCAATGTTCCCTTTCGCCCACGCATTCTCTCTGACCGGCAACTCCACCTGCCCGCGCCTGGCCATCTGTTCGCCCACTTGTCCCGACCCCGACTGTCTTGCCTGCCCTCCCGTTCACCCGTGGACCTACCACTCGCGCAGCACCACCTGCCAGGTGCAGGGCGAGTCGACCTTGACGAACGGATCACCCAATTCCATGCACGGTGAGTACCTCGCGACTCTTTCATGGATGTGGCATTGGCACACGAGCGGGCGCCTGGCGAGGACGGGCACGTGGCTGGCGGGGACGGGCAACACTACGGGTGTAGGCACGGTGCACATTGTCGCCGTGAGCACGCAGGGGAAAGACCCGGCACGGAAGCACGACCAACGAGCGGACCATGCATGGACGAGGGCACACGGACGGTGGGCTCGCTAAGTGCACAGGCATGATACGCACGGCGGCGGCAAGCACGCAGGGCAAGCCGATGAGCGAGATCACAATGACCATTGTCAAGCTCACGACGACGACAAACACCAGCCAGCCCGTCGTGACCGACGAGCCACTCATGCTCGCAAGTCTCGAGCTCGCACGGTCGCCTCCCTCCACACCTGGCTCCGGGATCGCTACAAGTGGGATGACCCCATATGTTCGACGAGGACACCACCACGCAGGACCTCATACGAGATATTGTCGCTGCGCGCGAGGAGGCCAGTCCAACTAGGGAGCTTCAAGACTGCCGCAGGTTCATGACGAGCCCCTCTATCTAGGTATCTGACACCAGAGGCACCATCCGCACCGTCCATGCTGCCATGCCTCGCATGAACACCACCACCCTTGAGGCGTTCCGTGAGTTGCACTGCCTGCTGCTGACACACCGGCAATGAACCTGTCTTCCGGAGCGCGGCTACGAGACGCCCTCCCGTAGCGCGCCCCATGACTGTCACAGCCAGCAAGTATCTCAATGGGGAAGCGACAGTCGATATTGGCATAGCACCGTACAAGTCCTGGACTGGCGAGCGGTCTTGCAGTGCGTTTCACGCGTGTTCTCCTTGTAATGCTCGCTCACCCGTCCATAGCCACGCAGATCTTTGGTGTGCTGGGTCTTGCTGCGCTGGTGTCCACTCTCTCGCCAACGATGAACAACACAATCAGCCCCGCACACGACTACAAGCCAAAATGGTGAGCACACATGGGTGGCGGCGAGTGGGCAAGTGGCACATAGCTCAGTGATGCGCAGGGGCCATATCGAGTGTGTGTAGGTGTGTGCATGCATATGTGCAGGTGCACGAAATTGTACTCTCTGTAGTGCTAGTTTTGTACAATGTATTCTAGTAGATCATAATGAATGGGAGTTCTTCGGATCATATACAATTGTGTATACGGGTGTCGAAGTGTGACTTGGATGTAACAGTCTTGCAATCCTGTTGGTTCATTTGACCAACTGACGAGCCTGACACACTCTGAAAATCCTGAGCTATCTGGCACTCTGACAGGTCACTGTCAGCCCGGCAGATGCTCAGGAATTGCCGAATTTGCTGATGTGCCTCCAAGAAGACTTTGGCGAAGTCTCGATAGTGCTCTGGCACCATCTCCTTGAAGGTCTTCTTGGACTTCTGCTGATTTGCTTGGGCTGCCAGTGTGGTTGAATATGTTACACCTGTGCAGCACCAGAGCTCATCGGCCCAGTCATCTATAACTCTATGCTTCTTCCACTTGTGCTGGAGTTTCCTCGTCCTGGTGATCTTCTGAAAGGGGGGATCATCATTCTCAGACAAGACCAGCTCCTGCGGTTCCTCGTCGAACATGACTGTACCCTCCTTCCAGTTGATGCTAGGATTCACCTCTCTCAGCCACGGGATACCCAGTATCATATCTTCCTTGTTCAGATTCATAACTAAAAAATTGCACACCTCATCAAAGCTACCTATTTGTAATCTAAGACAAGCATAGTGAGTGATGCTACCAGCTTTGTTCTTACTGCCATCAATGTTATACAAAATGATCAGATGCTTCATAGGAATGGTAGTTACATGATTTTCTAATACAAAACAAGAGGAAATGAACAACCCCGTAGCGCCTGAGTCAATCATGGCAGCTATTTGCTTTTCTTGATGTTTTCCAGAGATCAATACATCAATACATAAATGTACATCTCGAAGCTCTGATTCTGGTATAGTACAACTAGCTATGCAAATAGAACCGAAGAAACACCAATACCTGTCCCACAACCACAATGCTGCTGCCACAGTAGCATGTGGTCAATCTAAAAAGCCTTCTTGAGGGCTTCAATCTGTGCCACGAGCTCAGCCTGCTACTTGAGCATCACACTCATGATGTCAGCCATCTGTGAGGTGGCCGCTACCGTCTTCTCCTTGCTTGTCGACAAGGAAGTTTCCGGAGAGAAGATCTCCTCTGCTTCCTTGTCCATAGAGGACATCAAAGACGTTGCAGCTGCAGTTAGTGCATTGCAGGGGTACGCCCGACCCACGCAGGTTGTGGGTAGGGGTACTCGCGGGTAGTGATCTCCGTACCCGCATACCCACCCTGCAGCCATGCGGGTATTGCCAAAAGAGGCAAGCCTGTGAGCACCCAAGCTCACGGGGATGCCCCAGTTCCCCAGGCCTGCCCCTCCCTTCCAGCAGGTCGACTCACGCATGGCTGCAGGCGCAGCAACACCGTGCCCATGCGCACAACGAGCACCCATGGAAAAGGCCCCGCGCGCAAACCCGGCTGATGAATGCACCACAGGCCTGGCCGCAGCGATGAGCAGACAGCAGGTGTGGACGGTGGATGGATGGCAGGCACGACATCAAGCGGACGGCGGGGAAGGGTGAATGGGCAGCGGAGATGGGCGAGGGCGAGGTCGAGAGCCAGGTGAGTCCTGCCACATGCGAGTGGGCTCACTGACAGCAAGCACAGCACATGGTGACATGCAGCGTGATGTGCACAACAACCACGAACATGCAGGGCCAATGCCCTGCATGTAGGCACAGCTGACGAACAAGCGGTGGGCGGGCGGCAACACGTCAACCACAAGCGCACTGGGCAACTGCCCAGCACACAAACACGACCGACAAACACACGCAAAGCGAGCCGGCAGGCGTGCGACCTGGGTGACAGAAGAGCAGGCACGGACAGGAAACCGGACAGTCATGCAAGCGAGTGGAGGGCAGGAGAGCAGGTGGACGAGTAGGTGGGTAAACGGGTGGGTGAGGAGGTGGGGTGGGAGGATGGGCAGGTGAGCAGGTGGACGTACAGACAAATGGGTGGGCGAGCAAGTGGGAGCGTGGACAAGCAGGAGGGCGGGCACAGGGTTGTTGAAGTGAAAGAGATTTAGAAGGGCTGTAAAGCCAGTGGAAGTGAAGGACTAGTAGATGGAGTGAACAGACCTATCCCAGAGGGAGGACTCTGATGCTAGGCAGGCAGAAGAGAGGAGAGATTGTTATCCATTAGGGGGGAATCATCCCAGTATGTATACATGTCTGGGACTGATCACATGCTACATCAGTAAGCAGATCAGTAATCACTAAGTCCGAGTTTTAGGGAAATGAGTAAGCCTTAACTCCAGAGATAGGGATATGCATAAGTGTCCATGTGATCAAGGAATGTACTGGAAGGTCATGGAACATGCCGGAAGGGAGTGGAATGATCCAGAATAAGTCTGGAACAGTGTAGATCGGTCTGGAGCGAGTCACAAGATGAGTCCAGACAGAGTCCATCAAAAGAATGTATGTAATACTACATCGCAGAACACAAGTCCATATATGTACGTAACTGATAAGATAAGATAACACTGGAAAGTCGGAAGTTCAACAGACACCCCGCTCGACCTGCTAGACGTGCTTAGCAGTGTCCTCGAACCATCCTCTACCGCCGCAAGAACGATCGAACAGCCTAAAACCCAAGTTTAAGGGTTAGGTTGTGAGCTAGTGCTCAGGGTGTCATGCTTCGCGTAACATAAGGTCGAACTGATCTTTACGCTCCGTCTGCTTAGACGCAGAGCATACCCATCCCCACCCACTACCTCCCTGGAGCCCATCACATTGGGGCTCCACAGACACCACGGACTACCGAGTACAGGTCGAGCCCAGACGTCACGGGCTACCGGACCTAGTGAACCTCTATTGGAATGACAACCTCCAAGTCTTCGAGTACAAGCAAACTGAAGATGGAGTAGACACCTACGCCAGTGTCCTCGTTCGAACCCCAGAAGGAGAAGGAAAGAAACCCGGGTGGTCATTCCTCCCTACCGACGTCTCCACTGCAGACAACCAGAAATTGACACAGACCTTCCTTGACGCCAACACCTGGATTTGACCTCATTCATTCTGAATATCTTCTGAATATTCCGCTTTTTTCAAGTCTATACAAGCCCTCTTGACACAGTAACAGTCTGCACTGACACCGCTTACTAAGCGCTCATTAAGCGCCCATTGCCGAAGCGGACTTGTTGTTGAAGTGGGACCGTGACGCGCGCACTTGTGATGACACAGACACGTGACTGACAGATGGACTGTAACGGATGCACGTAGACTACAGCTACCTCAGTTGAGTACCACGAGGACACGACTGAGGTAAGCTTGTTTTGACTGTATTTCTGGACTGCTGAGCTGATGCTGTATTCCTAGACATTGTAACTTGAACAGGTACAGTAGTAATATGAGTCGAGTACCACGAGGACGTGACTGAGACATTGTAACTTTAACACTTGTATACAATTGCAGCCCTGCATTTGTCTGCAACTCAGCTCACCCAAAAGGGATTTTGGAGCAATGTCATTGGTTGAACCACTGGCAAACCTTGCCTTCTAAGGGAATCATTGAATCTCAGCTCCCCATGCCGAGTTTTTTCATGCCCAATGTGGTCAGCAGCACTGTCTAGACTCTTACTAGAGCACATTAAATGTGGAGAAATCTCGGAATATTGACTTTCATGCAATGCTCCTTGCACACAGGTATGGAGGTCCAAATTAGGTATCCCAGTGCTTGTTCACAGTGTACTGACCATGGCAAGTGATGCAGAGGCATATGTACAAATGTTGTTTTGCATTTACTGCCCTTACTGGAGAGTCCTACAGGCTGACAATCTTATGCAGGGGTCTATGGTTATGTAACGGGATGTTACCGTATGGACGTGTGTAATCCCGTTATGGACTTATTGGATCGATATGCTTGTATGTATATACGTTTGCATGTGTTTGGCGTCGTACCTTTATAGGTCGTCGCCCGGCGAGTTGAAGGACAAGTCCTTTAACTCGTCGTCCTCCGGATACATCGCACTTCTCAATGGAGATTGGTGCACTGTATCTGCGGGATTGAGTAAGGCAACGTTACACTTTTTTACAGTCCTTCGATAACTTGAACTTCCACTCGGAAGGGCGCTCTATCAGGGAACTGCACGCTACGTAACAACCCCCATCACAACATTCATCATTACAAAACCTAAATCGCAACAACCGCGTGATAGTCGCGGACACTTTCTACCAAGAAAGAAAATGGCGGACCAAGCACCTGAGTCCCCCTCTCCAAAAGGAGCTAACTCGCCCGTGGATCCACCCCAATTGGGTGGATCACCGAAGCGAGGTGAACAACCTTATACGTCGAGAGTATCGCCGAGAGGAGCTCGCGTGTTTAGTGACGAACGATTGGTTGCGTCACCAGACAGCGGAGCCAGACCTCATTCAGCGAGGATATCTCCGGCACGTCCGGAAGGAAGCGGACGTGTCCGAACGCCCGAGGAAAAGAAGTCGAGCAACGCCAGTAAATCTGCACGCTCGACGTCAGCCAAACCGAAGGGTTCGCCTGGGTCCCGTCGCGGGACTCAGTCGGGCGCATCGGCGATGATCCTGGCGATTCGAGGCCATGCTAAGAGACTCGGAGCAGCCAACACGGAGGCTATCGAGGCTCTTCAGCGTGAGTCCGAGGCCAAGTTCATCCAGCTAAGAAGGGATCTCAACGCGGGAGTTGAAGATTTCATGAACGAAATGGTCAACTACGTCGAGGCAAGAATCCCGAACAAGCCAGGAGGAGAATCGGGAACGGAGGCCGACAACGAGACAGACGAACCAAGTTCGTCGCCTCGGAAGTCGAGTCCACCCATGAGCAAAGGCAAGGAGCGTGAAAGGCCGGAACGAGCAGAAAGCATGTTCGGCGGATGGGGGAAGGCTAGGCCTACGACTGTTGAAACTGAAGACGAGTCATCGAATGATATACCGACGCAGCGACCGCCGCCAAGGACGCCCCCAGCGGCGACCTCGACACCGGCGCGGCCGGATATCAACGCGGATCCCAACATGAGTTTCGCAGCAGCAAACTTGGTCCTCCCCAAGGGAAGGAACGAGTCGGACGCGGAATTCGCGAGGCGAATGGCAGCCGCGGAACGGCTAGCCAGTACCCTAGGAGGCACTGCCCAAGCAGTACCCCCAACCCCGGGTCCCGTACCAACGGAACCACGGAAACCGAGACCTGGTGAACCGGGATTCACTAGGTCTCCATACCGTACATCGGGGCCGGGGTACGCGTTCTTCCAGACGAAGGACGGACCTGTACCATCAAAGGATCCGCCCCCTCACATGCCGGGTCCCGCACCTCCACCGAGAACCGGCGGCGGTGCAACAAGGACCGAGAACGACGGTTATAGGTACACAGCAAGTGGGGTACCTATACCGCCAGTTCCCCCGAAACCGAACGTTGTGTTCGAACCAGGAGTTGGAGGCTCAAGCGCTTCTAACTCCGGGAACGACCCAACCAAGGCGAAAGAAGGCGGGGTTGGCTATGGGAGATTCCAGGCGTACTCATACATGGGTACGAGCCGGGACCCTCAGAGCGTAAGCACCGCCCCAGCACGCACGCGAACTGCGTTAGACCCCTTGGCAAGGTCGAGGGAGAAGTGCTGGAACATGATCCAGACCATGGTAGGGGATCCACCGATGGATGACCCTCCCATGTACCTGCGATCCGTTAAGCTTCAAACCCCTGCGGCCTGGAGCGGCAAAGACGATCTGTACAAGTTCGAAGAGTGGCTCTACAAGCTCCTCTCGTACTTCCAGACGCTCCGCGTAACAGGACCGCGGATGGACGCGGATAGGCTCTGCATGCTAGGCGACTCACTTACTGGGGAACCCAGTATGTGGTACATCCGTAGCATAAACTATACGAAACCGAACCAGCCCGCCTGGATGTTCGCCGATGTAATAATGATACTACATGAGCGGTACATCCGACGGGATGGTGAGATCGAGGCGGCCGAAGCATTCTATGGCGCGAAATACACCCAGAAGGGCGGTGCCATAGACTTGATCGACCGGTTGACTCGGTATGGCGAACGTATGGCTGAGAAGCCAAGCCCGTACGTGTGGAAAGGCAAATTTATGTCTGCCCTTCCCCGCGACGTCGAGAACCACCTCAGGAATACTTGCATGCTCACACCGGAGAGGTCTGAGCTGCAGGAGATCATTGAGAAGACCAATGAGTACGAGCATGCCCAGCGATCTCAGAAAGCGGGATCGGCGCTGTGGCTGCAACGTATGGTAACTACCGCCAAGGATGGTGGTAGTGCCAATACGAAGGCAGCAACGCCTGCCACCACCAGTAACAAGAATACCGGCGGTGGTCAGTCGTTGAACAAGGGGAAGAAACCCTTTGTACCACGATTCAAGACAGGCACACAGATGGACGGTGCGAACTTCAGGTCTGGGAACCAGATGGATGGATCAGCCAGCAGGTTCCAGAAGACTCCTGCTCCAACCGGCAAGACGACCACCGATGGTCGTCCGTACGGAGGTTAAGCAAGACGTACCCGAAGAAGGTCCAGATGCATGCCGGACGCGTCGCTGAAGAAAGCGATGCGGACGCCATGCATCAGACTGACCAGCCGGTCGAAGAGACGTCGGAACGGGAAGAAGTCAACGCAGTGGACACTGAGGATGCTAGGACAGGTATCGAAACCGACCAGCACCCTCAGTCCGACTACGGAGACTACACATACGATGACCCAGGAGAAAACTCTCCTGTGGACGATCGTAGCGAAGATGACGAAGAGGGACACACCGTCCACATGGGTTCAATGTGGATGGGTGCGATGCGGATTGAGCGACAACAGTCGACCCAACAGCGCCATGAACAGCTGGCCCACCAGTCGTACGATGCCGCAATGACCGACATCGTGCGCTCATGTGCCATGCAAGTCATGCCCTCGGCGAGGTCGATGAAGGCAGCCTGGCTATATGACTCGAAGATTCGACGAACGTCGGATCCGAAAGACCAGCCCAAGCGCGCCCCCGACTCGCAGCGAACACTATGCGCGGAAGTCGACGTCAACGGCGTGAAGGCGTACACTCTGTTTGACACAGGGTGCACGACCACACTATATCACCGGAGTTGGCGTACCTGTCCAAGGCTGACAGGGTTGATCTCAAGGAGCAGATCAACCTGCAGCTTGGAACGAAGGGCAGTCGCACCACCATAAATTATGGTGCGCTGCCGAAGATTACGGTTGGCCCCGTCAACAACGTCAACTACGTCGATGTCGTTGACATCGACCGGTATGATATGGTGCTAGGCACCACGTTCTGCAATGCGCATAACGTGGTCCTAGACTTTCGTACGCGGAAGATCTGGATTGACGGCGTAGACATCCCTGCCTACACCGCCGTCCAGGAGGCTGAGGTGTGGGAACACCGCCGAAACAATCGTCAAGACAGGGTAGCGGGCATTTACGTGCTGCTACCACCTCAAGACAATAGGGCAGCGTAGCGAGATCCACCGCTGCGCAGCCCCCCCTGTCTCGCTATGCGGAAGAAGGAAACAAGGTCTTGAGGGGGGAAGGGAGCGACCCAAAAGTCGCTTCTATTGTGGATAGAACAACGAAGAAGTTGGTACCACCTACGGCGCCGCAGGTGGTACGCAACCCAACATTGAAGGCTTCAGACCGACCGCCACCACATCTAACAGTAGAAGTGGTGACGCCTCGGCGGAAGGTGCCTGTAAACAGAGGAAATCAGTTTACAGCGAAACTGCCACGACTGAGCGAGGACAATCCACCGATGCCTCACTCATCGCAGCAGCCCAAGCGAGACAAACTCGGTCGATTGGATCCGTATGGAACCAACGACGAGGTTGACAGAGCTGTGCGTAACTTCCTTGTCGACGAGGAGATACGCCAGTCCCTGAATGAAGACCCACAACTCGACGCACTGCGCGAAGAGTGGTTGAAGAAGTGCGAGGATATAATGAAGCCTCCACCTCCCGGATTGCCGCCATTCCGGGAGGTGAACCATTATATTCCGCTCATCGACCAGGACAAGCAGTACAAGTACCGCTTGCCCAAGTGCCCGGATGCTATGAAACCACAGCTACTCGACAAGATGAGCGGTATTCAGATCAGGATGGTGGGAACCAGTATCAACGTCGCAGGCCGCTCCGCTACTTTCATTGCAAAGAAGTCGGGCAAACTGCGTACTGTCGTTGACGCAAGACAGCGTAATGACAATACCCGAAAGGACGTGACACCATTTCCCGACCAGGACCAGATCAGAATGGACGTGGCTCGAGCGAAGTACAGATCGAAAATGACCTGTCCGACGCATATGAGCAGATCCGTATCGTTGCAGAGACGTCTGGAAGACGGGTTTTCTACACCGTACGGCACGTTCCTTAGCCTGGTAATGCAACAAGGCGACTGCAACGCGCCTGCTACATTCCAGTCGCTAATGACTGCGATCTTCAGAGATTGCATCGGACGCTTCGTCCACGTTTACCTTGATGACATCTTCGTATTCTCCAACTCGGTTGAAGAACACGAGAAACATCTCAGTATCGTGTTCGACCGACTGAGGAAGGCCAAGCTATACCTCAGTCAGATGAAATGCGACTTGTACTCGAAGCGAATGGACTGCCTTGGTCATCTCATAGACGACCGAGGACTGCACGCCGATCGAGACAAGATGGATCGCATCCGCAACTGGCGGACACCTCGTTCGTACAAGGAGGTGCAGCGGTTTCTGGACTAGTCAACTACCTCGCGCATTTCCTGCCCGAGGTAAGTGGCTATACGTCCCCGCTGGCCGACATGTGCCATAACGACCGAGCATTCGTATGGCGAGCACTGCACGACAAATGCTTTGAATCAATCAAAGCACTTGTGAGTCGGGCTCCCATACTGAAGCCAATTGACCCCTCGATCGACGAACCCATTTGGGTGATCACGGACGCTTCACTATTCGGAGTAGGCGCCGTGTACGGTCAAGGACCAGAATGGCAGACTTGTCGACCTGCAGGCTTTCTGTCCAAGAAATTCTCGAGTGCTCAACGCGCGTACAAAACGTATGAGCAAGAGGCACTCGGAATAATGGAAGCCCTGCTCAAGTGGGAAGACAAGTTGCTTGGTCGTAAGATTCACGTCATTACGGACCACAAAGCCCTCACTTCCTTCAACGGGATACCCAATCTGTCAAACCGCCAGGTTCGATGGTATGAGTACATGTCCCGCTTCGACTACGACATCACGTATGTCGAAGGAAGAAAGAACAAGGTAGCGGATTGTCTGTCTCGATACTACGAGAACGACACGTCCGACGACGTCACTCCAATACACCACATGGTGAATGCGGACGTGCGTCTGGACCCCGCTTTCGATGACCTACCCTCGAACCGTGTTCTCGAGTTGCGAATGGGAAGACTAGCATCCCATCCACTCGTCGAGAACAAGCACGAACGCGAGGCTGAGGCAGCAGCCTTGTCCGCCGCCCAGCCCACGTCCACGCCGGTTCAGAAGGAACCATCAAGGAATGGCAACCCAACGGTTGCTGAGTCACTGACCAATGGACCATCCTTGCGAAAGAAGGTTGAATGGGACACGGACTTCATCTCCGCGATGAAGGCTGGGTACTCGGACGACCATACTTTTCGGAAGGTACTGGAGTCCCCGGACCAGTTCAAGACCTTCGTAGTACGCGACGGACTGATATACACGAAGAACCGTCAACATGAAGAGGTTCTCTGTGTACCCAGGACGCTGATCAAGCGCCGCCTCCTAACGGAGGTGGTGATTGACCAGGCACACACCACAATAGGGCACTTTGGATCTCAGAAGACTTCTGAGTACGTCCGTCGGTGGTTCTGGTGGCCGAAATTGGGACGAGACGTAGACAAGTTCTGCATTACCTGCGGAACCTGTCAGACGTCTAAGCCGCGCAACCATCTCCAAGCGGGATGGCTGCATACGCTCCCGATTCCGGTTCGACCATGGATATCGATGTCCATGGATTTCGTGGGACCGTTTCCACAAGTCAACGGATACGACTACCTGTGGGTAGTGGTATGCCGTTTGACGTCCATGGTACATTTAATCCCCATCAAGACCACGACCACCGCCGCCGAACTCGCAGAGATTTATGTCCGCAAGATCGTGCGACTGCATGGACTGCCTGAATCCATTGTATCGGACCGCGATTCGAAATTCACGTCCAAATTTTGGCGTGAAGTTCATCGCATATTGGGTGCGAAGTTGTTGATGTCCACTTCATTCCATCCCCAGACGGATGGATTGTCGGAAAGGACCATCCGCTCCGTATCCCAGATCCTACGCTCCATGGTGTCGCCGGACCAGCTGAATTGGGTGGATAACATACCCCTCGCGGAGTTTGCTATCAACTCATCCACCAGCGCAACGACGGGATTTGCACCGTTCGAGCTCAACTACGGGTACATGCCGCGCACGTTGAACGGATTCTCCACGAGCACCACATATGCAGGTGTTCGTGAATTCGCCCAACGAGCACAATGTTACCTGGAAATGGCACACGACGGGATCATTGAAAGTCGAGTGCACCAAACGTTCCAGGCCAACAAGCACCGTCAGCAGGAACCTGAGTTCGACGTAGGATCGCAAGTATACTTGAGTACGCAGAACCTGGCGCTGCCTCGCGGCCGTGCTAGGAAACTGATGCCCAAGTTTATTGGACCATACAAGGTAGCGGCGTGTAATCCGAGTACGTTGAACTACACGCTGGAACTACCGAAGGAACTACGTGACCGTAGAATCCATCCGACGTTTCACGTCTCCCTCCTAAGGAGACACGAACCGAATGATGCTTCAATGTTTCCTCACCGGGAGGCACGGTCGTACTATGACTTCGGCGACGACGAAGAACAGGAATGGCTCGTCGACGAAATCATAGGCCACAACTGGGACGGCAAGCGCATCCAATTCCACGTCCGGTGGACATTGGGAGACTGCACTTGGGAACCGTATGCCAATTGTAAGGACCTCGCAGCGCTCGACGAGTACTTGACACTACATGGTGTCAAGGACTGGAAGAAGCTGCCACGGAAACCCAGGGCGTAGAACGACGCACTACCACCACTAATGGGGTAGTACGACCGTTCACGAAGGCGGCACTTCAAAGCGAGCACCACCACTCGAAGCAGTGGTGGTACTGGACTTGAAGTGGCGGCGAGAAGAGAGTGTAGCGCCCAGAAGACATGTCAAAGCCCAATCGGGCAGTGACGCGCCGTCAGGAGTCACATGATGTGGCAATCGCCTCAATACGCTGTGGCTGCACTCACCTTCTCCCAAACTTCAACTCTCCACGTCAAACCACGACAACACCGACTTCGCCATGTCCCGCCCATCCTCGCCCATGAACACCGACGAGCCCCCGCGTGTCGCCGCACCTACTGGTGTGGTGGCACCGTCGGCGACTCAGTCGACTTCAAGCCCGCAGTCGCCGCCAACGGTGACTTCGACATCGGACGCCGTTGTCCAACCGCCGCCTATTGGGGTGGCTGGGCACGGCGTGCCAACCATCGACGCGTCTCGTCAACAGGCGCGTGAGTCGCGCGGACTACGCGACGACCCCGTCACACCGCAGTACCAATTCGGGACTGTGGGTGGCTCGTCGTCGTTGTTTGCCCCGTTTGCGCAGACTTGGGTGCTGTTACAAGTCGCCATGTTACGTACATTTTCATTTTCTTTTACTTGTTATCTCTAACCACCTCACGTGCATGAGGACCGGTTATGTACTATACCGCACCCGGACTATCATGTGATAGCTGAACCCTGCTGACTCCTTTCTTCGTCATGATTACCGATTCCTTCGTCAGCGATGACATATCTTGACTCATGCTTACTGTACGCCTTGACTCAGACTCGTTCGTTTGTATATATACCTGTACAGTAGAGGTCGGACTCTTCAGTTCGACCTGGTTAGCAATCGACGCTAGCTTTCTCATACCGCTACCGCTTCGGAACTCGAGTAGGACGAAGGGACTTGCGTCCTTCCTAGGTCTAAGATACAGAACTCTTCCTTGAAGTTAGTAACCTTGCAAGCTTGTGGCTTGTAGTGTTCCACTCGCCTAGCTTCGCGTAACATAAGGTCGAACTCTTCTTCCATCTCCACCTTCTCAGGTGTAGAGAACCCAACCTCCCGAACGGGCTCGAATCCTCGAGTCCGCCGAAACCACCATCACGCGCCATCTGATCCTCGACCCTGGCCGACTCAACTTGCCAGGCCTAGGCGCAGACGAAACCCTTTTCTGGGACGACGAACTCCTCCGATTTGATATCACCGCGAAAGGACGTACCGAACCCGTCCACGCCGAATTCTCGAACAAACACCAGACATACGTTTGGACGAACTTTCGATCCAACGTCGACGACGAAAAGAGAACTACCCAGTTCTTTTTGAAACAACCACGATTCGCGAAAGCGAAAGCCCATATCGCTGGGTTAAAACGATCCCTCTCCCGAACCCCGTCCCTCGAACTTGAACCATCGACTTCTACCCGCACGCTTGAAAAGCGTCCAGAACGAACCCCCGCACCGATCGAACCTCTATCGTTGACTCCTGTTGACGAAGAAACCAGAACCGAACCCGATACTTTTCCCTACCGTCCCTCATCACCCGAACCACCGATGTCCGTCTCATCCGCAGAATTCCAGGCTCTGAAGCAGGAGCTCTTGGAGCTGAAGGCACGAAGTGTAGAGCGAGGAGAGAAGCTTGAGGTTGCTAGTCCGGAAGCTTTCAAAGGCGATCCTCTGGACTTAACTCGCTTCCTCAACGACATCGAAAACTACTTTGCGGCCACGAAGAATACCAACACTGATGACCAACGAAAGATCGCTTACGCAGTCTCGAAGCTCGACGGGAAGGCCAAAGGATGGCGCACTTTGTTCTACGAGGAACAGAATGAGAAGCGTGCAAGCAACCAGGTCATGTACCCGACCTGGAAAGACTTCATTACCGCTCTCACGACGTCATTCCCCGTCTATGAGCACCTCGACAAAGCCATCACCGACTTTGACAATCTCACTCAAGGAAAGATGTCAACGCACGAGTTCGTGCACAAATTCAAGACGGCTGCGGCACGAGCCAAATTCCGGGATGCTACCGGAACGGGAGCTACCAGGGTTGCAAACGACTACAACCTACTCTCCAACCGTTTCCGCCGCGCGGTCCGACCCGAGCTACTTCGAAAGATGCTCGGAACCGACAGGACGATGGAGAAAATGTCGGACTGGTATGACGTCACCCAGAAACACGCCTCCTACGGCGAGTACGTCGATCGACCCCATGGCGGACAGGCATCCAGGCCGAGTGGTCGACTCGACGAACCCATGGACATCGACGCTACCACGTCCAACCGCATGTCCCAGGCGGACCGAGACCGACACATGAAGGAAGGCCTCTGCTTCGTGTGTCACCAGAAAGGTCACCGCTCCATCGACCACCGCAACGGGAAGGTACCACAGCCGACCACTTATCGTCCCGCACAATACACCGCACCTCCCCCGGCCCCGCGATCAAAGACGATCCGCGAACTCTTCGCAGAACTGAAGGCCGAGGAGAAGCAGTCCGTCTTCGAGCAGCTCGGAGCGGATTTTTAGGAGGGTTCCACGACTCAGCGCAGTGCGAACCCACGAATTTTACCGTCTCACATGTACAATACGGCATAGAAGAATCAGAATCTTTGCACCTACCCGTATTCGTGAGAGGAAAAGACGCCGACACCAAAGTGAATGCTCTTGTGGACAGTGGAGCCATGGCAGTATTCATACACCCCCGCCTAGTCATCCGACTACGACTAGGAACCAAACGACTACGACGACCGATCCCCGTTTTCAACGTAGACGGGACCCCTAACCAAGTCAAAACCATCGAAGAGAAAGTCTTCCTACGCTACCGATGGAACGACACCATGCGCGTAACCACCGCATATGTCGCCAGCATCGGCAAGCAGGACTTAATCCTTGGTTACAACTGGTTGAAGAGGGAGAACCCACGTATCGACTGGAAGAAAAGCATCTTCCGATTCCCCGACCCACCAACGCAAGCCCAGCTCCAACAAGCTGAGCCTGCTATCCGTACCATCAGACCAAAACCCCTGCACGCCACGATAGAAGAAATTCCCGATCCAGAATTCGAACGTGAAACCATTCCAGACACTACCCCTGAGACTATAGAAGAGGACTTCGACCCAGAAGTTGAACTTCGAGCCATGATGACGGACGTAGCGCATGACGAAGTGCTGATGTCCTATGTCAAAGGAGAACCTATAGTATATATGACAACGTCGCAGGAAGTTCCCCTCACCCAGGAACACGTCCCAGACACGGGCACATCCTCCCCGCACTCCGTCAATCGCTTTATCCGTACCATGACTGGAAAGATCATCCCAGCCGCGTTTTCTATTGGTCACGTAACTACCGCTACCGAGCTAGCCGCCGCCAGTCACAAGGACGATAAACCGAAGGAACTGAAGGAAATGGTACCCGAATACCTTCACGAGTTCCTGTCGGTCTTTGACAAAGGCACGGCAGCTCGACTCCCTGAGCATACGGAATATGACCACGAGATCAACCTGAAACCGGATTTCACGGAGCTTAAGACGCAGATCTACCCTCTGAATCCAGCGCAACGGATAGAACTTGATAAGTTCATCAAGGAAAACGAATCCAAAGGCTATATCCGACCGTCCAAATCTCCGATGGCAAGCCCGTTCTTCTTCGTCGCAAAGAAGGATGGCACTTGGAGACCCTGTCAGGACTACCAGAAACTGAACGAAAACACGGTCAAGGATCGCTACCCTCTCCCCCTCATCTCAGATCTCATGGACAAATTCAAGCACACAAAGATCTTTACCAAGATGGATCTTCGCGCTGGCTACAACAACGTCCGTGTAAAAGAGGGAGACGAATGGAAAGCTGCGTTCGCAGTACCCGGTACAGATGGCGGTCCTCCTCGACTCTTCGAACCTACGGTCATGTTCTTTGGTCTATGCAACTCGCCGTCCACCTTCCAGCGAATGATGAATGTCATCTTCGCCGACATGCTTGAAGAAGGCTGGATGGTGATTTATATGGATGACATCCTCATCTACTCGGCCAACCTCGACGATCACCATGAACGAACACGACGAGTCATTGCACGCCTGAAGGAACACGACCTCTATCTCAAACCCGAGAAATGTTTCTTCGACGTAGAAGAAGTGGAATTCTTAGGCATGATCATCCGACCCGGACACATAGGCATGGACCCGATCAAAGTTAACGGCATCACGCACTGGCCCGTCCCGACATGTGTCAAACATGTACGATCCTTCGTCGGATTTGCCAACTTTTACAGGAAGTTTATCCACCACTTCTCTGACCGAGTACACCCGCTCGTCAATCTCACTAAGAAGAACGTCACCTGGCACTGGAACGCGGAACAACAGACAGCCTTCGAGGACCTGAAAGATGAGTTTACCAAAGCTCCGGTCCTCATCATGCCAGACGAAGCCAAACCGTTCATTCTCGAATGTGATTCCTCGAAGTTTGCAGTCGGCGGTGCATTATTGCAAAAGGACGCCAATGATGAACTACACCCGTGCAGTTTCTTTTCGCAATCCTTGAACCCCGCCGAACGGAACTACGAAATCTATGACCGCGAACTGCTAGCGATCATACGCGGTCTTGACGCATGGCAGCAGTACTTGCTCGGTTCCCCACACACGTTGGCCATTCGATCCGATCATCGCAACCTCACGTACTGGAAGAAAGCCCAAAAGCTTAATCGACGACAGGCACGATGGCTCCTTCAACTTTCCGAATACGACTACGAACTGCAACACGTCCCAGGATCTCAGATGACTGTTGCAGATGCTCTTTCACGACGACACGATCACGACGACGGATCTGAAGACAATGATGAACTGGTCATGCTACCATCCTCCGTCTTCGCTCGAGCCGTCAATATCACACTGAAGGACCAGATCACCGCCGCCCACGACGTAGACCCCATGATTCGGGAGGCACTTGATGTGCTCCTCGGAAAGGGACCACCGCCCGCGCGCACGTCACTCGAAGATTGGGCAACTGATGGACAACTTGTCTGGTATCGGGGCAAAGTATACGTTCCTCCGGATGAAAATCTACGAAGACACATCATTCGTTTGCACCACGATCTTCCGGCAGCAGGACACCCCGGTATTGACGGCACCAAAGTTCTCGTACAACGAGGCTACTGGTGGCCTGGAATGACACACTCGATCTCGGAATACGTCAAAGGATGCGCACCCTGCCAGCAGATGAAACCGAACACGCATCCCACGAAGGTCCCGCTCTACCCTATCCCCGCTTCGCTTCCCACCCGCCCTATGTCGACATTACAATGGACTACATCACGCACCTCCGCCCACTCCGGAGGGTACGACTCTTGCTTAGTCGTTGTGGACCACGACTCTACGAAGGGGGTAATTTATACGCCTTGCACCGAATCTGAAGACGCCGCAGACACTGCTCGCATGCTACACGACACGGTTTACCGACGATTTGGACTCCCTGATCACATGATCTCTGACCGAGGACCCCAGTTGCGTCTAGAGTCATGCGAGAACTGTGCAAAATCCTCCAGATTGACCAACGAATCTCTACGGCGTACCATCCCCAGACGGACGGACAAACGGAACGAGCAAACAAGAACTCGAGGTCTACCTTCGTATCCTCTGCGCGAACAATCCTGAAACCTGGGCATCAATGCTTCCCGACACCGAGTTTGCACATAACTCTAGGAAGCATTCTACGATCAAGATGTCCCCGTTCTACGCAATGATGGGATACGAACCTCGCTCCATCCCAGCCGTTCACGAACCCACGAACATTCCCTCAGTAGAAGAACGACTCAACAACCTGCAACAAGTTCGGAAAGAGCCGAAGCTACGATGGACTCGCACAACGCATGGTAGAAGACCGTATCCGCAAGGGATCGCCGACGTTTCAGAAAGGACAGAAGGTCTGGTAGACTCGAAGAACCTTCATCTCCCTTATCCATCACGGAAACTATCGCCTAAACGGGAAGGACCATTTGCAATCACAGAAGTCATGGGACGCGGAGTTACAGATTGGCGCTCCCGAAGCAATGGCGAATCCATCCCGTCTTCCACGCCGGTCTTCTTTCCCCATATAGAACGACGGACACTCACGGTCCCAATCACACGATGCCACCACCTGACCTTATCGACGGAGAAGAAGAATACGAAGTGGAGCAAATCATCAATCACCGAGGAAGTTCCAGTCGGAGCAGTACTATGTGTCATGGCGCGGTTATCCTTCGTCAGCCAACGAATGGATACCGGAACGGAACCTAACCGGAACATCAGATGACTCCTCTTGGAGTATAAGACAAAGCATCGCATTGGAGTCGTCCGCATCGACTTCAACCACGAAGACGATAACCTACTTCCAGTCCTCTGAACCTTCATTGTCTCTTCGTTCCACTCGACATGTCTCGCTTTGCCATCGCCCGCACTCCCTCTCCCATTCTCCCTACTCCCCTCCTCGCTGAAACTCGTCGACTCTTCTCTGAACGACCCGAATTGCAGGAAGCCCCCGATACCCGCGTAAATTGGAGGATGGTCCAGCACCTTTCCTCGACCCTGACGCGCAGCTCATCACCTCGCTACCCCCTGTCGAAATTCCCCTCACGAACGAGGAACAGCACGATCCCTCGACGCATTGGTCGGCGTGTACGACGCCATAACCGAGGTCACGATGAGGAGACATCTACGTCAGGACATCGTGGCCGAGTTCTTAGCGTACGAGCGAGACGCCGTCGGTGCGCTCACCGCGGCTCTTGAAACGTTGGAGCACACACGTTTCCCGGAGCTCCTCGCACACAACGATCCTGACGCACGTGACCCCACGAACCTTGTGTACCCCGGAAGGGACGCGACCCGTGACGACCTCGTCCCCGAAGCAGCACGAGCCCTCATCGACAATAGAACCGTGTGCTTCCTGGGGTGCAACAACGAGCAGCGACATCGAATCCTCGATGTTTCTGTATACCTGTCCCAAGTGCCGACGTACGGCCCAGGCCATACGAACCGCGCATGTCCCCAGGTGGGACCAGCGACGACGCACGGTCGACGTCTCTCCGAGATCCTCGCCGCCGATATCCTTTCCGAGTCGCACCTCGTCCGGCTTACCAATGCTGCTCAACGAGGAGCACGACAACTCGCCGAAGAAACCGACGAGAATAATCTTGCTGAACCTACTCCCTTCGTCGGCGCGCTTCTCGTCGTCGCCGACACCTCGATCATCACCCTACCCGACGGCTCATATTACGCCGTAGCCGAGGCCGACTTCCGGGGATCTACCGGATAGGTACGCACGCATCCTGAGCCGATTGTATCGCTCAGGAATACGAGGAATGATATTCGATACCTGGGTGGAGGCCGAGAACTATATGCATGAGTGGCATATAGGTCCGTTCTACGACGAGGACTACGATGAGACGAACCCCGACGGAGGACTTCGCGGAATCCTACCATCGGATCTCGTCGCACGCCCTATACGTATCCCTACGCCACCTGCACATCTGCGTCGACCTCAAGGAATCCCTCCACCCCGACCCCTATCACGCAGCCTCCTACGTCGCAGTCGGAGGAAGACTTCCATATAGAACCTACGCGCGCAGAACTGGCGGATGCGCCGCCTAGGTACTCCCAACCTCCAGCATATTCCAAAGCAGACCGCCTCGCCGCACCAACACCTCGACTTCTTCATCGTCGTCCATGAATACCGACGGTTCTTCACGCTGAGCCCAGCTCTCGCTCAGCAACGAGACGAAGGTCCACGAGCATCTACGTCCACAATGCAGAAGAACTCGTCGATCAAATCTTCGGTCGACGAATCCTGCAAGTCGTTTACGGTCCAGATGGGGAAGTCGTAGGGTATTCGGTTGGTATCAATAGCGATGATCCCAATCGCACCTTCCTTACCCCCTCGGAAGTACCACCTGCCGTCGCGGCCGAAACACCAACGCCGCCATCTACAGAATCCGCCAACAGCGATCGGCGAGTATCCCTCACGTCGGATCTCTTCAGGTACTGGTCGAGTCCAACGAGGAGTCTCACTCGGTCGAAGACCAACCTTCGAGTCGAGTACCCTCTCCTTGGGATTCAACGGCGACATAAACAACATGTATGCGGATGGCAACGACGGTGGAGACGAACAAATCCTGAGGCTTAGTGGTCAACGCGGACGTCGACCATAGGAAGGGGCTTATGTTACAAGTCGCCATGTTACGTACATTTTCATTTCCTTTTACTTGTTATCTCTAACCACCTCACGTGCATGAGGACCGGTTATGTACTATACCGCACCCGGACTGTCATGTGATAGCTGAACCCTGCTGACTCATTTCTTCGTCATGATTACCGATTCCTTCGTCAGCGATGACATATCGTGACTCATGCTTACTGTACGCCTTGACTCAGACTCATTCGTTTGTATATATACCTGTACAGTAGAGGTCGGACTCTTCAGTTCGACCTGGTTAGCAATCGACGCTAGCTTTCTCATACCGCTGCCGCTTCGGAACTCGACTAGGACGAAGGGACTTGCGTCCTTCCTAGGTCTAAGATACAGAACTCTTCCTTTAAGTTAGTAACCTTGCAAGCTTGTGGCTTGTAGTGTTCCACTCGCCTAGCTTCGCGTAACAGCTACCGGGGAACATTGTCGACCGAGCACCGTGCTGGTTGATAGATGCGGCGCGGACAGCGGGGCATCGAATCCTGAGAGAAGGTGAGGCGGAGAGGCGAGACGTACACGGCAGCGGGGAGGCGGCACTGGGCGAGACCAAGGGTGCCAGCGAGCACGACGGCAGGCGTGATGAGCTGGCACGACAACGGGGGCGCCGGCTGGCACAGCCATCAGGAAAAACCTAGGTAACTTAAGCGGTCTTTAAAAGAACCAGTCGTACTCTCAGAGGCTTTACACCCTTATATATGTACCAAAGTGCATTTAAGGTGCTCTAGAGCGCGTAAGGTGTACTTTCCATTGCTTAAGACACATTAGTCTGGATGTTTTCACTTAAGCCAGCAACACAAAAGTCAGTTGAGGTCACACAAGCTTCGGAATTTTCAAGGCCGCATTTCAATTCACTTTGAGGTCTTAAACACAAGATCTATATGTATGACTAGCTACCACAGAGTCTGGTATGCATAGGAACTGGCCCAGTTCTTAAGTAGAAACTTCGAAGCAACATCTAGTACAGTATGAGTGTTCCAGTCAGTAGGTAGTTGCTCAACTTTATCACCTACAGAACCTGGAAATGTAGGTATCAACTGGCAAGACTGACGTATAGTACTGAGGGGAATAATATCTGCAATGGGCTTACTGTCCGAACGCAATGGTGATTTATGAACTGTGTACATCATATGCGTAGGGTCAGGAGTGGTTGGGAGCTTCGCGAACCACTCTACATAAGCCAGTGGTCCTTGTTCTGCCCATGACGCAGGGGCGTTCAGGGGAACACGAGTGCGCGGGTCTTTAATGCGATTTGGAAGCCTGAAGATGACTTTAACGCGTCCGATTCTCGTTCCTGTTAGCAGACATCAATAGAAATCTTGGAGAAAGCTGTAGTAAGGCGCACCTTGTAATCCTGTAGCCTCGGCATCATCTTCTCTCAATACTACGACTGTATCAAACCGCGCCGGTTGTTCTCCGAAAGAAGGTCGCGCCCTGACTGCATCAGTCTCTTCCTTGCTGTCTGTCAAGGGTTCCGGCGAGAACTTGAACCCGTGGAACACGTCTACCCGATCGAAGGGCATATGAGATACGGCGGTGAGAAGCTGAGTGGGAGTGAGACGTCGATTGTTTTTGAGAATATAGATGTACTGTGCGAGCGTATTCTTGAAACCAGGTGTGTTGTGTCTGTCTTCAATGCGATCGACGGACTGCATTGCTACCGTTGGATGCTTCGGCAGTTTGATGCTCGTCTTGCCAGTGTGTTCAACAGGGGGGCTTGTCTCTGACTCTTCTGCATCTTCTTCTTCATCGTCATCCCTCTGCAATTGTCTTCGCATTGTTGAGCTGAAAATTACCATCTTTTCCTGGCGTGCAAGCCAGATCACCATTTGCGGTTGTGCGTTTCGATGATTCGAGGTTCTCCAGCCATTGTTCGCGTAATCAATATGAAGGCGTTCGAATGCCTCGGTATCGTAGTTGTCTGTTGTACCTAGGAGGCGAATTGATTCAATTGATTCAACGTATTGTAGGAGAGAGTGAAACTTACCTAGGAGGCGAATTGATTCAACGTAATGTAGGAGAGAGTGAAACTTGGGGATATTAAGGTGTTCTCGTACGCCACAATTGACGAGAACTTCCTTGTTTTTGTGAAAGACCTTGAGCGCATCTTCCATGTATTGAAGGGTTGTATCGTCGTGCGTCGGGTATTGCGCCAGGTAGATGAAGTCGAGTATGGCGCAAAATGCGACAATCACATTCTTGGGGATCTTTCCTACCAGGCACCCGAGGAGAATTCGCGCCATGTACTTCCGTTCAGTGCCAGAGACCTGAGAAAGCGCCGAAATTCCGTTTTTGAAATGGCGAGTGCCAAAGGCAGGCGGCAGGCATCGAATGCGACGATCGAGCTCCTGTGCATCAATGAGTTCAGTACACCACTGGATGATGTGCTTGAAAACGCCTTGGTATAGTTGGTGTAGAACATCTGGTGTGATACAGGCATGGATGTCCGTGTATGGTAGGTCTCGCCAGAAAGGACGCACGACGTATCCGCAGACATTCAGCTCGTTGCAAGCACGAGCGTACGCGGGCGAATCCTTCTTTCCATTGCTGTTCTTGGTCGCGAGACGCAGAACGTCCAGGGTCCATAACGAGGTTCGTGACGTGCCAGGAGTGGGAGATTCAAGCTTGTCTTCTGGGAGCTGACACTTTGGACAAGTACCGTACTTCGAGCATGTAACAAGGCATTGCTCCGGATAGTCTGCCACGTACGCGGCTAGAATGGGGTGCACCCTGCGCACCACACCGTCCCCTCCGGTCACGTCGATACCGTGCTTTCCGGCCTCGACAAGGGGCTCCAAGATGACGCGTACGGACGTGTGGAACAATTGCTGCACGAGGGCGCGTTGCTTGCGTTTCGTAATGCCGTCCAAATCGATCTTGTCAACAGAGAGGTATCCTATGAGGATACATGCATGTTCAGACGGCTTGCGTCGCAGAGCTCGTGGTAGGTTTCCTAGCATCATGTAAACAGGATAGGCTGACTTTCCCCCAGAGAACTGTGTCAGTTGTGTTTTGTCTGTCGCGATAATGACGGGCGCAACAGCAGCTCTGTCAGGCAAGAGACTCTGAGAACAACATTAATACAATCGCACTCATATACGTTCAAAGTAACACAAGACAACACTAAGGATGGACACGGGTTACACCGCGGGTGCCCGTAGCTATACCTTACCCGCGACCTGTGACACCTTACCCCTTTCGGGTATAACCCGAACCCTACACCGCAGCACCGACAGTATATGCGATACACCGCGGTGCACAGTACCGCGGCTTTACCGACGCGGTGTGATGCTAATTATCAAGTCCAATTGGCACAATTCACACATAAGCAGACGCCAGCCTAACAGAGCCACAAGTTACGAGACATGGCCACACTTCTTTCTATAAGTCTATTGGGGTAACATACAAACTTCGCACATTGGTGCATAATCGTATCAGTCAACTATCATGTCATGACCAGTCTCTGCCGAGACAACAGCAGACCGTCTACGACGAACAGAAACAGCATCAACTAGATCCTGCATATGAAGGATACCAAACACAAATTCGCACGGAATGTTGCGCCAGTCATGCGGTTGCGCGTGAAGTGCAACAAGTGACGGCCCTGCGAGAAGACACGTTCGACAGCAGTTGAAGTCGCTGAAAGACATGTAAACGCCTGATCGGACATTGTTCGCAGTGACAGACATACCTGGTGCGGACAAGAAGTCCAGCGCAACGCGGTGCAACACAGGATATGTGGCCCGGTTATCCCACCACCATTGACCCAGCTTCTTCACGTCTACGCGCTCGCATGCAAGAGCGAGATACTCATCGAGTTCGTTACGTTCGGACGTATCGTTCCCGAGTGAGACATCCGCGAATCCGCCAAAACTCGAATCTACATCGCCAGCTGCCTGAAAGTCATGTCAGCGACTCGGAGACGTCAGCTTACCATCCGCATGACGTACATTGCTCTGCCCGTCCGACGAGGTTTCTGGTTGGCCGGAAGCCTTGGCAGATTTCTCAATGGCCAACTCGTATTCCATCCGTGTTAGCTGCTCTGCCACGTTGATCCAGTCGCGAGGCCAGTTGTTCCGCTTGAAGTATTCCAGTTTCAATCCAGGGTGCAACACTGTGAGCATGGCCCATTAGTACGAAGCACAAGCAACAAAGAAAGAAGTGTGACACACCCATTGCGACACGGTACACCGCCGAGCAGTCGGTCCGACTGTAATATTTGTTCATGATGTTCTTGCCGAGCTGCATACCTGTTTGAATGGCCGGGCGATATTGTCGGGCACCGGCCTTCGGGGAGAGGATGTTGTCGATTCGGTCCATGCTGGAGATGACATTCGCGACCGTCATGACCGAGTCTTGCGAGTAAAAGAGTGTCGTGTTCTCGAATTCCTAAAAGGTATGCGACTGTCAGTTCAGAACGAACACAAATGATAGAAATAACGACATTACTCCCCTTCAGTATGTTATTCAATTCGCCAATGATCTCCCACTCCTCGTCATCGAGCTCATACTTACGTAGCTTGAGCGCTTTGTCGGCGGTAATGGCATCGATCGCAGAGCAATAATCGAACGCAAACCTCAGCATATGGTATGTCGAGTTCCAGCGAGTCTTGACATCCCGGGGTATCTGACGCACAGGGAGGTTCTTGGCCTGGCAGGCACGAGCCCAGGCAGGTAATGCAAGTGTCGTAGATCGGATGACAGCATTGGCTAGCTGTCGAACCTGTACACTGGGTCAGTTGGTGAGCAACATCAGACGGCTAGTACGAACCTTGGAGAGAGTCGTCCGCACTTCAGTCGTCTGCACGAATATCTGCTCCCGGGCGGAGTCAGCAAGGTCAGCCAGTGGATCGATGTCGTCAGTCTCGTCAGACTCTTCCATGTCTGAATCTGCCACGGTTTTGTTGTCGTCGTCTTCTTCACCTGCGAAGTCGATACTACCCGCATCTTCTGTATCGTCACTTTCGGCATGATGGCATCGTCATCTTGTTCTTCCGAGGCTCCTTCTTTCTTCTCCGGTGTGCTGAAAGGCTTCAAGATCGCTTTGACAACGAGGTTCAAAGTGTGGTTGAAACAGCGAACGTGCTGGTCTTCCCGGAACGTGTTCGCTGATTCGGCAAGCTTGCTCACTTGCACATCATTTGACGTGGCATTGTCTGCGGTCACGGCCAAGATCTTTAGCAAAGTCAGCTCTGATGCATGTCATATGTGCGGAGCAGAATGGTACTCGCCTTCTCTTCGAGCCCAAAGTCAATCAACATCTTGTGAAATGCCTTGGCGAGAGTGTTGCCTGTGTGTGACTTGCAAACGGTACAGTCAGCAAGATATGGTGAGCTTCGAATTAACGGATCATAACGGACCTCCGGCACTTCGACAATGTCGAGGAGAAACAATAATGGGGCGCCCTGAAATTCAAAATGGACAGTCCATGCGACGAAGGCTCGATGATTTGGGGATGTCCATGCATCGGTAGCGAAGTGGACTCGTCCCGGATGGTCCTGATGACGCAAATGAGTGATTCGTCAAGCGTATGATATGGTGTACGAGGCGCGACTGTGTGATCAAGTCTCACCGTCAAGATCTTCTTGATACACTCGCGGCAGTGTGCGAAAGCAGCCTTGATGTCGCGCGAGACTGTCTTCGGTGAGGGTATCTCGATATTGGGTCGACCGGTCGACATGAGCTCAATAAACTCCCGATCGGCGACGATCTGCGTGGGGCATACACTCTCTGTGAGCCAGCGGACAAGATGCGCACTACATGGCATAATTTCAGCACATGATCGCAGGTCATCGTTGGTGAGCGAGTACAGTACATACCGAACTTCAGCGTTACTGTGATTCCAGTGAGAGAACTGGACCGAGTGATCGACCGTAAGCCCAGAAGCCTTCGCAAACGCCACATGTATTGCATTCTCTCGCAAGCGAGGGACCTTCCCGGTAAGCGCGTCATCAACAGCCGCCTTACCCCAGCAGCCAATGGCATGTGTCTTCAGGTTCGACGTAGATGACTTGTCCTTCGAGTCCTGATAGCGGCGGACTCCCTTGACCGGACCCTTGCATTTGCGTGCTGCACAAGGGAAGAAATGGACCAGACGACCATTGTAGACCTCGTGTCGGACATCGTGAACCTTGAAGAATGTGTAGATCGGCGAGCGCCACTTGGCACGCGCACGATCTACCTCAGGTATGTAAGTGGTTCTGCTGGCAGCGTGAAAACGAACTTCACGAACCGAGTACGTCCTCTGGTGTCTCCTCCGAACCATCATCCCTCCCATTGCCAGTATCGGACGAGAGAGCGTCCATGTCGATTGCATCCGATGAAGCCGGAGTGACTGGCCGGCTCGCCGAAGGTACGGAGATAGATGGAATAGACACAGCTGGCAACAGAGACGTGCTCCGCGTAGAACGCGATGCACAAGACAGACTAGAGGCCGCCTTACGAAGCGGTTTGGTGATCGAGCGCGCCGTCGACTTGAGCTTCTCCTTGGCAACAGCAAGTCGCTTTGAGGCCTTGGAGGAGACGGAGGCGAGGGAGGACTGCGAGTCTGATGGTTGTAGCTTGCGCTTGAATCTCTCAGGCATCGTGAGTGAGGAGGTGCAGGCGGGGTGTGCCAGTACTCTTCTTGATGTTGCGTCGATGGCCTACTTAAGTCTTGCAGCAGACAGACATGTACGGCAGAGAAGACGGCCCGAGATGGCCCCAGAAATCAGTGCAAATCAGTCCAGAATAGCATAGCTCGTAGACGTACCTCTGAGCATTGAATATGTAGAGCAACATCGACCCAAGTCAGCGTACGAAGGGGCACCATCATGATGGCCCCTGTCCGACTCGCCGAGTCATTTGAGAAAAAATGTTCAACCAAGTACAGTAGTGCAGTGGGATATCAACTCACCAGACACGAGGCCATGCTAGCATCGCTCCGTGATAGACTTCTCGACCTGTACGTGCGCCGCTCACTGTCGATGATCTGTCGTAGGTAGCCCAATGGGGGATAGTGGAGTCAGACAACGATGGTGAACTGGCGCACCATCATATGCATCGCAAGATGTTCCGGGCGTTACGACCCCATCTTCACCGGGTACCTAGAGGACACTGGGCACATCATTCTGGCGACACACCAGGCAGCGTCGCCGCAACGATACCGTGCAGTCGGGCGACTCGGGCCTAGCGTATTCTCAGAGAATATGCGCAGATTCACTGAGAAACCACGCACCTCGCCGATACCGCTTAATATCCTCAAGAGGCCCGAATCAGTGTTGATGCCAGTGCAGCAACTTGAAGTTCAAGTACGGACGGGCACATTCAGCCCAGGAGTCAGCGGGGACGCGTATATGCTGTGTGAGTCAGGCGTCAGCTGCGCTGGACCGTTCTGTGTGTCCGGCTTTGGACACCATCGTTCCTGTCCAAACACGAGTCATCCTCAGGGTCACGGTCGAGGCGGTGAACTGCGCTCACACGTTCTATCCCCACCATCTTCTGCGGGCGACTCACCTCGCTGTCCACTCTTCCGACTCACACTACCATCACCTCTCGTGCACTCACTAGCCCCATAATGGTCACATCAACGAGGTGTGTGTCGTTAGCTCAGGTCCGGGCGGATAAGGTATGCACTGAGTCACTTGCCTTTTTCGTCACTGACAGGCCAATCATGGTGCCGTGATCTCATCGCTACTCAACGCTAAGCACGATCCGCAACAAGTTGGTGGAGTGGCATAGATATCAGGCGCGAGTCGGATCTACACATGGTGAAGGGCAGTCGGGCCGATGAGGTACGTGCTTGACTAGATCAACTCTCAAGTCTCTGAGATGATGTGCTGCGAGTCCCAGTGCACTAGCTAGTAGGCCAGGGCCCCACACCACAACTTCCGTCACGCCAGTGCGCCCATCTCCGAGTTGTACACAGGCAATATGGGCTGTTCACTCTCTCGCCTTGGAGCTCGAGGTAAGCTCTTTACATACTTTATGTTCAACTTCTCCTTGCATGCGAGCGTCGGGCGGGGCATGACCGGCGCCGTGCTGATGTTCAATTCTGAGTGACTCTGCGCTTCTCGCGGACTCACCGACACTGGCATTTGGTCACGCTGTCTCATGCGGGGGCGCGCTAACATGCGCTGTGTTGTTCGAGCACCGCGTCTCGGTTCTTCGTCACGAGGTCGAATATTCAAGTTGACTGGTCACTGACGTCCATCGATTTTAGGATCGCAGCCTGAGCAGCCGGTGCCGCGAAGTCATACAAACAGGACTGGCCCGGCCAAGTTCTGGACGTTAGACCTGGGCATACATGCCCAGAAGTCCGGTCTGGTGAACGGGTACAACGAGGGCATTCAGTATGCCGAGTTAGATACAGGCATCACGAGGCGTGTAAGTCCCGCAGTATCTTCTCAAGTCTAGCGGAATTCTGACGCGATGGCAACGTATTTCACAGGTGATTTCTCGTCTGCATGAGCACCGTGATTGGCGTACAGAGCACGTACCACCGGCTCATCTGTCGGGGCCGCTTGATGTGGCGATCGCGCTCATCGCTGTATGCTTGCATGAGTCGTCCATCCCACGCTCACAACATGCAGTAATCATGCGCGATCTCTGCCGAGCGGTAGACACGGTGGATAGTGTTTGAAAGTCCAGTCCAGTCCAGTCTTTTGACCCCTTGGAGGAAAGACTGGGACTGGGACTGGTCCTAGATTGACCCCAAAATGGTAGGACTGGGACTGGACTGACTGCGACCAGTCCTTTGCAGTCCAGTTGCCTCCAAAGACTGGTTGCAACTGGTTGCAACTGCACATGCAGTCCCAACTGGTCCCAACTGGTCCTGACTGGTCTTTTGCCAGTTGCAACTGGGTTTTTCAAGCAATTGTGTCTGACAAAGTGACTTAAGCTACTGTGATATGGTATATGACCGCAGGCAATGGTGTGTATCCCATGGGAGCATCACAGTTCAGTCCATAATGACTGATATAGGCAAGGCATATGATGTCAGTAAGGGTGAGACAGGTATACCTACCATATTAGGCATAGGTGGAGGTGCATAGACAGATGATACATGTTGCCTAAATAGGCCACATCATCCATATGTCCACCATCTGGTGCCTATCCTATGTATTACTGCTATTTATGACCCCAAAAACATCCCATTAGGCCATGTACACCAGCATATTAGGGGGGTGGCCAAAGACCAGTCGCAACTGGTTGCAACCAGTCTTTTGACCAGTCCCTCCAATTTACCCAACCCTGGAAGACTGCAACTGGACTGGGTAGGACCAGTCCTACTTTGACCAGTCCAGTCCAGTCTTTCTAAGGCCAGTCCCAGTTCAGTCCCAGTCTTTTTCCAGTCCATGGACTGGACTTTCAAACACTAACGGTGGATATGGAGCAAGACATCGACTGGCCCGACATGCTCCCACTTGCGCAATACCTCGTAGCTGTGGCCGAGGATGCTCTGAGACTCAAACCGAGTGATGAACCTGCCGTAAGTCGATACATTTCATTCTTAGAAACTAACTGCACTCACCATGGCAATGATGTGACAGCACAAGGGCTGTGTCGGCGTGAATGATATGCACCGCGATGATTGTTCCCATCTTACGGGTACATCCATGGTAGTAGTAGAGGGAGGATTTGACTGCGACCGCGAGATCAATCCCATGCCACGTAGATATTCGGACTCGGACTCGGACATGCCATCCCTGAAGACGGTGAGCAGTTGCTATGTGTAGATATGATGAATGATGTATGTCTCGGAGTGTGAATGTGTGTCCTTATATCATTGTTCTTTGCCTGTGCGACTTTTGAACAGTACATTACACTGTAACCCGGCACGGATCTACGGGTACGTACACACCGTGACACCGCGGATTCGGTGTGCGGTATGGCTCGGTGGCTCGAAATGCGACACTGAACCCTCACCCGGGGTACCCCCGGGTGTGTTACCGCGGGTGTACCCGATACCCCTGTCCTTCCTTAGACAACACTCACCTGCACAGCGTGCCACCAGCGTCCGGTCCACATCTCATGGTAGATGTGACTGGTTCACGATGCGTCGCTGAAGATGCGACGCGGACCATAGACGATCTGACCTGCATGCGCCGGGTTGCCCAACAAAGTCCTAATGGCTTCGATGATGTCTCGAAACTGGACTAGGTGGCGCTTGTTTGGTCGGTCCTTGAAGCTCAGCCAACGCTCCTTCCATTCGGCACACTCTGGAAGCGAATCCACTCGCTGAAGCAGGGAGCGTGAGTTGTGATAGGACAGACCTAGTCTTTCCTGAAACTAGGGTACGTTGGCCGCACATAGTCGCAATAGTAGTTAGTACTACACACAATCCAACCAGTCTGTAACGCAAGTCAACTCACCCCAGGAATCTCCAAGACTCGGTCTACAGAGCCTTGGCTCAGGCCCTCCTGAACGGCCCATGACGCGAATCTCCAGTCCATCTCGGACTGGAACAACGCCCACGGGTTTGCGGTTTCTTCAATATCTTCACTGGGGTCTTTGTCTGTGCAATGAATTCTCACTGTTCAGTAACTTACGAAACTGTAGTACTGTGTAAAGCGGCTTACCTGGTGACTGTACCTCCCTCTCCTTCTCCCACTGCTCCTGCCAGCTCCTATGTACGGCCTCGTCGGTTTGAATAACCGTGGCAGCATTCAAGTCGACATCTTCAACCCTCATGTCTTCATCGTCGTCCAAGTTGATCGTGTTTCGTCTGGAATGACTCGAAGACGTGCCGGCAGTGTTTTGGTCGCCTTCAGTTCTCTGTGCAGAGACCTCTACAAAGTCATAGACGGACCCGATGTCGGAGAAGTCCTCAGGGTCTTCATCTGAAGATGCTGGGGAGTTGACAGGGCTGCTACGAAGGTTGACGTCTGCGCTTGTAGTTAATCGGCTTCCACCTTCGCCTCTGTCGTCTGGGTCAACATGGCTGGACGACCTGTAGAAGTACATTACATATGTCACTGTTGGAAATTCAGAACACTCACCGTCCTAGTCTATTAGCATCCCGAGGGCCTTCATCGTCGGAATCGGAATATTCAATATCCCCACAGTCGAATACCGCCTTTAATTTCCCCTTCTTGTACCATGCGCATCTACGGCTCATGGATTGGTGTGCGGCGAGGCCCTGCATTGTATCGAACCCTTCATTACACGCCGAGCATGTTGTCGAGAGCACGTCTTCCAAGGTGCGGCATCTCTTTCCCATGACCTGCAATAATTAATTCACATCAGTCGTCAATTATTCAGAGGATGGAAGGACATACGCACGGTATCTGAAGACTGGAGGAGAAGGTGGAAAAGACCGCGCAAGACGTGCGCACCTGTACGCCGATCCCCTTACTCAATTGACCTTCCGTTACATAACGGTCTTTGACGTGCGTGTCCGCGGGACCTAGTGTTCCCACAGTGCGGCTGCGACTCTTCGTCTTCTCAGCTTCCATCTCCTACCTGTCTGACTCCTCAAAACAATCCTACCTCTCACCGTCCTCATCTACTTGCCAATTCTCTCTGGGGTCTGTGACTTTGTGCTTTCCTCCATCAGACAAGCTTCTTGCGCACGGTTGATCGCTGATCGAGGGTCGCCTAAGCGGATATATTGGCAACACCGTGAGTCCTACCTTTACAACACGTTTGCTCTAGCTCTGCGATCTACATCTTGCTACGGACATACTACCTGGCCTGTAGCGCAGTGGCGTGGGAATATGCATGGAGCTACACGCTTCCCACGGCTCGGCCGCCTTGTTACGACACAAGGCGGTATCCGAATAATAGACAGAGTCAGGATCTGTAGCTGAGGCCTCAGGCCTCGGGTCCCCTTTACCATTCACGATTTACGAACTGCTGTATTCAGGTCCGCTATGCTCGATGAGCTGGCAGGTGCGTGGTCCGTGTTTCCTTTGGATGACAGCAAGCCCGCTGGCAACACGTCGAACTTGGAAGACTCGCTGTTGGATCTGTTCAAAGAAGACGCTCGCTCGGACTGCACAGGACTTACCAAGATCTCAGGATCTGCCAACTCTATGCCATCCCTCCAGACTGTATCCGATTCAACCAATACTGCCTCGACGTCAGAGAAGGACACAGATGATGCCCCTGCTCCTGAACCTGTGCCCGTCGCGGCTTGACTGAATGCCGTCACAGCATGGTTGGACAATGTATCGGTGACAGCAGATGTGTTAGGGCTCGTGGGCTCGGAACCCTAGATTCAGGGGCCGGGCTGCCTCGTGAACCTAATGGTTGGTGGTCGCGACACGACCAGTGGGAAATGGGGATCTTGAGGTCGTGAGCAGGGCGAGGAGTGCCTGCTATAGTCGTTAGCAGGGCGACGAGCCGAGCTATGAGGGAGCGCAGAGAGGTCCTCGGTTGCCAGCGACAAGCTGGGCCGAGAGGGGAGTCCTAGACCAGCTATTGGGCCAGGTCGAGGGGGAGTCCTGAGCGAAGGCGACGAGCCTAAGCCGAGGGGAGTTCCTAGGCGGGGCGACGAGCCTAGCCGAGGACAAGCGAACTAACTCGGACGGCGCGAAGAGTTCGCACTCGGACAAGGTGGTAGTTCAGGTAGAAGAGTAGATTACTTCCCAAAATGGATGTCAGGTGGCTAGGTACATTGAGATAAGATGAGATGTACACTATCAGTTCATAATCTAATCTAATGGACAGATAATGGGTTATCTATCCGTAACAGGATGAGCCCGATGTTATGACATTGGGGATGTGGCATCGAGCCGTCAATGAGGAATTAGCTGCAATGCAGGAAAGGGACCAGGTTGACGAACCTGGCATGTATGATACATCTGCACCTGCTACTGCCGCTGCTGTTGCCACAGCCCAATCAACTCCTGTTGATGTCTACAACTCTGGTGCGACACATCACATGTCCCCGTATCGCGATAACTTTGCCACCTTCATTGACATGCCGCCTAAGTCGCTGAAAGCCGCCAACCAGCAGCCTTTCCAGGCCATGGGAATGGGGGAGATGATTGTATCAGTACTGATTGGGTCAGCCCCTGCCTCACAGATCCATTTGACGAAGGTGCTGTACACACCTTCATTGGGTTTCACACTCATCTCGATTGGCCAAATTGACAATGCTGGGTTCACGTTGACATTCACGGGTGGCAAGCTCACGATCGCCAACAAGGACGGGAAGGTCATCAGAACTGTTCCCAAGTCCGAGGGCCTGTACCTTGTGTCACACAATCACATGGATGGATCAGCCAACACCGCTACACGAGTCGAGAAGCTTACCGTTATGGAGCTTCACCGCCACCTTGGGCATATCGCGCTACGGGCTATACGCAAGCTCGTCTCTGGCAGATGTATTACCGGTATTGTGCTGGTGCCGTCTGACGAGCCCGAGGCATGTGATGTCTGTATCCATGCCAAATCGATGCGGAAACCTGCTCTGGAGGTGCACCAGGGGGAGCGTGCTGACGAGATAGGCGAGGAGATCCATTCGGACCTCTGGGGTGCTGCACACATCATTACGATGGGTGGACAGAAATACTACATCAGTTTCACCGACGATAAGACCCGGTTCTCTGCAATTTACCTGTTGCGACTGAAGAGCGAAACCTTCGAAGTGTTCAAGGCTTTCGAGGCATGGCTCGAGAACCACCACGGCAAGCGCTGACGCGACCGAAAAGAACACAAAAGCCACACAAAAACCCAACCGGGAGGTCGAGCAGTGGTATGCGAGGCCTCTGTGTCTATGAGATGTACGGGGGACTGTACAGTGGTCTAGGTAAGAAGGAGGAGGACGGACAAGACTCCGAACAACGTGGGAGAGCTTCGAAGATGTCGAAGACTGTTCAAAGAAGAGGGCTAAGCCTCGAAGGTAGGAGGGAAGCTTTCAACAGACATGTCGAACGAACGGTGACAAGGAAGGCGAGCGACGGCAGGAGGAGAAGGGTAGAGCCTCTCGGGGCAACTACGAGCTGGCGAACGTACTGGCGAACTGACTGACTGACTGACTGGTTTTGAACGTACTGGCTGACTGGCGAACTTGCTGACTTTCGAACGTACTGACTGGCTGACGAACCTCGCCGGCGCGAGGTGAGATTGAGAGGGTAAGGGGGTCTCTGAGATTCGAAGGGAACAAGTCCCAGAGTATATACAGGAAAATACGGTCCGAAGACCAAGAGAGCCAAGAGAAATACAAGAAATGATGAATGAAAGTGATAAGGAAAGCAGCCAATCGGAGAATGTCACAACGCTCGACCCGGACCTACTAACACATGAGAGAATCCAACTCGGCCTTCCGCAGGTTCCGCATAACGGGCGACCGTCCCCGAACGGCGAAGGTCATAACCGGAGCTGGTGACAGTCCTCGAAGATATGAGACAGCTGCAGGAGTTCGCCTGACTTACACGAACATGCCGCACCTCGACCCAACTTCCGAAGTGTATGCTGCCCGGTACTATCGCCTCCTTGAGGTCCTCAAGACCGAGGGACTTGTCGAGCCGCGATACGATGCCAACAGTCCCGGAGAGTGGCTGGCTTGGGCCCACGGAGTCCGTTGGATGATCGTACGTGCCTCCGAACTTTGACTGTCCTTCGAACCATCGAACCGACCTTCGAACAGCGATTCTTGTTCGAGTCCCGCAGCCAGGCCATCATGCTGGCGAACGATACACTTCCTGCTCCTAGGTCGTTCCCCGAGATTGACAAGTTGATGCGTTACCTCGACGAGGTCTTCCACCGCGACGGCATTCAGGGAGATATCCTAGGTTCGCCCTACCCTACGATCGCCTGGTCGGAGACCTTGGTGCTGCTCGAACAAGTCAACCAGGCCGAGCGTCGTCCTCTCGCGAACCCGCAGTATCAGCGCGAGACGTTGATCCTGTCCGACTTCTGCCAGCTGCCCGACAACCTCGAGTCCATGGGTCGAGCGATTCACAACATCGCAGTCGACCAGCGCCGCACACACGGCACCCTCGTCGGGTTGCTCGAAAGCCTGCTCGAGCGCGTCAACACTGACCATGGCTCCGACACCGGTCCGTCTGTTCGTAGGGGTAGGGGTGGTGGTCACGGGTGTGGTGGTCGAGGACATAGATACGAGAGTTGCCGGGGTCGTCACTAGCTAGGTTGATGTAGCCATGTACTTGCTCCGGAGTCCTACCAATGTAGCGACACTTCTAAACCACTTGCCTCTGTCACTAAGGGTTCGGAACATTGACGCTTGAGCTTCGAACATCGGGCGGTTCCCTCGAACGGACGGACAGTGCGTCAACCGTTCTGACTTAGTGTACCGTCGTATCGACCGTAAATGGTGTTTTTGGTGGGTAGGTGAGCTAAGGGCTCATCAGCGCATCAAGTACTTGAACACTGATTGTGGTGGTGAGTACCTCAGTGACGAGTTCAAGGCTCACCTGCAAGCTCGCGGCATCGAGGCGAAGCTCTCCGTGCATGACACGCATGAGGAAGCTGGTGTCGCCGAGCACCTGAACTGTACGTTGATGGAGAAGACACGCGCCTTGCTCCTTCAGTCCGGGCTGCCGAAATCTCTGTGGGGTGAGGCAGTGCTGCATGCGACATGGTTGAAGAACCGTACCTCGACAAAGGCGCTCAATGGAATAACTCCTTTCGAGGCTGTGTCCGGGCGCGCCCCTGGACTTGCTGGTCTGCCGATATGGGGTACCAAGGTCTGGGTCCATGACACGTTGACCGGGAAGATCGGTGTGCGAGCGAAGGAAGCTCGCTGGGTTGGTTTCGACGCGCAAAGCAAAGGCCATTGCGTGTATTGGCCGGCGGCAACAGGGGTGACCGTCGAGCACAACATCCGTTTCAGTGCGGACGAGCCAACCATTGTCTACGAAGACGATGGAGTCGAGCTTGAGGGGGAGGGAGTGTTGGGCAATGACAAGCCCGAGTCCACCGCTGACAACTCTGAACCTGAACCCGAGAGCGAGGACGTACCTGACGAGCCCTCTACCCCACCTCGCTCACCGAAGCCTCTCATGCCACCACCAACACCATGCCCAGTGCGTTTCCGCAAGCCGACACAGAAGGTCAGTGACATGCTCGCTGGTAGAAGTGCTGACAAACACTTACCACGAGGGGTACCTGTCCCAACGGAGGATGCTCCAAAGGATGACAAGGGTGCCGGTGCCAACCTTGTTGAAGAGATCTCGGGTGTCACAATGGCTGCACACATAGCGGATGCGGAAGGCTTGGATCTGCGCTCGATCCAGGAGGCGCAGCGTCGCCCTGAGTGGCCACGTTGGCAGGAGGTGATTCTTGAGGAGGTATGCGTGCTTGAGGCCCATGGTACGTGGTGCCTTGAACAGCCACCGCCTGGTGTGAACATCATCAGCTGTCGATGGGTGTTCCACGCTAAGAAGGATGTGTCTGGGAACATTTACCGTTATTGTGCTTGTCTCGTCGCACGAGGATTCTCACAGGTGCCAGGTGTCAATTTCTTTGACACTTATGCCCCTGTTGCGAAGATGGCATCAATTCAAACCCTCCTCACATTTGCTGCACGTCACAATTTTGAGGTACACCAGGTGGATGTGAAGAGCGCCTACCTGCATGGAGACTTCGAAAAGAATGAAGTTATCTACATGTCCCTGCCACCAGGTGTGGAGCTCACCAAGGAAAAGGGCCTCGTACTCTGTCTCCTACGTCCGCTGTATGGTCTCCGACAGAGCGTGCGTCACTGGCATAAGAAGCTGCTCCGCACGCTGCAGAGCTGCCTCCGCATGTTGCAGTGCGATGTTGACCAGGCCATTTTCTTTCGTGTTGAGAAGGATTCCTTGATCGCGATGGGTGTGCACATCGATGATTTGACAATCATGACGTCTGGGGATCCTCTCATGGCCGAGGTGAAGGCGAGCCTGCACAAGGACTTCCAGATCTCTGGCGAAGGGCCCATCCATTGGATCCTCAGGTTTGCCATCGAGCGCGACCGCGAGGCACGCACACTGTCGTTGTCCCAGGTCTTGTACATCGAGTTGATTATACAACAATTCAACCTAGAGGACACGAAGCCTGTGACAACGCCAATGGAGCCGGCAGCTCACCTGTCAGCCATGCAATCACCGCAGACAACCGCCGAAGCAGCAGAGATGCATGACGTACCCTACCGCGAGGCCGTTGGCTCATTGATGTACGCGTCTCTGGGAACATGCCCCGACATCACGTATGCTGTCTCTGTCCTCTCTCGTTTCTCAGAGAACCCTGGCCGTGCGCACTGGGAGGCTGTCAAATGTGTCTTCAGGTACCTTGCTGGAACAAAGAACTTGAAGCTCACCTACGGCGTGGTGCAGTTTGATCTGGTTGGTTACTCCGATGCGGATGGCTCAATGCATGAAGACTGCAAAGCGATCTCTGGCTACACATTTCTCATCGATGGAGGAGCTGTCTCTTGGGCGTCGAAGTGTCAAGAGATCATCTCGTTGTCTACGATGGAATCTGAGTACGTCGCTGTCATTCACGTGTCGAAGGAAGCACTCTGGCTTCGTTCACTCATTGGCCAAGTGTTTGCACCGTTCACGGAGCCTATCCCTCTCAATTCCGACAACCAATCCGCCATCTCGCTCACACAAGATCATCAGTACCATGCACGCACCATGCACATCAACATTCACTTTCACTTTATTTGCTGGGTCGTGCAAGACAAGAAGATTAAACTCATCTATTGCCCTACCGAAGATATGGTCACCGACGTGCTCACGAAAGTGCTCTACAGCCCAAGGGTCAAGCACTTCGCGAATGCGCTCGGACTCTTGCACGATTGAGGGGGAGTGTTGGAGCAGTGCAATCTGTGCACCATCCGGCCCCGGCTATGTTACGATACCCATATGTCTTTCTTATCACTCTCACCACGCTGTATTGCGTGATGCGCCGTCTCGCTCGTTATCCCACCATACTCGCCGTCTGTACCCGTTCATTCATTACCATTTACGGTACACTCACGCTCTCCTTCCTAGCTTTGTTGCTCTCTCTCTTATACCCGTGACTCTCGCCCAGTCACCCTCAGTCTTGCTCTTTTGCTCGAGCGTGTACTGAGGGTGAGTTCGTGTCCAGTATGTCTGTCGCATACCGTAGCTTACCCTGACTTCCGTAGCCGTCGTCTTGTGCTTGTTAGGTATGCGAATATATCAGTCTTGCTCTTTTGCTCGAGCGTGTACTGAGGCTGTCGTCTTGTGCTTGTTAGCCCAACGACTGCACGCTCTCGCTGCCCCGCTGTTGCTTTAAAGTGGGCTGGCAAGTGGGCAGGGCTGGTGGGCGACAACCGGGCAGGTCACAGGTGAGTGGGTGTGCGAGTGGGCGGGTGAGCAGGCGGGTGCCATGAACGGTCATCATGGGCGGCCAGCTCAAGCTCGTCAGACTTGTCGACAACATGATGGACGGCTTCTCGGAGGCTACGATGCTGAGCACATTTTCGTCGATATCTTCCCTGTCTGTCAGTCCCTCCCACTCCCTCCGTGATTGTCCCTGTACCGATCATGACCCCGAAGTGTGCTACGTGCCCACCATCACGCCATCACACCCTCTATGCCCTCTACGCCTTGCGGATGCACCAAATGCATGCTGAGCACGAACCTCACACACAAGACGACCCCACTATGATGCGGGGTCATCTATTCACATTGTACCGCCTTCCCCACCACCGCATCTCCCTTCCCGTTTACCACCACCCTCCAGCTGCCCGTCCCACGTGTCGCACGCATGATCGCATCGAACGTGTGCCGTGGTCTTAGCACAAATGACAGGCAACCCCGCAGAAGAACGGGGCTGTCTGTCTGTTTGCCCCCGCCTTCCCAACCCGCCCCCACCGTCCCAGCATCTCTCGGATGTGTGCAATGTGTGCCGAGGACATATAGTGAATGCCAGGTGTCCCGGCGTGACAGCGGGACATCCGGTCACAAACTTGGGCCCTCCCCGCCACATCGCCGCCTTATCGCCATGCCTCAGCAGAGCCTAATGAGTGGGAAATCACGTTTCGAACGGTCCACCCGGAGTGCATTTGGCCCGTTTCGAACGGTGGACCCGGGCTCGGCCGGAGCACTCCGGGTCTACCGTTTGGAGCGGCCGCCGCCAGCAATGAACCGGCCGGAGGAAGGGTGGTGGTTTGGAATGGTCCGGCCGGAGTGTTGGGTAACGTTCCGGCCGGAGCTCTGGTGAACGTACCGGCCGGAGGCCTCGAGAAATATGGGTTTCCTACGGTCCGGCCAGACTGTTATCCAACGTTCCGGCCGGACCCCTGGTCAACGGTCCGGCCGGAGGTCTCGAAAAATTTACGTTTCCTACGGTCCGGCCGGACATATACCCAATGTTCCGGCCAGACCTTTGATCAGTGTCCCGGCCTGAGGCCTCAAAAATTTGGGCTCTCAACGGTCCGGCCGGAGCACTCAGCAATGATTCAGCCTGGCCAGGGGTTGGTTTCGGACGTCTGGCCGGCCCCCAGGTGAAACGGTCCGGCCGGGCAAAATCCCAACTTCCAATGTGAACAGGCCGGCCGGAAGCCTTGCAAAATCTGGGCTGTAAATGGTCTGGCCGGGCTAGTTTCTAACCATCCAGCCAGACCCCAGATGAACCGACCGGCCAGGCTTCTCCCAGCCAGACCCCTAATACACTAGTAATATAACAACAAGAATTGTTAGTTGTAACAACCAAGCTCAATATTTAACCACCAAGCCCAGAGATGAGCCACCAAGCTTGGTATCAAACCACCGAGCTCAATAGTGAGCCACTGAGCACAGTATTGAACCACCGAGGTTAAACAGCTAGGCTCGGTGGCCGAGAAAAATTGGCCGGGCTCGGCGCCGAGGATAAATGGCCGAGGCTCGGGCCGAGGTTTTGAGCGCCGAGCTCGGTGAAAACCGCCGAGGTCAGTATCAAAGCATTGAGCTCAGTGTTAAGGGGCCCAGTTAAAGGGCCGAGCTGAGTGTTCAATGACCGAGTTTGTTGTTGAAGCACTGAGCTCGGAAATGGCCGAGGTTAAACCACCGAGCTCGGTGAAAAACGGCCGGGCTGTCAGATTGCCATATAAGGAAATTTGGTATCATCTGGTAGCCCTTCATTCACAGAGTACAGTATATGTTCCCTAGTGTACAGAGATGCCTAGTTAGGTCAGAGAATACAAAATAAAAAATGCTCACAGGCTTCTCTGAGAACGTACTATTCAACTCCTGAGGCCAGTTTTCTTTTCCCACAATGTTTGACTATCTAGAATGTGCTATTTCAATGCACAGCCTACATCCCCAACAGGAAGAGTCTTATTCTTTGAAGCTGAATGCAGGACAGGAGATAAGGGGTATACATGTTGGATAATGATGTTCACTCCCTGCAGCCAATATTCTTTCCAAATAGTGTTTGACTATCTAGAATGATTCATTTCCTCACAATGAGTGAGTCCTCCAAAGGAATAGTCTTATTCACACAAGCTGAATGCAGTACAGAGTTAAGGGAATCTGGTCTCATATGAGTATCACTCAATTTGAACAATGCTGATCATCACTTCTGTATCCATGCATGATATAGCTGAAGAGTTTATACATTGGACAGATGTGTGGCATTTTGCTCTGGCTGGCCTAGGACAGTGCACCGGCCGCCGGACCGTTTGCTACGAGCAATGGCCGGCCGGACCATTGGCAATGAGCATTGTCCGGCCGGACCATTACCAATGGAGAGATGTTTCTGTGGCCAGTGCGCATGGGTGCACATCACAGTTTGATACAGACAATCATTCGAAGCAGGCCCCATCATGACACAATAATGCATGTTCCCCTTAGCTCCATGCTCAGTTCAGCTAGGAAGAATAAGACTATTCCTCTTGAGGACTTTGCTGTTCATGTTGGATTAAGCCATTCTAGTTTGTCAAACATTGTGGGCAAAGCATATTGGCTTTACAAAGTAAACATAGTTCACATGTATCCCACTCCACCCTTGACACCTTAACTCTGTACATTCAGCTTGTGTGAATAAGACTGTTCCTTTGGAGCACTTACTCCATGTGAGTAAATGAACCACTCTAGATGGTGAAACCCTATTTGGAAAGAATATTGGCTGCAGGAACCAACATTCAAGTCAGACATGCATATCCCATACCTATATGCCCCTTATCTCTTGTCCTGCATTCAGCTTCAAAGAATAAGACTCTTCCTGTTGGGGATGTAGGCTGTGCATTGAAATAGCACATTCTAGATAGTCAAACATTGTGGGAAAAGAAAACTGGCCTCAGGAGTTGAATAGTACGTTCTCAGAGAAGCCTGTGAGCATTTTTTATTTTGTATTCTCTGACCTAACTAGGCATCTCTGTACACTAGGGAACATATACTGTACTCTGTGAATGAAGGGCTACCAGATGATACCAAATTTCCTTATATGGCAATCTGACGGCCCGGCCGTTTTTCACCGAGCTCGGTGGTTTAACCTCGGCCATTTCCGAGCTCAGTGCTTCAACAACAAACTCGGTCATTGAACACTCAGCTCGGCCCTTTAACTGGGCCCCTTAACACTGAGCTCAATGCTTTGATACTGACCTCGGCGGTTTTCACCGAGCTCGGCGCTCAAAACCTCGGCCCGAGCCTCGGCCATTTATCCTCGGCGCCGAGCCCGGCCAATTTTTCTCGGCCACCGAGCCTAGCTGTTTAACCTCGGTGGTTCAATACTGTGCTCAGTGGCTCACTACTGAGCTCGGTGGTTTGATACCGAGCTTGGTGGCTCATCTCTGGGCTCGGTGGTTCAACTCTGAGCTCAGTGGGTGGTTAAATATTGAGCTTGGTTGATACAACCTTGGTCATTTTCCAGCTGAGCTTGGGGGTTAACAATTCTTGTTGTTATATCACCGGCAGATCAATTCTGAGGGGTCTGGCTGGTTTTGGAGAAGCCCGGCCGGTCTGTTCATCTGGGGTCCGGCTGGCTGGATGATTACAAACTAGCCCGGCCGGATTGTTTACAGCCCAGATTCCGCAAGGCTTCCAGCCGGATGTTTGGAAGGTGGAATTTTGCCCGGCCGGACTGTTTCATCTGGGGTCTGGCCGGAAGGTTAGAAACCAACCCCCGGTCCCGGCCGGAACATTGAGAATCCAAATCTTTGGAGGCCTCCAGCCGGATCATTGCTGAGTGCGCCGGCCGGACCATTGCTGAGTGCTCCGGCCAGACCATTGCTGAGTGCTCCGGCTGGACCGTTGAGAGCCCAAATTTTCGAGGCCTCCGGCTGGGACACTGATCAAAGGTCCGGCCGAAACGTTGGGTATGTGTCCAGCCGGACCGTAGGAAGCCTAAATCTTTTGAGGCCTCTGGCCGGACCGTTGACCAGAGCTCCGGCCGGGACGTTGGATAACAGTCCGGCCGGACCGTAGGAAACCCATATTTCTCAAGGCCTCCGGCCGGTACGTTCACCAGAGCTCCGGCCGGAACGTTACCCAACACTCCGGCCGGACCATTCCAAACCACCACCCTCCCTCCGGCCGGTTCGTTGCTGGCGGCGGCCGCTCCAAACGGTAGACCCGGAGTGCTCCGGCCGAGCCCGGGTACACCGTTAGAAACGGGCCAAATGCACTCCGGGTGGACCGTTCGAAACGGTCAAGTTCCACTCAGTAATGTGCTCAGCACTCCTACCTCACCCTCCCCTGCGCTCCACAGCTCTCGGACGTGCCAAACGCATGCCAAACACGCAGCACGTACCCATGACGACCCTGCTCTTCTGCAGGGTCATCTATTCGTGTGCTGCCGCCTTCCCAGTCCTCCCCCGCCATCCTACCATCTCTCAGATGCGTGCGATGCGTGCCGAGAATCAACCGTGCATGTCAAGCAACCCTGCACAACAACGGGTCATCTGGTCGCAAGCTTGGGCCCTCCACGCCACACCACAGCCTTCTCGCCCTGCCACAGCCCTCCTATGTTGCTGCGCCATCCTCTACCATATGGCTGGCAAACATGTGGACGACTCACGAGCAACTTGAAGCAGATGGCGGGAAAGCGGGCGGCGAGCGAGCGGGTGAGTGAGTGGACAAGCACGTCTGACGATTGGAAGGTGGGCATGAAACAATGATGGGTGGCTGCGATGGTGTGCGGACCCGTCCACTTACCCGTGGACCCGCCTGCACCCGTGCAAAACCTGTACCCGCTGTCACGGGTCCATACCCAGGGCGGGTACGGGTGCAGGTACACCTCGGGACACCCGCGGGTGTACCCGTGCTCTGCACTACGAGTAACTGCACCCGCACCCGCACCAATTTGATGCAGTTGCTCCGGATTCTGGAGGTGGATAGATTGTGCATGGCAGTGTCATTTCTTCGTGCAATGTGTGACAAACTGGCAAAAATCATCACTTCATACTGGCAGAGGCTCATTGGTGCTACCTTATATTACGCAAACTCACTGATGTATGAGGGGCTGCAGCTCTAGACTGAGCTGCAACACGTCGGCATACACATCTGGACTTCATGGCTCCACCACGCTGGTCGACCGCTGAGGAAGCTGCCTTCTTGCTTCCGAAGGTGGACGTGTTCTGATCACATCAACTATCGCAAAAACTGCAACGGTTCTGGCCCACAGTGTACTGCAAATGGTTCACCGCATTCCCGGAGAAGCCCAGGGTTCTTCCAAACATTGAGGGTGAGCTGTCAAAGGAACAGAATCAGCAGCTGCAATCGGCAATTCAGACCCGTCAGAAGGTACGTACACCTATTTGACAATCATCGACAGTCCACTGACCTACGTACAAAAGCAAATCTATAACTGGTTCAATAACCTTAATAGTCAGCAAAATTGAAAAGCCAAGTCTATGTGGGTGCCCGTGAACCTTTTCAAGATGAAATCACATTGTCATCTGAAGGAGATCGAGGTGTATTCCCGTAAGTATTATGATGAGCAGGTTAAACCACTTGTGCAGAAACAGTTGCATGGGCGCACCGTTACGAAGGCCAAGAGGCTCTTGATTATCAAGGACACCACAGAGGATAAGTACAAAACAGAAGACGAGAACATTAAGGAGGAGATCAGGGTGCATGTGCTTGCGCTTCGGACATTGGGAGCAAACAGTGACGAGGAAGATGAAGCTAAGGAGGGTGCGGATGAGGACATGATTGACCTGGTCGTGTGCCAAGTGTACGTACGGCAAAGCTGAATGCTGCATATTTTGAACTGAATTACAGTCCCTGAGGTACGAAGGAATCATTCTTATGAATGGAGGAAATACTGGTTGTTAAAAGATGAGCCAAGACTCACTAAATAAGTGGCTTGTATCAGGCTATGCATGGGAAACTCTGCACTATCATAAGTTTTTTTGCGACATGTGAGCCTCAAGAGTGAGCACAATATGAATGTATAGTACTCTCTGATCTTTCTCTGATTTTCCTGCTATTAATCCAGTACTGCAGAGGCCACCCATAGCCAACTTCCTGAATGGGCAGGAGACTCACCATATATGGCAGTTTTCTATGTCTGCTTCAAAGACTCCCCTGATACCTGTGGAGCTCTCCAGTAAGTACATATGCCTCAATATCACTTGTCATGGCCAGTATTCTCAAAGATACCTAATCTGGACACACCTATGAGCATCCAAGGAGCATCCCATGGAGAAGGAATATTTTGGGATTTTACGGCATTTAATGGGGCTCTAGTTCTTAAAGAGCTCAGTTAGTGCTGCAAAAAACTCGGCATGAAGAGCTGAGATTGAAACATTACTTTAAAAGGGAATATTTGTCAGCATCCCAGCCAATGGGAGTGCTGCAAAATCTTCATTCATCCACCACTCCTTCTACAGTCAACAATCAAATTGTATAATGTTTCTGTACATCTGTATATTATCTGTACATGATTTGAGGCCAATACATGGAGATCTGAGTGCAGGAAAAATCATCCTGTGTGATCATGCCCATTTTGGGTAAGCAGTGGCTTGGACCCTTGTCCACGACAGGGTACATTGCTTGGATTCTGATTCATCATGGCCTAGGAACAATAACACACATATATGAGAATAGATTACAGGCCATAAAGATGGGTCCCTGCAATGTAGTGAGCTAAATGTCAGTGTGGCTGACCCTACCCTCAATGAGAAGATTGAGTACTGAGCTCCACTGAAGGACTGTATATTTTACTGATATTTATATTGTACTCTTGAGGTGGTTTAACATAGCTATGTACAAGACTTTAGACCATTGAGGCCCACACAGAGTGAGGAGAGCTTGTTGAGTGCTAAGGTGGCTGAGATTGCACACATTCACCCCTGGGTCCATAGTGTTATTTTGCTGCTTTCCACATACCATCCAAGAAACTAGCATGAGTAGCTGACACTGACTGAAACAGAGAAACTTTGTAGCCAATGGAATTGCTCCAAAGTTACTGATTGGTGACTGGAGGCATAGACAAACATAGTCTCATGTTTGCCTTCAAGTTGAATGTCAGAAGGGCCTCTTGATTGTTCCTTTGTAAGTCTGCATAATTGCCAGAGCAACAATGGCTTCTTCTGAGCCCAATCAGTAGAGAAATAACAGTATACATTGAACAAACAGACAGCTTCATCAATACATGGTACAATTAGTCCTTGCCCATATGAACAAGCCAAGAGCTGCCTACTATATCTCCACATCCCAAGGACCATTGCATGACAACAGGACCTGGTATTACTGTTGGCTGCAGTGCGCCTCAGAGCGGATTCCAAAGGCCTAAGTCGAGCTCTGTAAAGTCTTAGGGACATAGAGCTCGATGAGGCGGACTGTCTACGGTGTGCGTTACGTAAGGCAATCATAACTGTACAGCAGAAACAGCCACAAAGTCGAAATCAACGAAGCAGTGAAAAATCAGATGAGTGCAGGGGTTCAAATCCCTGAAGTTGCACACATTATGGAAAATGGTAGACAGAAGGGAATTACATCGGAAAAAAAATACAGTAGGCACGGTATAGTGGTGGCGTCCATGTAGAATAAAGGAGAACACACCAGGATGTGATACCTTTTGTTGAAGAAGTAGCGAGCACCCTGGGATCCGTCACAATTTGCGCACTAGGGGGCATGAGTTCTGGTATCTTATTGTGAGTTACAGTCTTCATCTTGACCTCATACAAGCTGCTGCTTGTCATCTGCCCTCGAAGGATGGGTTGTCCTCCTTTGCTAATCACATCCATCTGACCATCTTGTACCTGGATACCGCATCTGCTCCTGTTGGTCTGCAAAAGCAAGATGAGGTTGGCAGCAAGGTTGGGGGCATGAAGGACATTCCAAAGGGTGATGACAGACATGCAACCATTGATTACAACTTGTACATGGACTGATCTGACTCTGACAATGCGGAAAGTCATACCATGTTTTGTGCTGTTGCCATCTTGTGGGATCATTGGGCGGTAGTCATCATAGCAGCTCTGTTGACAAAATAATGGTAACTAGCTCCCAAATTGAGGTAGGCTTTAATACTCGACCTGTTCTTCTCACTTGACAGATCAGAATCAGCACTGGCCAGGAATATGTTGTAATTGTAACAACCTGCAGTCGATGGTGCGGAGGTGACATTCACATTGGGTTTGGCATCCAACATTGCAACCTGAGCCTGAGGGGCAGCGGGATCCGCTGGAGACCCCTTCTTAGGTCTTGGTTGGGACTTCCAGTGCAACGGTTGCTGAAGCATTGGTCTTTAGTGTGGTTCTTCCACCAGCACCAGTTGCAGTTGACAGCTGCCTTTGTGGCTGTCATGAAGGCTGAGGTTGTTGTGCCGGACTATCCGTTCCCCCTCAGCAGGAACTGCACCTGTGCTAAACTTCAGGGCAGCACACAAAGACTCAGTGTCACAAACCAACACCCCTTTGGGGCCAGCCTTCAGGTTCACCATCACAAAGTCCTCCAAATACTGGGCATGAAGTTGTGCCCGGGAGCGTCCCTGTAGAACCAAATCAGCATGAAGATGTATGAGATAGGCTCCACCTGTATGTGATTGTTGTAGGTGATGAGAAAATGAAAGATACACCAAGTTGCCATGTCCTTTGCTGTGAGCTTTGGCTGCCCCGTGCCCATATGGGCAGAGACCTGCATGTACAAGCCACCTCTTTTCATGGCCTCTGCTGAAGGCAAGTTAGCCTTGTCAAGGGTGCACCACCACTTGACCATGTTCTCCAACAATTTGAGAATCATCCACCCCGCATTGGTGGGCTTGGTTGTGGTCTTGGAAACATACTCATTCACAGCCACAATGGCTTCATGAGTGACGTGAGGATGCATGTGTGCTAAGGCACCTGCTGGCCAGGAGCTGGGATTTGCTCAGGACCCTGGGGGACAGGCTGACCACACTCCCCAACAGGCTGGCAATGGACGGGCACAGACTGGCCCCATTCAGGGACCTGCTCAAGATGAGTGGGCACGGGCTGGTGATGCCTCCAGGATAGGCTGGCGACACTCCAGGACAGGCTCACTATAAGTGGGGACAGGCTTGCCATGCTCTGGGATGGGCTCACCAGGCACCTGCTGATAAGGTAATTGAGAAACAGTCTGAGGCAGAGGGCTACTAGTAGGGAGACTTACAATGACTGTAACGGAAACCTCCCACTGAGAGGAGCTCCCATGAACAGGGAGGACAATGTGAGCTGTGACCCATTTGGCCAAAGCAAGGAGGGGGTGTTCGGCCAGTCTGTTGGGAAAGTTTGGAATCCAACCAAGGCACTGGCCTGGAAGGCTGAGCTGTCTGGGTGCTCTTTGACCTTGAACCCCAACTCAAGCATTGTTTGGGTTCAGCTCAGGGAAATGGGCCCCTGAGATGGCCAATAGCTCCTACTAGAGCCCCATTAAATGCAGAGAAATATTCAAATACATACCCATGTATTGCTTCTCCATGGCATGCTCCTCGTATACTGATGGGAGTGCCCAGAATAGGTATCATACTGGCCATGAGAAGTGATACTGAGGCATATGGGCAGATCTTTGTGTGCATACTTGCTAGAGAGTTCTGCAAGTATGAGAGGCTCCGTGAAGTAAGGCATACCAGACATCCAAAACTGCCATTATGGTTAGTCCCCTGCCCCTTTGGGAAGTTAGTCATGGATGGCCTGGACAAATAGCAGCAAAATCCGAGAAAAATCAGGGAGTACCATGGATGTATATTGGATTCCCTATTGAGGCTACATATGGCAGAAAAGCTATGATAGTGCAGAGCTTCCCATGATACAAACCACTTGTTCAGTGAGTCTTGGTCCATCTTGTAAGCACCAGTATCACCCTCAACTCTCAGGGACTGGCAACCCCAAACAGGATCCTAGGCCATTATGTTTAGTTCAACTGTTCATGTTGAGCTCAGAAGTTATTCCGCATTTCTGTGAATTATTCTGAGCTCCATTGCCCTGTCCAAGTCATGGAATGTGTCCTGGTGTGTTCTCCTTTATTCTACATGGACGTCATCACTATACCCGTGTGCATACTGTACTTTTTCCGACGTCATTCCCTTCAGTCTACCATTTTCCATAATGTTTGCATCTTCAGGGATTTGAACCCCTGCACTCATCCGATTTTTCACTGCTTCATTGATTTCGACTTTGTGGCTGTTTCTACTGTACAGTTATGGTCGCCTTACGTAACGCACACCGTAGACAGTCCGCCTTGTCGAGCTCTAAGTCCCTAAGACTTTACAGAGCTTGACTTAGGTGTGTATCTTTGTTTCCTGAATATAAAAGACTTTACAGAGCTCGACTTAGGCCTTTGGAATTGCTCTGAGGCGCACTGCAGCCAACAAGTATGAAATTTCAGACTCCCAGACAACACAACTTGCACCAACAGATACAAACAAATGCAGTGGTTAAGCACTCTGTTATGGATATGAGGGCCATGAAATGCCTTAGCTGTTCCCTCAATAAGGAAACTGGTGAACATATCATGTGACTGGCAGCTTGGTGGTAGGGCCAATATAGTCTCAGCTAGTAACAAATCATAGTATACATAGTATGCTCATCTGATAGCCCTTCATTCAGAGAGTATACAGAAATTCTACTGAGTATATACAATCACTGGCTCACCCAGGACATGCAAAATATTAAAAATGCACATGTGCCTCTGCAGACTCAAAGTGCCTGTTTATGACTCAAATATGGTCCATGTGTACACTGTAATGTATATGTGTGATTTAGACATTGTGGACTACTCAGTAGCTTCTGTAATACAGGTAATAAGGACTATAATGGGTAATCTGAGCATCTTTTGCCATAATCTGGCCCTTGTATACAATATAATGGTGACCATTGCAGCTCACAGCAATCCTACACTTGTCTTTGATGTGTCTGTATATTTCATAGATTTTCTGCATTTTTCTGAGCCCTACATGCCCCTGTTTGTGTATGATTCCTCTTTGGGAAGGTCACATACTCCATATGGTAATTATCCACTGGCTTTCTCTTGCACATAGACACAGACTAGGTATACATATATGCATCTGTAATTACACTATCATCTTATGGGGATGTGCACTACATGAGTAGTTCCTAGTGTGAAGTAGAAGGCCTATATAAATCAGCTCACTGAGGTAACAGCAACAATCTTACCAGGTTATTGAGAATGGTATCTGATGTCAAACTCAGGGCATAGACAGCTTCAATCACACTGCCTGGGCCATTTCAAAATTTCCTGATTTTTCCGCTTTTTTGTGGGTCTAAACAAGCCCATATAAGCACAGTAACAGTGCTCACTTACATCGCTTACTAAGTGCCCCGTTAAGCGCCCAGATGCTGTTCGGAGGTGCATCTGTGCGGACAACACCAAGCTGCTCTGATTGGTGCATCTAGCCCTTTTCTATCCTAATCAGGCAGGCTGCCGAGGTTTTGGGCTGAGTTTGAATCTCAGCCACAGGCTCATTAGTGGCACTGTATCTCCTGCACTGTGGCCTCAATAAAATGCGATAAATCCCCCAAATATTCCACAAGATAGGTATGATGTCATAGAGTCTGTAACTGCTGTGACTTGCCTATTACCTTCAGTGGTTATGGCACAATTCACACAATCAAAACACACACAAATGCCTCTGTGCACATGGTTGCATCCCTTTTCACCCTCAAAGTGACTATTTTGAAGCCTGTAGACCACCCATAGATTATGTATGTCATGTCTTTATGACATCTGAAGCCTGCCATAAAGGGTCGCTAACCTTCCCCAAATGGTAATTTCAATGCAGCTGCTCAGTCTGGGCTCAGAAAATGCAGATAAAACCAGGGAAAACTTTGTGCAACTGGACTCAGTTGTAGTACCTGCTGTATGTAAGAAATTGATCCAGTATAGCACCCCCAGAGGCTATGACCAGTATGGCTTGCCCCTACCTCTGTAGACATGATTGGGTAGCATTTGACTGGGATACACTGACTGAGCTCCAACCAACTGTTATAGATATCATAAGCTCACCTCATAGCCCTTCATTCATAGTGTCTATCATAGTTTCTTGAGAGAAGTGGTTGAATGAGTAGCAAAATGCTAATATAAAAAACAGAAGTGACTCTGTGAATATGAATGTGTTCTGTTGCATCTGAAACACATGACAGATGTCCTGTATGGCCAAGTGTATAGTTTCCAACACATTGATGTCTCTGAAACATGCACAGCAGTACTACAAATGGAGAAATATTGTCATAGCAAGTATGTGTTGATGTCCCAGCACTGAATAACTATACAGGACAATCCTCTCTACCTGTGAATATGCTCCACAGATCTCCTGGAATATTATCCCATTTTACTGCATTTTTCTGGGCCCAAAACAACTCAGATTTGCTGCAGTAACAGGGTGCACTTACATCACTTACTTAGCGCCCATTTAAGCGCCCATTGCCGAAGCGGAGTCATTGACTGGCCGGAATTCTGGCCTGTCGACGACTCCGGTCACTCAAAAGGGATTTTGGAGCACTCCCATTGGCTAGAATGATGACAATGATTCCCCTTTAAAGTAATCTTTCAATCTCAGCTCTTCATGCCGAGTTTTTTGATGGCTTTAAGCCACACTAACTGAGCTCTTACTAGAGCCCCATTAAATGCGGAAAAAGCTGAAAATATTGCCTCTCCATGGCATGCTCCTTAGTCACTGGCAGGGGTGTCCAGATTAGGTATTCCTCTTCTGTCTCACAGTGCTAACCTTGGCAAGTGATACTGAGGCATGTGAGTAGATCTTTGTGTGCATACTTACTGGAGAGCTCCACAGGTATGATGGGGTCTATGAAGTAGACACATAAAATTGCCATATACAAATAGTCCCCTGCCCATTTTGGAAGCTGGTCATGAATGGCCTCTGCAGTACTTAATAAATAGCAGGAAAATAAAAATAAAAATGAGATAGCACAATGGATTCATATTGTATTGACTATTGAGGCTGTCATATGGAAGAACACTTGTAGTGAGGCAGACTTTCCCATGTACAGCCTGATATTAGCAACTCTTTCAGAGAGTATCCTGAAATGCATGTCCTTGGTCCATCTTCAAGTTGCAAGCACTGGTATCACCTGGCATTCTCAGGGGCTGGCAACTCCAAACAGGACTCTGGGCTGTTCCAATTGTTGCAGCAGGCCCTTTCCTGCCCTGATCAGGCAGGCTGCCAAGTTTTGGAGCTGACTTTAAATCCCAGCCACAAGCTCATCAACGACACTGCCTTTGCTGTGCTGTGGCCTCCCATAAATGTGAGCAAATTTGGAAATATTTCCAGTAAAATATATGATGTCATAGAGTTTGTACATGTGGCTTTTCATAGATTCAGATTCATAAAATTATGGTACCATTCACAAAGCAGAAAAATGCAATATGCCTCTACACACATTGGTTCTTTTTGGATTGTTTGTATTCCTTGCAACACTTACCAAGTGCATCTGACACCTGCTGTCTGTGGTAGCTGACCTTCTGAAATGGAAAGTCTGATTTCACTTGCTGAGTATGGGCTCATAAAATGCAGATCCAACAAGGAAGTTGGTATGATTCTACTCACTTTATACTGCTAGCTCTATCTTGCAATTGGCTTCTCTTCCAAAATCATTGGGTAGAATGTAATCACTAATCAGTGAATACCTGTTGCCCTTGCACATGACTCTGCATGGCAGGTCTCTTGTTAATTGGCATGACATTGAATTCTGGAATGCAGGCTGTCTGATCCTGGTAAGTGATGCAGCGGCATTGTGCAGGTTATGTTATTATAGGTAAACATGACTAAACAACATCAAAAGGACCTGATGAGGCATATAAGCTGAAAGGGTCATGCTGTGGATCCCCACTGTGCTCTTGTAAGTTGTCCCTTGGCTTCTACCACAACCTCCTCAGTCTAATGCCGCTTTGCGGCATGTTCAGGTGATGAAACCACCTAAATCATCCATTAGCAAACAAGGAGAATGCATGCTGCATTGTCAAGGAAACAATGTTCTGAGCCATAGCAGGTTACTTTGCAGAAGCAGAGCCATCGGTGCACAAGGGTGTCCGTCACAAGTGAGTGCAAAGATGACTTAGGTTAACTTGACAAGATGCTAGTCTGTGTGGACAGATGCACTGTACTTGATCCCAGTGGTATACACAAGAAACACATTGATGATGGTGCCAACAGCAACAACACAACAGATCAACACAACAGAAATTGTCCCAGTGATGAGCAAACACAACGGCATGGAGGGAAGACAAAAATGAGCAGAAAACACAACTCAAGGCTTCCCCTTCCGCTTAACCCTCTGCGGCCTCTTACCCTTTGCCATTGCAGTCTGCTTGCCTGTCAAATGGGACAAAGGGTGTGCACCCTCTACGTATTCTTCATTGGCTTCATCCTACTTCTCGACTGACTCATCTTCATCTTCAATGTCTCATAGCGTGACGAGGAGGGAGGTGGACTACATGAATTCCAGAAGGTGTCCAGGTGACATCTCTTTGCATTGTCATGAATAGAAGGTTCAGCAGGTTTTGCTTGCTTACGCCTCTGAGTGTCCTCCTTCCCCCAGTTAAATGCATTGTTCTCGTCCACATCATGCCACACTTTCCTTTTTTGTCCACCTTCCTAATGTGTTGCATCCTATACTCCCTGCACGAGCACACCATCCTTTCGTTATTCTTACAAACCTCACCTCATGACGTGAAAATTGACTATCTGTTATGTATATAAGACCCTACGTTGTACAGCTCACCTTAGTGTACCTTTGGAGACCAATCCAGTCTTATAACCTGTGTGGACCATTGCATGCTTCTCCCCCTTGTATCGTCACCACCTGCCTCTTCAGGTGTGTGAACGCTACAATCAAAAGGATTGGGTCTCACGGCTGCCTGTGATCGAATTTGCACTTAACTTGGCCCATTCGGAAAGCACAGGCTACACACCATTCTTCCTTAACGGGTACGAGATCTTTGTACAGCTGTGGGCACAGGATCAGCAATGCCCGTATCAGTTCAGCTTGTATGACTCCGTGACGGGCATCACTGAGCTCAGAGGTCTTTGGAACATCTGGCTGCCCCTGAGATACCACTGGCAATGGTGAGCCTCGGCAGTGAGCTGTGCACCTTGAGCTTCAACTATTTCAGGAAGGGGATCTTCCACCTGATGGAGAACATTGAGGGTGGGGCACTCAGACAACTTCTGCCATTCTTCAAAGCCCATGCCATGGAACATGCCAGCAGTGTAAGCCCCTGTGGAAATGGTGACCTTGCAAGCAGTGTGCATCACATCTAGGCAAAAAAGCAGCCAGCTCATCCTGCCCATTGTACTTGGGCAGCAGACACTAATTAACATATGTTAGTGATGAGATACAAACAGGGGCCTTGGGACTCACCACACCGTGCCCCTTCCCAATATACTCTTCTGGGCCCCAATGATTACAGACCCCCTCATGAAGCTTGTTGAGGTCATCATCCCTGTGGAAAAGATACAGCTCAGCAGAGACCTTTCTGAGCAAGATTTCAAGCCCGTGCAAGACACCACTGAAGAGGATGTGACTTTCATCATCTGGTGAGGGGATAAACTTGTAGTCCAGCAGACTCTGGTCCATGTTCTTGAAGTTTGGTACCACCAAAGTGGTGCAGGCACTCTCATTGATGTTGATAATGATCCAAATGACTTTTTGGTACACTTTTCGACTGTCTTCCAATCCCTCAGTGCAATTGTTCTTGACCTGTGACATGTGAACATGAGCTATCAGGCCCCAATGAACAATTTCCCACCTTCTCAAACACATCTTCCATAGTCTCACAAACACACACCTCAAACTCTATGATGTCAACATTTGTATTGTGAACCTCTCCATCAGACATGTACACATTGCATGGTGGATTGATACGGATTGATGTCACAAGATCTGGGATCTTGAATTGCATGTGTCCGTCACTGCAGAGGATGCCTAATGTATGTCCACCATCTAGGACTAACTGCAGGGAGCTCAATTTCATACAAGGCTGTACTTCCTTTGCAACCCGCAGCATCAACACTGTGAATTGCATCCTGGTGAAGGGGGCTTGTCCTGGTCATCACCAGCTCTGAATCATCTGTATTGTACTCAAAGGTTGATTGAGGATAAGTTGAGCTGTCATAAGAATGGTAAACCTTTGAAGATGTACAAGATTGCTTGCAAGACAGGGTGATAGTCACCCAGGTGTTACAGGAGCTCCTCCCACCCTTCAAGCTGAGATTTGGTGACCTGGTACATGCATAACATCATTAGACAACACAAGCAACCTTAAGAAAGGACAGCCTACAGTGCGCTTAGCCTGAATGTAAGGGAAGGTTGTGAAGAGCCTGTCCGGTGCATACGGCACTGTACAGTTGTCTCAACTAGTAGTTGCTGTCTCCGTGGTAGACCTCCGAAGTAATATTGCTCCAGACCTCGCAACTACGTCTGTGGCGCATGTTGATATTGATTCTGCATGTGCCACTGCAAAGTGGTGGATGGGATGGAAGGTGACTCACCTGTTGTGCACGCATGACAACACAAAGCTGTAGGCTGAGCGGAGGAAGCAGGAATAGGGTACCACCCCTCGCAGTGGGCTCCAGTTGTGTAGCTTGAGTGCATCTTGCTCCTGGGCACAATGTTCAAGGGGCAGGACAATCTGTTGCTTCAGGGATGGAAGTGACATGGGTGGAAAGGGGAAGATGTACGATGATGGAGGGGATGAGTGCCAATGACAGACCTCGTAATATGCCTATTGCTTGCTGTCCTTGTCTTCAGTTCTCCAACTTGAAGCCTCCTCTTGTGTGTGCTCCTGGCTGATTCTGCTGTCTCCTCTGAGTCACTTTGTCTGGGCTCTGTATCCTTGTCCTTATTCTCGTCCTTCTGTAAACACTATGCTCATTCCTCAGTCACTGAACTCATTCTGCGGTATCTCGGACCTCATTCCGTATTTGCTGTGCTTGTTCTGCTGGTTGCTAGGCTCATTCCGTGAGTCTGTGGCACTGATTCTTGATAGCCTGAGTCAGTCAACATTGACCAACCCAGGGAGGCACTCCCAGCTCCAGAAAATATGATGAGAACACTGTGAGCTAGGCTTGCAGTTGTCTAGAATATGATCCCTGAGGTACGAAGGAATGGTTCTTATGACTGGAGAGAATGTAATGCTTAGCATGGAGCCCAATGCAGAAGGTTTTTCCCACAGTGCATGTGACTGTTTGAGCGCCAGATAACCAAAGATAAGTAGCACTTACTATGCCATCATTAGCTGTGTTTCAAATTTCAGACTCCCAGACGACGCAACTTGCACCAACATACCCAAACAAATGCTGTGGCTGACAATTACGATCCCTGAGGTACGAAGGAATCGTTCTTATGACTGGAGAGAATGTAACGCTTAGCATGGAGCCCAATGTGGCAGGTTTTTCCCACAGTGCATGTGACTGTTTGAGCGCCAGATAATCAAAGATAAGTAACACTTACTATGCTTACATTAGCTGAGTTTCAAATTTCAGGCTCCCAGACGATGCGACTTGCACCAACACCTGCAAACAAATGCTGTGGCTGACAATTCCGACTCCTGTAACGTCTAGCTTGGAGCCCAATATGGAAAGTGGTGAGCATGGCATGTGACCTCACCAGCGACACTGGGCTCCAATAGAATCAATCACTTTTTGCAACAGTAAGCACCCACAAATGGGTATGGCAATTATATAGTCAACTTGTAGCCCTTGTTTCATAGTCTACAGTAATATTGTTGGGCCCCAGTAGTGGCTAGTTAGGCCAGAAAATGCAAAATACAAAAAAGCACAAGAGACTTTGCAGAATTCAAACTGCTCATTTTCACCCTAGATATGTAGCACATGACCCATACAGTATAGCCATGTGTGTCAGACATCATGAAAATGCCTTATGGTGCCACAACAGAGCTCAGAATGGGCAAGGACTGCTATTTCATGCTTGCACATGGTATTATTGCTTACCTTCCATATATGGTAACATAATGTAAACATCACAGGCCTCAGCAACATGCCATAGTACTCTATGAATATCTTCTGATTTATCTGCTATTTATGGAACACCAGACATTCACTTCAGTGAGAATTACTGGATTTGGAAGGTTACTCACCATTTAAAGCAATGTGGGCTTTTGTGATACTTCTTGTCCAAAAGCCCTCCCACAACTTGCCTGGAATGTGTATTTTCCTGGATAACATTAGTTACAGATCACAGGTATACTACATACCTCTGTTGCACTAAAAAAGGCACAATGGCCACTGTGTCTAGCCAGTCACATGATCCATGACGTGGGGTCGCAGCACTCGCAGCAGTGTTTTACCACTGCAAGTGCTGGAGAACATCCAATTGACTGGGAGATACATTCCTGGAATGTGTTCTGGGAATGCCCCTGTGGAACACCCCTAGGAACACTGGTCACAGAGTGACAGAGGGCAAAGTGTACGTAGCAGCCTATGTCATAAGCAGGTATTTCCTGATCTGGAAGTCACCATGTATACTTAGAATGCTTATTACACTGACTCTGTCACACATTTGTACAACTGTAAGAACTTGTGGTCTTGATTCTGCTGTAGATAAATGCAAGCTAGTGGCTCTACGTTCATGCAGACACAGCCATGTGTGTGCTCCTAATAGGTCTGATATATATTTACAATCACAACACAGTGGTTCTACTATTTTCCGCAGCATCTGCCTTATATAGCACACTGAATCAATGAGTGTAGGAATGTATACTGTTCTAATTGTTTTTAATACAAGCACAGAGCAGACAAACACAATGATTGAGAAAATCACAAATGCCTATAGCTATGGAAAGATGCAAATATGCCAGTTGCCTGAACTGATGCAATCATGCACTCTGAATATTCCATCATTTTTACAGTATTTACTAGGCACACAAAGCACTTCCCAGTGTGAAATTACCAATTGGGAGGGGACCTGCCATATGTAGTAATCCTGATTCAAGTTGTGTGATAGCTCCTGCTTCACTGGCACAGACCCTCCCATAATTTACCTAGCCTTCATAGTTCCTTATGCATGGAACAAAGCATGAACATGTGCAGGATATTCATTCTGAGGCCACATAACCTCCTTGTGTAGGCTCAGAGAAGCCCCAAACACCCCAGAAAATCAGTGAGGTACTATATATGTGGTAATTGTGCTCACCCAAAGCTCTGGCAACACTTTGCACCATAAGTACCATACTCTTGTATGGGACCACAGTTCATTGTGCAAGACTCTTGCAAACTGCCTGATGCTGTGCAAGAAAACATTGATGATATAAATTCTTATTTACAGGTTCTTGCTCTCCATTGAATATCCATAATCATGCCTGTGACACAGGTCATGAATTAGGAAACTTTGACATTAACATAGCTTTGACAATCTGTGGATACCCTCATTTGTTAGCACTGTGAACTCCTCAGTATAAATTATGAGGCAACAACATCAGGTTCCCACCTAATGCATTTAGCCAGAATGTTGTTACCTATATCTGTATTGACGGTAACATGCTATGGAATGATGTCAGGCTATGGGACCAGGAGAGGAATGCAGATGAGCACTCCTGTATACTGCATCTAGAAGGTTGCAGCTATACATGACACATGTGACTTCCTGCTTTTCCACAGCATGAGCTATAGTTCATGAAAAGGCATCATGAGTGTAACAAACTCAGCATAGTTGGCCTAAACAGACTCTGACATTGGGAGGTCTAAGCCAATGTAGTATCACTTTGTAGGGAAGTATATGACCTACTCAGTTCAAATGATACAATTGATTCTGATCATGGTCAATATTGACTCAATTTAACAGTCCCTATACAAATTCCATACAAAGTTTCCCAATAGTAAAGGAGTATTATTGTTCAGTGTTTTGAGACAGTACATAATGTCCCAAACATGGTGAAACAGGGCAGCTCAGCTACAGTTGGGCAAGAACAAGTCTGCAACCACACATATCATTGGGTAATGACTATGCAGAGATATTGGCATAGCTATCTATGATCAATGAAAATCTCTGATCAAGAAACATGCACATTATGGATTCTCTAGGATACTCAATATTCAAGATTCAATGCTCTTGTGTCTTGTGTCACTGCAATGAGGATGGTGAGCAAGTACCTCTGTGACTACTATAATACTGCCTGATGATTTCAACTTGGCCTGTGTGAGGGTATTGTTATTGTCACAGTTTGACAACTGCTTGGTAAAGCTTGGAAGTTAGCCTCACAGACTAGTATATATCAATGCATTTGATAAGTGAGATTAAGCAATGACTTCATGAGCTAGAAGACAGACAACTTGAATACAACTGGGAATGTATTGCCATGCATGGCCCACTCCTATCCTTGGCAGCAACATTTCCCTTGACATGTTATCATAAAATGTCAGCTACTCATGCTGGGTTCTTTGATGGTATATGGAAAGTGGTAAAATAACACTGTAGACCCAGGAGTGAACATGTGTGCCAGTTGAACAGCATTGAATATATCATGGGAGGGTCTAAGAAGCAGGTATTATTACAGATGGTGCATTGTGGTAGTTTTTGGTGGAGTACTGCAGATTAAAATTCAAAGTGGCAGTCACGCATCACAGGCCCTGTCGCCACACCGGCGGCGCTGCGTTGTCACTGGTCACATTCGAGCCCACCGGATGTGAGAAACCTACGATGTCACAAATTCTTGCCACCTGCGGCGCTGTTTGACCAAAATCCCGCTGCCCTGCTGCCCAAGTGGCCTGTGTCACAGGTCATCAATGCTTGCACCGCACTGCCCGAGTGTCGCGGGGCCGTCACACATCACACCCACACCGCTTTGAATTTTAATCTACAGTACCTGCCATGCCAAATCAACAGTAGAGAATCTGATATATTGAGAGGGTGGGTTAATGAGAGCAATATTAGGGTGTTTCACGAAGGTGATCCTATCATGCCTTCTGCGAAAATTTCAAGCTGTTCTTGACACTGTTTTCAGTCAGAAACCAGAAGAGAAATGAGCTGAAAACACCTAAAAAATGATCTCTGCATGAAACGGGTGCACAGTCTGTACAGTAGTGGCAAGTCCTGGGCTGCAGGTGGCTGAGTGACACCCAATGTCTCGGTCACGCGACTGCAGCAAGTAGCGCCATAAGTGCTTGCCTTAACGTACCTCCCTGCTTCAGTGCAAAGTGTTAAGACTAGTGGATTGCAGGGGTAAACCCCTGGGTATCCGGGGGCTTACCCATACCCGTACCCGCCCAGGTACCAGACCCGCCGTGTGGGTACCGCAGGTTGGCGGGTCAGTGAGTGGGTCGACGAGCGAATGGGTGGGTGAGCAGGGGAGTGGGCAAGAAGGCGAGTGGAGGCTTGTCAGGTGTGTAGGCAAGCGGGGGAGGGAGTGACTGAGTGTGCGGGCAAGTGGGTGGGTCACAGACACACCCACTGTCCTTGCTGTCCTCGCCACGCGCCCGCTCGCCTCCTTGTCCACCCGCTCGTATGTCCGCTCATCCACGCACACACGCGTCTGGTACTCCACGTGCTCACTCACCTCGTGTGTTTGCTCGTGCAGCTGGGTCCCCGCCATCCTCCCCTCTCGCGCGTCCCCACCATCCACTCGCGTGTCCCACTGGCAGCGAGCCCTTCACCTGTGCGTCCTCCCTGCTTCCCACCTGCTTCCCGTCTGCACGTGCTGCTCGCACGCGCCCCGCTTGCTCACTGGTGTGTCTGCACCCTCGCCCATCCTTCACCTGCTTGCCCGCTGTTCATCGGCCGTCCCTGCTGTTGTCTGCAGTGCACCTCAGAGTGATTCCAAAGGCCTAAGTCGAGCTCTGTAAAGTCTTAGGGACTTAGAGCTCGGCGAGGCGGACTGTCTACGGTGTGCATTACATAAGGCAACCATAACTGTACAGTAGAAACAGCCACAAAGTCGAAATCAACAAAGGAGTGAAAAACCGGATGAGTGCAGGGGTTCAAATCCCTGAAGATGCAAACATTATGGAAAATGGTAGACTGAAGGGAATGACGTCGGAAAAAGTACAGTATGCACAGTATAGTGATGGCGTCCATGTAGAATAAAGGAGAACACACCAGGACACATTCCACGACTTGGACAGGGCAATGGAGCTCAGAATAATTCGCAGAAATGCGGAATAAATTCTGAGCTCAACACCTGCATGCTGGGCATTTGCCCAGTGCGCTCGTGGTCGATGTGCGTGTGGTGCTGACCAACAGCCTGTCACCGCCCGTTCCTGCTTGCCTGCCCTTGTCTGCGCGTACATTCACTGGCCGTGTCCTGTGTGCAGCTGCCGTGCACGTCGTCACCCATTGGTGTGTGTGTGCATCCATTGGCCGTGCCTGTGCGCTGGGCACTCGCCCCCTCACTCACGGTCAGCATGTGCAGCGTGTCCCAGCCCTGCCCGCCACTGTCTCTGGATTCTGTCTTTTGCCCACCCACGTGTGATCTGTCGTCGGCTGTACTTGTGTGCTGGCTGATTGCCCTGCATGCTCGGGCCTCGAGTTCACAGTCGACGGGGTTGGATTGAAGGCTATCACGTGCCCCGTCGGTTGGGGCACGCAAGACAGATGCGTGGAAGGGAAGAAACTCACCTGTACAAGCACACACACATTCTGTGTGCCCGCTGTGTGTTGCCCTTGTGTCCCCTCCAATGTGCCTCATTGGGTATGTCGTGCTGCACAACACTGTGCCCTGTGCCCATACACCAGCCGTCTTGCCTGCTCACCCGCCTGCACATTCGTCTGCTTGTCCCGGACGTCTGCCTGTCTGCCTGTCTGTCCACTCGCCTTGCACGTGTTTGTCGGCCGTGTCTGCGTGCCGGGCAATTGCCCAGTGTGCATCGTGCCCACCCTGCCCCATACCCACTATCAACCTGCTCGCTCCAGTGCAGTTGCACTCACCTTTGCATCCTTCACTCACGTGCTCGTCAGCCCATTCATCAGCTGTGTCTACACGCAGGGCATTGGCCCTGCGTGCTCGCAGTCATCGTGCACATCACACTGCATGTTGCGGTGTCCTATGCTTGCTGTTAGTAAGCTTAATAGCGAGTCTGAACTCACCTTGCCCTTGCCCTTGCCCTTGCCCTTGCCATCCTCACTGTCTGCCTGTCATCCATGCCTGCCATCCGTTCTTTGCTACGCCCAGGCCCGTGGTGTGTTCTTTGGCGGTGATTGCATGTGGGGCCTTTACCATGCGTGTTTGCCGTCCATGTGTGCGCCGTGTTGCTGTCCTGAGGCTGTGGGCAAGTTGACCTGGTGGAAGGAGACTTGTTCGAAGTGTGCCCCTGATCCCATCTGTGAGCCTTGCCTAGCTGGTAAGCTGCATTGACACTCTATCCCTCGTTTTGCGTCCAGAAAATTCGTCCGCATCGCCCTCGTCCACACCGACCTCAAGGGCCCTCGCCTGACGCCTACGCCGGAGGGGCACATTTATTGGATGACATTTATCTGTGACTCTTCGAGGTTCTGGGTTGTGGCCTTCCTGAAGCGCAAAAGCGACGTGTTCTCTGTGTTCCAGGTGTTCAAGGTGTACGCCGAAAACACCCTAGGCCTCGTCCTGAAGGCTACACACAATGACAAGGGTGTGGAGTACATGGGCAAGCAGTTCGTCGATTTTTGCGCTCAACATGGCATCCAGCGTCAGCACACTGAACCAGACGAACCCCACCAGAATGGCATTGCAGAGCGAGCTAACAGGACGATTGCTGAGGGTGGGACTGCCCTCCTTGCTCAGTCAAAGCTCCCTCCGTCGTTTTGGGGCCATGCCGTCTCTACCTTCGTCCACACGAGGAACCGCATGCCTACGTCGTCCCTGCGAGGTGCTGTGCCCTGGGCTGTCTGGGAAGACGATGGGCGCAAGCCAGATGTCTCCTACTTCCGCATTTTTGGCTGTCTTGCCTATGTGTTGGTAGGGAAGAAGGACCGCAAGGCGATGCAGCCGCACACGAGAAAGTACATTTTCGTGGGCTATCCTGAGGGCACCAAGGCCTGGCGATTCTGGGACCCTGCTGCGAGGAAATTCCTCATTTCGTCGCATGCTGTCTTTGACGAACGCTGTTTCCCTGGAAATTCGCCCTTCATAAATGTTTTCGGCCTCCCTCTCGACGAGGTCGACGTCCCAGGACCTTCGGACGACGACGGCGAACCCGCTGAGGATGTCCCTGATGCGCCAGAGCTGCATGATCAGGGGGGAGACGACTCTGATGATCCTGCACCTCCTGCACCTCCACTGCAGAATCAGCTCCCTGCGCCCCAGGATGTCCGCGAAAATTCCCCTGACCGTCCGGCACGTTCGCCCAGTCCTTCTGCACCTCCTGCGCCTCCGCCGGGCCCACAGCGTCCGGCAGTTCGTCGTCAACTTGACAACTATGACGGATACAGGCCATATCCTGCGCCTTCACGTTGACTCCCAGCTCGTTCTACGCGTTTTCAAGGCTCCCTGAATGACGACGACTTGCAGCGGCGAAATAAATCTCTTGCCCCAGCGTTTTAGAGTCGACTCTCAGTCCCCTGCCTCGACGCCCGAGCCTGGCCAACACGACGAAACGCCTCAGCGCAATTCTCCATCGCCTGATCCTCTCATTGAAGTGCCACTGAGTCCACCTGCTGCCCCTGCTCCGCTTCCTGAGCCTGGTTATCCACCCTCTCCTACCTCCAGCGACGACAAACTCAACTTCTTGCGTGGAGATGGACATGAGGACACCTCTGGTTGCTCGCTGGATGCAATGATTGCAGACGTTGAGCACGTGTACTCCGCTGAAAGCGAGGATTTCTTCTCCTATGACGAAGCCCTCAATTTTGCGTTCGAGTCTGTGGCCCAGAATGCGTTCAAGGCGGACCAGGAGCACTTCGGCGAGCCTAGGACCTTCGCAGATGCGATGAAGAGACCCCCAGACGAGCGAGAGAAGTGGCTTAAGGCTGCTCAGGACGAAATCCAGTCCCTCGTTGAAAATGGGACCTTTGAGCTCGTTCAGCTGCCTCCTGGATGCAAAGCCATTGGTTCCCGGTGGGTTTTCCGCGTCAAGCGCAATGCTGACGGCTCAATTGAGCAGTACAAGGGCCGCCTCGTCGCCAAAGGGTTCTCCCAGCGTCCTGGCTTCGACTACAATGAGACCTTCGCTCCTACACCGAAGTGGGCGTCGATTCGAGCCATTCTTGCGCTTGCAGCCCTGGAGGACCACGAGCTCGAGTCTGTGGACATCTCCTCAGCCTACCTCAACGGCGAGCTGAAGGAGGAGGTGTACATGCTACATGCAGCAGCCAGAGGGCTTTGAGCAGAAAACTCCCAGCTGGGTGTGGCGTCTTCTGAAGGCCCTCTACGGTCTGAAGCAGGCTGGATGATGCTGGCATGAGAAGCTGCATGAGGTACTCACCAAACTCGGATTTTCACAGCTGATTTGTGAGCACATTGTGTGGGTCTACCTGTGAGATGGAGTGCGCATCATCATCCCTGTCTTTGACCATTGCAGCGAAGTCGAAAACCGCGATTCAGCACGTCAAGGACGACCTTCATACGCACTTCAAGCTCAGGGACCTTGGGCTGACATCCTGGCTTCTAGGAGTCAAGATTGAGCGCGATAGAGCGAAGAGTTCACTTTCGATTTCGCAGCAGCAGTATGCTCTCGCCATCCTGGAGCGCTATGGCTTCACAAACTGCGACCCTGTGGGCACCCCAATGGAGCCTGGCCTCCGTCTCAGTGCAGACATGGCTCCCAAGACGTCATCCGAGGTCAGGGAGATGCAGAACATCCCATAGAACATCCCATATGATCAGGCTGTGGGTTCACTTTTCTACCTTTTCTACCTTGCTGTGGCAACTCGTCCAGACATTGCACGCACTGTGGGCAACCTGGCGCATTTTATGAAGAACCCTGGCATGACACACTGGAAGGCGGTCAAGCATCTCTTCTGATACATCAAGGGCACCCTCGACTACAAGCTCACCTATTCCCCTTCGTCTGATTCGGAGATTTTCGCCTCCTACACCAACACTGACCATGCTGGCTGCCCTGACACTGGTCGATCTACCTCTGGATATGTTGTTAAAATGGGTACAGGTGCGATTTCGTCGTCCAGTCGTCCAGAGTTCGTTGCAGCGGTCTCAGCAGGCCAGGAAATTCTATGGCTTCGCAATCTCCTCACAGAGCTTGGTTTCGACGTCTCCCTTGCCTCCAAGCTTCGAATTGACAATCTCTCCGCGCTTTCTGTTGCGGAAAATCCCGAGCACCATGGACGCATGAAGCACCTCGACTTGCGCTTCCACTGGCTCAGGGACAAAGTCGCCACAGGTCGAATTGAGATCATACACCTTCGCACTTCTGACATGCCTGCTGACATCCTGACAAAGTCGCTGGCTAAGCCGAAGGTGCTGGAGATGGTGAAGATGCTTGGGCTGGGGACTTGACAGGTCAGGGGGAGTGTTGAGCTCGGAATTTATTCCGCATTTCTGCGAATTATTCTGAGCTCCATTGCCCTGTCCAAGTCGTGGAACACGTTCTGGTGTGTTTTCCTTTATTCTACATGGACGCCATCACTATACCCGTGTGCATACTGTACTTTTTCCGACGTCATTCCCTTCAGTCTACCATTTTCCATAATGTTTGCATCTTCAGGGATTTGAACCCCTGCACTGATCCGATTTTTCACTGCTTCATTGATTTCGACTTTGTGGCTGTTTCTACTGGACAGTTATGGTCACCTTATGTAACACACACCGTAGACAGTCCGCCTCATCGAGCTCTAAGTCCCTAAGACTTTACAGAGCTCGACTTAGGCCTTTGGAATCACTCCGAGGCGCACTGCGGCCAACAGTTGTATGGCCTGGTACGGCCTTGGGAATTGAAATCAGTCATGGCAAAGTTGGGTATGAGAGCCACTTGAGTTCTGTGGATAGTCAGTGTGTGGTTGTTGGGCAACAAGCAAGGAATCTTTATTGTCTGAGCAGCAATTGGAACTACATTCTCTGGTAAACCATCAAGTTTGACAGGAGTGGGAGCAGCAGTAAGCTTCACAAATACCACATCCAGCATTCTCTTGTCTCCTGTGAGTGGCTTGGATTCCCATCCTACAACTACTGCCTCTGCTCCATTGGTGACATTGCACTCCGTGGCTTCATTGGCTTTAATCATGACAGGAAGTCCTACACAGAGGGATATTATCCCTGGGTGATTATTGGAATTTTTATTTGGCAATGCCCAGAGTTGATTTTGCAAATGAGGATGGATCTTGTCCACCTTGCGCCTGACATCCGCATTTTTCTTCATTTTGCGCGTTTTTTTACTCTCCTCAGGACTCCCATAATGGTCTAGAGAGTAAAAGGTTTCCAGAGTCTGGCCTGTATCCTTTGCAAACCTCGCTACACCAAGCTCATTGATTCGGTCTCTGTGGGAATTGTATGACAGTATGATAGACACATTCCGGAAGTTGGGATCACTAAGCTTTGGTTTGCCTTTGCCCCGGCCAGCTATACGGCCCCGCAGAAAATTCACATCTGCCATTGTGCAAGCTTTGTAGCGTAAGTTGTCCAGCAGTTTTCTGAATTTTGCATCTTCAGCTCTGAGACTTCTGTCTCATATTTTGTTGGAGAATCACAACTGTAGTAACTTGATGCCAAATTGCCTTCCCAAGGGACGCCTCCTGTTGTCTCCAACTTGACGTAGAGTGTCTGACACTGTTGACCTTTGCTGAGAACAGAGAGTACCCCGTTCCTGGTGGCTCAAGCTGTGCAAAATCACCAGCAAATATCATATTTTTGCCACCAAATGGCTCACCAGTGTTGCTATATATGCGACATAGACGTGCAGAAATATCATAGAAATGGTTGCAGTCAACCATGGAAATCTCATCCAGAAATATGTAGTCCACATCCTTCAGTCTGTCACGGACATTCCGCAGAGTCCCATTATTAGCATCACCATATTTGGAGAATCCCAGCATGGAGTGGTATGTAGATCCAGAGATGAGGGATGCTGCAGAGCCAGTGGGAGCCATGCATGCAAAGCGATAGCCTTCATTGCGATCTTGGAAGAACCTGATCAAAGCCTTGATGACCTGAGATTTCCCAGTTCCAGCCATTCCTCCAAGATACATCTTCAGCTTCTCTGCAGGAGGCTGAGTTGCATGGTTAGCAATTACACGAAAAGCCCTTTCTTGCTCCTCATTCAATGTGAAGCTTTTCACTATGCCATCAATAAGTGACTGGAGCTTATCATCTGCTGCTCTGAATTTGACAGACATATAGTTGTAGTCTACCACCTTCACATTATCCACATAGTCTGCAGGTTTGTCATTGCCATTGTTGTGGCTACCAGGTTCATCTCTGGGCTTGCTTGCTGCCTGCTCCTCTCGCTCATGGAGAATATCTTCCCGCTTCTGGCTGAGAACACTTTTCCACTCTGGTCCTGTCATGGTGCTCACAGGCTGGAACCGGTCCATTGGTGAGAGTGATGCTTTGTCTTTGGAGTCATCAAGCCAGCCACTAGCATGAGCAATGTTCTCTGCCTGTTGCATCTGTGCAATACGAGTCAGGGACTTCCTCCCGAGAACATCCCATTCTGGATCATAGTCAATTGCCCCATCATCACCTGTTACACTGCTCTGCACAACATCAATGTAATCATCATTGTCAACTTCTTCTTCCTCAAAGCCCAGGCCTCCATGTTCTCCTTTGTCCTGTCTGTGCTTGGAAAAGTCATCTCGACTATCATTGCACTCATACTTTATGTGGAAGAACTTCATGACCTCTTGCTGCCGTTCTGTGAATTCATGGCTAGCAAATGCATCATCCCATGTCTGAGAAGTATCCTTGAGGTCTGAGCCTTTATGCCAAGGCTTGAAGAGCATGAGCATGGTCATGCAATATTCCTCTCTATTACCTTTGTCTTGACGTGGCAATGTGCCTCCAACAAAGTTGGGCACCCGAGCACAATGATCTGGTAGCATGACAGCCATGTGTGTTTCATACTGAGGATGAGTGGGCTGGAAGTGTGTGGGCTCATGGTAATTTGTGATAGCATCCATTTGCTCATCCTCTCTAGCCTTCTGTGCTGTCTCCTTTGTGAGCAACAATGGGTCATCATCATCAGACTCTTCCTTCCATTTATCCTGGCCACCACCTCTGCGACTAGGCAATGGCTTTATATCTCGTTTGCTCTTGTCCTCATTGTTCTCCAATTTAGCAATCTTCTCATGTACTGGCTTGAGCTTCTGAGTAGCACGTTTCATGGCACGTCCCATGGTTTGTTTGTCACTCAGTCTGATCCAGTCGTACAGACACACTTGGGCGTATTTAGTTGGCCTGTCTGTACATGTAGTCCATTTGCTGTGTAATTGCCTACAAACTTATCATGGCTCTTACCTATGACTACTTTGGCTGGTTTCTCATTTGGAGTGTACACTGGCTCCTCAGTCGGCCAGGCCTTGAGGACCTCATACATGTAGCTCCTCCAGTAGAAGGGGCGGAATGTATGGCTGGTGTAATGGTCTGGCTGATTAAGGAGGTACATGCAAGCCATTGGTGCACCTGTTTCTGCACTGGCAGTGAGAGCATTGACAATTTTAGTGATCAGCTTCCGTGCACACACCTTGCGGTTGCCATCTTCACCTGCTTTGAGATCAGGATTTCTGCTGAACACTGTCTTCACAGCTGAGAACATCATATGTGTCTTCAAAGGAGTCTTTGTGATGTAATCTGTAACATATGCAGTGATTGCCTTGATTGCCGTGCCAGACAGTAAGCTTGTGACATCTGTGTTGCATCTCAGGAGGTAAGTAAGGGCAGGAGTGAAAGAGTTGAGCCTTGCTTCCCCTTGCTTCATGAGCAGTGCACCTGTGTCTGGATCAACAACTGTGCATGGCCTTGTTGTCCTGGGGAATCTCCGCTTACAGACTTTCATGATCTTATTTGTCCGCTTGTCATATTTGCAACCACTTTTGCCTGTGGAGCAGCTATGACGGTTGGACTTGTATACCAGGTCATTCACAGTCTTGTAGAACTTGGCCCACCAACCATGATCTGTAGAACAGCCTTGACAATCATCAAAGTGCTTGTTGTCACATGTATGCATCTGATTAGGCGGTGGGTCTGGCAGTGTCAGGGTAGGATCAATGTATTTATCCTGCTGCTGATCACTGAGCAACCGGTCATACACATCGGCCATGTTTGCACCCATGAACTCTGCTTGGTGGACACTTTCTAGATACTCAACCATTTTCTGTTGAAAGTCAGATGTGGGGTCCATGATACGCTCACGTATTTCCTGTGGAGTCAATGCATTTGTGATCCATAGCATGAGGTGCAGGTGCAGAGTCATCCGTCCCTGCTGCTCAACTGTTCCGTAGTATCCAGCTGTGTCACCATACAAGCCAGGATGATTAGAGCCAACACCTAGAACATGCTTTATGAATAGCTCAACAACTACATTGAAAAATCTAGCTCCTGCGACAGGGTTAGCTGCAATCAACCTTGTACGTGCATCATTATCAAGGATGTCAGGCTTGTATGTCTCATTTGTGTCTGCAAAGTACAGGCACAATGGATGCTTCACATCTGCAGGTGCAAATGTTATGAACCATGATGGAGCTCCAAGATAGGATGTGAGGGCCCATATTTCATTGCGCATGTGTTTCCTGCTTGTCAGAGATCCAGGGACTTTATATGCAACATGATCAACATCTTGTATGAGCTGATAGCAGTCCTTCTCTGCCTGTGTCTCTGGCTTGTAGTGTCCACGTTCTTTGAGTTTCTGAGTCAAATCATCCAGGACATTCTCATCTATAGACAAGATCCTATTCGCTACATCTGCAAACTTCTGCTGCTCTGCAAGCAGAAATCCACCAGTTGCACTGCTTTTGATCTGTTCATGATTGAATGCAACCAGTGGAAAGTAGGCTTCAGTCTGGAACCGCTTGTCATGGTACATCAACAGTTGTCTTTTTCTCTCAGGCTCTGATATGTTCTTGAACCCTCTTGTGTTTCCTGGACCCCCAAGACCATATGGAAATAGCCAAGGAAACATCTGTGGGTACAGCTGTGGGTTTGAGAATAGGGACTCTGGCTGTTCTGATTGCCCAATACCAAGAGCTGCCTTTTTCTGTGATTTAAAATGCTGCAGTGCATAGGCCCGTGATGCATCTGTGCTCATATTTGTGAGCTGTTCACCAATAAGCCCATGCACTACAAATGGACATGGACCCTCTGTAGTGCCATCATTCTCCTCAGATTCATTGGCAGCTTGGGTCTCAGGATCCTTGTTGCCTGTGCCTATGTGATAGTCGGTATCACTGGAGGAGTGTCTTCAGAATACATCTCGAGGTTGCGGTAGGATATGTCTAAGTCTGCATAGTCTATGTGGTTCAGTTTCAGCCACTCCAATGCTGCAGCTACTTTTTGTCTGCGGACTAGCAAGGGTGTACGTTGGTGATCCTTAGCAACTGGGCGGGTGGGACCAATGTATATGTACGCCAGCACTTCATCCAGCTCACTGGGACTGGGAGGCAATGCGTCATACACCTTGGGCATAGGAATAGTATGGCAGACTGCATTGGCAATCATCTTGCTCTGCAGTGAGCCTTTGACACGAACTACACAACGGTTGTGATTCACACGTGCTATGAGAAGATGCTCTGCCCAAGTCAGATTTTGTAGCTGCTTTGGAATCTCTCCAATCCAGAGCCCATTTGCAAGTGCATGATTTGGGACCTCATTTTCCTTTAATGCAGATTGGCATGTATGGCACACATGTCTAGCACTGGGCACTAGAACTGGTCCAGACACTTCTTCCACAGAGTCACTGTCACTTGTCCGCTCTTTCCTTGTTATTCCTTGACCTGCAGCATCCAACAGATGAAGACTGTTTGTCACAGAGTCAAGAGGAAGAAGTTTTGAAAGAGGATACAGCAGTCCACAGACAGCACAACCCAGTTCATGATGATGGGCTGGCTGTATCTCAGTGGAAAAGTCAGTTATGATCTGTTTCTGTGTAGTTTGACTCAATGGCAATGGGGGAAAAGGAGTTTTTGCTGTGTTTACTGCACTGGTATCCATGGCATTCCTGAAACGTTGCACTCTTGCAGTAGATTTGATGTGCAAGGTCCAATGCTGCATTAGACTTAGCATACTGCCACAGGTGATATTGCAGACATGGGATTTGACTGCTGAACGTATAGCAGCTACTGAGGACTTATTGGTGCAGTTGATATAATGTGCTTTGGCTATAGCCAACAGATACTTTTTAGGGAGAGTAAGCAGTTCCTGTAGTGGAATGTTTGCAGCCACCAAATTTTGTGTTTCCTTGAAGTAGCCATTTGTTTCATCAGGCTTACAATATGCAGTGAATGCAAACTGATCATTCGGTAGGTAGCTATTTTGTAATGGCTGAATGTGTGAACTTATGTGGGGGTTCAGTTGAGACCATAGCCATAGTTCCCCAGCATTATAGCGTGACTGTCCACCTCCCAGGAGGGCCACAGATGATTTCTTCACTGAACTTGAACTTTTTTGTCTAGCACCCGGAAAGAATGAAAATGTCCACTTCACAGGATCCATTTTTCTGCCCTGTAAGAGACCTAGTAGTGCTGTGTGGAAGTCATGTCGGTACATGCTATATTGGCCCAAGTGCAACTTATTTTTCTTGATAATAGTATACAAATGCTCATTTCTATAACTTCATACCAAGCAACTAGTATGGCATATTGTAGTAGAGCTTCATTGTACATGGTGAATCTACATGTACAATATGGAAGATATCACGGTGAATGACTCAATTCTATGACTTGATGTATATGTCAAAACCATAGTATCCATTGTCATCAATGAATTCTGCTGCTGATGATCCATTGACAAAAGCATTTTGTGCATCGAAACCTTTATATGTAATCCACACAGATACCATACACTATGTCCAATGAAGAATTTACAGTTCATGATTTATTTAGCAACCTGTGCAACTCAATAAAGCATAGTCAAATCCTTCTGGTCCATTCAATATCAAGTGTGTATATTAACAACAGTGTTACATCTGGAGCATGGAGCTTCAGTCAAGTGTAAGCAGCCACTCAAGATGAAAAACAAAGCCAGTCACTGCATGATTACCATATGGAGGATGTGACATTCCCAAATAGGAATCATGCACAAATCAGTTGATATGGGGCTCAGAAGAAATGCAGGAAAGCCATGAAATATATAGACACATCAAAGACAAGTCTACCTTTGCTTTATGCTGCAAATGATTGCCATTACATTGCATACAATGGCCATAATATGGCAAAAGGTGCTCAGACTGCCTGTTATAATCCTTATTAGCATCTCAACCACACATATATGTATTACAGTTGACAGATATACCATATTTTGGCCATAACCAAGTACTTTGAATCTGCACAGGCACATGTGCATTTTTTTGTTTTGCATTTCCTGGCCTAGCCAGCCACTGTATGCGCTCCGTAAAATCCCCATATACTCTCTGAATGAAGGGTTATCAGATGAGCATATATGTGTACTAATTAGATGTTACTAGCTGGGTCTACTAGTGGTCTACAATATGTGAGCATTTGCAATGAGCCGCCAGGCAGACAGTCACATGACAGATTTAACAGTTTCCTTATTGGGGGAACTGCTAAGGTGTTTCATGGCCCTCATATCCATAACAGAGCGCTTAACCACTGCATTTGTTTGTACCTGTTGGTGCAAGTCGCATCGTCTGGGAGTCTGAAATTTCAGACTCAGATAAGTAACCCATACTAACAGTTACTTATCTCTGCTTATTGGGGTGGCTGCAAGTCACGTGCACTGTGGGAACAAACTGCCATTTTGGAGGAATCACTAAGGTGTTTCATGGTGGTCCATCATAAGAACGATACCTTCGTACCTCAGGGATCGTAAAGTGATTTTAGACTTTGGTCTTCAATTTCTATCAGAGAGGTGAGCATTGTGCTTTTCTGGCATCTCATGCCCAGAACTTACAATTCTTGCAATGGACCGCATACATAGCAACAAAAAACAGCACGGACTATTTGACACTCTCAGAGAGCTAGACCCCAACCTGGAAGAGCACCTCAGAGACGGCGAGCATACTTCTGACATAGCAGCCTTAGTAAGTTGTAATGGAGCAGGCGTGGAATCATCCAGTTTGGACTGATTGTCCAAAGATTGATGCAGGCAGGGATGGTGCCTGCTCAACGGATGCACAGTCTCTGAAAAAAGCCATTCTTGATTGGGTCCACCCTGACGGTGGGGCCTTGATACCACCGCTCCCTCGAGATTCCAGAGTCGGGCACAGATTTGCCCATGTTGATACAGGTAGGCTTCTCTGCCCCACACATCTGGATTGGGATGACGCCAAGTGAGTCAGCTAGGATATTGGTGGATAGCAGTCAGATAACATATGACTATTGTTAGGATACACAAGAAACTTCAGAACAGGACTGCAGTCGTTACGGCGGACCAATGCCCCACATTCCTATACGGAGATCTCACATATGATGATGATGATCCCTGGGAAGGCTTATTCCGAGGCCAAATCCTAGTCCAGGTGAGTGCAAAGCATGTGTCCAGTAGTTGTCAGTTTGATATGCTGACTTGGTTCCTATTAGACATTCAAATACATTTTCACTTCACCAAGCTCTGCGTCAAAAGAGGGGGCTCAGCCAACAAAGCCAGCAAATGCTCTTCTGCACAACATGCAGTCTGTCACCCTAGCCTCTCTGGTGTATGTTGCAACACAGGTGAGATGCCTATGCCCATTCTCATCATGTTGCCATTCTGATCTTTGCCTTCTAGGTGCGGGTTGCGTTGAGCTCAGCTGCTTTCTTCTCAAAATCACATGCCGAAATAAAGCACTTCTATGACACCATGTTGAATCAGCCGTGTGATCCAGCTGAAGAGGATGAAATCAACGAACTTCTTACTTGGTGAGACAGGTGAGCACAATAGACTGCTTATACACCTAATATTGTGGTCTAATCTGGCATTCAGTGTAGTGTTTCCTGGGTTCTTTTCAGCGACAAGACAGGCGACTGACAACACCAGCCCTTTTGCAAAGATCCGTGCAAGGCTCGCAGCTATCTCAAAAGCCTCTTTGGGGCCGGGCACTTCAGTGCAGCCACGTAGGAGCTGTGAGCATTTTCAACTCATATTTCAGCTGTCAGTTCTTGATTTTGTGATCTCACAGCCACAAGGCATGGGTCCAGGCACAAAACCATGGGCAGCAGTGAAGCTGAACCTGGACTCACGAGCAAAGGGAAGAACAGTGTTGCCAGTTGTCATGCAAACTTCATTAAGTATTGAAGCTGAGGTGTGTTTCATGAATGTCCAGATCTGTGGATGAGTGTGACTCTTGACAGACCATTCACTCAGGCTCAAGCAGAGTGGTCATGCGTGACGTGTGCATTACCGCTGGTCGCTACATACTGTTGCTTCGTATCTTGGTGTACATGGTGCTTGCTGCTTCATGTGCGCATACTCATACACATGATACTTGATACTATATAATTGCTCATCACACCAAAGCAGCCCCTCTGCATTCAGTGTCTGTCGCTCTTCTGCAGGCACCCATGGCGGGGAGTGCACATGCCACAATGTGAGAGGTGTAGTTGATACGGCCGGTGGCTGCATTGTCTCAAAGGATCACATGCCATAAGGATCCACGCCACTTCGCCGCTGCCGTGCTTTCTGGCTGAGAAAGTGTTGCATGCGGGCATGAGCTCAGTGCTTCAACAAGGCTTGGCTTGATTGGTCCATCACACCTCCAACAGTATATGCATGCACCCATTGCCCAACCGATTGCAACTCATTTTTACTGTGCGGAAAGAACCCCCCAGCAGGTGCGGCTGTGAAGTCCAAGGCATAGCAGCTCATTGCAGTGGACCCCCAAGCTGCAAGGCCAGCGACATCAGGCAGACGGCAATGAATTGCAGAGGGGAGCAATGCAACTTGTCTGGAGCCAACATGAGAACATAAGTGAGCTGGAGCCAACTGAGGAACATAAAATGAGTGGAACACTCACTCCAAAGCAGTGTTGTATCCCATTTGCTCCAATCAACATGAGACAATAACACTCATTCAGTTGTTCCACACCCATTTGCCAGTTTGTCCGCCCATCCATTCCTCCATTTATCTGCCCGCTCTGCTTGCCTGCCTGTGCCACTGTTTAATCTGGAGAAGATCAGGTCCGTGCAGCAGTCTTCAGATGAGAACACCTACCATTCTTTTTGAAGAGAGCCCTGAAGGTTTTCCAGACACCTTGATCAAGCCTTTTTCCCACTACTATCATGAGGTATGTGCCTACAGCTTCCCCAACCAACGCCTTGCTAGACTGACGCCAGCTGTCAACTGAAAGGCTAGAATACGCCTGCTTCTCCCGCTTCTCCTGCAGCACCCGGTTCTCCTGTACCTCTTGCAGCACCTGGTTCTCCTCCTTCCTCCACTTGCTTGTCAGCCTTGCTAGGATTCTGGTCCTCAATAGCGGGCGGTACTCGCTGATCATCGCCTGGACCACTTTGTCCTTGGAGAAGGGTGGTACTGCACAGCCCGTGATGTGCTTGTGCTCATCTTGGAGCATAAATGTCAAGCCCGTTGACTTGTTCATTGTGTCAACAAAGGGCGCGCAGAATGGGCAGCAGCACTTTGAGACCCTGATGTGAATCTCACTAGCAGTCTGACGTGACGAACACAAAGATTAAGGCTATTCAGGCAAATGTATTTACTCACCCGTGATTCATCGAGTTTCAGCAAGGCAGCAAGGTATGCCTTGGCATGGACTGTTCCACTGAACAGCCTCGGGTAGAGCAAGCGCACCGACTGGTGGTACTGCTCTCCCTGTGTAAAATCCATACGCTCATCCCCGGGTGCACCTTCTAAGATCTGTACCATAAGGTCATCCCAAGGTAAGAGCTTGGGGACTGCCTGTTTCATCATCATGAGCAATATCTTGGTGGGAAATGTGCCGGTGACCTTATGAATGCACACAAAGTCTCCAGCGCTGGCTGCCAGGAGCAGCAGCCATTCCCAGAAGCACTGATACAGTGGTATCTCAGGCAAGCCCTGTGTTTCCGCCTCATCCAGGCTGAGGTCGTCTTCCTCAGCATTTTGGTAATGGCCGTGAACTGCAGTGTGTGGTCAGTAAGCATGTCGTCTGCTAGAGGGTGGAGATACCAATCAATTTGTGTCCCACTGTAGCACCAATGGCCGCAGCATAGTGGCGCGCAGTAGCGGTGTGTACAATGGCGTACAGTGCCAGAGCTGTGATGTGTGGTGACCGCACACAATCCATGAGGGCTTCAATGTTGCTTCCTGTCTTTGATTTGGCACATTCTGTCTGTGTTTTGGTGCATTGGTGTACACACTGATAGTAACGCCTGACAGTTGTCTTCATCAATTTGTGAAACTCAACGGCCATCTCCTTGGTGTACAGGCTGATGGAGGCGTCTTTTGTGGTAATGGTATTGTCTTTCTTTGTAATGGTTTCGTCCATTTTGTCCATCATCTTGTGCGCAATCGCCTGGAGGCATGGATGTGCAATTCCAAGAGACTCTGCGTCACAAAGGAGCAATGTCACTAGCCCAGTGTCCCATTCCGGCTCATCTGAGGATTCAGGGTTGGGGATTGTGTTACGGTCCCTGAGGTACGAAGGTATCGTTCTTATGATGGACCACCATGAAACACCTTGGTGATTCCTCCGGAATGGCAGTTTGTTCCCACAGTGCACATGACATGCAGCCACCCCGATAAGCAGAGATGAGTAACTGTTAGTATGGGTTGCTTATCTGAGTCTGAAATTTCAGACTCCCAGACGACACGACTTGCACCAACAGATACAAACAAATGCAGTGGCTAAGCATTCAGTTATGGATATGAGGCCCATGAAACACCTTAGCAGTTCCCCCAATAAGGAAACTGGTAAACATATCATGTGACTGGCAGCTTGGTGGGCCATTGCTCCAAGCGCTCACACACTGTAGGGCCTATATAGCCTCAGCCAGTAACAAATCATAGTATACATAGTATGCTCATCTGATAGCCCTTCATTCAGAGAGTATACAGAAATTCTATTGAGTGTATACAGTGGCTGGCTAACCCAGGAAATGCAAAGCAAAAAAAATGCACATGTGCCTCTGCAGATTCAATCTGCTTGTTTATGACTCAAATATGGTCTATATGTACACTACAATGTATATGTGTAGTTCAGACACTGTGGACTACTCAGTAGCTTCAATAATACAGGTAACAAGGACTATAATGGGTAATCTGAGCATCTTTTGCCATCTTATGGCCCTTGCATACAATGTAATGGTAACCATTGCAGCTCAAGGCAATCATACACTTGTCTTTGATGTGTCTGTATATTTCATAGATTTTCTGCATTTTTCTGAGCCCTACATGCCCCTGTTTGTGTATGATTCCTCTTTGGGAAGGTCACATACTCCATATGGTAATTATGCATCCACTGCTGGCTTTGTCTTGCTCACAGACACAATCTAGGGATACATACCTGAATGTGTACTTACACTATGATCTTATAGGGTTGTCCAGTACATGAGCAGTTCCAAGAGTGAAGTAGCAGGCTTATATAAGCTCACTGGGGCCACAGCAACCATCTTACCAGGTTATTGAGAGTGCTATCTTATCTGATGTCAAACCCATGCCATATACAGCTTTATTCACATTGCCTGGATCATTTTGAATATTGTCTCAATTTTCCGCTTTTTTGTGAGTCTAAACAAGCTCTCTTAAGCACAGTAACAGTCCGCACTTACATCGCTTACTAAGCGCCCATCAAGCGCCCAGATGCCGAGCTGCTCTGATTGGTGCAACAAGCCCTTTTCTTCCCTAATCAGGCAGGCTGCCGAGGTTTTGAGCTGAGTTTGAATCTCAGCCACAGGCTCCTTAGTGGCACTGTACCTGCTGTACTGTGGCCTCACTAAAATGCGGAAAATTCCCAAAATAATCTCTGTGATAGGTATGACGTCATAGAGTCTATAGCTGCTGTGACTTGCCCATTACCTTCACTATATGCTGCCCACAGATTCTCTGACATGTCAAACCTGCTAAATAGGGTAGCTGACCTTCCTAAAATGGTAATTTTGCTCAACCTGCTCAGTCTGGGCTCACAAAATGCAGATAAAATCAGGGAATATTATGTGTAATCAGACTCATCTGTATTGCTTTGTATATGAAGGCAATTCATCTTGTATGGAGGCCCCCACAATATATCACTAGTATGACTTGCCCAGTTGGTTGAAATTCAGGAAACAGAGAAACACATGCATGAATGTGTGGAATTTGACTGGGATACACTGACTGAAATCTAATCAACTCTTATAGAGGTTATAGAGATGATAAACTCATTTGATAGCCCATCATTTCAAGGGTTAATCATACATTGGAGGAATGAAGAACAAAGGACAACATTTAGAGAATCACAAGTGACTGTGCAGATATGAATGGCTTGTTGTCTCTGAAACACATTGCCTATGACCTGTATGGATATGTGCATAGTTTACAATGCATGGATGTGTCTGGAAGTTGCACAGCACAGCTATTGGTGGGGAAAAATGGTAATAACATGCATGTTTTGATGTCTCAGCACTGAATGACCATATAGGGAATCTTCTCCACTTGTAAATATGCTCAGGGATGCTCCACATATATCCTGGAATATTGTCTGATTAATCCGCATTTTCTTGACCCCAAAACAAGTGAATTGTGCTGCAGTAACAGTGTGCACTTACATCGCTTACTAAGCGCTCGACTAAGCGCCCGTTGCCGAAGCGGAGTCGTCGACAGGCCGGAATTCCGGCCTGTCGACGACTCCGGTCACTCAAAGGGGATTTTGGAGCACTCCCATTGGCTGAAATGGTGACAAAGATTCCCTTTTAAAGTAATCTTTCAATCTCAGCTCTTCATGCCGAGTTTTTTGATGGCTTCAAGCCACACTAACTGAGCTCTTACTAGAACCCCATTAAATGCAGAAAAATCCCAAAATATTGCTTCTCCATGGAATGCCCCTTGAGTACTGACAGGGGTGCCCAGATTAGGTGTTCTTGTTGTTTTTCACAGAGTACTGACCTTGGCAAGTGATACTGAGGATATAAGCAAATGTTGGTGTGTGTATGACGCTTGTACAAGACAGTTCCACATGTATGGGCTATGTGAGGTGGAGGATATCAAACATACAAAACTGCCATATATGGTTAGTCCCCTGCCCATTTGGGAAGTTGGCCATGCATGGCCTCTGCAGGACTGGATAAATAGCAGGAAAATCAGAGAAAAATTAGATAGTACTATGGATTTGTATTGGGTTGACTGTTGAGGCCATATGGCAGAAAACATATAATAATGCAGAGTTTCCCATGCATAGCCTGATACAAGCCACTCTTTCAATGAGTCTTGGTCCATCTTGTAAGCACCATTATCACCTGGAATTCTCAGGGACTGGCAGCTCCAGACAGGATCCCAGGCTATTCTGTTCAGTTCAACTCTTCAATAGGCCCTGCAAAGGCAGGCTATTGGGCTGAGTTTGAATGCAAGCCACAGGCTCATTAGTGACAATGTATTTGCTGTGCTATGGTCTCCCAAAAAATCAAAAACAATTGGAAATATTCCCAGTCATGTATATGATGTCAGAGAGGCTGTACATAGTATGCCTTCCCATGGATTCATATAAACATGGCACCCACCATTCACAAAGCAAAATAAAATACATATTCCTCTGTACACACTGGTTCTTTCACTTTGTTTGTGTTTCCTGTGATGCTTGCCAACTGCCTATGGATTGTGGACCTGAATGAAACCTGCCATATGTGGTACCTGACCTTCTCAAAATGGAAAGTCCGAGTTATCTGCTGTGTCTGGGCTCAGAAAATGCGGATAAAACAAGGGAATATTCTGTATGATTCCACTCACCTTGTACTGCTTGCTATAAGTATTGATTGGCTCATGTCTAAACCCTTTGGCAGGCAATGGCATATGCAGAAAATGTTGGACACCTGTGGCACAAAGGCCACAGTTAATGCTGAGTATGTTCATAATATTGGCTCTGTCTCACATGTGAATGGCATAGCTATCAATATTATGGGTTCGCAGAGCTTTATGACACAGTACTGATCCTAGAAAGTGATAGAAAGACATTGTACAAGTTGTGTTGTGCATCTACTACTGTTGCTAGAAAGTCTATAGGCTAGCAATGTCATAAAGTAGGGACACCACACATAGGTGATCAAATGCTTTGATGGTCTCTGCAATGCTAGATAAATGGTAGGAAATGAGATAAAATCAGATGATCCCATGACATCATATTGTGCTGACTGTTGTAGGCCAATGCATGACAGTACATCTCAGATGGAGTTCACAGCCTGATGTCTGCAGCTCTATTGTCCCAGTCCAGTATAAGCATGTCTTTGACTGATTGTATCAATATGAAGCAGTGCCAATTATACAGTATGATGGTGCTATGCTTGGTTGTTAATTGCTCATATAATTTTTGCCTGGAGCATATCTAATGTCTGTATGCACTACCATCATCCTATTCTCATGCAATGGCCCTTGGTATGTGAAGATAGAATAGGCAGCTCTTGGCTTGTTCATATGGGCAAAAATGTATTGACAGTGGTGTCTGTGAGTGCAATGTCTACTATCACTCATATTGCAGTGTATGCTGTGATTTCTTCCTGATTTGGCTCAGAAGAAGTCATGGTTGCCATGGAAATAATGCAGACTTGCATTGCTTACTAAGCAACAGTGAAGAGGCCATATTACAATGGACTTCTGAGCCAATATATGGCTGTCCTTTTATGGATCTCTAGTCAATAATATGACTTTGGGAGTACTCTCATTTGCTGTAACTGTTTCCTTTTACATGTGATGATAAAATATCAGCTACTCATGTTGGGTCCTTTCATGTTATATGGAAAGTGGAAATATAACACTTTAGACCCCGGTGTGAACATGTGTGATATTTGAACAGCATTGGAAATATGTGGCAGTGTGCCTACCAGTACACCATTTGGCAGTTGATCCTGGGTGGTATCTGCGCTGGAGTAATGTCAACATGAAAAATATATTGTCTAATCCAAATATAGTACCATACATTGTATGTGCACACAACATAATGAACAGTCAGCCAGAAAATGACACTGGTGATTATCTTGGGAGTATGCCTGAAGATATAGAAATCCTTGGACTTATGATCAGAGAGCATGACCATTGATAGTAGGCATTACTAGAATACCCAGGAAAGGCCCATGTGCAAGTCTTAGTATGCAGTCTGTTGTTAGGGACAAGGCATTGAAAACCCTTTTTCTACAAGAAATTCCATAGATATGGTCTTTGAATAGGGTAGGCAGCAGGAATTGTTATCACTCCTGGGCTTTGTTATCTTTATCCTAGATCCTTTTAATGGACTTCATTTGGGGTTCACAATGCCTTCTGACCAGATTTAAGTGATCTTTTTTTCCCACATTGTTATGCTTTGTGGCACCTATTGGTGTATGTTCTGACTGGACTATTACCAATCTCCTTAGACCCCTTGTGACCAGATGCTTTGAAAGATATTACTGGGGTTCTATTAGCTCAGACTATGTTATCTATTTATATATTATCCCAGCTGGCAGGAAATCTATGAGTGACTAGTGTTCATAAGGCTGTGCTAGTGTTTCAGGACAACATGCAAGTGGTGTCATGAATCACAGAGCACATCCTTGATGATCAGTGAGAATTATTGGCACATCTACCCTTGCCTTACAATGAGCCTGTGAGCTTATTGTGCATCTTGAATGGCCTTGGAAAGTGGTGTACTGAGTCTTCTACTATTTTGTAGGATTCTATGAAGTATTTTATGTAACTAAAAGGCTGTGCATAAATGCACACAAGGAGCATCCCTATGAGCAAGTCCAAACATTTATCTCATCTACCACTTGCTTCTGTACTCTTATGCCAGTGTACCTTCAATTCATCAGTGATCAATCCTGCCCATGACTCTATCAGTCTTGATGGCACTTACTATGGTGATACATTGCTTCACATTATACTACATGAGCCCATTACTATTGACTCAGGAGCTGAGCTCCAATCCAGTAACATACCTTAGTATGGCTTTGTACTACTGGTCAGTGTTTGGTAACTGTTCACTTATGGTGAGAGCAAACTGCACATTCTTTGGTTGTATTCCTTGTATAACGCATCAATTCTTGACAGGCCTTTTTCAGAATTCCTTACTGGTATACTTCTCCTCTGTATATTGGTTCCATCCTCCACTGTTGATTGGTTTGTACTTGGGGAAGTACTGTTAACAATCTACTGAAAGACATCCTTTGGTATCAGAATTTCTCTGATCAAGGGCTAATACTTGTACAACAGCACTGACAGCAAGTCCCAACTGAGTAGTGGTTACTGTAGTCAACCCCCCAGATTCCCCTTCCTTGAGTTCTAGTTGATCTAGAGGCTCACCTTACTTCTTTGCAACATTCCCAAGCTATTTGCTCTATGTTACTATCAATACAAACCAGTAACACTGCTCATTAGTATTCAGATCATATTGATAAGCAACTTGGCAATTTACCAAGTAAGAAACAGATCCATAATGTCTGTGTTCTAAACGGAGCAACAGAGTCTCATACAAATATATAATAACTTACTCAATTGGGATGTTGCTCATGATTGCAAGCTATGATCCTCATATTACAACAACCTAATAAATTAGCAGGCTACTCTGAAGTGCAAAATGTGGAAGATATGTCAGTACTCTATGCATAGACAATATACTAGCAGTCTTTCCAAGCATAACTTCTGATGTGGGCAGCATGAAGTTGTTCATAAATTGACATGTATCCTACCAAAGGGATCGTACTGCCAGCTATGGCCCTCTCCCCAGCAAGTCATCAGTTATTTTGAAGTATGCCTCCTTGATAGCCTCTTGTTGATTGCAGTGTCTTTTCATTTTTGGTGAAGATATGGCAAAGACATAGGTGTAGAACAAATTTGACCCCACATCCTTGCTTGCACCTTGCAATGTACTTGATGAGCCCAAAAATGTTGCCAATGAGATTTTGGAACATCAGCACCCTAAAGCCTGGTGAGATACAGTCATGCAAAATGTAGATTCAGCAACCCACTGATTTTGGGTGATAGTAATCAGTGTGTGATAGTCAGCCATAGATATTTGTTGATGTTCTTCACAGTTTCTTATTATTTCATGAAGCTCGTGTTCAGCAACAATGGGAACACGGATGCATTCCCTGCACCAGGATGAAAAGGAGGCCCCTGAGGGTCAGTAAGTGCATCACCAGGTATGTGGATCTGGTTCTTCTGCGCCCTTCTGGCACTTTTTGGCTCAAGACCTTTCACTTTGTCAGAGACCATTCGGGCAGGATTTGCTGTTATGAGGAGCTATGTGTTTTTTCTAATCATTGCCTGAGTGAATACAATGTGCTTATACCCCATCGTCCACGACAGCTAGCGCCACAATTTCATGGTTCCGGCAAAGGACATTCGCCAGCGAGTTCAATTTCAACAGCATCTTGTCTTTGGGAAAAGTGGTGTGTCGATTGGAGCAGGAGACAGCACCAATGTGCTGTAAGGCATGCATAAAGAAGCAAGTTGGGACTGAGTAGATATGGTCTGAGCCCTGACACCAAGTGTGAGAGCACTCTGTTGCGGGGAGGGTGTCAAGTTTGTTGAGTCTCTATTTATGTTACGATCCCTGCAGTATGAAGGTATTGTTCTTATGATGGACCACCATGAAATGCCTTAGTGATTCCTCTGGAATGGCAGTTTGTTCCCACAGTGCACATGACATTCAGCCACCCCGATAAGCAGAGATAATTAACCATTAGTATAGGTTGCTTATCTGAGCCTGAAATTTCAGACTCCCACAGGACACAACTTGCACCAACAGATACAAACAAATGCAGTGGTTAAGCACTCTGTTATGGATATGAGGGCCATGAAATGCCTTAGCAGTTCCCCCAATAAGGAAACTGGTGAACATATCATGTGACTGCCAGTTTGGTGGCTCAATGCTGCAAGTGCTCTCACACTGTAGGGCCCATATAGTCTCAGCTAGTAACAAATCATAGTATACATAGTAAGCTCATCTGATAGCCCTTCATTCAAAGAGTACAGAGGAATTTTACTGAGTGCATACAGTGGCTGATTAGGCCAGGAAATGCAAAACAAAAAAATGCACATGTGCCTCTGAAGATACAAAGTGCTTGATTATGACCCAAATATGTTCTATGTGTACCCTGTCATGTATATGTGTGGTTTAGACACTGTGACTACTCAGTAGCCTCTATAATACAGGTAATAAGGACTATAATGGGTAATCTGAGCATCCTTTGCCCATTGCAGCTCAAAGCACTCATACACTTGTATTTGATGTGCCTATATATTTCATGGATGTTCTGCATTTTTCTGAGCCCTATATGCCCCTATTTGTGTTGGATTCTTCTTTGGGAAGGTCACATACTCCATATGGCAATGATCCAGCCACTGGCTTTTTCCTGCTCACAGACTTAGTCTAGGGATATATACCTGAATGTGTACTTACACTACCATCTTCTAGGGTTGTCCAGTACCTGACCAGTTCCAAGAGTGAAGTAGCAGGCTTATATAAGCTCACTGGGGCTACAGCAATCATCCTACCAGCTTATTGAGAATGCTATCCATTCCCAAGCTACTTTTGATACAAACCAGTAACACTGCTCATTAGTATTCAGATCATATTGGTAAGCAACTTGGCAATTTATCAAGTAAGAAACAGATCCATATGTTGGCTGCAGTGCGCCTCAGAGCGATTCCAAAGGCCTAAGTCGAGCTCTGTAAAGTCTTAGGGACTTAGAGCTCGACAAGGCGGACTGTCTACAGTGTGCATTACGTAAGGTGACCATAACTGTACAGTAGAAACAGCCACAAAGTCGAAATCATCGAAGGAGTGAAAAATCGGATGAGTGCAGGGGTTCAAATCCCTGAAGATGCAAACATTATGGAAAATGGTAGACTGAAGGGAATGACATCGGAAAAAATACAGTATGCACGGTATAGTGATGGTGTCCATGTAGAATAAAGGAAAACACACCAGGACGTGTTCCACGACTTGGACAGGGCAATGGAGCTCAGAATAATTCGCAGAAATGCGGAATAAATTCCGAGCTCAACAGATGCCGCTTTTGTAATGCAACTATGATCCATGAAGAAGTTCTTACAACAGCACCCAACTTTATTGCATTTAATGTATACAGGGCAGATTGCACTAGGCTAGAGAAAAAGGTGGACATTAACACTGCCTTAGGTAACACCTCTTACCGACTGTGTGGGGTGATTTACTTTGGTGGATTCCACTTCACAGCAAGGATAATATCAACAAATGGTCATATCTGGTTCAATGATGGCAAAGAGACAGGACAGAATTGCACTGATGAAGGTATCCTGACTGCAAGTGGTGGCTTGCAACTGTGCAGTGCAGGGAACAGACATATGACAATAGGTCTCTATGTCAAGGTTGCCTAAATTGTAACCAAGCACGTGCTATAGTACCGAAGGGATCGTACTGCCAGTCATGGCCATCTCCCCAGCAAGTTGATGTTGCAGAAGGCATGCTCGGTCCATCCAAAATGGTGTCCAAGATGCACCAACGGATCCCCCTTGCGCCTATTGGAACAGTGTTCATGGACATCAGCATGTCTCATGTGAGCCAAAGGGAAGCTTACTCTTTGTTGGATCTGGAGAGCAAATCCTGCCTACGGTGTTTGTAGCTGGTGTTATGGGAAGGCATCTGGGGTTGTTGCAGGCCTGGTCAATGCAGCAGATGAAGGTGAACCCGTCAGACTACTAATTCTGCAATGGCTTTGGCTTAAGGTGGGTTTAGGGCCCCAAGTTCAGTGGTGGTGTGCTCAAGGACAGTACCACCAATGTCTCACCTTTTTTGGCTATGGGCCCCCCTGGGGGCATCTATGCCTGTGAAAAGTCTCAAGACCATAGGCCTTGACTAAAATCAGCAATCCCATTGCTTATAGGTGTATAAGGGCCTGTCAGACAAATGGAGGCTTTGCTGATGCCATACAACTCCAGTGAAAGTGAAGAGGTGTCGTGTGCTTCAGCATCCATCCAGGCACAGCTCACAGGGGCCCATGCTGCCTCAGAGCATGTTCCATAAGGACTTCCAGGTGAGTTGCTCAACTTCTTGGGCACCCAGTCTCTTGATTCAGCTAGAACGCAGGAAGATGTGGGCATCCTTTCCCGAGAAGCCTTCTGTATGAGTACCACGAATACCTTTGGTGGGCAGACATTCTGGAAAGAACTGATCTAGACTCCAAGCCTTTGACTGAACATAACATACGTTGGAGGTCATTTCCTACTGTGCAGCAGTCACCAGTGTAGAGGCTAACTAAATTTACTTTGGAGATTTGAAAAACATCAGTAGGGCACCTTGATGCTCCTCACCACACTGAGACATCTGGGATGAACATTGAATGCTGGCACATGTCACGGCGGGGCTATTGATGTACACATACAGCTTACCTGCCGAGGTACTGGACTTCACTCACACCTGCCAGGATGCCTCAAGTCATTGTATCAATCACCTTGGTGGGAACCCAGGCCATGGTGACAGTGGCCACCAATGCAGTCCCTGGGGTTGCTGTCTCTAGAACGGCTCCCGTAGCCATCCCACCTCCTGCTCCCCTTCCTGCTCCCCTTAATCTCTTGGAGCCTGTCAACACCCTGCTGCCAGCCCACTCAGGGGCACAGCTGAATGCAGTGATCAATCTTATGCTCAGTGGCAACACCTTGGCAGAGGACAAACTCCTTGCAATCAACAGTGTTCTGCTGGATGAGGCGGGCAGTGTGGGTCACAGCATGCTGGAAAGTAGGCACTACATCAAGACTTTGTTGGCATGGTGGTTTGCCCATTGCCGCCCTGCCATCGACAAGGAGCTCACTGGGTTCTCCATACTGGAAGTCCAGGCCTTGATAGGGCAATATATAATGATATATTAAAATGAATAGGGTTGAATTCTGGGCTGAAAGTTGGTATATGGGTAGCTCTATACTAGTACAGTACTGACACAAAAAATGGGACAAATTGGCAGACTGGGTTTTGAGCTATAAGCATACCAATTTTGTTGTTTGGCACAGTTCCCTTGTGCAGTACCTGCATAAGTGAACATGGGGGGAAGATTGTTCATAGAAACATGCTCCATTTCACTGTAGGATGCATGGTGTAAAAGGGCTTGGCCATAGGATGAGCAGTTTTTGCTGTAGGGTGGCCAAAACACGAGGGGGAACATGTTCCGCCATACCACAAGGACTAACATTTAGCTCTTGGCAACATCTTGACAAGATATATATATCTTCAATGTCTTGAGGTTTTGGGTGGTTTTCCCTGATGCACCAGCTGCTCCCGTACTTGCTGGGGAGAGGGCCACAGCTGGCAGTACAATCCCTTTTGTTGGATACATGTCAGTTTGTGAGTAAAACATTTTGACCACATCAGAAGTTAAGCTCAGCAAGACTGCTAGTATATTGTCTGCATAACTGACATATCTTCTACATTTTGCACCATCCAGTTGCCATCTCATGGCACAAACATTCAGAGTAGCCTGCTTATTTATTAGGTTATTCTAATATGAGGATCATAGTTTGCAATCATGAGTAACATCCCAATTGAGTAACTTATTGCATGTTCATATGAGACTCTCTGTTGAGAACACAGACATCATGAATCTGTTTCTTACTTGGTGAATTGCCAAGTGAATTACCAATATTACCAGAATACTTATGAATAGTATTACTAGTTTGTGTTGATATCAACAAAGAGAAAATAGCTTGGAAATGTTGCAAAGAAGTATGCCTCTAGATCAACTAGAACTCAAGGAAGGGGAATCTGGGAGGTTGACTACAGTAACAACTACTCAGCTGGGACTTGCTGTTGTACAAGTATTGGCCCTTGATCAGAGAGAACTTCTGATACAGAAGGATGTCTTTCAATAGATTGTTAACAGTACTTCCCCAAGTACAAACCAATCAACAGTAGACAGAGAAGTATACCAGTAAGGAATTCTGAAAAAGGCCCTTCAAGAATTGTCATGTTATACAAGGAATACAACCAAAGACTGTCCATTTTGCTCTCACCATTTGTACACTGAAGTGAACAGTTACCAGGCACTGACCAGTAGTACAAAGCCATACTAAGGTATGTTACTGGATTGGAGCTCAGCCAATGGGCTAATGTATGATGTGAATCAATGTACCACCATGGTGAGTGCCATCAAGACTGATAGAGTTGTGGGAAGGATTGATCACTGATGTCAGGGACTATTGACAATAAGGTACAGAGGAGTACAGTAGCAAGTGGGTCATGAGATAAATGTTTGGACTTGCTCTTAGGGATGCTCCTTTTGAGCATTTCCCAAGTGCACTCCCTCTTAGCTACATAAAATACTTCATAGAAACCAAATAGTAGAAGACTCAGTACACCACTTTCCCAGGCCATTCAAGATGCACAATAAGGCTCAAAAAGTAGTGAAAGAGCAAGGCAAGGGTATGTGTGTTAATGATTGCCACTGATCATCAAGCATGTGCTCTGTGAAACATGAGGGACCACATGGATGTTAACCTGAAACACTAGTGTAGCCCTATGAAAACTCAGAAATAGTGTACAGCTTGATGAGCCACTCATAGATTGCCTGCCACCTGGAATATTATCATCAATATTCTGAGCTAATAGTCACCCAGTAACAGCTTTCAGATCATCTGGTCACAAGGGGCCTGAGGAAAGTACTAGGAGCCGTCAGTACATACACAATCAAGTGCTACAAAGCATAACAATGTGAGAAACAAAAATCACCTGAATGTGGTGAGAAGGCACTGTGAATACTACAGTGAAGTCCATTAAAAGGAAATGAAATAAAGATAACAAAGTGCAGGAATGATAACAACTGCTGCTTATCCTATTCAAAGATCACATATGTGGAATTCCTTGTGAAAATGCCTTGTCCCTAACAACAGCCTGCATACTAAGACTTGCACATGGGGTCATTGTAGCCTCTCCTGGGTATTCTAGTAATGCCTATTATCAATGGTCATGCTCTCTGGTCATAAGTCTAGGGATCTCTATATCTTCAGACACACTCCCAAGGTAATTGATTACCAGTGTCATTTTCTGGGGGACTGTGTGTGCACATACAATGGTACTAAATTTGGATTAGACACCATATGTTGATATTGACATTCCTCTGGCACATACCATCCAGGAACAACTGCCAAATTGGGTGCTAGTAGGCACACTGCCACATATTCATATTTCCAATGCTGTTCATATATCAAACATATTCACACCCTGGTCTAAAGTGTTATTTTTACACTTCCCATATAACATGAAATGATTGAGCATGAGTAGCTGACATTTTATAATCACATGTAAAAGGAAACAGTTGCAGCAAATGAGAGTACTCCTGAAGTCATATCACTGACTAGAGAGCTATAAAATGACATGACTGCCTTATATTGGCTCAGAAGTCCATTGTAGTATGGCCTCATCACTGTTGCTTAGTAAGCAATGCAAGTCTACATTATTTCCAGAGCAACCATGGCTTCTTCTGAGCACAATCAGGAAGAAAGCTGCCTTTTCTATCTCCACATGCCAAGGGATGAGAACAGGATGATGGCAGTGCATACAGAGGTTAGATATGTTCCAGGCAAAAATCATCTGAGGGACTAACAACCAAGCATAGCACCATCATACTATATAAATGGCACTGCTTCATATTGACAAGATTAGTCAAAGACATGCTTATACTGAACTGCTACAATAGAGCTGCTGACATCAGGCTATGTGCATCTGCATTAGCACATGTGAGATGTACTGTCTTGCATTGGCCTACAACAGTCAGCACAATGTGAAGTCATGGGATTGTCTGATTTTATCTTATTTCCTACTATTTATCTAGCATTGCAGAGACCATCAAAGACTTTGATACACTATGTGTGGTAGTGTGGTGGCCCCACTTTATGACATTGCTAGCCTATGAATTTTCTCACAACAGTAGTAACTGCATAACACAACTTGTACAATGTCTTTGTATCACTTTTTAGGATCAGTACAGTGTGAAAAGGCTCTGTGGACCCACAATTCTGATGGCTATGCTATTGATGTGTGAGTATTATGGACATGCTCAGTATGAACTGTGGCCTTTGTGCCACAGGTGTCCACCATTTTCTGAATACGCCATAGCCTGCCCAAGGGTTTAGACAGAAGCCAATCACTACTTACAGCAAACAGTACAAGGTGAACCTGAGTGGAATCATTCAAAATATTCTCTTGTTTTATCCGCATTTTCTGAGCCCAGACACAGCAGGTAACCCAGACTTTCCATTTTGGAATGTAAACTATCACATATAACAGGTTTGAGATGTCATATAGTCACACAATTCATAGGCAGTTGGTAAGCATCACAGGAAAAACAAACAATGTGAAAGAACCAGTGTTCACAGAGCCATGTGCTTTGTGACTGGTGCTATATTTGTATGAATCTATGGGAAAGCATACTATGTAAAGCCTCTCTGACATCATATACATGACTGGGAATTTTCCCAATTGTTTTTGATTTTTTGGGAGACCATAGCACAGCAAATACAGTGTCACTAATGAACTTGTGGCTTGCATTCAAACTCAGCCCAACAGCTTGGCAGCCTGCCTTTTCAGGTACTATTTAATAGCTGAACCAAACAGAATAGCCTAGGATCCTGTCTGGAATTGCCAGTCCCTGAGAATCCCAGGTGATACTGGTTCTGACAAGATGGACCAAGACTCACTGAAAGAGTGGCTTGCATCAGGCTATGCATGGGAAACTCTGCATTATCATATGTTTTCTGCCATATGGGAGCCTCAATAGTCAACTCAATATGAATTCATGGTACTATCTAATTTTTCTCTGATTTTCCTGCTATTTATCCAGTCCTGCAGAGGCCATGCATGGCCAACTTCCCAAATGGGCAGGGGACTGACCATATATGGCAGTTTTGTATGTTTGATATCCCCCACTTCACAGAGCCTCTCATACATGTGGAACTGTCTAGTACAAGCATCATACACACACCAAGATCTGCTTATATGCCTCAGTATCATCACTTATGATAGTCAGTACTCTCAAAGATACCTAATCTGGACACTGCTATCAGTACCCAAGGGGCATTGCATGGAGAAGCAATATTTTGGGATTCTTCCGCATTGAATGGGGCTCTAGTAAGGTAGTGTGGCTTCAAGCCATCAAAAAACTCGGCATGAAGAGCTGAGATTAAAAGATTACCTTAAAAGGCAACATTTGTCAGCATTCCAGCCAATGGGAGTGCTCCAAAATCCCTTTTGAGTGACCGGAGTCGTTGACAGGCCGGAATTCCGGCCTGTCAATGACTCCGCTTTGGCAATGGGCACTTACATGGGCACTTAGTAAGTGATGTAAGCGCACCCTGTTACTGCAGTAAAATCGGATAATATTCCAGGAGATCTGTGGAGCATCTATGAGCATATTCACAAGTAGAGAGGATTGTCCTGTATAGTTATTCAGTGCTGGGACATCAACACATGCTTCCTATGATAATATTTCTCCATTTGTAGCACTGCTGTGCATGTTTCAGAGACATCAATGTGTTGGAAACTATACACTTGGCCATAGAGGACATCAGTCATGTGTCTCAGATGCAACAGAACACATTCATATTCACAGAGTCACTTCTGTTTTTTTATATTAGCATTTTGCTACTCATTTAACCATTATCTCTCAAGAAACTATGATAGACACTATGAATGAAGTGCTATGAGATGAGCTTATGATATCTACAACAGTTGGTTGGAGCTCAGTCAGTGTATCCCAGTTAAATGCTATCATGTCTACAGAGGTAGGGGTGTTTCTCTGCATTTTGAATTTTATACATGGGCAAGCCATACTGGTCATAGCCTCTGGTGGTGCTATACTGGATCAATTTCTTACATACAGCAGGTACTGCAAGTGAGTCCAGTTGCACAGAATTTTCCCTGGTTTTATCTGCATTTTCTGAGCCCAGACTGAGCAGCTGTATGGAAATTACCATTTGGGGAAGGTCAGATACCCTTTATGGCAGGTTTCAGATGTCATACTATATTGGGCCGGGATCTCGGCCACCTTAGCACTCAAAGAGCCCTCCTCACTGAATGTGTACTGTACACACCTCAGGGTGTGTGCATGGACATGTTAGAACATCCAAAGAACACAGGAAAAATGTTGGAAAAAAATTAGACTCACTGAGGAGAGCACAGCGCAGGATTTTGCGTCGGGAGTCGGGTGAGCCAGTCCGACTAGGAAGTCGGCCAACCCATTTAAAACAGTTCTATATGTTGCCAGCACCCACCTACATAGGCCGCAAACCCTTCATAAATTCTCACATAGCTTACAGAATATCATACACTAGCTTGCTAGGCTCGTATGGGCTCATATCTGTGCATTGTGCCGAGTTCAGTTGAGGGGTCCGGGAGATTGAGCCACTGCTTACCAAAAACGGACATCATCTCGCTGAATGATTTTTCCTGCACCCAAACCTCAACGGGTTAGCCTCAGATGGTACACAGACATTGAATGGACGTGAATAAATGCACTCAAATTTATTTGTGACCTCAGGAAGGGTGGTGGTGAAGTGAGGTCGCAGTGACCAACTACCTAGGGGTGGCCGAGATCCCGGCCCGATATAGTAAAGACATGCAGAATCTATGGGCAGTCTACAGGCTTCAAAAGAATCACTTTGAGGGTGAAAAGGGATGCAACCATGTGCACAGAGGCATTTGTGTGTTTTTTTATTGTGTGAATTGTGCCATAACCACTGAAGGTAATGGGCAAGTCACAGCAGCTACAGACTCTATGACATCATATCTATCAGAGAGATTGTTTTGGGAATTTTCCGCATTTTAGTGGGGCCACAGTACAGCAGGTACAGTGCCACTAAGGAGCCTGTGGCTGAGATTTAAACTCAGCTCAAAACCTCGGCAGCCTGCCTGATTAGGGCAGAAAAGGGCTTGTTGCACCAATCAGAGCAGCTCGGCATCCCTCTCGTGCCGTTCGGAGGTGCAACCGTGCCAAATTTCCGCACGGTTGCACCTCCGAACGGCATCTGGGCGCTTGATGGGCGCTTAGTAAGCGATGTAAGTGCGGACTGTTACTGTGCTTAAGAGAGCTTGTATAGGCTCAGAAAAAAGCGGAAAATTGAGACAATATTCAAAATGATCCAGGCAATGTGAATGAAGCTGTATATTGCATGGGTTTGACATCAGATCAGATAGCATTCTCAATAACCTAGTAAGATGGTTGCTGTGGCCCCAGTGAGCTTATATAAGCCTGCTACTTCACTCTTGGAACTGCTCATGTACTGGACAACCCTATAAGATGGTAGTGTATGTACACATTCAGGTATGTATCCCTAGATTGTGTCTGTGAGCAAGACAAAGCCAGCAGTGGATGCATAATTACCATATGGAGTATGTGACCTTCCCAAAGAGGAATCATACACAAACAGGGGCATGTAGGGCTCAGAAAAATGCAGAAAATCTATGAAATATACAGACACATCAAAGACAAGTGTATGATTGCCTTGAGCTGCAATGGTTACCATTACATTGTATGCAAGGGCCATAAGATGGCAAAAGATGCTCAGATTACCCATTATAGTCCTTGTTACCTGTATTATTGAAGCTACTGAGTAGTCCACAGTGTCTGAACTACACATATACATTGCAGTGTACATATAGACCATATTTGAGTCATAAACAAGCAGATTGAATCTGCAGAGGCACATGTGCATTTTTTTTGCTTTGCATTTCCTGGGTTAGCCAGCCACTGTATACACTCAATAGAATTTATGTATACTCTCTGAATGAAGGGCTATCAGATGAGCATACTATGTATACTATGATTTGTTACTGGCTGAGGCTATATAGGCCCTACAGTGTGTGAGCGCTTGGAGCAATGGCCCACCAAGCTGCCAGTCACATGATATGTTTACCAGTTTCCTTATTGGGGGAACTGCTAAGGTGTTTCATGGGCCTCATATCCATAACTGAATGCTTAGCCACTGCATTTGTTTGTATCTGTTGGTGCAAGTCGTGTCGTCTGGGAGTCTGAAATTTCAGACTCAGATAAGCAACCCATACTAACAGTTACTCATCTCTGCTTATCGGGGTGGCTGCATGTCATGTGCACTGTGGGAACAAACTGCCATTCCGGAGGAATCACCAAGGTGTTTCATGGTGGTCCATCATAAGAACGATACCTTCGTACCTCAACGATCGTAATACTGACATTTTTGCAGAACGTACATGCACATCGCATAGCAGGGCTGAATCCAGCTGGAAACTTGCAAGCATTGCAACTTGCGAGGGAAGGAGACCAGCCTCTGGCGACAACACAGTACGACTACAGTCTCAACCCTCTTGTAATGCAGGTATGTTTAGATTAGTACCTAACCTCAACCTACTAGTACTAGCAAAGATTAGAGTGGTGCCACGCAGAACATGTACACTGGCGGCCAAGACGACTTCGCGAACATGAACAACGTGGTCGCGAACTTCGCACCACCCTTTGCGCCGTACGAGCCTCAACATGCACAGGCGCAGCCTGAAACCGGCGCCGGCGTGCAAGGTGATTTCGGAGGTGGCGCACAAGGTGATTTTGGGGGTGATTTCGGAGGCGGTGCACAAGGCGATCTTGGGGGTGGCACACCAGGTGGATTTTTCAGGGCCAATGCACAAGGCAAGTATGGGGCTGGCATGCAAGGCCTTTTTGGGGGTGGTGCGCAGGGGCCTGGGCAGCCTGAATTCGCAGCTGGTGCGCAAGGTGCGCCTTTCAGGGCCGATGGGCAGGGCGAATTGGACGCCATCATGCGTGGCATTTTGGGCCCCGACGCGCAGGTGCAGATCGGCTTCGCAGACGGTGCGCATGGCGAGCCTTTCGGGGCCGGCGCACAAGCTCATTTCGGGGCTGGCGCGCAAGCTCATTTCAGGGCTGGTCCGCAAGGGGTCACCGCGCACCCTCACAAGTTTGTGGCGGGCGAGCAGGGCACTTTCGGGGGCGCGCAAGGCCAGGTGGGCACGGGTCCTGGTGTAGTATCGTGGCACGACTACGGTACACAGTCTGACCAGGGCTCTCGGCACAGTAGCCATAGCACTGGTGCAGATTGGCGCAGATTGACGCCGGCACCTGCTATGTACCACCCATACATGCCGCCTCACGGTCTAAGATTCGAATCTCTCCCGTCGCAAGTACGACACGGGCTCAACACGGTCATGTCAACTACTGTGCATACGAGGTCTGTACTGGATGACCACCAAGGGGGGACCCACAAACCTGCACGAATGCCATGAGGTAAGCTGAATAATCCGAAATCTGTGTCTTTTTCGAACTCACCCAACTTAAATCAAAGCATCAGCCACAGGTATGCCTCACGCTGGCCCGTCGCAGCAGGCCGCCGAGCTTGAGACCCTCACTGCCCAACCGAGCAGTGAGCCCATGCATGCAATGAAGCTGAGTCCTCTCCCGGAATCCCTCAAGAGGAAACTCCGTGCTGCGTACATCCCAACGCTGAAGACGATGATGGAAGTACTCATCATCGGTGGTAAGGCCGTGTTCCCCAACAAAGGTCTAATGGATGACCTTGTTGGCACTGCAATGTGGAAGGTGGCCCAGGGTGACTGCCACACCAAAAAGATACCTGAGGACCTACGAGACACCCACGTCAAGTATGATCCAATGCAGGACACAGAGCTACGTTGCAAAGTACGTATTTTCATCCTGCCTAAAATGTCCTTTCAAATAACAAACAATTTGTTGTAGGCTCACGACATGGTGTTGACCTTCCGCAGTACCTTCAAGTCCACCGCAGAGCACCTGTTCCTGTTCGCTCATCATGCTAACCTACTCCCCACTGAGACGAGCAGCCTCATTGAGGAGGATCTTGGTGAGCTCATGATCGACTGTGCCGACGCCTGCTCAAGCAGGAGGGCTTGGACTGATCATGTTGTCGAAGCAAATGTGGAGTCAACGCCACTGCTGCATATCATCGACCCTGCCAATGTATGTATAATTCTTGTCAGATGAACTTTCTCTTGATTTGTACTAGGACTGACAATTAATCTTGTTCTGTACAGTCCACTATTGTTGTTGGAGCATTCGAGAGTCAGGGACTCATCCCTGCAATTCTCAATGCCACCCTGTTCCAGCGGAAAGAATGCTTGGGCCACACGGACTCATTGCTCTTCCGGGACGGGATTCCAACACAGGTGATGGTGCTCGCAGCCTGCACTGTCATCTGCTGTGCAGAGGAATTCTCGAAGACAGGTATGCACACATCAAAGAAATTCAGCAGCAATTCCTACAAGCGCAACACTCGAAAAATTGCTGCCTACATTCATACCCTGAAGACTTCGGACACTGAAGCTGGTGCTTGCTTCAGGCGCCTGAACGCGAACATTGTTCATGTCGGAAAGTGAGTATTTTGCTATTATTCAATAAATCCATATTTGTTTAGCCATTTTTCCAGGATGTGGGTAGATGGCCCACAGACTCAGCCTGGGGTGCCCGACAATGCTGAAACATTGGGTGTGTCCGAATCGTGAAGACGGCCTCTCGTTTCAAATCTAAGATAGCCCTCGTTCAAAATCCACCACATCACGTGCTTCGTGTTTATAGCGCCGGAACCAGATTTGGCGGGGAAAACAGGAAATATACACTCCCTCTCCATAAAACAAAGAGCGAAGGAATTTTAGATGTAAGATGACGATACCTGTATCAATACACATGTTATCCTAGAACAGAATCACATCACGACCATTTGCTGAGCAAAGGAGTCGTTGTTCTTGACGAGATCGCACCGAGATGCTGACTAAGCATTCCGGTTCGAACGCGAGCGCCCTGGCTCGTAGGCCTCTAAAAAGCACTCAAAAATGCCCTTCAAAAAACGACGGTTCCGCCAATCTATGGCCAACCTCGGGAAATATCTCCCAGAAAAGGGTGCCAAAAGGCCACGCATGAATACAAGCCCTGTGAGTACAATTGGAGCCAAACTGAGCACAAACAAAATATTCAACTGAGATTTACTATTGGCACTGTACTCGCAGACACCACCAACCAAGCCACAGACAGAGCCAACACTGCAGATATCCGAGCAGACACCTGAACCTCAAACACCTCAGCCGCAGACACCACCATATGGGCAGCCAGCCCTCGCCAATCCAGATGTCACCCCAACAACAAAGTGCATGTACACGGTGTTCGGAAAGGCGAAGGCGGGCTTGGCAGAGCTTGCGAGCAGCAGCACGTCACTTTTTGACGGGCTCTTGAAGCCAACATGGAAGAGGACACCGAGTGCTGCGTCAACGAGCACGGAAGCATCGAATGCGCAGGGGTCAGGCACCGCCGAGGCTGCACGGGAATCAATGTCGCTGGCAATGGATGTCGATCAATCATCCGAGTCGATCACCAGACACCGAGTCGAGATCGAGGACGTGCCTGATGAAACTGAGAGCAGCCATGCCCTGCCATTGGAGGGCTCGGAGTCGGAGGAGGTGGACTACAGTGCTGAGTCCATTCCTGTGGACTCAGGATCAAAGACTCCGAAGGAGTATGTCCCGGCGCCGAGTGTCTCTGGTGCAAAGTGTGCATTAGATGACCTAACCGAGGTTCTGCGGCCACACCGTCCTGGTCGTTCCAAGGGGTACAAACCCTTCTCTGGTGACGAGGTTTCACGGAGACGCCTCGAGATGATGAAGCTGGCCTTGTGGCACTACACACGCAAGGTCAATCGCTGTTCGTGGATCAAGGCATCATCGCGCGCTGCGGAGGCACATGATCAAGGCGATACCACCACGCGGTCTATCCGGAAATGGTGCCGTGCATACATCGCAGATCGAGAGGACCTCCCAACAAATCTATGTGGTTCCTGGAACCAGTCAATCATTGAGGACGAGGATATGGCAAATGACATTCACTTACATTTGCAAGGCATTGGGAAGCACCGAAAAGCGGACGACATCGTCCAGTTCTTCGAGCAGCCGGAGATCCAGGAGAGATATCAGCTGGATGGCTGGGCTCCCTCGATCACAACAGCACAGCGATGGATGCGTCGCATGGAGTATCGGTGGGGATCTGGACCGAAAGGTCAATACATCGATGGGCATGAGCGCGATGATGTTGTCGCATATCGCCAAACGATCTATCTACCAGCACTCACTGCGGTTAAAGATCGCCTGCGAACATATGACAGTGATGGAAACGAGGAGGAATACGCAGGCCCCAGACCCATGATGCGCCGCCTCGTGATTTGGTTCCATGACGAGAGCACGTTTCATGCGAATGATCGGCGGCGGGTGTACTGGGCACACAAGGATGAAAAAGCCGTACCACAGCCAAAAGGCGAAGGGCCATCGCTTATGGTTGCTGACTTCATCTCGGCGGACTATGGCTGGCTTCGGTCTGAAGGCGAGGACCTGAAATCGGTGCGGGTCTATTGGAAGGCGGGCAAAGAACGTGATGGATACTTCACGAGCGTGGAGATGGTCGATCAACTGAACAGCGCGATGGACTTGATCCGGAAGCTGTATCCAGACGATGATCACCTCTTTGTCTTGGACAACGCGACAACTCACCGCAAACAAGCTGACGATGCTCTTTCAGCTCACAGAATGCCCAAAGGCCCGAGTCCTGCCAGTGTACGAGAGGGAGTGCAGCGGTTTGGCGTTGACGTGAAAGTTAGGGGTGCAGATGGGAAATTGCTGTATGGCGCCAATGGAAAGCCCCTGAAGACGCACATCAAGATGGCGGACACAAACTTTAATGGACAGACACAGCCCTTATACTACCCCGACATCTATCCCGAACGTCCAGACCTCGCTGCCAAGTTCAAAGGCATGGAGCAACTTCTCGTCGAGTGTTATCCCGAAAAGGCAGCATCCATCAAGAGCATGCGGACAGAGTGCAAGAAATTTCAGTGCCCTCCCGGTCGAACTGATTGCTGCTGCAGGAGGATGCTGTACTCGGAGACAGATTTCACTGACATCATGTCACTCGTGGAGGACGCATGTGCGACACGCGACTTCTCTGTCCTTTTCCTGCCGAAATTTCACCCCGAGCTCAATCCAATCGAGCAATGCTGGGGCTATGCGAAGCAAGTGTACCGCCGTTATCCCCCTTCGACACGCGAGGATGCTCTCGATCGGAATGTCCGAGATGCACTTGATAGTGTGTCCGTGAACATCATTCAACGGTTCGTCCTGTCCCACAACAGCATCACTGTGACTGTCAACATTGTTACTGATTGTCTTACATTCTTTAGCTTTGTGCGGCGATCATTCCGCTTCGCAGATGCATACGCGAAAGGCCTCAATGGTGTACAAGCAGCATATGCAGGGCGAAAATATCACGGCCACCGTGTTGTGCCCGACTCAGTTTTCGAGGATCTTGATCGCGCGGACCTCACGTAGAATACAATCATACGGACAGTCCAAATTGTTATTATGTACTGAATCTATGGACTATCTATCATACACTCGACGGAGCAGCTTGGTAGGCTGCCACGGATGCGGTCATTTCCTTTTTGGGGTGTATGATCACGTGGATCACTCGAGCGCCACAATATGGTGGATTTTGAACGAGGGCTATCTTATCTCTAATTGTACAATACTGTGATATGTTCAAAAATACGCTGTCCAAAAACACACTGTCAGCTATCCCCAGTCTAACCCTCCCGAAATGCACTGTCCAATGAGACTCCTTTCCGACCGGTTTCTCAAACGAGACCGCTCGATCGTCGGCATTTGAATTCTGCGACTTTACAGATCGTAGCGGCGCAAGCGCCGATCCCCGACTCCTGCATGGCACACAGCTGCTCAGCATGCCACAGCAGCATCATAGTGTACAGTATGTATTGTGATACTGTACCATTGAAATGGTATTGAGACTCAATGATAATTGGAGGCCCTCACGCCCGCGGCAGCTTCGCCGCCCGGGCGTCTCGGGCTTCCACGAGTTCACACCGCTGACTTACTTATGTAAGTACTGTGCTACATACATACAGTACTATAGTGTATGCGAGGGCTATCAATATGAGAGAGGGAAGAGTTGTTCGATGGTGATATATGTTCCAGGTGTCCAGACAGAGCCTGCACGGAAGGATCCAACTGCCCAGAACTGCCTCGTAAGGGCACTCGAGCGTTGCTGCGATACCGTTTATGGCAAGTTAAGTCACGTGTTTCCCACGGAGGGAGCGGCATCGCCGGCATCGTCTCAAGTTATGGTGGACAAAGCCCTCCTCTCTCCCTCCGGTCGGAGTCGGGGATGTAAGGTCTTAACGCTTGTATCACGTGCATCCTCAGCGCATAAAAATCGCCCAGCGCGCGTCTTCGCTCCTCACTCATTCCGGACTCGCACTATTGTCCCCCTGCGACCGAACGCCCTCGGGCCCTTCTCGCAGGAGTCTACCGCTTGTCCCAGAACGAACGCATCCGCCTCAGCTGGAGCGCACGCCCCCCGTCGACGTCGTCGGCGTTGGCGTGCTTTTCCTTACCAGAGGTGGTACACCTCTCTCTCTACCTTGCACTTCTGCTTGTGTCGTGGATGTATGCGTCGATCTCCCAGAATTGGATTGGATGCTTCCTCTATGTTGTGTATTGTGCGAGTCGAAGAGAATCTCTATGTTGTACGTAGTATATACCCAAGCTAATGCCAATGCAATGCGACCGTTCCTTCCCCGACCTCCACCTCGAAAGAAGGATCCGAGTGACGCGAGAGACGCCGCGTCAGGCAACCACCGAGTGAGGACAGGAGTACAGGGAGTCAAAAAGGACAGTGATGGACGGTCATCCAACCGACCGACGTTCTGAACACGAACCGCCACGTCGCCCCGCCCCGCGTCGTCCGCCTACGTCCGAGACGACGCCCCACCGCCGCGCCGCCTCCCCATTCCGAACGTCCCAAAATACCCCTCCACCGCACCCGTCCGACGCCGACACCCACCGACGTCCGCTGCCTGCTAGTTCCCGTCCAATCGACTCATGCCGTCGCGGGCTTCTTGTTCCCCTGCGCGCCCTCCTTCCCGGGTACGAACAGCCACCACACGGCGATGATCGTGCGGATGCCGCAGCCGACGCCGAGGGTGCCCGCGGCGCCGATCTGGTCGATGAGGGCGCGGCCGACGAAACCGCCGAAGAAGAGCGCGAAGATGGCGATGACCTTGTGGTCGCGGGAGATGATCCGGTTGAACTTGAAGAGCTTCGGGTCCGCCATGAGCTCGCACCACACCGTCGTGAGCACGACTGACAGAAACAGGTTAGCCGGCGGTCGCTGGGGCCGCGTCCAGCAGGGGGTGCTCACCGGTGGTGGTGAACTGCGTGTTGACGCGCTTGCCCATGATGCCCTGCAGGCCGATGCTCGCGCTCAGGAAGCCGAGGGCGACGAACGAGAGCGCGTTGGTCCAGGCGGGGTTGAAACGGTCCGTCGCGACACTGATCTGGCCGCTCTGCCAGGCGGCGACGGCGGCGGCCATGGTGAAGAGGGCCTGGATGAAGGTGCCGAGCATGAGCCATGCGCGGGACTGGGGACCCATGCGGTCGCCGAGGCGACCGATGAACGCGCCGACGTTGAAGGTGATGAGGGAGCAGAGCGCCTGCCGGTCGGCGATGTGGAAGGAGTGGTCCGTCGGTTTTGAGAAGAGTCGGGCGAGGGCGAGGGCGAGCTGCGGTGCGGTGTTCCGGCGTGAGTTGAGGGGGAGAGCGAGAGACGAGGACGACGCACCTGGACCGTGTTCCCTGTCTGGAATCCTGCCCACACGAAGACGGCGGTGAACGCGACCGAGTCACTGAACGGCAGAGCGTTAGAACGGTCAGGAAAAGATGAGATGAGAGCACGCACATGAAGCCGGTCATAAAGCAGAACGCGGCCAGCGGGATGGTGGCCTTGACGGGGCTAACATCGCCAAAGAAGTGCTCTCTCGTGAAGAGCACCGAGGGCGATACCCAGAGGCGTGCAGTCTGGCGCATCATATTATCTGAGGCGGGGCGCGGAAGCTCCTCCGCCCTATTCTCAGCGTAGTGGGGGCCCGGCGGGACGTCGTCGCGCTTCTTCGAGTCAGCCTCCGAGCTGTGTGCAGACATGACCACGGGCCTTCGCTGGGGGAGAGCGAGAGGGGATAGGGTATGAGAAACGAGCGGGATAGGCGGGGATCGCGGGGGGCATGGCGGTGGCGGGGCCACTATTCTTGTACCGTTCCATCCTCCATCGCGCAATTGCGGCGAGCCGCCCAACCGAGCCCTCCCATTGGCCAGCGATGTTACGCCCGCCCAATCCCCGCCAGTGTCTCTCCCCGCCACCTATCCATCTCTTGGCCGAGCAACACCGCACACGTCCAATAGAATCCGCCCTCGACATCGTCAGCCTCCTTCCCGAAGATCGCGGTAGAGCCTGTGTGGCGCGGTGGCTTTCTTTTCCATGCAGCCAAGGTTCCGCTCAATCTACACTGCGGTACTATCATCACTTGTCGTGTCAATGGCCCTCTCCCTTTCAACATGGTGGTAATCGATATTGCATCTTCATATCAGTCTGATCTTTGACAACGATGCACACGATCTACGGGCGTATGACCCAAGTTTCTCGTCCAGTTCTGTGTTATGTTCGTCTGCGCGCTACGTCCTGACGTTCGACGTCGGCGAGAGCCCAGCGAAGCAAGCAATTCTCGGCATGCTATGGAAGTCAATCCACCGTAAACACACTGACAGCGCTACGTGTCTCTCCCCGACTTCCGTTTCTTGGCTGTGTCACGAGTCTGTCAGCAGAATCTTGCGTCCTTGGCCTCGGACGGACTGACTGCAATCCGACTCAGTGGAGCCAACGTAGATGTCCAGCGGACATGTGTACCTTCTGGCCGCGGCTTGCCTGCTTAAAAGGTATCCTGGGAGAAGCACAATCCGTCAGCAGGGGTATTCTGCTATCTCGAGCTCGTGGCGCCGTATCTGAGACGGTACAGACCACACGACGTTGGACGGGGTGCCCATATCAGCTTGACGGCATTGAACGCGCTTCGTAAAAGACCTCGCTCAGGCTATGCCTCCGAGGAGCAGTGTCCTGTCGAATTTCTGTCAAATTAGCCTAACTCAGATAACTAGAAAAGACAAATCACCACTAACTTACCTCTGTCTCGACCCAGAAGGCCTTCCTTTCCGCTAAGCTCCTGAAGCACAAGACACGCTTCACTTCGACACTATGGAGCGTCTTCACGCGCCTCAACAGGGATCATACCTCCACTTGAATCGCACCACGGAGTTAGAGGGGCACACAAAGGAGAGGATAAAACGTCTATGATGCATCATTAATCTTTACACATGCAGCTATAACTACGAAAGCGCGTTAGATGTACAACACCGCGACCCCACTCCAGTCCGCCCGTACCCAAAAAGCACCCGCACCTACACGACACGAGATCGCCTCTCCCCACCAACACCTCACGCCATCTTGCCAAGCACGCGCGGCTGCGACAGGTCAGCCATGTTGATGAAGATGTCGTCGGCGGGGTGACGGTACAGCGGCGCGCGGAGGCGCTTCTGGTCGAGGTGGTGGCCGATGAACCCGATGCTGCGCCCGAGGACGAACAGCCCGTTCAGCGTGCCGATCTTGATGTACTCGTCTGCCTCCTCAGGCGTGAACGCGCCGCTGTCCCGAAGGAGGTCCACGAAGCATACTGCAATGCAACCGTCGACGTTCAGGATGAGCTGGACAACAAGCAAGAGTCAGTGCGGATGGGGATGAGAGTAGGGGAGCGCACGTACCGTGTCCTTCTTGGACGTTGTGACCTTCTCGACGGCGAGCGCGTAGTCGAGCAAGCTATGGCTCGGGAAGTGCTTCGTTACGTACTCCTTCACGAGCTCGACACGCAGATCAGGGTTGTTTACGCTCTTGATCTTGTGGCCGATACCGCTGACTGTCGTCCCAGTCAGCACCGCCCCTCACCCACAACGGCACGAATCACTTACTGAGCTTGTTCTGCTTGCGGCACTGGTCAACGAACTCACGCGGCGTGAGACCAGTGTCCCGCGCACCCGAGAACATCGACGCGGCCTCATCGAGGGCACCACCGAAGCGGCTACCGATAGTGAGGAGACCAGATGCAAGCGAGGAGATGAGGTCCTTGCCCGCACGCGTCGCGACAATAGTGTTCATCGCACTACGAGACATCATGAGCGACTATAACGCAGCACAATGAAACACAATCACTCACCCGGACACGGCCGGACCGTGGTCAGCAGTGAGCATAAGCACCATCTCGATGAACTTCGTCGCCCATGGCGGGAGACGGCGCTTGAACCAAAGCAGCGAGACGACACCGCCGAGTCCAATATCCTCCTTGAACACGTCCGAGATACGCATACCCGCGTAGAGCAGCTCCTGCCCGCGCTCGTCCGAGATCGTCGAGATGAACGCCGCCGGCTTCCTGATCAAGCCCAGCTCCTGCGCCCACTTGTAGTCCATCGGGATGACCGGCGGCTCGCGCTCCTGCCTGGGCACGATCGCGCCGCCCGCCACGAGGCGCTCATACGTCTCCTTCAGCACCGCGGGGAGGTCCTCGAACGTCTCGGGCACGATGAAGCCCGCCGCGCGCATCGCGCGGTTCTTCGCGTCCGCCGTCTCCATGTCCGAGTTCGCCATCGAGCCCGCGTGCCCGAACTGCACCTCCGTCGTGAACATCTTCGCGCACGTCCCGATCGCCCACGCGACGATCGGCTTGCGAATCACACCCTTCTTCACAGCCTCGATCACGCGGTACTCCTCCACGCCGCCGACCTCGCCGAGCAGGACGAGCATCTTGCAGTCGGGGTCCTGCTCGTAGCGGAGCAGGTGGTCGATGAACGTTGAGCCCGGGTAGCGGTCACCACCGATGGCGATACCCTCGTATGTGCCGTTCGTGACGAGTGAAAGGATGTTGTTCAGCTCGTTCGACATACCGCCCGACTTGGAGACGTAGCCAACGGAGCCGGCGCGGTAGAGCTTCGACGCGATGATGTTGTCCATCATACTGCAGAAAGCACTCATCAGTCAGAGACCTTACACCACATAACACATTCACGTACCCTCCGGAGTTACCAATACGGAAGCAACCCGGCTTGATACCACCAACCGTCGCAGGCCCAATGATGAGGACACCCTTCGCTTTCGCCGTGCTCAAAATCTCGCGGGCATGGCGCTCAGGCACACCCTCCGCAATCAGCGCGATTGCCTTGATCTGGGGGAACTGGAAGATCTCCAGCGTGCTCGAATACACACTCCTTGAGCTCGCAAAGTTCACGACCACGTCCGCGTCGGGATGCTTGCCCACCGCCTCCTCCACGCTCGTGTACACGGGCAGCAGCGTCTCCCGCGTGCCCCAATAGAACTTCTGGATGTGGTGCCCGCCGAACGGGTAGATCATCGCCGCGACCGACGGTGCCTCGCGCCCACATGAGTAGTCAAAGTCGAGCATCCCCTGGATCGCGCGCGGCTGGAGGCCATACACGAACGCGCGCGTGCGGTCGTCGAACGGCCGGAAGGTGGGCCGCGCGCCTTTCGACTCGACGTTGTCGAAGCGCACGATCTGGTCGTTCGGCTGCGAGCGCTCGCCGTCGGGGCCAATCGACCCGATGGCGGCGATGGGCTCGGCGCTGGCCTTGATGGTGGGCGAGGGCGGGCCGACGGGCGTAGCGGCGATCGAGTGGACAGGGTTCTTGGGCTTGCCGGCGATGCCGAGTGCGAGGGGAACGATCTCGGTGATGTGTGTGTCGGGGCCATACACCTTGATGGGGACACCAAGGGACTCTCCGAGGAGGCGCATGGCCTTCAGACCCTCCTGGTAGTTCGGGCCACCACGGCGGACGTAGATCTTGACACTGTGCGCGATGAGCGGCGACTTGAACTCCTTCAGCGCGCGGATGATGCCCTTGAACGTCGCGGCGACGTTCGTGAAGTTCGCGATACCACCACCAATGATGAGGATCTTGCCGTCAGGGTTGACCGCCCCGCGCGTCATGAGGTCGATAATCGTCTTCGCGTACTCGTACGTCTGGCCCTCGGACGGCGCGCCGGAATACTCGCCATAGTTCGCGAGCTCGTGTGCGAAGCCGTGCGCAGCGATGGCGTCGGAGTAGACCACGGAGGCACCGCCACCGGCGACCATCGTCCAGATGCGGCCCTCGGCGTTGAGGACGGTGAGCTTAAGTGAGGCACCGGTGGACGCGTCCAGCTTCTGAATGTACGCCTCCTCCTTGGTGAGGTCACGACCGAAGGGAGCGGGCCAGACCTGGAAGGCATGTGAGTATGGCACGATAGTAGAGTTCATGCTTTCTCACCATCGGCGGGCCGCGGTCAGCAGAAACAGTCTTGCCCTTCGAGGTCGTCGCCTGCGTGCCGGGCTCGTACACGGACAAGTCGCGGGCAATCGCCCACTTGGGTCCGCAGATCGACTCGGCGGTCTGGTCGAGCTTCGCGGCCATGTCAAGGTAGTAGATGGTCGGCTGGCCGCCATCGACGGCGTCCAGGCAGATGAGCGGGTTGATCTCGAGGTACGCAAAGTGGAGGTCGACGTAGACGGAGTAGAGGCGGACGAGGAAGTCGACGAGGGTCTCCTTCTTCGCCGCCGGGACGTGCCTCAGGAGGGTGTCCGCGATCGTCTTGCGGTCGGGCACGGGTGCGTTCACGCGGATGTGGAGGGTCAGGGCCTTCGCGTCGACGTCGCCGATGTCGACACCGCCTTCGTGCGTGAAGAGGATGTTGTCGCCATCGCGGTCAGAATTGATGCAGACGTAGTACTCGGTGTTGGAGGGGTGGGGGAGGAACGGTTCGACGATGAAGTTGTTGAGCGTGCCCGTGATGGACTCGACCTACATGTAGCGGCAATCAGCTACAATTCACCTCACTTGTATAACGCGTTCAATGGCCCGAAGGAGCCAGAGAGTCGGAATCACGAAGATATCCGTCCCCGGGACAAGGGACAAGGGACGCGAGACGTCACATCCAGTCATGTAAGTAGTCCATGATGTTGAGACGCTATATACCGCTCCGCGCTACTGCCACCTCGCGCATCGTTCGCTACTTTGCTTGCGCCTTGGCATTGCTTCTTCTTGACGCCACGTTTGTCCACGATGGCCCTGTCATTCTCTCTGACGCGCTCCCCCAGGCCGTCGCGAGGCCGCGTTCCAGGGACGTACGTCCCAGTCGTTCAGACGTAATGGCCCGAAGGAACGGAGAAAGCGCGGCAGGGTCACGTGGTAGCAATATCGGTACGCGCCTCGCTCAAAGCGCGAGGCATTCCCCAACGCAGTGTTAGCCGATCTGGCTGCACTTACCCCAGCATGGGGAACGAGATGCAGGGATCCCAGTGCGGGGGATTGGCCGCGCGTGACGGAATAGAGGCGGAAATGAACACTCCGAGTCGGAAGCGGGACGGCACGGTGGAGAACGGAAATCCGTACTCACCTTCTGCGGCTTTCCTGCGCGGGCCTGAATCCACTCCTTGGCCTCGTCCCAGGACTTGTTGAGCGCAAGGAGGCCCGCCTTGCCTCGTCGCTTGATGAGCTGGTCGGGCTTTGCTACGAGTTTTGTGGTGAACACCCAGCTCGGGAGCTGCGTGTCGGGCGTGATGGCGTTCGTCTCGGGGTCCCACGAGACCTGGGCGACCTTGGGGGCGGGGAAGGCGAACTTGGTGCCCAGCTGCCAAGAGGGGTCTACGGCGGGTGCGCGCTCGAGCCAGTAGGCCAGCAAGAGCTTCGCGTCGTACTCGCGGATGGCTGGAGGTGGTGTACGCTCGTTAGCAGAGGCAGAACGGATGAAGCGGGGTCATGTGGTACCTTTTGAAGACATGGCGGGCTAGCAAGTCGTGACAGAGACTAGAGGGAGGATGAGGAAAGGGGAGGGCGCGATGAGCAGGCTGAGCGGAGGGTATTTATCGCTGGGACAGTCGCCTCACTTTGCTGCTCAATATTCGAAAATGGGGAATGGCACCCCCAAGTTTCGCACGCTCCATCTCGCCACGGCCGTTCTGCGCCCCCATTGGCCAGTGCGATCGTCTCGCCGCTCTCCAGCCTCCTAATTGATGGCTCCTTCGTTTCAGAGGCGAGAGTCGTACGAGCTCGTCTGAGCTCGTGCGCTGCTCATGTTCTCCTCTCGCACTTTGACATACACAATAATCGGTACGCGGTCCGCAATCATTATCTCCCACTTATCGCTGCATCTCCTATGCGACATGTGCTGCAGCACCTACTTCTCGACCTACTACTTGGTACTTGCCATTTTGGCACGATGTTGCGCGAGCTGTCGTTCGTGGCCGAAGCCCCTCGGTGGGTTCTCTTCGCTGTCCTATCTTGTCCTATTCGCTCTTCTGCGCCGCAAGGAACGGCCGCCAATTCGCCGTGCAGTGTTTCTGACAACTGTCACCACACGGGTCCGCGGCCGCCATGTCGGGCAATCCGACGGATGCATCCTGATGCCACGAACAGCTTGTTTACATCCAGCCATGGATCACAACGCGCTCAACATAACCTATTCAACCACCACAGACCGATCATTTCCTCCCTTTGGCTTGTCTGCCTTACCCTCCGCATCGTAAAGTCAGTCGGAGGTAACGGCCATTCCCGGCGCGAGACCAGGGGTGTTCAGAGTGCGCAAACCATGTTCTTCTGTTACATGAGCGACAACACTCAACGCGTCTGTCATGTTAAGACTCGTAAGTTATCGAGTCTGCGTTCAGTCCGCGCACTAGAACCCCAGCCAGGACGGAGCTTCCTACACAAGGCGTCAACTCAACGCGCATCATAGCAGCTCGTAGCGGACCACCGCCATACGAGGTTTCGTTCCCAGGGGATGTTCCGAATCTGCCAACGGAATTAAAGGAGGTCGTCGTCTCATCGGAGTCGATGTGTCGCGATCATACCATCCGGATCACTCGATCGCTCGCATCAGGATCGACTGAGGAGCGGCTACATAGGGACTGAGAGAAGTTAGCGTCCGATGCGTCGTATCCTTGTTGCCTCGCGCGAGCGGTAACTTATGTGGATAGAGCAACATCGTCCCAGTTCAAGGTTCAAACACGCCTGCCTCTCGCGCGCTCACCAGAATGCGTGCACTGCAACCAAGGAGAGTGGTCCTATGTTATATGTTGTATCGATGCATATACTTACTGCCATGTACTAGCTCACCTATCATTGCCTCCGCTGTCCCTGCGCTCTCTCCTCCGTCCAGCTTCGACCTTTTGCAGTGCACACGACGAGCGATTGAAAGGCCTCGCGAGGTACGAGGCCGCTTCCGTCGACGATTGCCCTTACTGATGAGTCGTGCTTTGCGCATAGCGTCGTGAGCCTAGACGGTCGTAAGTGACTCGCAAACCGACGACCCGGACGACGCATCCTGGCTTGCCTGGTAGCCAGGATACATACCAGAAACCAGGTAAGTAGTGTGTTATCGCAGTATGCTTGCTCTTGGAGCTTGAAGAGCTGCTGTCTGAGAAGATGTCATTAGTAACGTATCTTCACCGTCGTGATCATTGAATGTTTGGTCGGTGCCTTAGGCTCACGTCGCCGTAGCACACATCCCACGTCAACGGAATGGACAGAGCCGAGCCAACGTAAGTGTCATTGCTCGGACGCGAGTAACATGGTTTACGCATGTGGAATACAGTACAGCCGCAACGTCCGAGGGCTCCTCTCGTGGTCCCTTGATCCCACGGCTTCCTGTGGAGGTCTGTGAACGGATCATCGACCATGTCGCGACGGGAATGAATCTCAAGCTGTTCTCTATGGAGGCCGAGCCACATCACACCGCTCTCATTTCCTGCGCACTCGTATGCCGAGACTGGTATTATCTCACATGGTACCATCTGCGTCAACGCATCCGTTTACGAGACCGGGTGGACGTCCTCTCGCTCTCCAAGACACTCCGTGCAAAACCTCGCCTCCGTGAGGTCATTCAACATGTCGTCATATCGGGTGCTTCTCCCGGAAAAGCGTCAACCGATCAGGCACCTGGGGACATTTGTCGCTATGCTCGTGGGCAAGGCTCCGAGGAGGTCGATGATCACCATTGAACATGCTGAGTGGACCATCGGCTCGGTCCGAATGGAGGACATCGGCTTCCTAGCTGCATTTAGCTCCTTGGACAGTCTGACCCTCGACAGCGTCACCTTGTCGATCCAGCGTCGCCCAGCTGTCCCGCCTCGTGTCAGCGCTCCCCAGGCTTAGTCAGTTATGGTGCTCCAGGGTCAGTTGCGTGCAGAAGCAGCAACTCTCTCTGGCCTCTCTCCCGCTGAACTCTGTAAATTTGGACTCTCTCGATGTAATGTTTGTTGCGACAGCAGTCGAAGACCTTTTGGTGCGGATATGCCGGGCTTCTCGAGTGCGCAATCTCCGTCTTGGGATGTTCAGCGAGTCGACTCCATCCGGGGCAGCTGGCCGAAGTCAGGCTTTGCTGGATGTAAGCGCCACATCCGCAGAAAGGGTTTAGCTCGACTTGCATGTTGATCCCGGTTCTCTCGTTCGAGATGGTACTATCGACGCCACAGTCGGAAAGTCTTCAAGTCCTTAGTTCTCTTTCTCGCCACTTGGCTGATTGTTCCATCCCTACAGAGTGGCATTGCAACCTTTCACACCACGACCGCCTGTGGGAGTTGACAATTCAGCTGTACCACCCGCTTGCAGAACGGTCCTGGATCCCCCATGTCGTGTCGCGCATTACCTCGAAGCATTTCCAGGCTATGTCTGTTGTGTTGGTGCCCCGGTCCGGCACAGACTACGTGGCGGATGAGTTGGACAAATTACTGATGGCAATGGAGCAGGATGATGTCCTAGCGCGATTGGACAGCATACTGCAGGAGGAGCGCTTCGCCAGTACTGTCGTCTCAGACGTATGGGTATTGCCGGATATAGCAACAACGCTTGCGAATCTGGAGATGAACTTTTTGCGAAGGATTCAACACTCCGAGAACAGTGGGTCGAGCTCGTTAGGCGGAGGATGCCACACTCGCATCGACGAGGCATATTGACGTACGTACTATTAGTGCGTTACAAATTGCGGAGGAAAACTGAGTTTTCCTTATAGCACTACACGTACCTTTGCAGAATACCTCGACTGGAGGGAGGACGTGGAAAGGAGAGATACTAACATGTCAGTTCAAGAGAGAAATGCCGAAGGAGAAGTGCAGCCCGAGGGATTGACATCCTTGCCAGCATGCATGCTCGTTCGTACCGTCGTGTGTAACCCGTGAGTCGAACCATCATCGTTAGGCCGCTCTGCTAATTTATTGTGCGGTCTCAAGGGTACGAATGGACCCGTGGCCGCAATGCGGGTCGAAATGTTATCCCTCAGGATCCTATGCAGCATTTTCCTTTGTTTTTGGAGAAATGAAAGGGTGATGGTATGGGTTTTGTATGCTCGGGACAGACATTCGGTTGTTATGTAACGAGGTTCCGTCAATTATGGACGCATCCAATTTGACTCGTGCACTGCGTGTGTCAAACTTGAACTGACCATTGTGTTTCGTCATAGTCAGCCCGCAACTTTATGGCTGCTACGAGCAGCTACATAGTACACGGCGTAGCATCATTAACGGGTCAGTATCGGCAACGTACGGTGCATCAGACAATTACAACGAACAACCACAGACAGCATAGCCTTCGGTTTGGAGGGAGCCTGTCGGGGTCACTCCGAGTGATCTTTGAGTCCAGGTGCTAGTTGCAACGTTGACCATCTACTTTACATGACTCGGAATAAGCAGCGTCCGTTGAACAGTCACGGACCTAGGTTGCAGACGATTCCTGGACCTCGAGGAATATGTAGCAGTGTGGTGGCAATGTGGAACTGTAGTAAGTAGAAGTAGAAGTGGGCGCGTCGTATAGTAAGTACTACCGTGACGGTTAACGAAGTTGTTCATCTGCGCCACCGCCACCTATGTAAGTACCATCACCGCTTGCTTCCCGCGACGGCACTCCCTTCGCTCACTACCGCCATCGTCTTCGTCTTCCTCGGAGTCCAAGTACAACATATTACATCTATTGCTACTATCGCTGCGAATGACCATGGACTTCTTTTCGCTCAACGACGACGTCTTGTCCATCATCCTTGCGCACCTCTCCACACGCGACGCTTGCCAGCTCACCATGACCTGCCGCGCAGGCCACGCCGTCGCAATGCCCCAATTCCTGCGAGAGGTCAAGTTCCTGTGTATCTCGCCGAGGAGCGCGGAGCGCATCCGCCAGTTCTGCGCGTTCATGCTCGCAGACCCCGACCGGCGCATCCCATGTCTGCGTACGCTGCGCTTGCTAGGTCCCGCGTTCTCTCTGCGGGAGGAGGAGGAGAGAGAAGGAGAGGGCACCTGGAGGTACGAGTGCCCGTGTCACTTGAGCAGGGTGCTGCAGCACGCGACCCGCCTGCGCGAGCTGCACCTCTGGGCCGCCGGCGACCTTCTCCAAGCCTCGGACTGCTTCATCGACGCGCTCGCGGGCCTCCCCGCCCTCGACGTCGTGCACATGCACGGCCGGCCGTGGGCGTGCCAGCTACTCTACCGCATGGCCGCCCGCCCGCGCACCGTCCACCTCCACGCGGAGCGCCTCGCCCGCCGCGGCCTCCCCGCGAGCGACTTTGCGGGCATACACTTCCCCGCGCCGCTCAGCGCCGCGCTCGAGGACCTCCGCCTCCAGCAGTGCATCGCCCTCGCGGAAAACCTCTTCCACGCGAGCATCATCTTTCCCGCCCTCCGCACGCTCACGCTCTCCGGCTACTGCGCGGCGCTCGCGAGCATTGCGAGCGTCTTCCCTGGACTGAAGTGTCTGCGGCTGCAGGACGTGACGTTCGCCGCGGAGCAGCCGATCGCGGCGTGGACGGAGCTCGCGTGCGTGCAGACAAACGGAGACCTGGGGATCCCGCTGGTGTGCAAGGTACGGAGGCTGGAGCTGCACGTGTCGCTGAACGTACACGAGCGCATGCCGCTGTTCGTGTCTCTCATGCAGCGGGCGACGCCGACAGTCCTGTTCTGCACCGTCGCGCACAACCGCGTCGCAGAGTGGATGGACGGGCTTGCGGGCGCGGCGCGCGGGCTGCGGTACCTCCACCTCGCGCTCCAGTCGCTCGACGAGACATTGATCGTGGGTGTCTCAGCAGTTGTGCACCGCGACGGAGCTGACCCGAGGCACAGACGAGCTGCGCTGCGGTGCTGGGCGACGTCGCCCTGAAGGGCCTGTCCTTCGGCTACACTGGGCGCCTGCCCTCTGCAGGCGAGCCCTGTGCGTCGTCGCTTGCGCGCAAGGTTGCGGCGTGCGTGCGGTCCGTGGAGTTTGTCGGGTTTAACATGCGTGGGTACGCCTCGGTCGTTTATAATGACCTTGACGCGGTCACCTGGTACGCCGTCGGGCGCGAGCAGGGCGGCGTGGACGTCGAGCGGCTGACGGACTGGAGGGCGCAGAAAGCGTTGAGGGAGCTGTCGGGTGTGACGTGATGTCGCCTGCTGTTGATGGGCGCGGATGGTTTCCGGCCGGGGACGTGCGTTGGTGCGTACTTCGCGGTATCTGCGTACTGAGACTGTTGACTCTGGGCTGCAGAGTCGGGCGCGGGTCCATGGCTACGAGTGTTGCTCCACGGTGTACTACGCACGATAGCGGCCCGGACCTGTTTGCGCTGGCGTGCGAGCGACTTTGCGCCGTGCGTCCACCATAATGGCTTGAGCCTCATACAGCGTCTGCACCCCCAGCGAACCCATGCTGCGAGCTTGCCGATAAAAATCCTCGGTTTGAATCATCTCGATCTCGATGGGCAGTACCATAATATAGGTTTCTAGCTCAGGCCGGTCTTGCATAGGTTCACGGCGGACGGATCACTGTGTATTATAAGCGGTGATTGACCATGATAAAACCGGCTTCAATAAGTACTGTGTACTTCGTGCGTGTATGTGAGCGATCATATATCTGCGATCTATGTCTGCGTCTACCGACTCGTCCACTGGTGCCGACCCTCATCGATCATCCTTCACCAGCCTTCCTCCGGTACATATTATGGTGTGCGGCTTGACGTCTCCAAAGCGGTGGGCGTGCGAGAGTGCCCGGTTTATATGTACCATGTGTCCAGTGCGCTGGCGACAACTTTGACTTAGGATGATACTGATCACATTGCTCCGCGACAGATGTGTATACGCATTCTGCGGGCAGACCACTATTGGTACTATCGTAACGAATGTTCCGCCATTCCGCAGCAGCCCTTTCGAAAGCGGATATTCCAGGGCTTGGGCTGTGAGTATCGGGGCCACCAGCCCACGTCTATGACCGTGACCGGTGACAGCGACTCTCGACTGGTACGTTTCACTCACAATCTCTCAATATTTTGACTATGTGTTCGCGATATGAGCCTACCGCAGTTGTCTAACCCGGCTCAGTACTTCTCGTTCGCGTCAGTGACTAGCGTATAAGTACGGTGTTGAAGGTTATGACCGAGTTGTAGGTCCTCGTAGACTATGGCAGTGTCTTGCCCCGGTGTTGTGGAGCACCTCGCATGACACCAGAGCCTACCCAGAGGTTGACGGAAGTGCGATCCTGTTTCTTGCAGTGACATTCGTGTCCCCGCCATCGTGTCGTCTGCGCGCACATTGTGTGGTCCTTGTGTCCTGTAGTTCCAATCGATTATACCGCTCCCTTCGGACAGCCCTGGTGCTGTCCGCGGTTGCTCGTTTTGTCTGATGCACCACACGTTGCCGATACTTATTCATTTATGACGCTTCGCCGTGTACTTTCCAGCTGCTCGTAGCAGCCATGAAGTTGCCGCAAGGATGACTATGACGAAACACAAATGTCCGTTTGATATACGCAGTGCCCGGAAAAATGGATGCGCCCATTATCAACGGAATCTCGCTCTATAACAATTGAAGGTCTGTCTCGAGCACATAACACCCATACCGCCGCCCTTGCACTTCTCCAAGAATCAAAGGAATGTTGCATAGGATCATGAGTGATAACATTTCGACCCGCGTTGGGGCCACGGGGCCATTCATTACCTTGAGATTGCACAACAAGTTAGCAGAGCGGCCGCACGATGATGGTTCTACTCACGGATTGCACGCGACGGTACGAACGAGCATGCGTGGTGACAAGGATGTTAATCCGTGTCGCCTCGAGCACCTGAGTCGTCGTGACCCTGGGGCTGCGCCTCTCCTTCGGTGTTTGTCTGTTCAGCTGACATGCTAGTATGTCTCCTTTCAGTGTCCCGCTGCCAGTCGCCGAATTCTGCGCTGGTATGTGTAGTGCTGTAAGAGACGCTCAGCTTTCCTTCGCGATTTTGCCAAGTCCGCAGTACCACGTACATCAATATGCCTCGTCGATGCGAGTGTGGCATCCTCCGCCTAACGAACTCGTCCCACCGTTCTCGGAGTATTGAAACCTTCGCAATATTCCCATCTCCAGACTCCCGAGTGTTGTCATATTCGGAAATATCCATACAGATGACAGTACTGGCGAAGCGCTCCTCCTGCAATATGCTGTCCAATCGCACTAGGGCATTGTCATCCTTCATTATGTCCAAGCTATCCTCCATTGTTTCAAGAAGTCATCCGCCATATGGGTTGTCCTGGACCAGGGCACCAACCGAACAGACATAGCCTGGAAGTGTTTCGAGGTGACGTGCGACAGGATATACGGGATCCAGGGCCATTCTGAAAACGGGTGGTACAGCTGGATTGACAACTCCCACAGGTGGTCGTGGTGTGAAAGGTTGCAATGCCGCTCTGTAAGCATGAAACAATCAGCCAAGTGGCGAGAGACAGAACTAGGAGACCTTCCGACTGTGGTGTCAACAGTACCATCTCGAAAATAGAACGCGATCAATATCCCAGTCGAGCACAACCCTTTCCGCGGACGTGGAACTTGCAACCAGCAAAGCCTGACTTCGGCTGGCTGCCCCGGGTGGAGCCAACTCGCCGTTCACTCCAAAATGTAGACTGCGCACTTGAGAAGCCCGGCTGATGCACACGAGAAGATCTTCGACTGCTGGTGAAACCAATGACACACTGAGAGCGTACAGATTTGCACAGTTCAGTGGGAGAGAGGCCAGTGAGAGTTGCTGTTCCCGCAAACAATTGACCCTGGAGCACCATAACTCCCTAAGCCTGGGGAGTGCTGACACGAGGCGGGATAGCTGGGTGATGCTGGACAAAGTGACATTGCGGAGTGTCAGAGTGTTCATGGAGCTGAACGTAGTTATGAAGTGGATGTCCTCCATTCGGACCGAGTCGATGGTCCACTGAGCATCTTCAATGCTGATCCTCGACAACATTGGTGCCTTGCCCGCGAGCATAGCGACAAACGTCCCCAGGTGCCGGATCGGTCGACGTCGACGCCACCCGGGAGAAGCACCCGATATGACGACGTGTTGAATGACCTTACGGAGGCGAGGTTTTGTGGGGAGTGTCTTGGAGAGCGAGAGGACGTCCTCTCGGTCTCGCAAATGGATGCGTTGACGCAGGTGGTACCATGTGAGGTAATACCAGTCTCGGCATACGAGTGCGTAGGAGCTGAGAGCGGCGAGATGTGGCTCGTCCTCCACAAAATAATCGCGGAGATTCATTCCCATCGCGACATGGTCGATGATCCGTCCACAGACCTCCACAGGAAGCCGCGGGATCGAAGGACCACGAGAGGAGCCCTCGGACGTTGCGGCTGTACTGTATTCCACATGCGTAAACCATGTTACTCGCGTCCGAGCAATGACACTTACATTGGCTCGGCTCTGTCCATTCCGTTGACGTGGGATGTGCGCTACGGCGACGTGAGCCTAAGGCACCGACCAAACATTCAATGATCCGTGCACCTGTGTGATTGCCACGCAGATCCACGGTGGTGAAGACACCCTACTAATGACAACTTCTCAGACCACAGCCCTTCAAGCTTCAAGCTCCAAGAGCAAGCATAATGCGATAACACACTACCTGATTTCAGGTATATATGCTGGCTCCCACGCAAGCCGAGATGCGTCGTCCGGGTCGTCGGTTCGTGAGTCGCTTACGACCGTCTGTGCTGTGAGCAAAGCACGACATCAGTCAGGATATTCATTACGGGAAGCGGGGTCGTACCTCGCGAGGCCTTTCAATCGCTCTTGATGCGCACTTGGTGTGCACTGCAAAAACTCGAAGCTGGACAGAGGGGAGAGCGCAGGGACAGCGAACCTGGCAATGATAGGTGATGTTAGTATATATGCATTGATCCAACATAGCGCTCGCTCGCCGGCGCGTATAGAAGCATCGAACACAGACACATGATGCCACGAGCGATTCTTTGCTGCGACCGGGCGCCGTGACATCCAGGCTGTTCGCACTCGATGCGAAGACAGCCCTCTACGGCCTGAAGTCTGTGCGAAGCGATACGCACCTTACTGACACCCATACAGCTGCGGGTGGACGAGAAACATATACAGAGGACCGCTCTCCTTGGATGCAGTGCGCCCATCGCGCGCGAGACCAAATCTTGAGCTTGTGTTCTGTTCTGTGGCACAGCTGGTACGTAAAGCGAATCATGGTAATGCTGGTATCCGTGAGTTGGTGGCGTGACACTGTATCAGTACTATTAGTCTGAGGAGCGGACCACCCTGACGCAACTTTGTTAGAAACAAGTCGACCAGAGTGATGTCTATCACACGAACGAGAGGCGGTGAGGGACATCAGCACACACTCTGACTAGTAGAAGGCCCGTACTGTACCTAATATTCGGAACTCACGCCTGTGCGCTTTTGCGCCATCGCTTCGCCTGATCCTGTCCGACGGTGAGTCGTCACCCAGAAGTCGCACAGAAGCATCTCTTTCTTGTGTACACGATATGAATGCGATGCTCCGTATTCGATTCGGCACTCCTGCTTGGTGGATGGGGCATCCCACCGGTCTCGAGTCACTGGAATGATTGGCGCATACATATCATGAAGTGGTGTGCACGGAATCGTGCACGGACCTGGATCGCCGTCCACTGGCAGAGAAATTCAATATCCATGTAGCGGACGCGCGACTTGCATGAGACTGAACTGTGCATGTGAACGTTTGAACAGCAGTCTTGTCTAGTTCAGTAATACTACGATCGCCGTGGATTGTTGTTGCTCCGGCGTTTTGCGTTGTTGCGTTCGTGTCGCTCAGTCCGCGCACCGGTGGAGGAACCGGTCGGATCATCATGCACTACCGGGGACGTCTGACGTAGCATCGAGCCCAAAGCTGGGCTGTCGCGGTGTGTCGGCTTTCCAGTTGCATGAGGAAGGGGAGCCAAGCGTGCAGAGGAAATCCGTGAAGGTCGCTGTCCTTATCGAGTCTGGACTTTGATTACATAGACGCGTATGTGCCTGACACTGGTGTGCCGCGAAACGCCGCGGCCCACATGCGTCCGGGTTGTTCGGAGACGTCATGATGCGCCATTCTCCGGCGGGGCAAATGAGTCAACGAGGATGACATGCGGGGGTCAGCAGACGCCGCGGGGGAATGAGGGTCGGACGCGTCGGACAGCAAGGAGCGGTACATAGCAGCAGTACTAGTGAGCGCGTCATGGCTTGTGTGTAGGCGAGGCCGACGAACGGGCAGGCGCAGACGGAATCGCTGTGGCGGGGCGGTCTCGGTCGCGGGAGGGGCAGATCTAGATCAAACGGGGTGCATCCAGATGGAGATCGGGCAGAACAGGGCAGACGCGGCTATTTCCGCTGCATGGTCATGCCCGATGCGGGGCTCTTCAAATTCGCCCTCTCCCCTCTCCTGCTCCTCCCCGCCGTCCTCGCCCGCCGCCGCCGCACCGCACTGCCCTGCCCAGCACGCACACCGCCTGCCTCGTCGGCCCCTGCTCGCCCTGCCCGTGCGTTCGCGCGAGCTGTCGCCGGACGGATCACACGCCGCCATTCATTCGCCCGCCTTCTCGCGTGCCCCGTGACCCTGCTCCCATCGGCCTCCACCCTTCTCGCCCTCTCACGCCCCAGCCGACCCCGTTATAACCACACGCCGCACCCTCGTCCGCGTCCTCGCCTCCGCCCGCCATGTCCTCCCTCGGCCTCTCCGCCGACTTACCCCCGCCCCCACCACCACCGCAGGAAGACGACGCCGCGCACCCGCCCCCGCGCTCCTTCTCCCAGCCCCAGTTCCCCTACCACTTCAGCCCCCGCACCGCACCCCCCTCCGCCGCGCCCTCCCTCCGCGAGCCCGCCGTCGTCCGTCTGTCCGGCCGGCCCTCCACCGCGCACGCCCCGGGCACCGCCCACCTCGGCCCCGGCGCCTTCGCACCCATGTCCGCCTCCGCCCGCACGTCCTACACCCGCGTCGACCAGACCGCCCCCGGCACGCCCACGCCCGAGCTCGCGGAGCTCAGCCCCTCGCGTTACGCCCTCGAGGTCGACGCCGACACGCACGAGGCAGAGGCAGAGGCAGAGGCAGAGGCGCACGCGGAGGTGGACGACCCGGAGAAGGCGCACGGCGAGCAGGCCGTCCCGCAGATGCCCCAGGTCGCGCTCACGTTCCTCACCATCACCGGCAAGCGCCGCACCATGTCCTTCGACCCCGACACCACCATCGGCCGCGTCAAGGGCTCGTCTGGAACGCCTGGCCGAACGGTGAGTCCCCGTTCGCTCGTCATCCCTGCCCCAGCATCGCCCCTCTCGACGCGTGCATGCGCACCACCCCTCTACGCGCGCATTTGCAACCATGGAGCGACGGGAATTGCATAGACGCAGGGCAGACGCTGTCAGCGGACGTCTGCGTCTGCGTCTGCGTCTATCTCATAGAGACACACATACATGCACACGACCCGCCCCTTCCGTGCGATCTGCGCTCTTCCCTCGCGCGCCCGCTCGCAAGGCGTCCTTCTCGCGGAACCGGCGGCCTCGCAGGTGCCTGTGTTCTGCGGCCGGCGGCCTCGTGAGAGCAGACTCTCCGTCTGCGCGACCTTCGCGGGTGCACCCGTACCCACGCATATAGTGCGGGCTGGGAAGCTCCTGTGTGCGGGAACTCTCATTTCGTGGACGCGCGGCTCTGTCATGGCTCATGCAGGCGCAGACGTCGGCGGCACGTGCGCCCTGCTTTCCGCCGCCCATCTCCTTCCCGCCTTCCATTCTTTCACTCGTTTCTGCCCGTACGGGCGCACACACGTACTCACGCTTGACGCGCTCGGTCGGCAGAGTGGCAGGACGAGCGGCCGCCCGCGCCGTCGTACCTCCGGATCCTGTACCTCGGCAAGATCCTCCAGGACGAGGACACGCTCGCGAGTGCGTCGTCTCACCCCTCTCTCCACGCGCTTCTACTGACGGCGATCGCTTGCTTCTCTTCTCTCTTGTTGTTGTGCCTCATCATATTGTCCCTCGCGCGGCATATCCTCGCTCCCACCCCTCGCCGGCTTCGCACGTCCCTTCCGCCAACGCAGAGTGGGCCTTCCCGATCACGCAGCCCGACCCCGCCGCGCCGCCGACGCTGGGCCAGGCGACGGTGGTGCACCTTTCCGTGCGCGCGGCGCCTTTGCCCGCGGAGGACACGCCGAAGAAGCGGCGCGGTACGGGGATGAGCGATGGGGAGGAGGGCGGGTGTGGGTGTTGTGGATGTGTGGTGTGCTAGGCGGGCGCCACTGTGTTTAGTAGCTCTGGGAGGAGCATGGAGGTGTTCAATCTGACGCTCTCGCCCTTGTCGCGACGCGGAAATTGCCCGATGGTAGCGCACGTACGCTTGTCGTCCCCATTCGTGGTCCCCGACCAACCCCTAACCCTATGCCAGGCTCAACCCCGCCTGCCGACCTCTCTCCTGTCCTCTTCTCCCCGACGTCCCTCCCGCCAACCCGTGGCCGTCCGATCCACCTGCCGCGCTCCCGTCTTACCTTCCCTCGCCTCATCCTTGGTTCGGTTCGATCCGACGTGACCACTGCTTTGTCCTTGGTTCGACTCTGATTCAACTGTGGCCTCGCCCTCGACCCCGACACGACCCTACCGTCTACCCCACTATCAACTCACCCGCCCCGCCTTGTTTCGTATCGTTCCGCCCCGCCTGACCCTGGATATCCGTGTCTCGACTCGACTCATCTCATCGCATTTATACTGTACTCCCGCATACACACGCACATACACCACATGCATACATATACGTACCAGCCCCACGCCTGCACCGACCCCGTTTGCTTTTTGCTCTGACCAATTCGATATGATAGGATAGCGCACGTACCTTAGAGAGCGTCGTAGTCATAATGTTTGGCTCGTGAACGTGAACGTGCTTCGTTCGCTCGACTCGGGATGAGGTGCGGCCTCCTCTTCAGCCACGGCGACTCGACCCTGGCTTGTGTGGGTGTGATATGTGAAGGCGAAAGGGCGGATGCAAATGCGGGCTTTAGTCTAGTCAGAAGTCCTATCGGTAGTTGAGTTGGAACTTTGGCATTGGAGACGCTCCTGGGCGCTACCACGCTGCCGGCCGATTCGCACTAAATGGACTCACCTTCCTCCTCCTCCTCACCACACTCGGAGTCTCGCTGATCGATCGTGAGCGCCGCAACTGGCGTTCCCTCCCGCGTGCGTGAGGTGCGTGGCGACTTCGACCTGCGGTTCATTGGAGACTTGTACTAGTTGCTCCTGACCCGGAGATATCCCTGTCCACCATGAGCACAGTAAGCTGGCGTGTTGACTCGACGACATGATACTGAGACACAAGCATCAGATAGTAGGTACACAGGCGAAGGGCCGCCCTCGACAGACGGCCGTGACGACATCTGGCGAGGTCAAACGGGCTGGCACTGACTCGGAGAGCCGGCGTCTGGCGGTTGTATCCTTGTCGTGTCGTGTGAGCGATAATGAGACGTGTTGCTGCGAGGAAGAGGACGAGGACGAGGGCGAGGGGGTGACGACTCACCGCAGGACGGGACCAGCGATGGCGTGAATCGCACAGGCGTGAGTTCTGTTAGGTGTGAGCTCGTCCTCGTCAGATAGTGTTTTACTTTTGATGAGCCTCACCTCCTCTCGTGTAGCAGATACCACTCTGGCGGCTTTCGCCCACGTCGACTGGTTTCTGGGCACAGTTGCGTCAAGTTGGTCCGCTCCGACCGCGTAGTACTGTACTGCCGATGTGCGGCCACTCTGGCAGCTTCTTACGCACGTCGACTTGTTCCTGGCAAAGCTGCACCACGGTGATCCGCTCCTACTACGAGTACCGATGCAGTGTCCCGCCGCCTGCCTGTCACACATCGCGGTGAGACATCCCAAGTACCGTTAAACCATACCCCTATCGGCACCACCGTGAGTGGCTCGCTAACGTACGTATTCGCTATGCGACATAACAGAACACATCTGCTCGACTTACCCCAGGGTAGTGGCGACCTGCTTAAAAGACACTTGCCGGCTTTTTAGGTCTGCTACGGAGACTAGTAGTGCCGACCGGCCGCTAGTGCTATCCTGCGTTTTCACCCTAATAATCATCAACAGGACGTGGTTGAGGTGAGTACATGTTCGGACTCCAGGCTTACGGACTGCGTACGAACACTGACCGGCATATTGTTGCCGGGACATAACTTGCTCTTATCGATAGGCATTCATTGAACAACCTCAAGGTTCAGACACGCCTGCCTCCCGCGTGCCCACCAGAACGAGCGCACTACATCCAAGGAGAGCGGTCCCCTGTATGCGTGTCTCGTGCACTCGCAGCTGAATGGGTGGCAGCAACGCTAGCATCGCTTTGCAACGGTTCCAGGCCGTAGAGGGCTATCCTCGCATCGACTGCGAACAGCCTGGATGTCACGGCGCCCGGTCGCAGCAAAGAACCGCTTGCGATATCGTGTGTCTGTGTTCGATACTTCTGCACGCGCCGGCGAGCGCGCGCTATGTTGTATCGATGCATATATACTAGGATCACCTATCATTGCCTCCGCTGTCCCTGGCCCCGCTCTCCCCTCCGTCCAGCTTCGAGCTGTTGCAGTGCACACATAGAGCGATTGGAAGGCCTGGCGAGGTACGACTCCGCTTCTGGGAACGATTATCCTTACTGACGTCGTGCTTTGCTCACAGTGTCGTCGTGAGCCTAGACGGTCGTAAGCGACCCGCGAACCGACGACCCGGACGACGCATCTTGGCTTGCCTAATAGCCAGGATACATACCGGAAATCAGGTAAGCGGTGTGTTATCGCATTATACTTGCTCTTGGGGCTTGGAGAGCTGCGTTCTGAGAAGATGTCATCAGGAACGTGTCTTCACCGGAGTCGTGAATCTGCTTGGCCATCGCACACGTACACGAATCCTTGGGATTCTTATTCGTGCCACTGCGTGGCCACGTCGCCGTGGCGCACATTCTATATCAGCGGAATGGACGGAGCCGAGTCAATGTAAGTGTCACTGTCTGGACGCGGGTTACATGGTTTACGCAGGTGAATTACAGGACCGCCGCAACGTCTGAGGGCTCCTCTCGTGGTCCTTCGACACCGCGGCTTCCTGTGGATGTCTGTGAACGGCTCATCGACCATGTCGCGATGGGATTGGATCTCAATTTTGGCTCTATGAAGGATGAGCCACATCATGCCGCTCTCACTTCCTGCGCACTCGTATGCCGCGACTGGTATTACCTCACATGGTACCATCTGCGTCAACGCATCCATTTACGAGACCGAGAGGACGTCCTCTCGCTTTCCAAGACACTCCGTGCAAAACCTCGCCTCCGTGAGGTCATTCGACAGGTCGGGATATCGGGTACTTCTCCCGGGAAGCGTCAAGCTATCCGGCACCTGGGGATGTTTGCCGCTACGCTCGTGGGCAAGGCTCCGAGGTTGTCGAGGATCACCATTCAAAATGCTGAGTGGACCATCGGCTCGGTCCGAATGGAGGACATCGGCTACCTAGCAACGTTCAGCTCCATGAACACTCTAATTCTCCGCAATGTCACCTTGCCGAGCGTCGCCCACTTGTCCCACCTCGTGTCAGCACTCCCCAGGCTTAGGGATTTCACGTGCTCCAGAGTCAGTTGCCTGCAGAAACAGCAACTCTCACTGGCGCCTCTCCCGCTGAACTGTGCAAACATGTACTCTCTCAGTGTGTTTTCGGATCCACCAGCAGTCGAAGATCTTCTCGTGTACATCAGCCGGGCTTCTCGAGTGCGCGTTCTCTATCTTGGGGTGGTCGGCGAGTTGGCTCCATCGGGGGCAGTCAGCCGAAGTCAGACTTTGCTGGATGCGAGTTCCACATCCGCAGAAAGGGTTATTCTCACCTGGGGTATTGAACACGGTTATTTTGTTGATGTTGGCGATATGGACGCCATGATCGGAAAGTATTCTTAATGCTCTCTATCGTCACTTGGCTGATTGTTTCATGCCTTAGTACAGAGCGGCATTACAACCTTTCACACCACGGCCGTCTGTGGGGGCTCGACATCCAGCTGTGCCACTCGTTTTCAGCATGGCCCTGGATCCCGCATATCCTGTCACACGTCACCTCGAAACACTTGCACGCTATGTCTGTTCGGTTGGTGCCCAGGTCCGGGACAGACTACATGGCGGATGACTTGTACAGAATACTACGGAGGACAATGGAGCATGGCAATGCCCTAACGCGATTGGACAGCATATTGCAGGAGAAGCGCTTCGCCAATACCGTCGTCTGTATGTGTACTGCCGGATATAACAACAATTGGGAATCTGGAGATGAGATTTTTGCGATGTATTCGATACCCCGAAAACGATGGGACGACCTCGTTAGGCGGATGATGCCACACTCGCATAGACGAGGCATATTGACGTACGTGGTACTGCGGACTTTATCAAATCGCGAAGGAAAGCTGAGTGTCCCTTACAGCACTACACATACCATGGCAGAATTCCGCGACTGGAAGGAGGACATGGAAAGGAGACATACTAGCATGTCAGCTGAACAGACAAATGCTGAAGGAGAGACGCAGCCCGAGGGTCAAGACGACGAGGGTGCCCGAGGCGACACGGATTAACATCCTTGTCATGACGCATGCTCGTTCGTACCGTCGCGTGCAATCCGTGAGTAGAACCATCATCGTTAGGCCGCTCTGTTAATTTATTGTGCGGTCTCAAGTAATGAATGACCCCGTGGTCGCAACGCGGGTCGAGATGTTATCACTCACGATCTATGCACTATTTGCCTTTGATTTTGGGAGAAGTGAATGGGCGGCGGTATGGGCGTTATGTGCTCGAGACAGACATTCAATCGTTATAAGTAGAGCGGGGTTCCCGGGACAATAGACGCATCCAATTCTACTCGATCAGTGTATGTCAAAGTCACCTTCAATCTAGAACGCTTCCGGTATTGGCCAACTGTCGAGACCGCAGTGCTGTTCGCAGCAAAGACGTGACTCTCGCCCAAGACGACACCCTTCGCTGTATGCCAAGATCATCAGCACATGACCGACCAACCAAGCCCGGGAACGACCAACCATTGTAAGCTCTTGCGCGGACATAATGCGCAGGCTCGATAGCGATCTCAGTCTCAAAGCCGGCCTTCGATTTCACAGCTGCAGGGAGGAGTACGTTGGGATGCGAGCCCGCCAGAACTTCCCACTCTGCAACCTCCGTAGCACCGTTCCTGTACCATGTTAGTGTCGTCACACTCGCGTGCGCGCTGTAATCACTCACCAGCTCGCCCACACAGCCCTATGCACAGAAACACACTCCATCAGCGGCTGGAGTGTCGAAAAACGCCTGCCACTCACGATCCGTTGAATGCGACATCTGGTACACTCTGCGGATAGCCATGCCACGTGGTCGTCTTCAACGCACGGTAATTCTGAGGTTGATCTTCGAAACGGCGGCATGGAATGACTCGGTAATTGGCCCGTACCTCAATAAGCGAATCCACAAGGTCTTCGCCGCCCAGTGCAGCGGAGTATATCATCGTCCCATCGGGCCTGAACGCGCCAGTGAGCGACCTTTTCAACCCAAAAGCCATGCATGTCCCGGTACGTACAGGTATTCGGAAATCCTGTAATCGCATATGTCAGTGCCGCCCTGCAGTGAAGCTGACGAAGCTCACCATGGGTTAGCGCCCCCTCCGGAGACTACATTGCCGTCAGGGTCATACTGAACCATGAGTGTTAGCTCGTACTGCGATGAAGGTACTGCGTCTGGGCGCACCCTGAGCGAACCCTGGGAGCTACTGGTGTATGGCATCAACGGGAGGAACTCGACGAGCATCGTGGCCTCCATCGTCGTGAAGTTCAGACCAAGAGTCAGCCCACGTTCGGCTACCGTGTGTCATTAGCATCTTCGAACGACTTCGTCAGCGGTTAATACTCACTTGTCTGGCCCGTGGTCGCTAAGGCGCCGAAGAACAACGTCAACAGTCAAGGGACGAATTCTCGGTAGAATGGGGCGCATACACCTCACCTTCACCAGCATGCATGCTGATCACAGCGGGCCCGTCAACGAGACGCGCGTCTTGTTGCCCATAGAACGTCGCGTTGGGTCCAAATGTGAAAGTGCTATTCTTCCCGCCGAGCTTCCAGATGACCTCGCCGTCTGTCCCATTGATGTAATAGAGTGCCTCTGTGTGGCTAAGGAGACGTGTCAGCGAGACACGACGTTCAGAGTGAGGAGGGACCAGAGCAGAGTGAATGATCTACCTAGAGGAGACAAGATAGTTGCCAAACGCGTCCTTGTCAACTGAATTGATACGGAAGCTGAAGACATTGTTTCAGTAAGTGTACCGCGAAGTACTTAAGGAGAATGGCGCACTAGTTTGTTTGTTTATTCCATTTAGTGTCACTGAGGCGAGCCTATGTAACTGAGTATGCTACTCTCGTTGTGTGTATCGTATGGTCGTGGTCGCTGAGCATCGCGTTGCGGAGCGTAGGGCAGGTATGTACTAGAGTTCTGTAGTGTAGTGAGAAGCTGAAATGGAATGCTCGATCTGAAGGGTTGTGATGTGGGGGGATCTCGTTTGCGTGTCGGCTGTCATCGTCAACGCGCCCTGGCGCGGTCCTCGCCTTCGCATCTTTCAACTCTAGGTCTCCGTAGGCGCGCGAAGCGGCTGATTATCGAAGAGGTATGTGCTCGCTGAGTGAGAATTTCATGAGCGGCCTGGTCGCGTCAGTTGGTTCATGAACATATAGTGTAACTTCGGTGTTCTGCGACTGTGTGTTTTCTGATTATACTTCTGCACGTGTTCGTCCAATTGTATCTGCCTCCTGCCTCTCCGCCCTCCATCTTCGACGCATATCCGGTCGATTCGATCCTGGCCCGCGACGCTTCCATCTCCTTCATGGCACTATAATATGCCGTTGTACTGTTCTCCGCGGTAGTGTATGACTCGGAGAACGGAACATGTTGGGTGGAGCTGGATGCACAATCTCAAAGCATCAGCAATGCAGATTCGGCGCACGCCATAGTACTCACTTCCACTCAAAGACGACCTCGTCCGTAGCGATGTCAACTCTATTGGGACAGCGAGTCAGAAGGCACCGCAGAAGTGGTCATAGAATTTGCGGGCGTACTCTTGGAAGAAGTTCGCGAGGACCCATCCATCCTCAGTACCACCGTATTCAGAAATATCCGCTTGCACCGGGAGGTAGACCGAGAGGAGCGCAGTGGAGTTCGTAGTTGAGGGGATCGTGAACTCGTGAAGATCGCAGGTGTCGTTAACCGTCGTCGTGAGCACATGCGTGACCGCATACGTAGAGTCCATGATGTATGCCTGCATCGATAACGGGTGTTACAGCCGTACTGCAGTCCATGTGTAGAATGGCGCTTACTTGACCGACACCGTAGCGCCCGAAAGTGTTCAGTGTGCCGTTCCAGAAAGTGAGTACGTCCGTTCCATTGAGCTGCAGTAATACCCGTAGGTCCTTCAAGCCAACTCTTTACGACGCGTACGCACCGTTTGTACGTCCAAGTTATAGCACATGCCCACTTCAGGGCTTGTCCAAACCAAGTCGCCCTTGGAAGTGTAGATTGCTGGTGCCGGTTGTGGAACGTCCGTACTCCACGGGCAACTGAGAATCATGTGAGCTGCACGAAATCACCGTCTAGACGGATTCATCAACCTACGTCAGGTAATATCCGTTGTGATAGTCTTCGGAAGGTTCTTTGGTGATGATCCATTTTAGTGGCTTAAGGTCGGGGCGCGAACGGAACTATCTGAGTGGCATTGAGTACACGCATGCCCCAACGAACCAAAGATGTGCGTACGTACGCTAAGGAGCTCTTGTGCATGGGCAATAGCTACACTCACAGCAAAAGCTAGTAGCGATGATCGCAGTAGCTGCATATTTGAGTGCCGCCGAAGACAACGCTAACACGCCGCGGGCCATTGCAATATATACCACCAGACCATTTCGACTTGTCTCCGACGTGCCCCGGTGTTACGAGAGCGTCCATCAACGTTCAACTCGCCTTCCTCCCCAGAAGACCATGCATCGTACTGGTGCCCGCTCTAATGCCGCAAGCCCAAGGGACCATCCGGGATCCTGCCTCGGATGACATTGAGTCGCCCATCAGTAGGAACGTGCCGACGCGGTCATGACACCCATAATTCCGAATGAACGGCGACTCAGCTCGGCTGCAGGACCTACAATTCGGAATTGAGGAAGATTTCGGAATACATGATGAGCACGCTGATCCCAAAGGGGATGGTCGCCATGCGAGAATGGCCGTCACATCAGGATAGAAGAGGCTCACCACAGGGCGCAAATCATGACTGCATCAGAACCGATGGAACACGGACACGCCCTTCACGTACGGCTCCGCCTTTATGGATTTGTTGAGCGGCAAGATGAGAAATGTGTGGAATGCGCCAATGCTGAAATCGACAGCATTCGTGGACATACTTTCAAATTGGGAGATGAGTGCCAGCCCGTTCACAATTGGCGCGAGCAAAGAGCTTGGACCTGTACACAGCTCAAGACTTCGCACGGCATCCCGTTTGGAGAAACAAATGGCTCGCGGAAGTGCTTGCCTGCCAGCGCAAGCACGTGTCGCACAGCTGTATCGCCGGCATTCGACAGGCCCCTCAACAATCTACCAAAGTACGCAATGTCAACTTTGCAGGACGTGCAACGCATAAGCAGCACACTCACCGGGCTACTGAGTAGACTGCGAACACGGCTCGGGGCTGACTTACGCCATGATCAAGCCCAAGGGCGCAAGGCGCATTGCCTAACATAACAGCATCCCCTCACAACAGCAGAGCGCACTCCATACCATGCAGCGAGTAGATCGTTCGAAAGCAACACGAAGAGGGATACCTGTACACACACTATTCCTTACATCACTGAGTCCTCTACCCAGCCGCTTCCGCCACCCGTAGAATACACGTCCTCATCCGGGCCCCAGCCCGCCTCATCTTTGTGCTTGACGGCCTAGACAACCACCAGCGGTCAGAACAACGCATTCAGAAGATGAAGAACGCCCTGCGAACCTTGGTCAAGTAGTCCTTGTTCGCGTTCATGGTCCGCTCGAGCTCGTAGAGCAGCCTCGTCTGCTCCTGCGCCTGCCGGAGCATCAGGTCCACGTCCGCCTTCGAGATCTGCGGCACGGGGTCCGAGAATGTCACCGTGCCGTCCGCAGAGATCGTCGCGTTGATCTCGTCCGACTCGATCTGTTCGGTGTCCCACGACCTTTGTTAGACGCAGGAGAAGGAAGCAGCCCGGGACAGGACGCACCATGCTGAGGACGATCGAGCGCACCTCCTCCTCGCTCCCGATGCCGACCTCCTTCGCGATGTCCGCAAGGCCGAGCGTGAGGTACGTCGAGGTGAGCTTCTGAATCAACCAGCGCGGTGCGCGATCTATCGCCTGGTGGATCAGACCGAGATGTTTCTCCTGCACAAGGGCACAGTCAGCAGACGAAGGGCGAATGTGATGACAAAAACGGACGTTGTTGAAAAGATCCGCATCCTTTTGGATGCTTCCCAGTAGCTGGGCCTTGCCCTGAGGATATGACTTGGCGAATGCCCCATATGGCGAGCTTTTCAGCAGTCGTTGCAGGGCGATGTTCGTGTATTTGGGGGGAGGGACGGTCTGTGTGCGTCCCAGAACATCAGATTGTCAGTCAATTGAATGAAGAGATGCGTTCTCACCTTCCCGTACAGGATCAACTGGACCAGGACAAGCTTCTTGCTCGCCTCCAGCTGTATCGCAGCGGGCATCTGCGCAGGCGAGCTCGCACAGATCTCAAAGAACTCTTCCGCCTTTTTCCACTGCTTCAGCGCTCCGAGAGCCACCCCACCCACGTAGTGGTATTGCAAGTTGTCGTTGTATGTCAGGTCGGAGAGCTTGAGGTCGATGGTCGTGATCGGCACGGCAAGGACGGGGAGCGCCAGTGTGTAGTACTTTGTGGCGACGCATTGCTGGACCAATGCGGGTCAGTACTTTGGCATCCTTCGGCATCACTAAGGAGTGCGGGGGTGGACACGCACTGTGACGAATATCGGATGCAGAGTGGTGAGACACGCTAGTGATGGCGGGTACCGCGTGAGGAGGTTGTATAGTGGCCCCAATGCGAACTTGTCCTGCGTTGGTGCACGTCAGTGCGTGTTGCTCACACGAGATGAGAGCAAACCAACATCTCCCGAGTCATGCGCTATCCGTACGATCGATTTTGCGAGTGCGGTCACTGGCAGGGCAGCCAAGGCGTCAGTCACGGAGACTACTTCGCGAAAATAAGACGGCGCACCTTTCTGGTGAGCTAAACGCGCCTGCCCCGGATTGAACCTTTTGCAAAACTCCTTTATCACCTCCCGACTCGGCTTCGGCGAGACCGCGCTGTTAAATCGCGCTGATCTGTGCGTACCCAACCACGCCGCCATTCAGCGCTCAGAAGCCACACGACCCCACACGAAGACCGAAGGACTCACAGTATGTGCAGGTACCCTAGTGTATGCTGTTCAGGGTCGAGGACGAGCAAGGGGTCCTTCCTGTCGGAGAGCATGCCGACGAGCGCGTTGTCGCGCGAGTCTTTCGGCGCGATGTCTTTCAAAAATCGGGCGAGAGCGACGGGGTCGTCGCTCCCGACAATCTGGGCGACAAGCGCATCTACGGAGACCACATCGAAGGTCTGAGAGGACCCTGCCAGGCCTATATGTGCGAAGCCTGCTGAAGATCCTGCTTGGCTCATCGTGCAAGTAGAGGGCGGACTGAGGAGAGGGCGTTAGCGGCATGAAAGGATAGCCAACGCTTGCGCAAGTGCTCTCGAGAACGGTGTTATCGAAATCTTCGACCACGACAGAGATCGCATCCCTCCAGGTCACCCCGCTTTTTGAATGCGCTACGTCGAGGTGTTGGGATAGGCTTACCTGGACGCGTGTGTGTGGCGGACAGGCAAGAGGGCACCGCCTAGCTATCTCGCCTTCGGGTTGTCTTTCAGGTCGCCGCAGAGACAGGCAGGTATGCTCAGCAAAGAAAGCGTCCAGCAACGAGGCAAGCGCGAGGCTATTCAAACCTAATACAACGGGAGAATGGCTGAGGGTGAGTCGTTCACGGGAGGCTGCAGCGGAGTGTGCCACAGACGCCCGTTAGAACGGGCGCTTGACCGCACCGCGCACGCTCAAGCGCTTAGTACTTAGTACTTTGTGCCCCGGCTCCCAGTTGACTTTCGTGCATGTACTCAGGTCACAATGAGATGCTAGTCGATCAATATTCATCGAGTCCAGTAGTGTCAAAGTTACAATATGGGTACAGCGCTCGTACGTGGGTAGGTCCAGCAAAACTAACTAAACCGACATCAATTCCCTAGTAGACTCTAGCTCCCGGTCCAATCTAATCCGAGGTCTTCACTGCGACCTCCAACGCCTGCTCAACGTCCGCAACGAGATCCTCCGCCTCTTCCACACCAACAGAGAGCCGGATCAGGTTATCACCAATCCCGAGCAGGGCACGCTCCGCCGCAGGGATGCTCCCGTGCGTCATCTGCGCAGGCAGCTCCGCCAGACTCTCGACGCCGCCCAGCGACTCCGCCAGCGTAAACAGGCGCGTCGCCGTAAGGAAGCGATCCGCCTCCTCCGCGCCGCCTCGTATCCTGAACGAGATCATCCCGCCATACGGGAAGCCGCCCTCGTTGTCCTGCACGACGTACTGGTCGACGAACTTGCGCGCGTGCGGCGAGAGCGAGCGGTACGCGAGGTCGTTCCGCGGGTGCGTCGCGAGCCCGGGGTAGATGACCTCCTCGACGCGCGGCGAGCGCTGCAGCGCGCGCGCGACGGCGAGGGCGTTCGTGCCGTGCGCCTTCATGCGGAGGTGCAGCGTCTTCGCGCCGCGCTGCGCGAGCCAGCAGTCGTACGCGCTCGGCACGGCGCCGATGGCGTTCTGCAGGAAGCGCAGCTTCTCCGTGAACGCGGCGTGGTGCGCGGGGAGGATGAGCGCGCCCATGACGACGTCGGAGTGACCATTGACGTACTTCGTCAGGCTGTGCAAGACGATGTCTGCACCCTGCAGGAGCGGGGACGAGTAGTAGGGTGATAAGAATGTGTTGTCTACGAGGACGAGAGGGGAGGAAGGTGTGGAGCGTGCCAGTGCGACGATTCGGGGGATGTCGATGAGACGGAGCGTCGGATTTGTAGGTGACTCTATCCAAATCAGCTGGAGATAATGGTCGTCAATGGGAAACTGCATCAATGGTGATCATGTGAAATACGTACCTTGGTATTGGGCCGGAACGCAGCGAGAATGGCCTCGTCATCTGCACCCTCCAAATCTACGAATGTTGTCTGGAGCCCTTGGTTCTCCGTAGCGACCCTAGACATATACCTGAAAGTCCCGCCATAAACATCATTTACACTGACGATGTGGGCATCGGGGCCGAGGGACTGCAGGACTGTCGCAGTGGTCGCGGAGCCCGAGGCGAATGCAAGGCCATAAGATCCACCGGCTTCTAATGAAGCCAAGGTCGCCTCGAGCGCGTTCCGGTTAGGGTTGCCAGAGCGCGAGTACTCAAATCCCTTCACGAACTGTCAGTTACGAACGTATAATGCCGTGCTCGTAGACGAACCTTGTGGTTCCCGACGCCGTCCTGCTTGTATGTCGTGCTCAGAGAAATAGCAGGTATGACTGCGCCCGTCTCCGGGTTTGGCTCTGAGCCAACGTGGATTGCCCGAGTGCCGAAGCCATCATGGTGACTCTTGAATGTTCCATTGCTTGGATGCACACCGTTGGTCGTGCCGTTCACCGCGACAGGGGACATGATGGATATGGTCTAGATACGGGCGGAGCGGCAGATTTCACCTGATGTTGTCGAGTAGATACTGGATAGACAAAGTCTAACTGTGACCGCGCCAAGCAGCCAAGGATGGGTGTAGGTGGTAGAGCGCATAGAGGACGTAGCGAGGATTATATACAGGCAGCATGACGAGATCCGGGACGGGGCTGACGAGAGACTGGCGAAAGCGTCGCGACAGGACGTAATTTCGAAGCGCGCGGCTGGGAGAGCTGTGCGCGACCACCGTGCTTACACATTCCGTAGAGCTTATTCGTCTCCTCCTTCTGCTGACCGGTGTTCTCGCATTTCGCGTTGATTGTTCGCTGGGATTGCGTCTTCCAGTGAAGTTCATTGATATTGTCTTGTTTTTGGATCGTTCTGCCAACGTCTAAGTACGCTGCTGCATTGCTTACGTAGTGCCGGCCCGCGATTGGATTAGACCAATCGTGACTTCCGCGTTCCTCGTTCCTATTAGCTGCCCACTCTGGCGTCGTACTGAGAATATCGCGAGCAGGAACTTGAAGAAACACAATTACCTATCCCCATTGCGATACGACTCGGTCGGAGAGAAACATCACCGTTGAGGGAAACTTAGCCCAGCGACAATCAAGTTGACTGGAAGTTCGCAGTGCGTCCAGGTTACTTACAAGATCAGCACGCGGTTAGCCATCTCATAGCACTCCCTCGACGAACTGACTTATTGGTCTCCCATAGGCAGACACTAAACGCGACCTCTTTGAGTAGGGGACGACGGTCGCATATGACCTACTTCTAATGCAAACATCCTGAGTATAACTTGTGCATTGAATTCAAACTTCATCATTCTAGGACAGTCATCCATCTACCCGTGGTGTGTACAGTCTCGTGTCACTGGCAGCTCCGCGTTTGTTGACTAGGCACCTGGCACCTCGTAAATAGACTGTCAAACGGATTTCTTGCAATTGATTCGATACCCTCTGCGTCCCTCCGACATGTACAGGCAAAAATCCATCTACGATTATCACAACCCGTACTCCGATTCCTTGTCGTGTAAGCATCTCCATTCCTCTCCCCTCAGCGTCCCGACCACAATCGGACCTCAGCGACCGCTCATCTTGCAATTGGAATGTGATCCGTTGACGACGCTGATTTGTACGCAGCCTGCAGGTCGGCTCCGCATGAGCAACTTAAAACGGAGCTTCTAGGTAACATCAAGTATGACGATCCCTCCGTCTTCACACGCCTTCGCATTCACGAGGAGGACGACGCTACGATTGATCGCTGCCACGAACGTTATCAGGCAGAACATAAGGAGCATATCGAGACCCTCCAGGATGTCACCAGAGACTCTAAGCTACATCGGTGAAATTCAGGAAGAAATAGAGAGGGAGAAGATCCGCAGACTTTTAGAGCGCCAGCATGAGGAGGAAATGTATGGGCCGTTGGTGTGTATGTCGGAAGTACATGATGAATTTCTGATAACGGTTGCGTGTCTCCACTATAGCAAACCATTTTCACATTTTTGACGAATTTCGAGGGCGCCTCTGCGGACGCACCGCGCGAATTTCAGCTCGCAGCTCACACTTCCTTCCCCTGGCCTTCAGCTCGTGCTGCGGAAGCCTGTACTCCTGGAATCGCCAAATCGCGCCCTGCTTTCGACCTCGTCGATAAAACCAAAGGTCGTTCATTTTGGGACGGCTGTGTTGGCTTCGCGGAGATCAAGATCGACGCGGACGGGAACAAACCGCCCCTTGACGGAATTCCATCGGTGAAGACTGCCATTCTTCAATGTGCGCATTACGCGCGCTACCACATGTCTTTCCGACCGTTCTGGTTGTTCAGCGTCACCCTCCTGTTAACTGGCACCGTCTTCCGCGTCATGATCGCCGATCGTGCTGGCATCATCCTCTCTCCGCTTCACAGCATCGTCGACGACACTCCCGCATCTGTCCGCGATTCTCACCACCGGCGCGACGCTAAGACGTTCGTCCGCGTTGTTCGCGCGCTCACCCGACGATTGACGAACACCCAGCTAGGCCAAGATCCCTCTGTGACCCCAATACCTCGCGATGAGCTCAGGTCGTACATGCGGACGTCCTCTGTCCCGAGCGCCGTTCAAGACAAAGTCCATATAGACGGTACGGAGTATCATCGGTCATATCGCATTGATCGCTTCGGGAACGACTCTCGAGTTTGGTGTACGGTTGGGCCGCCAATCTGGGCCTCCCTATCCCTTCTCGGTCGAGGCACGACGGTTTGGCAGGTGCTCGAGCTATTTCGAGTCGAAGCATGGGCTGGCCTTCGAGGGCGACATCCACATTCTGAAGTCCTCCTGGCGCAATCCTCTCAAAGTATCCGAAACGGACGTATACCTGCTGATTGGTCAACTGAAGGCTGAGGACGAGACGGCTGAGGCGAAGGAGGCTGAGGAGAAGGGCGAGTACCCTCGGAGTCGCGGAGTTGCCGACCTGTTGTATGGCGGCGATGTCTGCTATCACGAGGGCCCCCAGGCGTGGTCTACGATCACCGTCGCGCATATCCGTGGTCAAGCCGAGGATCCGATGAACCCTTCCAAGGTTCTGCATCGTATCATCGTCCCGAGGGTCGGTGAGCCTCTATGGAAGTATACCGATTAGCTCCAGTTATTGTATGCGTTTCGCTCGATCATCCGCGGTGTGTAGTGGATCTCCGGGAATTTGCAGCACTCTGATGCATTGCTTCCAGCACATCAATACTTATGTGACAGAGGGATCCTCCACTGTGACATCAGCCCGGGGAACACGCTACTGTGGCTCAACGAGCCAGCGCTCCCAGCGATTTGGAATGCTAAGCCATCTAGAGGATTCCTCACCGACTTCGACATGGCTACAGTAGACGACTCGAGGCTTGAGCACCTTGTGAGTCAAGGTGCTGACAATCCCGTGAAGCGAACCATTGACCCGCATGGCAAGCCTGTCATAGCGGATAGCAGCGTTCGGTCGAAAATTGATTGCACATCATCGAGATCATGCGAGACACCTGTGGCAGTAAGTACCTTTGTGGTCTGTGAATGACTGGTGATATGTAACGAGGTATACTCTTAGGGAACACTGCAGTTCATGGCCTTCAAGCTCCATGGATTGGACGCAGGCATGGGCCACACCCCCGCGCACGATCTTGAGTCAGCTGCCTACGTCTTGGGCTATTCTGTCCTGCGACGCCTTGTGAACACTCCGGGCTGTCCCAATAGCCTCGAACAGGTTTTCGAAAAATGCTTTGGTGGCACGACGCTCCAGGGCATCATTTCCCAGCGAGCAACTGTACTGCCACTAAACTGGCACTACGAGTTTGGCAGCGAGATTGATCAAGAGAGAACATCATTCATAAGAGAACATCTCTCGCTACCTCTTGCAAAGGTTCTGTTTGAATTGGACGTAACGTTACAGACAGGTTAAATGACCAAGAGGCAGAAGGGATTCCAACGGCTGTTCAACAATGTGAGTAGATCCGCGAATGAATTCCTGTGCTTATGAGACCTTTCTAGTCACAAGAGCAAGGCCAACCGCCGTCTGACGATACTTTAAACCATACGCTCTTTCTGGGGTTGGTGAATAAAGCTTTATCAAAATTGGAGCAGCATCCGGAGATGGCGAAGAAGTTCAATCCAGAAAAGGATTGTCGATGTGACTAATCATTCAAGTCGGGGGGTGGTGAACGGCTGTCGTCCGACGGCGGTCGCAGCATGTCCTAGCGGCCAAGAATTCTGCATGGACGTCATTGAAGTGTAGGAAGTTTAAACAGAATCATCATACGAGAATATATATGTGCGAGGTGATAGCGATGGTCTCGGGAGCGTGTGACTACTGCAGAGTCCGTACCATGAGTAGCATCTCGGCCTTGTTGCTTTCCCTGCCTACTGTTGGGTACCGTCGGCAACGTTCCACACAACAGGTTTCTCGCTCAACTCGAACGCGAAGTTCGTTACAAGGACAGCGAGCAGGACCTCTGTTTGGCAAGAATGAGTGTCTACCGAGTGCCAGAAAAGCGGTCTACTCACTCATCTCCATCTCTGAGAACTTGAACCCACTGCATGATGTGTATCAGTACCTGAAAACGGGACGAAGGGTGCAAGTCAGCGATAGGAAGTGCAACGTACATGCACGCTCGTCTTCCCGCGGAGAACGTCATTCTATGGTGATGTCAGGTCAGTGCTTCATGCAGCTCACATCGCGTTTATGGCGGCAGCTCACAGGTGCGAGTAAACACTCGGTATATGCGCAGCAGCGACGCTGGACAAGATCTTGGACCAGCGCTCTGGCTTCCATTCGAGTGCATCCGGGCCCCAGACCTCGGCGTTCACATTCGACCCATAAGTCCCGATGATGATCTCTGTGCCTTTGGACACGACGATCTCGCTTAGCGTTTGCCCGTCTACAGTCATAATCGGCTGCGATAGCGGAAGGACACCGTCGCGTTGGGCATTGGTTACGCTCGTCAACGCGGAGTCTGAGACCGACGGCGCTGAACGACTTACACTGCGTAGCGGGAGGGTACCTATCAAGGATCGTCAATTCCCCACCGGATGCAAACCGAAGCATGCGCACGACTCTCTCTCGGCAGGCGCTGTCGAGCAGAGGGAGCGCATCCAGTTGGTCATAGGCCACTCCCTCAGCTGCGCGAGCCTCCAAGAGCTCCTGCCGCAGCTCCCGCTGGACGCCCTGGTGGACCGCGAGGAGCTGCAGAATGCGGCTCAGCATCGCCGCGGTGGTGTCCAGGGCGCCGAACACGAATGTGCTGTTGCCCAGACCTCATGTGAGCGAGTGTACGCGTCCCGACTCGCAAAGTCGACACTCACGTCATCTGGCCGAGCACCGCGTCGTCCGAAAGGTGTTCGCCGACGCTCGCAGCCATGTTCGCTCGCACTGTTATAGCCAGCCGCGTCGCAGTGTAGTATGATCTCGACGACGCTACTCACTGAGTATGCTCATGAGATCCTTCCCGTTTCCTAACGACTTCAACGCGTCCGCGCCCCCCTCCTGCGATGCAGCCTTCTTTGACTCGTAGATCTCCGCAGAACGCTGATTGATAGTCCGTACAACGCTGTACACCTGGGGGATCGCCCAGTGCTTAGGCATGAGACGCACGAGGAAACGGCGGAACCAGGCAGGGCCGAGCCAGGACAGGTACGGGATGAATCGGCGCAGGTAGGATAGCCGGGTCATCTTCGGGCTACGCAAAGAAGGTTTATCAGTGGAGGGGTGAACGTGGACTGCATTGCGATACACTGACTTGAAGGACGTTATGGCGTCTGCAAATGCATCTTGTGAGTCCTTGACAAGAGGGTCGAAGGAATGACCCAGACCGCCCCGGCCGATCGCCTCAAGCGCGGCGCGGGTCATCCGCTTCATCACGTCCTGTTCATTCTCTCCGCTGTCGATGGAGGCTCTCATACCATTACGCAACTATGGCGGAAAGCGTGTGCGGCAGCATTACTGATTCTGACGAAGAAAACTCACCCTACGACATCATAGAATATCGGGAACATGTGGCCCAGGTTGGTCGAGAAAACGGGGTTAAGCATCTTCCGTTGCCTAGTATGCTCGCCTCCTGTATACAGAATGAATTAGGGGAGCTTAGATTTAATCAGACCGTGTACTTGCCGAGGGTCGCAAAGACCCCTTCGCCGAACATCAGACGATTGCCTCTAACAGCTAAATCTGAGTTCGGACTTCGTGGACGTGCAATTGACTTACATCATCAGTTCCTTGCGATGCAGGTAGGACAGTTCCTCTTTGACAAGGATAGTATGCAAAGCTTTCGGGTCCGACACGTAGAGTAAGGGCCACTGTACGGCGGTCAGTAGTGCCCCGTCTCCGAGTCACGGAGCATTCGAACTTACCCCAATCATGCCATGCAGCCTTGCTACGGGACCATAATCAAGGGCGACATGTTTTTGAAAAGCATCAGCGTTTCGGCTGAACCATTGCTTCAAATTCCCTGCCATTGACTGAGGTCAGCGAGGACTGGACACCGACGACAAGCTTTTCTCACCTGTCACGAACGACTCAGAAGGTGGTCCGGGTAATTTGGGTAGCGATGAGGCCACAAGGTAGACGCGTATCAGGTATGAGACAGTCCAGATAACTGTTAGCGACACCACGGCTCGAGCGATGTCTAACATGTCTGACTCTGCGGCGAGGTGAGCGAAGCAGTTGTGTTAGTAGTCAAAAGTTACAAGGAGTCTGTAGCATATACAGCAAAGGAGAGTCAGGAAAAGAGTGGAAATGGTCTGAACGGGTCGCGATGTTGCAGTCGTGCTGGAGGGACCGCCAGTGGTCTTGAGGCGAGTGTGTCTCGGGGCGTGGGCACCAGGGTAGACCGCTGGTGATAGGCTGCAAATGCTGCAGGTTGCCTCCGGGGGGAGGCCTACGCCGAGCGCGGCGGTTGGGTATTGGCGGTTGGATACTGGCGGCTGGATACTTACTCCTAGGTTTCTGCGCGAACCCATAGCCCGAGGGAGGAGGTATTGACGCACCGATCAACTACGGTGTATCGCTAATCTGTGTATCGATCGTGGAATGTTGCACTTAAGTTGCCCCTGTAGACAACGACGTACCCTCGATTTTGATGGGGTGCTAAGAACAGTTACAATGGTAACCTGCTCAGAGTTCCGTCGATGGCTGCGAGACTCCAGTGGGTGCCCACGGCTCCCAAGGCTGCATGCCTGCGTGGTGGTTGGCACCGCACCTTTTGCGATCATACAAGAAATTGACGACTCCTCTTCGTTTGTTGTACCCATCTTGGCTCGACTGTCCTCTCCAGATGCCCACGCTCCGCTCCGCCTGCAGTGAGAGGTCGTCCGGAAGATCCAGTTGGCTGGTGGTTCGCGTCCCCGTCGACGTGCTCCAAAGCCTTGCGGCACGTACTGAGGGTGTGAAATCCTGCCTGTCCTGTGGGCAGTCTCAATCTTCAGGTTCGCTACTCAGGTCCGTTTCGTTCCGTTCCACCCGGCGAATCTCAAGCCTCTACAGCCCTCTGACCAATGCCAGTTCTGCCACGGTACTCACTTATCCGGGGATGGTGTACGCTGTGTACTGCGTGTGTCACTGTGGCCTCAGCCCTGCTTACGCCCTCGATGACTGAAGACGGAGATCAGCACGCACGTGTGTACCGGACATCCGCCCGTCTGAGGAGAGCGACAGAAGACAGCGAGAGACATCCGAGACTCGCCGTCTCGCGCGTGTGGATGCTTGGCCAGAGTCCCGCGTCTGCTCTGTCATTGCGCCAGCTAACCCGCCGTGTCGAGAGTGGTGAGCGGCTGTCGTCCGACGGCGTTCGCAGCAGTCATTCCCAGGTCATCCCCTCGGTCTGGGAGTCCGACACACGTTACGAGCAGTAGACAGATGCAGAAAGATAACATGTCTGGAAACCATCGACGGTCGTGAGCAGCAGCCGCACCAAGTGGGTCGTCGGGGAAAACGTATTTCGACACGATTCGCACGATCGACCTGATATAAGCGTCACGCCGGTCCGTCCTCCTCGACCTCCCCTCCTCCCCCTTCGTCCCATCCTATCTCCCACGTCTCCATCATGAGCGGAAGAGTTGCCTCAGGTGAGTGTGGATTCGAGACAAGAGACGCGCCCCCATTACGTCGCTGGGATTACCTGCCGTTTCGGGTCGCTCGCATCGCATACGATCGCACACCGCTGGGACGCGCTTGTAAGAATCCCACTCAACGGCTGTCGGTGTATGAGGTGTGTATTCACTATCTAACCGGATAATGCATCCTCTTACGCACCGCAAAGATTGCATCGCAACAATGGTCCTCAGTGATCTATGCGTTGCACGCATCCCCACAGCTCGGGTGGTGAACGATGTCCGTACATTGCGGCGCAACGGGACGCGGTTATATGGGCTGCGATGTACTCGCATCATCATTCGAGTTGTGGTGATGCCGTTACATTGACCGAGGAGTGTTGCTAGCGGGCGGCATGTATGCCGCCTGTGACCTCAGGTAATCTCAAGAGTCTATGCAACTCGCGCAAAGGTCGTGATGCGGTTCTAGGACGCTCCGCCTGCCGTCGTGTTACCACATATGGCATCTCCGCCATTCCTGTCGTACCCCCGATGGGTGTGTTCCTGCGCGACAACTCAACCCGACCGCACGCGCGCATGGTGCCCAGGGAAGTCTTGCGAGCCTGTCATTGGCGCATTGCATGAGCTATGGTGGTCGATGTCGGTAACACGGACCAAGCTGTGCATACAAGCCAGATTCCGCTCCTTCGTTCATCAGCGGATTTTGAGTGCTGTGAATCGATCCCGCCTGGTTCGTCGCTGGCTCTCGCGCGTCCTGTTCGGAGAGCATTCATCCGCGGCCTGTCTGCCCGTGTCCAGCGCGACTTGTGACGGGGCCTCCTTGCGTGTAGTCTCGTATGAACGGTACTAACGCAGCCTCATACAGAGTACCCGTCATGGAAGAAGCTCCAACAAACCTACGACTCTGAGAAGTCGAAGCTCGTCCTGAAGGACCTCTTCGCCCAGGACCCGCAGCGCTTCGCCAAGTTCAGCAAGGAGTACGTCTCGCCCGATGGCCCGCCGGTCACCTTCCTGCTCGACTACTCCAAGAACCTAATTACGGAGCCGATCCTCGCGAGGCTGCTCTCGCTCGCGCGCGAGGCGGAGCTCGAGACGTACCGCGACAAGATGTTCGCGGGCGAGCACATCAACACGTCCGAGGACCGCGCCGTGCTGCACGTCGCGCTCCGCAACTTCAACGACTTCCAGATCCAGGAGGCCGGCGCGGACGAGGTGCAGGCGGTCTCGCGCACATGAAGGAGTTCACGGAGGCCGTCCGGAGCGGCGCGTGGAAGGGCTACACCGGCAAGACGATCAACACGATCGTCAACATCGGCATCGGCGGGTCCGACCTCGGGCCCGTCATGGTCACGGAGGCGCTCAAGCCGTACGCGAAGCGCGACCTCGCGGCGCACTTCGTGTCGAACATCGACGGGACGCACATGGCGGAGACTCTGCGGTTGTGCGACCCCGAGACGACGCTGTTCATCATCGCGAGCAAGACGTTCACGACGCAGGAGACGATCACGAACGCGGTCACCGCGCGGGAGTGGTTCCTCACGACCGCGAAGGACAAGGCGCACGTCGCGAAGCACTTCGTCGCGCTGAGCACGAACACGAAGGCCGTCACCGAGTTCGGCATCTCGTCCGCGAACATGTTCCAGTTCTGGGACTGGGTCGGCGGGCGCTACTCGCTCTGGAGCGCCATCGGCCTCTCGATCGCGCTCGTGATCGGGTACGCCAACTTCGAGGAGCTGCTCCGCGGCGCGCACGGCATGGACAAGCACTTCAAGACCGCGCCGCTCGAGCAGAACCTGCCTGTGCTCCTCGCGCTCGTCGGCCTGTGGTACAACGACTTCTACGGCGCGCAGACGCAGCTCCTCCTCCCGTACGACCAGTACATGCACAAGTTCGCGGACTACTTTCAGCAGGGCGACATGGAGTCGAACGGCAAGTTCGTCACCAAGGGCGGCCAGCGCGTCGACTACCAGACCGGCGTACGTGCTCATCGTTGATGGCGCGCGTTCGTGGACTGACCTCGCGATGTAGCCGATCATCTGGGGAGCGGCAGGCACGAACGGCCAGCACTCGTTCTACCAGCTCGTGCACCAAGGTACGAAGCTAATCCCGGCGGACTTCATCGCTCCGGCGACGACGCAAAACCCCATCCGCAACTCGCTGCACCACCGCATCCTCCTTAGCAACTACTTCGCGCAGCCCGAGGCGCTTGCGTTCGGCAAGACGGAGGAGGAGGTCCGCAAGGCGAGTCTTCCCTTGGGTCGTACATCGATGGGCGGGATGCTGACACGGGCCTTCAGGAGGTTGGCCCGAACGCCACTGAGGCGCTGATCAAGTCGAAGGTGTTCGAGGGCAACCGTCCGAGCAACAGCATCATGTTCCCCAAGCTCACACCCGCGACGCTCGGCGCGCTCATCGCGCTCTACGAGCACAAGATCTTCACGCAGGGTGTTATCTGGGGCATCAACTCCTTCGGTAAGACGTTCCTGCTGTCCTTCCCTGAGGACGTAGGCTGATAGTCACGACGCAGACCAAATGGGTGTCGAGCTCGGCAAGGTCCTCGCGAAGAACATCCTAGCACAGCTCGACAAGCCGGCGGACGTCGTTGGTCACGATAGCTCGGTATGCATATGCTTTATTCGTGCCCGACGACTGCATGGCTCACATGCGTACGATTTGCAGACGACAGGGATCATTCACTACTACCAGAAGCACAGACAGGAGTGACTTGTCTCCGGCATGGCACAATACTAGAAGTGAGGGTTGAACGAAGATAGGGCAGGAAGAAGTCATTGCATGTAGAAGATCTGTATCAGCAACAACAAAGAGAATCTTATCTGACACGTCACTGCGAGATGGGTATATTGGATGGCCCCTTGTTGCCAGTACAAGAGTAAGAAGGAGCTTCCAGATGATGCTGAGAACTACAAAGACTAAACACAAGTGCAGAATGGTTAGCAATGTTATGTTCTTCGGTCATAATGATAGAGAACCTCTGTTTCAAAAGGAACATTGCATGCTTCTGGGTGATTGAGAGACAGTACCAGTGTTCATATGAACAATGGAGGCATTGTTACTGATAAACTTGAAGTACACAGTATCATCATCATGGCCAACCCTATGACTGATGCAATCCATGGGTATGCTTGTTATTGATCCCAACTACTCCAACTTGTCTGCTTGACCATCTATGGATGTTGTTCTAATTCTGATATAGCATTATCCAACAATTTAAGGAATATTTCATGGTTGAAGACTTCATCTAGAGGTTGTTGACTTGGTATTGGTACCTAGGAAATTCATAAGCATAACAAACTGTGTATGGAGAGTTGCTCACATTGTACATGGCATGCATTGATATGGCACAGTGCTGGTCAGCAGTCACCCTGTGGACTTGTTGCAACTTGAATTCTATATCCACAAGGGCATATGCAAGAGGTTTTGACACATGCTTCACTGTGAAAGACAGCCTCTGTTGATCATGATGAGGTATTGAATGAAGCCAGGCAAGTGGTTGTAAAGAGTTGCGCTGGAAGCAGAGGTCTTTGAGTGTCATGGCCCCAAAACATTCTTGAAAACTCTGCTTCAGTCCATCTGGACAACCTGGGGTGTTGAGCAAGTGGCAGCAGATAGTGTAGCCCAAGACATAGGCAATTGACTCAAGGTCATGTTCAGGGGTATGATGAATGTCCCCTCCAACATGCAACCCTCTGAGCAATTCCCATGCCATGAACTGCAATGATCCCTAAAGATATGTAGTTTATCAATCCAAGTCAGGTTCAGTAGGGGGCATGAAGTTACTCACTGTCACAGGCATATTGCATAGGCTGGATGTGTGGTTGATCCTTAATTGGACCCTGCTGTCTGTCAACACCTGAGGCTTGTCCACAGTAGCCATGTCGAAGTCAGCCAGGAACCCTCTGGCTAGCTTGTCCCTGTGCTTTGCATCGGGCAGGAGTGGTGGTTCGTTAAGCCAGAGTAATAAATTCCCTGGGGTGATGTCATGATGTTGTATCCCTTGCTTGCATAGATACTGATGCGCTAAAGTAACACATCAGATGACCTGGAACAACAACAGAGTTGCAGCATGCCTTCAATGATTGCACGGAATGCATACAACAGTTGAAGCTCGTTAGTGTATCTCCACAGAGGCTCTCCGACCCTCGGCAGGATAATACGATGAAGGACCTTAGAAGGGTAGTTCGGATCGTCCGAGTCGGCGCCACCACGGATGCGCGCGACAGTAATCTTGGCCCATGTCTGTGGGTTCTCGGACAGATAATAGACATCGCCACCATACAGCATTTTAGCGACACCACGAGGGCAGTCCTCCAGTTGGTCAATCAGCCTGTACACGTCGGTCTCGGACATTCTGTGAGGATTGCGCCACGAAGACTTCATTACATGGATGTCGCCCTGGAAAGTCAACCCGTCCGTCGACTCGGACAGCTGGAGCACTCGCCACACCACGGTGCCTCGCCCAAGAAGTGACAAGGACGTCCAGATCGGTGGCCCAATTGTGCACCAAAGTCGAGTGTCGTTTACAAAAGGATTGATGCGATAGGACCGGTAGTAGTCTGCGCCGTTGACGTGGATCCCGTCTCGAGTGGCGTTGGGGAGGGAGGACAATCGCAAGTACGACTCGAGATCATCGCGAGATACTGGCATCACAGACGGATCTTGTCCTAATTGATGGTCCGTCAGTCGCCGTGTGAGCGCGCGAACAACACGGACAAAAGTCTTCGCATCGCGCTGGGGACGAGGATCGCGGTCAGAGATCGTACCATCGTCAATGATACTGTGGACGGGAGAGAGAAGGATGCCACCGCGATCTGCAATCAGGACTCGGAAGACGGTGCCAGTAATCAGGAGCGCGACGCTGAAGTTCCAGAATGGCCGTATAGACAGATGGTAACGCGCATAATCCGCGCATTGGAGAATGGCTGGCTTCACGTCGTCTTCGTCGCTGGAAGGATCGTTCCCGTCCGCTGTGACCTTGATCTCGGCGAACCCGACGCAGTCATCCCAAAATGGACGATGATGGGTCCTATTCAGGAGGATGAAATCAGGGCGTAGATTTGCAATCCCGGGAGTATAGGCTTCAGCGGCGCGAGCTGGAGGCCAGGAGAACGGGGTGTCAGCTGCGAATCGGAACTCGCGCAGTGCCCCGGACGTATCGCTCCCGAATCCCGTCAAGAATTCGAATATCCTCCGCTGTAATAAAGACATTGCGATGATCAGTAGAAGCCCATCCTGTATTTCGGACACAAACATACCAACGGCCCATACATCTCCACCTCATGCTCGTGCTCTAAATGTCTGCGGACCTTCTCCCTCGTCCATGCTTCCTGAATGTCACCGATGTAGCTCAGAGCTTCCTCGGCATCGCGGGTGACGCTCTGGAGGGTCTTGATATTCCGCTCGTGTTCCGCCTGATAGCGTTCGTGGCAGCGATCAATCGTAGCATTATCTTCCTCGTAGATGCGAAGGCGTGTGAAGACGGAGGGATCGTCGTACTTGATGTTCCCTAGAAGCTCTGTTTCGAGTTGCTCATGCGGAGCCGAGCTGCAGGCTGCATGCAGATCAGCGTCGTCAATGGATCACATTACAGGATGAGGAGTCCCTGAAGTTCGGCTCTAGTCGGTACTACATGGTGATTGGGGACAAAAACGGAGATGCTCACATGATAGCGTGTCATAGTATGGGTCGTAGTAGTCATAGATGGATTTCGGTCTTTCCATGTCTGAGGGGCGCAGAAGGATATCAAACCCACGGTTAAATCGCAGGAGACCCCGATTGGTCTACAAGGCGTCAGGAGCCTGGTCGACGAATGGCGATGCTGACACGAGACTGTACACACCGCGGGGAAATCGACGACTGTCCGAAAACACTGGCAGTGAGTTCAATAGCCGCACATTCTGACGTTCGCATCAGGAGTCAGTATGCCACTGCTCAGGAATATCGAGGGCTATGGGATGGCTAACCGGCACGGGCTGAACACAGTATCCTCGCTGGGCTACGGGAATTGTCCCTCAACGATGATATTCTCTCCAAGTGCTCTCGTCCGGGTCGTGGTCGTGTCACAGAGCGGAGAGTTCTCTCTGTCCTGCTCCTGTTATTATCAGTAATTCAGCACAAGAGTGGGCAGCCTATGCAGTTGAGCGAGGAACGTGATGTGAGGAACGTCGCCGGCGGGAGGATGGTATTCCTGTCAACAGTAGAAAAGGAAAGCAACAAACCCGAGATGCCATCAGACTCCTTCCCGCCCTCACTGCACGGAACGCTCGGCCCGGGACTTCCGAACAAGGGCTCGCTACCTGCAGTGAGGACTGGCACAACTGGTCCTTATGTCAGCAAAGAAGCATCAGGCCGCTCGAGTGCCGGGTCCAGAGCGGCGTGTGCCAAGTGATGGCCCTGCCTAATTGAGCGAGCTTCGCGCGCGGCCGTCTTCGCGAGACCGACGCGACGCGACGCGCCCTACAGCGTCTCGCTGTCGGCGTCGCCAACGCAGTCCTGGTAGATACTGTCTGAATGTATTTATTTTCTCTATCTTTTCTCTCACCCATTTATGCATGGTCACACCGAACCACTGCGCTTGCACATCTCGGGCACTTCATAGACAATGATTTCCATGTTCTGCAGTGATGCAAGTTGTTTGAGGTCATATTGGACTTAATAACAAGGTGAATATGATCATTGTGGTGTAGCGGTTTGGCGTCGTTAGCAATTTTGACACTGCGCGGGTTCGAGTCTCCTACATGTTGCTTTTTTCACGGTGTGGTCGGCTGCTGCCCTCCCTCCATTTCTGGAGTGCTACGTCGCTCCCGCTTCCCATCTTGATGCACGTAATTTTCGGATCGTGTCACTTTTTGTATAGGTACACGGCAATAAATCTACGGTGTCGCAGTGAAGAAGTGGTCCTACCACGCCGTGAAAAAAGAAAAGAATACTAACGGGCCTCGAACCCGCGCACTGTCAAAATTGCTAACGACGCCAAACCGCTACACCACAATGATCATATTCACCTTGTTATTAAGTCCAATATGACCTCAAACAACTTGCATCACTGCAGAACATGGAAATCATTGTCTATGAAGTGCCCGAGATGTGCAAGCGCAGTGGTTCGGTGTGACCATGCATAAATGGGTGAGAGAAAAGATAGAGAAAATAAATACATTCAGACAGTATCTACCAGGACTGCGTTGGCGACGCCGACAGCGAGACGCTGTAGGGCGCGTCGCGTCGCGTCGGTCTCGCGAAGACGGCCGCGCGCGAAGCTCGCTCAATTAGGCAGGGCCATCACTTGGCACACGCCGCTCTGGACCCGGCACTCGAGCGGCCTGATGCTTCTTTGCTGACATAAGGACCAGTTGTGCCAGTCCTCACTGCAGGTAGCGAGCCCTTGTTCGGAAGTCCCGGGCCGAGCGTTCCGTGCAGTGAGGGCGGGAAGGAGTCTGAGATGCCATCCGCGATACGGACCCTGTGGTATTCACACGCTCCGACCTTGAAGCTTGAAGACCATCGCTATCCCCTCGCAGATACATTTCATACATATCCTCTTAGAATGATAGCGATTTTATCTTCCGAGACTAGACGCGTGAACGGCGTTCATGCAGACTTCTTGATCGCTTCGATAATAATACAAGCTTTGTTCCTTCTCCCACAAGACTCCCTCGTCATCCCACAGCTAATAATACAAGCCACCGCAACGCATCTCACACTTAATGACGACTTCTTACCAGCCTTCTTTGCGGCCGTCCTGGCACGCGTGATCTGCTTCTTCCATCCGAAGCACTGCGTACAAGCTTTCGAGTTCGGCGGACACAAGCTCAGCTCAGCCAGCCCTCACACTGGGAGAGCGTCAGCTTACCGGCGGAACCATGCTTCTTGCACTGGTACTGGCCGTCCTTGTTCACGCTCGACGGCGGCGCCTCGAGGCCTTCGCGGTCGATGGGGTCGAACTGTGCTCACCGCTCGTCAGCCGTCACGATCAGGCGGGTATGTGTGAGCGGGTGGGACGTACGCCGAAGAAGGAATCATTCTCTTCCCGTCCGTCGAAGGAGCAGGCAGCGCACTAGACGCAGATGATGGTCTCAGCTAGATGCACCCGGAAAGTGCAGTGGCGCGGACACTCACGACTTCCTTGAAGTGAGTGCAGAAAAGGGCGTCGTTGATCTCGACGGACGCTGCACTGCTGTCGGACATGTTCGACGTGCTCGTAGGAAGAGAAGAGGCTGGGCTCAAGCGGCGTTTCTACACAGCTCGGTGCGAGGCGGCGAGACGGGGTCGCGGATGTATCAGTCCAAGTGAGAGGAGGTGGGAACGCACCGCGACGGTTTATATAGGGGCCTGCGCGGAAGACGGGTGTATCTGAGTTCGCGACGCTACTTGCCTGAAGAAGGCTGGAGTGCACTGGGCATCTGACAGTGAGTGTGGCCAGATGACCCTCGTCTCCTCCCTCCTGGGCCCAGGAGCGGTCTCATGACATCACGTGAAGATGTGTTCCGTGCTTCATACTGACCGCTCACGACGCCGATGTAGAGTGGTGGGTAGCACTGGCTTGAGTGGATTGCGGCTTTCAAAGTTGTGCAGCATAGACAATGCACAGGTAGGTAGCAAAGTCCTCGCACACGACTTGATTTACCATTTGAGCGCCCACACGTCTGGAAGCCGCAGAAGCCTGTACCGTGTAGAACGACTGAATATGCCTGATGAACGCTGAGACCCGCTGACCCTGCCAATGCCTGTGCAATCGCGACATCCTCGCCCTGGGAATGATGATGGCTTGTGAGCGACTCAACAATGCTCATCCGAGATACAGCACACACCTTCAAGAAACTTATCGGCAGACAAATGCGTCATAGCCGCAGCGCGTCCGAAAGCAAGCTCACTTCAGCTTCTCTCGCTCGACCCGGTGGCAGAACCTCCCGCCAAACTCTACCGCGCCGCAAGCCGTCCCATCCTCTGCGACACCCAGAGACCCCGCTTCCACGCGCGTCCACTCGGCCCACGGCCACGTCCTCGTAAACAGCTCCGTCCACACTGTCGCCCTGAAGCTCTCGAAGGCGAAGCGTGGCTCGTGGCCCTCCCGTAATGGCGCAGGAAAGCCGACAAAAGAGTCCGGCGACGCCCGGACCACGATGCGCAGCCTCCGGAAGAGCGTCTTGACGTCCAGTTCGACGAGTCCCTCCCGGCTATCGTGCCGCACGTGCATGAACGGCGAACATATACCCACCCCAGCGGTGAACGGTGGCCGGAAATCCCACTGAAACCGAGCCGAGCGGTACCCGACCAGAAAAGCCTGCACGCCGGGCAAGGCCTCCCCGCCCGCGAACGTCAGGTACTTCGTTCGTTCTTGTCCCAGACCGAAGGCCTGACACCAGATCCACCCCTTGGGGAAGGACGTGCCCCAGTTCTTCTCGAAGTGGGTCTTGCCTGTGAACTCGTGTGTACGGCCGTCGTGCGTGAGGGTGACAGATGCGTCGCTTGCGATCGTTTGGACGTGCCAATTAAGGGGGATGTAGGGGGAGAGGGGTGCGAGAGGGCCCATGGGGCCTAGGAGAGGATGGAGGTCACACCATGGGATGCGATTGAGGGTGTGGAGTTTCAAGGAGAGCTTGGTGTCGGGGACATCGATAGAGTAATCGACAGACTCGGGCCCGACGTTCATCGTCCCGATACCGTCTGCGGTGACAGTGAAGGGGGAAGGGTGGTCCGCCGCTCCATCTTGAGCCGAGATGGACAGGTGCTCCGGATAGAACTCATGGATGAACCCAGTGCCTTCCTGGCCTGCGGGAGGCGTGTATGAGACGCAGACGAGATTCGGCCGCCTCTTCGCCCGCTTGACCCAGCAGAATATGATCGCCAGAGTTCCGCCACCCTCTAGGAGAGTGCGGGTGTAGTAGCCCTCGAAACCAGCCGCGTGATGAGGAGCGAAATCGTCCACGATTCTCCCAGGAGCCCTGGTGCCGAGAACCAGACATATATGGGTACCCAGAGTCTTGACAAGCGCAAGCGGAAACAGCGACCAACGCAGCAGCTTTGTCTGCAACAAATGTAATTGTATTCGTGCATGTGGGAGGCACTCGTCCAGACGACTCACCAGAATCATATTCGCCGTGAATGTTACCAGCCAGTACCCAGTGCGAACAAGATAATTTCTTGGTCCCTAAGTTCAGATTCAAAACTTAAGCGGACGGAAGTTCAACGCAAGGAGTGCCGGCGAGATCTTGAGGCGGCGGGGCTCGACAGGGATAACGTCATTGACAGCTGAGTCCGAGTAGTAGTAGGATCCGCTGGTTATCCGCATTATTATGATGTGGGCGTTGTCCAATCAGTAGGGCGCACAGCTGCATCGTAGTCAGAGCAAATCCAAAGCCAAGAGAGGGCAAGTTGAGGTGCACAAGTCGGAGACAACAGAGAGCTGTGACAAACAATTTAACAAACCACTCGTTGCCTCATACTACTTACATAAGTTGATCCGCCAATCGGTGCGGCAATGCCCGAAGTAAGTATGATAGTCTGAAGCAAACATTATATTATTGCTTCGACTGTTCAACGTTACGTTCAACGTTCATACTCTGTCCATAAGCACTCTGTGCCCGCAGGAATCTCAATCTGGAATTCGTCAAGCTGAAACCACTACAGAACACTGTCTGGCGCCGGATACCTCTCTTGAAACCCGAGAATACCCTTCAGATTATGCATATGCTGCTCTATCGTCAACATCGCCGAGAGTATCACTGCCCTTTCACGAAGCTCCAGCGGCTGCTCGAAATCGAAGGCCTGTAGCTCCACGTTGTGGGATGTCCATCGGAACCTTCCTGCCGTGTCCTTTGCGAGAATCGGAAAGTTGACAAATGACCGAAAGGTGCAGTTATTGTAGAATACGCTGAGTACGAATAGGTTCTCGTCCAGCGTGATCTCTGAGTCAAAGTCCGTGAGCTGTCGGTCCATCCGCCAACCTTGCGCTTTGTAGTGATGCTCGACAAATGTGTCCATTGTGCGATGCAAGATGCACGTTGAGTCTAGACGAGCGGTCTTCACAGCAAGTGTCATTCCTACAGTGTCGCGTCGATCGCAAGGATTACCTTTTATCGACACAAAGAGTGGAAAGGAATTTTCCGGTACGTCCATCCGTCTACTCGACGAGATCGAAATCCTGAGACCCGAATGCAAGATCACAGAGACAACATACCTTCCGAGCGATATAGACATCCACAACGGGGATGGGCCTCCTAATATCCGGGCGATGAAATGGCCGATGAGACACTCTGCAGGTAGCTCCCGAAAGAACTGGGTCGAGTTGCTATATGGATCGAAGAGGACAAGTACGCTCGTCTTTTGATCTGGGGTAGTGTCACCACGAACATACAGACGGGGGACGTAGAGGGGGAGTGTGTCAGGATCTTGCGCAGTGAGCCAGCGATACGCCGAATCGCTTGCCTGCCATCCGCGTTGCATGCTCTGTAGCCATTGTAAAGTGAGTCTGGTGAAAAGTATGTCCAAGCCTGGTAGAGTGTTGGGGTTCTTGCCGACGATATTTCCAGAGTCCTGAAAGGACACGCGTAATATCAGTCGTTTGCTACAGCGTGTGTGTATGATGGCCGTACCGTCATGTACTCGTAAGGAACAGCGATTGACCCTATGCCATACTTGTTGGGGGTGCTTATGTAATCGTTGCGGAGGAGTTTCAGGATACGCCGGGCAATAGGTAGCCAGCAATCACCCTCGCGGTCAGATACTTCAGTCAAACTGTAGAGGGACCTGAACAGCCTGTCCCCAAACTTTGATTCACTGAGAGGATGTGTCAGCACAGGGGAGGAGTGCCGCGGGCCAAGGTAAACTGACCGCTCCTCAATATGACTCCTTCGCATGGGAGCGCGAGGTACAGCTAGAGAAGCTCCCGTTATATTTGCCCACCGCGGCGTTAACAGGCTCTTGGCTCTGGGCCGACTTGTAGGCGAGTGTTCTGGAAAGAGAGAGAGCGCGACGTCGGTGTCTGGGTGTGGGTCTCTGCTACGAGATTGTACACTTGTAAGTCAAAATTCAGTTCGACGTGTACGGGCAACGGGCATTACCAATGCTCGAGACGAAGCTCAGAAACCTTATCGCTCCAACCTTCCTTGAGAAGACGAATGTTATCCTCGTACTCGGAACTGTCCATGACGAGTGCGTGTCGTTGTCGTTGTTGTCGTTGTCGTTGTCGTTGTCATTGTCGTTATCGCCTTCTTGGCTCAGGCTCTCGTCGCCCTCGTCGCTACTTGCACTGTTAGGCTCGATCTCGACGCTTTCAGAAGCATCATCTGATAGCCCATAATCCCATCGTCCTTGCTCCGATGCCGATGTTGTAGATCGCATGCCTGATAACTTGAACGGGAACTCCAAGCCTCTCGACGCTTGTCTTGCATCGAACTGATTTCCTTCGAACACCTCTCCTGGGCGCACTCGAGCGACGTCCTCGAACAATGATGCTAGCCGAAAACGTGTTGCTGAACGGACAACAGCGCCATGGCGACCCGGTAGCGTGCCTTGACGAAGTCCTTGACGTTCCTGTACATCCGGAAGGAACGGGAGTGTTGCGAAGAGGAAAGACAGATAGTGTGATTCGCCGGAGGGAGTGGGGAAGTACGGTATATGAGCCACGAAATGGATGTCTTGCGAGTCGTAGATCAGGCCGATGATCAGCGCCCATCGAGGATGACCACAGTGCAGCGAGCCGTGGTACATGGGTCGGCCTGATGCCACAGACCATCGACGAGGGCCGAAAGGCTCGATGCAGCAGTACGTGCCATATCATGGCGAGTGGGCAATATGAAGACATGGTCACCCCGTGTATGCTGCTCCCACGAACGAGGCCCCAGAGTGCACAGCAAAAGAGCAGGATTCATGTCGCTGATGGGCAGGCGCGTGAACAGCTCTAGAGACAGCACTGTGGTCGGTTGAATAGAGGCATAGATCGCCACGAATTGTATTGTCTCCGTGAGGCTCTGTGTGCCATCTAGAGTCAAATTCTGCCTACATCCTTGATGAGATAATCAATCGCTCTGGAGTTCAGTACTCACTTTCGTATGTACACACCAGGCACACCGTCGAACGCTGAGGCAACGGCGTGCTCCGCCAAGAGGGGACATCTCGATAGAGCAATATCTGCGCCACTTGATTGAGGGTTTGTGTGTCCGCGAACCGATCTCTTGCACCGCCACGGGGATAGACCGGTATTGTCCTCGCGTGCGTTGTTCCTGTAACGGTGTGTCGACAGGGAGAACGTCGGCGAAGCTCCGTAGACCTGTTGGGTCCTTCGATGATGTCGTCCTCTCTCAACTTGAGTACCACCAGTTCGTCTCGTATCTGGTTCAGCATGACACGAACACGACGCAAGTCGAAGCCGGTTGTGTAGGTGTCGAAAAAGTGTTGTTTCTCCGGGAGATCATCATTCAGCTCCTGCGAGCGCATATTTCGGTGAGTACGGAGAGACGACGGACGAGAACTACACTCACCTCAATCCACGATTCCGGTACTGCGAGCGTGTCCCACGATTGACGAGGTCCTGCAAGTAGTCCAGTTGAGGTATACATAGCCGGCGTGCTATGGGATCGAGGTCTTCTCGAGTGTCGAAGGATCCAAACAGCCATGCTGATGCTTGTTCGGCTGCGTGCGTTGATTGCCCTAGTGCGGCGGCGCTCTTCGACATTTGTGCTAGTGTACGAATGATAGAAACGAGCTTTCGAGCTATTGCTGTTCGGACGGCCCACCGCAGTAAAGATACCCATTAGAGACATCCCAATACAAAACAGGAAATGATGACGCACATCCGTTGCACGTCGGACGCAATGTGTGGATGTCCGCAACCTCTACAAGTCGAGAGCTAGAATGCAGGTGCAGAAGGTGAGCGGCAGACTCGGAGATCCCAGGGTCGCGCCAAGTCGTCGCGTAGATGCGCATCGTATTCTTTGACGTAACATGCAACCATGCGTTGGTCGGCTGCGGACCCAACGGAACAGACTAAGTACATCTTCGTGTGTTTACCACGACCGCGAGTACATAACTGGCGTCTCCAATCTTCCATGCTAGTGCAGAACAGGAGGCCTGGCTAGCATCGACTCGGTTTGAAAGTGCCAGTGCGAACCATTGAGTTGCAGGCGGCCCTCGAGAAAGTTTTTAGATACTCACAGTTACGGCGGCATTGTTGATAGTGGGTGCACACCGAAGGAGACCCTAGAACAGCCAACGAGCCGATGATCCCGACTCAGGGGGCATTGACTGCTCTATGGAGTGGACGATAGGTGTTGTGATACTCTTATGATTGCTCGCTTCGCGGACGGAGATGGAGCAGCTGCCATGTGTCAACTGCAGAGCCTACCACAGATCTTGCACGGGACCAGTCCGTACATGTCCGCATTTACCTCCAAGTGGCTCAGCTACCGCCGTGACACGAGGGTACGACTGTCCGGTTTGAGGTTATGGGTCATACTCTTATGGGGCTACGTTGTTGCTCCCACCACGACCGCCTACATAGATGACGATGCAATCAGCGAGAATGACTCGGCAATACAGCCATGAACACATGAGCATCGTGCGGACATGATATAATACAACAGCACGAGAATCACCGCTGCTCCCTCGGTTCTGCCAGCAGAATAAGCATCACAACACACACAACAGCAAATGCGACTTACGAGACCACATCACGTTCAGAATGAGGTTATCGTACCCCCGCCCGTGCGTCTTCTCCATCGCCTTCTGCGCGACAGACTTTTCCTCGAACTTACGAATGCAAAGCCCTTGCCCGCGCCCGTCTCGCGATCGCGCCCCACATACACGCGCGCGACGCGGCCAAACGCGCCAAATAGGTCCCGCAGGTCGTTCTCCTGCGTGTCCTCGGAGATGTTCGTCACCCGCAGCGTCGGGAGGTCGTCCCGCGACCCGCCCGGCCGCCCCATCGCCTCGCCCGGCCCCCGCGCGCCGCGCATTGACGGCGGGACGTACTTGCCGCCCACGGTGGGCGCTGCCGCGGGCTCTGCTGGCGCCCCTGTGTCATCCCGCCGAAGGGGGGCGTGTCCGTGCCGTCGAGCCCAGATAGCGAGTCTTTGAAGGGACACTTGGCGGTGAAGTGGTCGCCTTTGCAGAGACGGCAGACGACCTTGCCCGCACCGGCACGCACGAGGTTGGCCTTCATGGATTGTTCGGCGCTGGGCTCCGGCTCGGAAGACTGGAGGGTATCGTGTTAGTAATTCATGTGGTACGCGCATCAGAGGAGCATTTCCGAGCCGCGAACACATGCTACGGGTGCGATCGCGAGGCGTGCCAGAGATGACAAAACGGCAATGAGCCATTGGTTTTGAAGCACCGTGGGGCGTGAGCTATGCTACCAAACGCCGAGCTCTACGAGGTACCTGAGCCAATGGACAGTGTCGGTTCACGCATGGACAGCGATGTTGCCTTCAGGGGGGAGGAGACAAGCTCCATACATTTGCAGCAAGGAGACATCTGCCGAAGGCAGAGGTTTGTGCGGAAGCGGAACGTCCTGCTCACCTTGTTGCCCGCGCTCAGCTTTAGCATGACGTTCTCGCCGACTGTCGTTGTTGCCCGGTCAGGACCCGGCTTGCTGCCCTTCTCTTGCCCGAATTTTGCCCAGTGTTTCCGCTCGGCTACTGTGTGATCCACGACCGCCTTCTGGAGTACCCGCTTGATCTTGCGGGTGATCTTGACGATGAAATCCCGTGAGCTTGAGATCCAAGCAATGCGAATCTAGGGCGGCGTACCTTGACTTTCTTGCCGTCATCATTTACTGTGAACTCGACCGTTGTACGGATGCCGTTCTCGTCGACGTAGTCCTCCGACTTGGTGGGCTGCTCTGAGGCGGAAAATGAGCAGGAACGTGCGCACGGAAGGGTCGACTCACCGAGTTCGTCGACGTCGTCCGCCCAGGATGTTTTTGGTGCTCTGTAGCAATGTGTTAGATGCAATGTATGTGCAGTATTGCAGCACCTACGTCGCGCTAGCCATGGTGGTTGTGGGTAGAGGAATAGGCTCGATCGCGAGATTTGCTTACTGTGATCGGTGCATGTCACTCCGTCACTGAGCGTCACTCTAACGTGACATTCTCTACGCTAGTAGTAGTACGAGCGCCTCATTTAAGTAGTAGACTCACTGACTGGCACGTCACGGTCAACCGTCAGACCGACCTGTGTTGCTGGCCGCAGTCACTTGGCAGTCACCACACGCCGACCGTTCGGCCGTCTGTACTGGGTTTCACGAATATGTACGTTGATCTCCAGGCTCGTTGTGCTTTTGTGAAGATTTCACTAGACACGAGGACCTCTCACATCTCATAGTACCGCACAGCTTGAACGAATCGAAGTGTCTCGAGCTACGCTTGTAATGAGTCATTCTTGGGTGTTGCGCACCTTGGACACTCTGGATTTGAGCTCGGACATCGCGCTGCTCTGCTCGAGGCAGATCCGGTATCTACAAGAGCTTAAACTTACATGGCAACACTTCGTGGCACCTCGATTATGGATGGTACAGTTGCTGGCACATGTCACACGGATGCACCTATTGATTGCATACGCGCCATTCAGGACCTGAAAGCAGTCGGTCATGGGCGCAGGAAATGGGAGCTTCATGCAGACTTGGTCCACTCCAGCCTGCGTCATATATACGACGAGGGAAAGTGCATCGTGCAATTCTTGTCCGACGCAGAAATGAAGGGATGATCCCCCCACAGCCTCTCCCCGAGCTTCACTCTGACCATCAAGCGTTGCCACGGCCCAAATGGGCAATTGTCAATTCACAACATACGCAATCATCACGTACGAGCAACCCAAAGTCTACGCGGTCCTTCGGTATAGAAATGGCGAGTTCGAAGCAAGACATGCAATCATGACTGCGCTCGACGGCATTCCTGCCACAATGGTGAGAAGGTATGTATGTCACGAATGCTCTTGGATGTGGGCTGGTGACTGACGATCTCTTTGAACCTCGGGCACCCGTTCTCCTCTCGAAGGCAAGGCTTGTCCCTGATACAGCCTGATGGTCGTCGCTCTCAGGCTGATGGTGCAGGATTCATCGACTGCGCGGTGGTGTATACCCAAACAGCTTACTACACTGAGCCGGATGCACCGTCTTCAAAAAAGTTGAACCGTCTTCCCATCAACATGTTTAATCCTGCTCTCATGCTTGTCGCTCAAGGTCCTTCTGGCTGGGATACACTGCACCCCGCTCCGGCTCTTGATATGCAGCTCGTGTTGCACCGCCTAGCTAACAATGCTACTGTCAGCCTCTTATCCATGATACGAGCATGCACGGCATGAGCTTCCGCCCCTAATCGTGCCGGCGGAGCCAGACCTCGCGAGGACAATGGTGCAAGGAAGCTTCCACGTTGGGCAATGACATTGGGGTTGGTATACGACTCCGAAGCCATCCACTTCGTTGCGCACATCCCCTATATCTCCGACTCAACTGGGCAGTATCGCTTTATGTCTCTCTTATTTGATACACTGCCTTTTGCATGTCTCCGAAGCGATGAAGAGGACGCAGCGCATTTCCTGCGAAGCCGCTACCGTGTTGCCTTGGCTCTCCTGTCTCTTCAGCACCACATCTTCCGGCTGACCGGCATATGGGATGAGGTCCAATGGCGCGACGTCTCTGGAGAACAGTAGCTTTCACGCCAGCTGCAAGGCTCCGATGGATCCGACGCATCCTCCTCCCAGTCCTCATTTTCCAACCCTGATTCAGCAGAGCATCCAGAAGTTCCGGAATATTCATTGCGTCCACCCGTCATGGACCCGTTTACTGTGGCCTTCCTTGGTCCCAAGGTTGTAGACTGTGACCCGATCCCAGCGATGATACAATTGAACGGTCTATCAAACTCGTCGAGTGGTTGCGCAAGGAGGCGGGGCGCGCCTCCCGGTTGACCAGAGCTCGCATTGAAATGCGCGCCGCAATACCGCCAACCAGTGTATCATACGGCAGCACAACAGCAAAGTCATTGGAGTGTTTGCCCTCATCTCTGGATACTTACGACAGTACAGCACGACACAATCACGGGGTAAGCGGTCCTTATGCCTTGTCGGCTCGAGTCTTGCTAATACATCATTCGAAGCCCAGTCACCGCGCCCCTAGATTTCGCTGGTACCATATTTGTTGCTGGTCACTATTACGCTCCTCAAGATGTGCTGATGCACTTGGGCCTGATGTCAGGCCCTGCTCTGTCTGCACTGACTTCGGCAGGGTAAGTTGCAAACCTGCAAACCAAGGAGAGGAGTGTCACATTCGCTGAATCTAGGTCCCAGGTATTCGAGCGAAACTGTGCGTCGCGATCCATCGGCACACGGGTGGACATGGATCAGTGGAGAAGTACTTTGGGAACCAATGCGGCCGTCACAATGCTGGTGGAATTTAATGGGTCGTGTTTGCGGCATCAAACAGGCATACATGATATCAGAGTTGTCCCTGAGCCGGCACGGAAGTATCCCCGTACCAGCCGTGCACCAGGTACCTGATCGCTCGCTGACTTCCACGCTATGCTCACACTTCGCTTCCCAGGTAGATCGAATGATCCAGGATCGTGCACGAACGATGGCCGAGCAAACAATGCACTTCGCTGCCTTGCATCTCCACCACCTAAATCAGTTAGCAAAGTGTAAATGGATCGATTGGGATGACCAGAAGCCGCGCGAGAACTTCGTACCTGACCTGTATATGCGACCCAACGCCACAGTGGAGCAGAAGGCAAGCATAATGGCGCTTACTACCTCGTCCAGTTCCTCCTCTCAGTTGGCAGGGGAACTGGACCCGTATGACCCTATCGGCGAGTTCATACTGCAATTGCCTGGCCGCTCGTCAACGTCTTGGCGATTCATTCCTACTTGGAGGTAAGCTAGCGAACAGACAGTGACCCGGAGATACGGATGTCTCTCACCAATGTTACTTTGCTAGATACCCGTGTCCAACTCTGCCAGTCATCCCACTCGTCGTCATCGTACGCGGTGAGACCGACTCAGAGGAAGACGTCAAGTCCGCCGAAGCGGAGACACTGGTGCCCTACACTGGACGCTCACGACATGCGTCGTCTACCACTATCGCCAGCAGGGCTGGGATCTAGACCGCCAATTGAGCGACGCAGATGCTGCAGTGCAGTTGGACGACGCGCTCTGCGCGTACAGCGTATACTACAACGAGTGGAGGTTCATCATCTGCGCTCATCACCCCATGCTCGAACGGAATGCACAAGGGCGGTACGTCTGGCGATTTAGGCGGTGCCCTATGTTCGACTACGCGGTGTCTATGTTTTTGGACGCGAACCCAGTTCAGGAGTTCCGCATCATCAGTACCATGCTCGCGGTCGAACAACAGATGTACGCACTCGGTCGACTACTTCATCCGTTAGAAGGTTTCGGCGCAGATGCGAATATTCCTCCATGTAGCTTTGATTAGGTTCTCTCCGTAATTCAACGCGAACCTACTCCCCCTGGTTGGGTGAGAAGTGAGACTTTCTTACTCAGATGTCATTACGAGCCGTATCGCTTGCTTAAGCCATCGTTTATCAAAAACAATCAGAGCACTACTGAGTATCGTCCTCGCCCCCTGCGTCCAAGCCTTGGACCCCCTGCGCCGCATACTTACATCGCCCAGGACTAGCTTGCCCAGGCGCTCTCGAACGCAGCTCCTCGAACGTCCCCAGGACGTCAAATCGGGCTCCTCAGGTGCTTCTTCGCCCCCGCACCGATGGGAAGAATATGGCATCGCGGACGACAGCTTCAAGTTCCGTCGGTCGCCGGGCCTTGTGGTAGCGACTGCTCGAGCGAACATGTACTCAGCTCGAGGGAGGTCTCTTTCTGTGCATACGCTGTGCGATGCGGCGCTTATATATCGCGTCCGCGAGTTCTATGAGTACCATGAACGCGTTGCCAGTGAGCGAGAGCGGTCTGCGACGACGTACCAGATAAGTATGGTACTCACAGGAGGCCCCACGTCCGAAGCTCGTTACACAATCTGCAGCAGAGGCCGCTGAGCCCGAGGGCGTGTCGCGGGGCGCTGCGTAACGCATCTCGGATTCGAGGCGGCGCACCGCTTACAGCGTCTGCCCGTCTCAAACTTCAACGTTTCAACCGTCACCCTCGGCCTCAGCCTCCAACGTGCAAGAGCGAGCGAGGGCGGGCATCCCTCGCGCGTCGGAGTCGGGAGGTGTTTCGTCCGGGCGCGTGGCCCTTGGGACGGGTACCCCCGCGTGCGCTCATGCTGCCGGACTGCCATAGTGCGATGCGCAGGGGGGGAACTAGCGCGCGCCGAAGTGAGGCAGGGTGAGGTTCCAATTAGATGAGGGGGGGATCCGGAGCTACGTACGTACCCGCGAAGGAGGGTGTGCGATGCGCCGGGTGACTGCCTAGCGTTTGCGCTCAATGAGTGGTATGCAGATTTGTCAGGAAGGATGAATGCACGCCGCCGAGGGCGGACGTCTTGCGCGGGGCTCTTGTGCGGTGGGCGGTGTTGGGAATGTGGGCTATGGCTGGAGACTGGAGCGCTGTGCGGAAATGAAAAGGTATCACGGACTGACAGCCTGAGGGCATGTACGCACTTCCTGTAAGTATAGCGCACGGCGGTGCCGGACGCCCCTCATTGCCAACGTCCACGATCAAGGCGCGCCTGGACATAGGCCTGGAGATTGCCGCGCTGGTGGGCGATAGAACTGAGCAGTGAGCGGAGATCTCGGGCATTGTCGTCGTGCATGTGTAGGGGCCTCCGACGCTGTCCAGGGAGAGACGAACATGACAAAAGCTATGAGCTACAGTCATCGGTGGGTCAACCGCACTGACAAGCCGCCGTTAGAAATCGGTGGGCGCTGTACGAACCTTCGCCGCCCGTGAACACCAAACGCGTCTTACAAGTCCACGAATAAGCATGCTACAAGGAGGCTCGAGGGGGGCTTACGGAGACGACCGAGGACGCAGTAAACGGTATTACACCTGGATTACACTTGTGAGAGGGTCTGATTGAGCGGCGACGTGCTGTCTGTTTGTAGGGTGCTTCATTGTAAGTGTGGAGGGGTGTGGGAGGATCGTACTCAATGCGATGTTAGTTCCGCGCGGGTTGTCACTTGTGGTGGACGTGTCGATGGCATCAGCATCAACGGGCCACGGCTGTACGGCCTCGTTTTCGTCGACAAGTCTGCCAGAATTCTACCGCTGAGGAGATGAGTGACTAGACCGAAATTGAATATGATATCGATAGGGGACTGACAGTCTAGCCTCTAGGCGGTGAAATAATCTCAGAGCGTACGACTTGTGTAAGTACAAATCCATGGATCCCGGCGCCAGGATGCAGTAGAGACTAGTAGAGAGTTATGGCGAAGCAGGATCCGGTGACACGGGCACGTCGACATACAGGCGTCCATCGAAACCCAAAACGTTCGCCACGAGCTTCCTTGAGGATTGGTCAGCGAGAGCGGTCCCATACGCAAGCACGGTTACGCTCGGTCTGCGCTCCTTGTCAGACCGAACCCAACCTCGTTTGTCAGCACGCGCCGGGGGCACACAAGCTGTCTGGCAAGCGAGGGGATCCGAGGGATACGACTCCTATCGATGGTGATGTACGTTTAGGACGGGAGACGGCCGGGTGGACGTCGAGGAGGATGTGGGAGAACTCGCCTGCAACGGGCGAACGGCAGCGATGGCGAGGCCGGCGAACGAGGGGCGCGCACTTCCCGGGCAAGATGTTCGCGCGATCGGGTGCGGCCATGACGTCTCCGGCGGCGAGGCCGCGAGATGCATCGGGCACCGGGGGCGTTCGCTGCCATATCGGGCACCGCGCGCATCACAACCTCCCGCATATGGACGTGTTCTCCCGCCCACAACTCGCAGGCGCCCGTGTGCGGCCTTCCTCAGCAGCGACTCAGCGTGCTGACGGGGTGCTGACAGGATGGGCGCGCGTGCCTGAAGGGGCAGGTGGGCGGCCAGGAATGGGAAGGGTGTCTCACGCGCAGCACGTAGCTGCCGTGTCGGGCCAGGCGTTCCCCAGGTGCGGCGGCTCCGCCTGCGCCTCTTCGCCGTCGTTCCATGCCACGGCCCTTCCAGAACGTACCCTCGACAGGAGACCCCATAGGCGCTCGATCGATGGTTATAAGCAGACGGGCGGGTGGCGTGTCTCGTCCAGCAGTGTATGTGCTTCCCAGCAAAAAGACCAAAGCCGCTTTCGACGACGACAAGCCCTCTAAAGCCTCTCCGCCCAAGGATATAAACCAGCCCACATCCACCTCCACCACCACACCCGCACCTACAGCCATGTCTCCCAAGATCGCCATCATCATCTACTCCATGTACGGCCATGTCGCCAAGTGTACGTCCCCATCCCCGTCTCTCTAACGTTGAGTGCTCACCGTGCGTGCACAGTGGCCGAGTCCGTGAAGAGCGGCGTCGACGCCGCCGGCGGCTCCGCGACCATCTACCAGGTCGCCGAGACCCTCCCCGAGGCCGTCCTCGAAAAGATGCACGCGCCCCCCAAGGGCCCCTACCCCGTCATCCAGCCCGCCGACCTCACCCAGTTCGACGCCTTCATCTTCGGTGTCCCCACCCGGTACGGCAACATGCCCGCCCAGCTCAAGGTGCGTTGCCCTCCCTACCGCGGGCGCTGACCGGCTGACCTCGATCGCGCACAGGCGTTCATCGACGGGACGGGCCAGCTCTGGGCGCAGGGCGCGCTCGCGGGCAAGTACGTCTCCGTGTTCGTCTCGACGGCCGGCCTCGGCGGCGGCCAGGAGACCACCGTCATCAACCTGCTCTCCACCTTCGTCCACCACGGCCTCATCTTCGTCCCCCTCGGCTACAGCAAGGCCTTCCCCAGCTCGCCAACCTCACCGAGGTCCACGGTGGTGAGTGTCATTTTCCCTGTTTTGTGTGGCTGGCTGGGCATCGGTGTGCGCGAATGCCGCGGTAGGAGCGCATATACCCACTGCCTTGCATCAGTCATGCCGTCATCCCTCATCGCGAACCGATCGCTGACGAGCACGCTCCACACACAGGCTCTCCATGGGGCGCCGGCGCGTTCGCGGGCACCGATGGCTCGCGCCAGCCGTCCGCGCTCGAGCTCCAGGTCGCCAAGATCCAGGGCGAGCACTTCTACTCCGTCCTCTCGAAGGTCAACTTCTGAGTGGCGGGAGCTGAGCCCGAGGAATGTACGAGTGGGACTTGAGTGACATTGTATCGTATCGTAATGGTCTCGTCGCTATCGCTTGATATTTCTTCTTGACGGCTGCGAGCGTGAGCGGTTGAGACTCGGACGCATTGAGCTCAAGGAAAGTACGCTTGCCATTGCACTCTGCAGCGCAGCCAGCGGGCGGATGCGACAGTGTTCCAACGACACAGAGAACGCCCGGCAGACGCGGACTAGGGCGCTGGCCACTAGCTGTATGCGCCGAGTCTATACAATGCGCACTTAGCACGAACCTTCGCATCTTCTCCGACTCGGACCCGGCACGTACGTTCGCGCCCTGGAACCTTCTTCCCGGTGGACACGGTCGACGTCAACTCTAACGGCACCATCTGCCACCTACGCCTTGACGCTATGTTGCAGCCATCATCAGGTGCGTCTGTGCGCGGCTCGGATTGACGACGTCGTTGCAGATTCGGACCTACGAGAGTTCGGCGCTGCAAGATGGGCTGTAAGCCTGTACTCTGCGCAGGTGGTGTTGCGCCTCATCGGTGTTTACACCTCCTTGGAGTTGCGGGTGATGGCTGAGGGGAGCAACGTGCGTGGTGGTGACGGAGGATGGTTTCTATACCGTCGTATCGTCGGCATTCGTATTAGGCTGTATTCGGCGTCGATGTCTGTACGCGCTCATCGTGCCAATGGAGGGTGTAGAGGGCTGATGGAGTCGGGACGCTCGGTCCCCTGCCCAATTGGGCTCTCGATATCATCTCTGCATTTCATCGTGGCTGGCACTCCTACATGCTCCGCTGCGCAATGGGGATGCCTGCCAGGATCTCGGCGAGCCCAGCCACGGCGTTCATCACATCGCTCGGGTAGCAATGCGGGCCAGAGATTCCGCAGTGCGCGAATGCAGCGACTCGCAGAAAGCCCAGCGGCATAGTACTAACGTCATTGAATATCGACGCGCACAAAAATTTGAGCGGCACTCGCCCGCGCATCGCGCGATATGCGGAATGACACAAACGCAATGCGACGCTATACGATAGCAAGTCAGAAATCTGACCTGACGCGGTCAGGTGACCACGCTCGGTAGGTGTGTCCCGCTACGTACGGGGCTTATATCGCGACGCCAATCAGGGTCTCTCTCGTATGCTGAGTTGCATACCTAATACAGTACTGAGGGACGTGGTGTCTCAAATCTTGTGGCACTTTAGGCTGCATACATTTGACGCGTGGCGGTCAGGTGATCGCGTATGTACCAGCGCTTGTGACGTGTCGATCCGACTTTCAGTTGAACTTGTCCTGCTCTTCACTAGCACTGACGGACGCTGACAAAACAGCTCATCTGCCTCCATCTGCTCTAGACTCGCCAGATTTTGAACTTGGAATGCAGTCCCGACGCAGTCATGGTTATCTGGGCGTCCGAGTTGAAATCGTAATGGGTCCAGAAACTTGGGGTACCGCACACATGGATATTTGGTCAGTCCGAGTTTGGTTGGCGTCCTTGTAAGTAACATACTCAATTTGTTATTGCAGTCATGGTAACATTGACAATCATTATCATCAAGGCGGAGGAGGTCGGGAGTGTCTGCCAAGTGCGACGACGAGCCGCCTGCACTTCTGGTAGACTTTGAAGACAACCTTGTACGCGGTGCTGAGTAGAGCGATCGCAGACCGACAACTTAAGGTTGCATGACTAGCACCTTCACATGGGCTCGCTATCAAATCGTTGTTACTCACGTTCACGCCTGATGGCGCGAGCAGGCCCCTTTGCAACTGGCCACCGTGTCATTCGTAGGCTGGACCTTTGCCTTGCTGGACTCGTTGGGCCTCCTGGGAGTGGACTACTAGAGTCTTGTGGCTCCTGTATCAATCACCTGAAGCACCTGAGAGAGTACCATTGGCGGGCGAAGTTAGACGTTCGGCAGACCTGGATGGATTTGGAGTCGGTGCGTGACGGATCGTGCGTGGCTAGGCATGTGTTAAAATTTGCTAAATTGACAGAGCCCACCGTCTCAGCGGATGGGATTGAGCCCTCGATTGGCTTTGCGTGATTTGCTTGTCAACTCGCAAAACGGGCATGGAGGTTGACGCATCGACTTCGACGGAGGCGTCAAACTCAGGTTTACACAACTGGATCATGGCCGAGCAGAACTTGGATACATCTCAAGCATACGAAGGCAGAATCAAACAGTTCGATCCAGTGGAAGTGAGTGTGGCAACTTCCCATTCGTCGTCTTCGTCGACCTGACTACTCGCACAGCGCATGTCAACTCATATATTGCTACTAGCGGAAACCCGTGCTCCGCTACGGACTGGTATATTGCTATGTGAGTGTTGAATGGATGCCGGACAGTGAAACCTCGCATACACGCATTTGAGCTAGGACAGGTCGTCATGCCGATGCTCAGCACATCTGCGTCAAGATCCAGCGGCGTATCCCCATCGTAGGCAATAACTTGCGAGACGGTCATAGGGACATGACGGCAGACATTCATCTTTGCCAGCATGTGCCAGTGTGCGGCTACGTTGATTCCCACAGAACAATCACCGGCTTCTTGGTGCAGATTCAGACACCCGACAGATTGTCTGCCCTTCCTTTCGTTTGCATATAATCAGGTTGATGCAGGGCTCCATCGGGGCGATGTTTGGCAGCCTCTTTGTGCGGATGTCCTCACTGGTATTCAAGTCTCGTTGCATGCTTCGTTACTCACAACAAGTTGATTTGCCCGCGATGTCAGAGTGAGCATCCGTAGTGCGATCGTGGAATGATATGTATCGTCTACGCCACGGTAACCATCGAGATTTCAATATTCAGTGTCACTCATAGCCCGCTTACTGGCATGGCTTACAACGAAGCTACAGCCTCGTCACCGCCGTTAAATACCCTCGTGAGTAGCCTAATTGATTCATTAAACAAAATCTGCTCAATGAGTTGTGGATGCTCGCAAGTGGACGTGGTTGCAAAGCTCATGACCACATGCCAGCAACCGCCTTGCTGTACATCACCCGGGGTTGTAGCTTCCGAATGACAGTGCATGTGCATTCAACCATTTATGTGAGTTCAATTGTCTTTCCAATGCAGACGTCGCAATCACCAATATGTGAATCTGCGCAAGACGCTACGTCAACGGGGATGATTAGCATACTTGTGGACATATCCGCATGGTTCTTGTGTCAGCCCTTGCCACGCTTACGATGGTTCACCTACCCCAGTCGCTTCCTCGGTGTACACTGGTACGTCAAACTGATCGATGTACTGACACGTAGATGTTGATCGTCGTCACAGAGAGATACGGTCATACACCGAGGAAGCAGGTTTCTTGGCGTGACTCGCATTCAATCTCACTTCAGTGTCCGCTCACCTTGCTTTTGACATCGTTACACACAGTAAAGATTCGGGGATTTCACTCCGAGTCTCCGCTCTCCGCTCGTAGTTGAAGATGAAGCGTCCAGGAGTCGAAGACATTGCCTGACAGATGCGCACGATAACGTCTCGACTGACAGCGGATGGAGACGAACATCTTCAAGTTCTGGTCAGTCCATCGTTGTATGATTTCCCACGCCGCTAACACAGCATAGCACACCGTCTCATATAAACGTGAAGTACGCCCTACGTTGCCTCACAAGTGGCTCCAGTACCAGTGAACCATGGGAGAACTAGACACGACGTATGGTGCCACCTTAATTGGCGTGTGTGCATCCGCCATGTACGTCTACCACTAAAGCACACCATCGAGTGATTGACGCGCTCATCTGGGACTCGTGCAGACTTTACGGCATCACGAACCTGCAAGTGTACATCTACTTCCGAGCATACCCTCAAGACGAGCTCTGGAACAAGATATCAGTCTGCTGGCTCTGGTATGTACTACCCACACCGATTCAACTTCGGCAACGAGCTTAAGCATGTGACGCGATGTTGCGGTAGGGGTTTGGACTCACTACACCTCGCATTCTGCATATATATGATGTATTGGTACCTCATCACCAATTTCTGTGTTGTCGCAGAATTGGGGTGGTGCACTGGAGTTTCCAAGTACGATCTCAGCTTTGTCCCTGAGTCGACGACTAATTGACTATGTTCAACATTGCAACAGGCCCAAATTATGATCACCGTAAGCCGTTTTATTCAGCCGTCGTAGCTTCAACATCCAGACATTCTTCGCGTCAAAGGCATTTGTCATACTCAGCGTGGATACGTGAGTTCTGCTCTTATATGTGAACGTCCTTTCCAGTGACCGGTGGTTCACAAGATTGTATACATTTCGCGTCTGGAAGCGTGAGTTTGGGTCGCCAATCAAACGCGGCCCCCATTGATTCTGGTGAGCACAACAGTAGATGCTACAGCCCACAATTTTCGTGGATGGCGTCGCTTGAGACCCGTGTCTATGGTCATTGTAAGTTTGAATGCAGTTGTCGCCGCTTCGCGTGTGACTCACTTGTCTCAGTCGATAGCTCTGTGCGCTGGGTTCGGTAGGTACCGACTGGTCTCCCCTTGTCAGTCTCACACTGAAGCCTCTGGTTTACGCCCGTTGCCTGTACATGTAGCCGCTGGAATAGGTGAGTGTTGAGAACTCCTACTGTATGTCCTCGACTTGTCCTAAGAGTCTTGTAATACAGTGCTCTGCTATGAGATGTTAGTGTCGGTGCGCTGATCTGGCGCTGCTGTCACTCATTCAATTCACGTTCTAGCATGCAAATGGACCAGTTCTCACGGCCTTGCGACCACAATACTTGGCGCGTATCTGGTTTTATTAATTGCCCGACTCACGGTGACACCGAAAATCCAGTGGATCACGTACTATCCCGTGGGTACTGCCACATGCATTGACATTCTCATCGCCGCCTCGCTTTGCCATCTCCTCTCGCGACACCGCACTGGCTTCCGGAAGTCAGTGTTGATACAGACTTTGCTCATATACTGACACATCATCAATCAGGACGGACTCTCTTATCAACTGGTTGATGTTCTACACATTGAACACGGGCCTAGTCACAAGGTCTGTACTGCTGACTTATAAGCTCATGACTGCATCTAAATGCCAATATCTTCCCTGAACATGTATGTACAGCGCGTGCTCTCTCACCGCCGTCATCATGGTGTGCCCAGAGCAGTGATCCTGTCGCGATACATCGGTTGATATGAATGTTGTCAGCTTGCCGTCTTCCCTGAAACATTCCTAGTGATCACATTCGAGTTCCTCATGGTCAAATGTATGTGCTGCAGCTACCTCACGTATGTCGCACTGATTCCCTCCCATAGTATACGTGAATTCATATCTCGCTATGTGAGTGTTACGCATTGATGTTGGTGGGCACCAAGTCTCACGCACATTCGCTAAGGCTCAACGCCCGCAATTCACTACGCATACTGGGAGATGATGCGCCAGACGACATTGCCCTACAACCACGCATCACAAATTCGTCAAACTCAGTCGGCGAGGTCAAGGGCGGGACGTGGGGTTCCGATTCAGGCGCCACCATGATAGGCAGTGGTTTACGAGCCGGCGGGGGCAACAGCCTCGCAGCGAAAGTTGGCCTTCGCCCCCATGTGCACAGTGATGTCAACGCCACCTACGAAGAGGCAGGATCAACGAGGTACAAGTATGTAGACGGGCTATTGTCCATTTCACAAGAAGCTAGTACAGGTCTACGCTCGTACTACGCTGCCGACACAGGTCCGAATGTGGACGAAGTGTGGCGGCCTACGTTACATAGGCCTTCTCCAGCACATACTTCTCGGAGGACGTCGATACGTCTCTCTGATCAGGCGAGGGCGCTTTACGCTTCAGTATGTAGCCGAGGCTGACGATCAACAGGGGCATGACATTCCTTGAAGGCCCATAACCCTCAATCTTGACGGAAGCTCTGGTATACCGGCGCACGTAAGCATTGACCATCCCCCAACCACTGCACCTCTAGACGTATCATTCATTTGTGTACAGACATGCCTTGAATTACCTCGAGTGGTGCTGTGTTGTTACATCACGGGCGGCAGACTTCGTTCTGACACCTTGCAACAAGTAATGTACACTAGGGAGAATTACATTGAGCATACGAGAGCGACATAGCAAGCGACATTCATGACAGTTCATAACAACGACCAGAAAGCGGCACCGAGAGACCGGGATATATGGAGCACGGGCATATCGGTGATCACAGCGAAGCGAGGACGCTCTGTACCCACGCATTGCCTTCAATCTGCGGTCGAAACTGCTCGACACACTTCTTGAGCTGCGCCAGTTGTGCGCTTGCAACAGAATCATCAGTATCTGCCATGACGATGTCTTCACCATCTTCTTGGGAAGTGTTGGCGGCCCATGTCCGAAGCAACTCTTCGATAATCTTGGTACCTTCTTCCACGACATCAGCGGGAAGCTCGGGTTCCCCACGTTTCTCTGTGAGAGTAATTCATGAGCGTAGTATGTTGGTACGAAGTACATCGCGACCCACCGGTATTGAAGTCTTCCAGTTCGTCTGCCTTTCGTTTCGCGAGCTGAAACAGTGCATCAGCAAGGGTCTCCGCTATCCAATAGCTTTAACTCGCACCTTCACGACGTTCTCCGGGAAGTTCGCGAGCTCGGCCACGTGAATACCGAAGCTTTGATCGCAAACGCCTGGCCAAGTCACAATGAGGGAGGACAGCGATCACAACCCGGCTTAGGCGTACCTGGGTCTACTTTGTACAACAGCGTGATGTCACGGTCCCGAGTCCCCTCATCAGACTTGGAGACATGTGCAACCACGTGTAGATTCTTCACATGAGGGATTTGGTGGTCTAACGCGGTGAGCTCATGGAAGTGGGTCGCAAATAAGCAAAACGCATGAATCTCGGATGCAATGTGTCTGTGGCAGCGGTCAGCGTGTCACTCGGCAGTGTCAGGCATGAGGCTGGCTTACTCTGAGATGGCCCACGCTAGGCCAAAGCCATCGTAGGTCGAGGTGCCTATGAAACAATCTCATTGAGCACATCGAGCGGTGCATATGTGATTGGCATTACCTCGTCCCAGCTCATCAATGATGATGAGCGAATCCTTCGAAGCAGACTGGCATGGCGAAACATTAGCATATTCCACTTAGCTTCATCAAGAGTACGAACTCGGAGGATGGTAGCAGTCTCGAGCATCTCAGCCATGAAGGTCGAGATACCCTTTAGCTGGCTATCCCCGGCACCCACTCGACACAAGATTGAGTCGAAGACGGGTATGCTAGCTTCTGAACATGGTACGAAGCAACCAGTCTGTGCCATGAGAGCAATTACGCCAGCCTACATTCCATGTAAGATGAAGAACCGCCAGCGGTTACAACGCCGCGTCACACCTGTCGGATGTATGTGCTCTTGCCGCCCATGTTGGGCCCAGCTATATACCAGTCAGCTATCCGCGAGGACATGCAAGTCGGGGAGCGCACTGATGATTTGGAACTCGCTTTCATCTGATCGACAGATGAGTAAGCAAGAACACAAGCACAGAAAGTACTCACTCTTGATCATCTCGATATCGTTCGGGATGAAGCTCATGTCATCTTGAACTTCGAGGCACGGATGCCGAGCGTCTCTGAGGACCAAGCTGCCAGCCCCTGCGTAGAATGATTAGTAGACTATCCACGGGGCGACGCAACGAAGGCTCACCCTTCTCCTGCATACTCGGCTTCACGTAGGCTTCAGGAGCATTGACTGCCACATGAGCGAAGCTGAGTAGCTTCAGTGGCAACTCCTTGAACACCGCAAATTTACTCACCTAACAATCACATCAAGATGCGCAAGTACATTGTTCCACGATTCCAATACCGGAGCGTACGTCGCTGCAATTCGTCAGCCTACCCATCCATGTACATCATCGTAACAGCTCACACGCGATGTTGACGACCTCTTTGACGAGGCCGCTCTGCGTCTTCTGATACTGCTCCGTTGTCTCCTGGTACTCGACAGCAAGCTCCTTCAATGCCTTCGTAGTGAAGAAATTCCCGCCCTTCGTGACGCCCAGCTCGATGTATCCCTTCTTGCCTGTGACCGACTTCGCGTCCTACAACCCCAATGTATAAGCCCACGACGCGACACAGGCACCCTCTTTGCATAAAATAGGTTACTCACACCCTTCGACACCCGGAACACATACCCATAGACCTGCGAGTTCTCCAGGTGCAACTTTTTATCAAGCTCGAGGCTGATGTCACGCCCCGTCTTCTTGTGCTCCGCGTCCAGCCCGTCGCGCACCTCCTTCAGCTTGTCCGCGAGTGCCTGCAGCCGCGCGTCGTAATCCGGCTTAATGACGAAGTTGTGGTTTTCGAGCTCATCGAGGTCCAGCGTCTGCTCAACCATCTCGGCGTACTTGGACAGGCTGTTGTTGAACTCCTGCAGACGAGGTAAGATAGGGAGTGGTGAGGCCGCACGGGTGCTTACTTTGAACTTGGTGAGGTAGGTCTCTTCGAGCAGGAACTTATACTCGTCGTTTGACGTGTCGACGCTCTCGAGCACAGTGATGAAGCCTTCCAGCTAACACGAACGCCAAGACGTTATAGGGTCAATAGGTATGTGATGAGAAGATCTGGGTTACCTTCAGAACGGCCTGATAGACTCGCACGACATCTTCAAGCGAGGCGACAGACTTCTGGAACCTCTTGCATATGCGGTGCATATCCGGCATCATCTTCAGGTAGTCATCCTGTACAGTATTCATCAATCTGGACGCAAGGTGCTCTGTAAACAATCGGTCATACCTGCAAGATTCTGCGGGCGTTGGCATCATCGACAAAGGTTTCAACGAGGTTCTGTCGTTTCCCTAAACATACCACTCTCTCAGCATCTCCACAACAGAACGGTTATCGTTGCCACCCACTGATCTCATGCAGGTTGACAAGCGGTTGCTTCAACCAGCTCCCTAACAATCTCGACCCCTGCGCTGTCTTGCCCTTGTTCAGCAACCCAAACAACGTCGTATTCTTATTTGAGCCCTATATCGCGGTCAGTATCACGACCGCCCTCGACCGCTTTCAAAGACTCACAATGTTCCCAGGAGCCTCAGTAAGATTGAGTGCACGCAACGCACTCGCATCGAGCCGCATGTACTGCGACAAGTCATGTATGCGGATGCTGAACGTGCCGTGGTTGGACGGGTCGGAGAGGAGGGAGAGGTACGAAACGAGGGCAGACAACGCGGAAGGCGCAACTGGGAGGGAGAGTTCGGCTGAAAGGCATGACGCATATGAGCGGCAGGATTCCACTAGAAGAGAAACAGAGGTATATGCGCACGTATGACCACCCCAGAGTCGACGCTTGACGTCGAGGGCATTGAGCTCGGGCTCAGCAGGCGCACCATGTCGTCTTTGATGTTCTTGGCCGTGAAGTCACCTGCAGGTGCTCAGCTCAATGTTTCGGCAAGACAGGGAATAAAGGGTTAGCCTACTGGGCTTCCGCTCCGTGATGACCACTCCACAGCGGTCTAGCACCTCCTTCAGCTTCTTCAATTCGAAGTCGCGCTCCGACGTGGCTTTAATCGTCCCTGTTGGTATCAGCGCCTCCTTGACCGACAACTGGATGATGAGAGTCTGTGCAACGCGATGTCTCCCTTAAATGAAACGCCTCCAAGCAACATAAACTCGTCACGCACCTCCATATTGGAGTACAGGTCATTGTCCACGAAGTCGGCGACGCCTATCTCACGCGTGCTCGTGTCGGCATACGCGATGCCAATCGTTTTCGTTCGCGCCTTTGATGTCTCACCGGGCGCAGTAGGTGAGGACGTGATTTTGATAGCCATGACGATGGGCGCGGAGAGTATGTCTGTGTTCACGAACAAGAGGTCCTCGACAGCTTGTAGGTTTCCTGGTGACGCCTGAGAGTTGTTCACCAATTCAGAATATACACATCCTCATCGAAGTCAACAGGGACATACCTCTTTATCCAGCTTGAACTTTGTCGCCTTCTTCCCCTGGCCCGCCTCCGGCCCCCATATCTCTACCTTGAGCTGCCTCGCCGTCAGCGCATCCCTCAGAAACGACTTCGCCTGCCCCTCATTCAGCGTCACGCTTGGTAGGCCATTCCTGCCTCCGGGTCCAAGGTACTTGAGGACAGTGTTCGTGCGGAAGAGGTGCGTCGCCACGTAGAGCGCGTCTGGCCCGTGCGCGGAGTAGTACTCGCCTCGAAAGAAAAGACGTAGTGTGCCATTCTCTGGAGATTTTGGTGGGAGCTTGGCAAAGAAGGAGATGAATCCGGGATGGGAAGAGTTGTCTGAGACGGGATGAGGAATAATGGAGCCTATAAAGCTATGGCATAGGCTTACCTATCTCATGGTCTGCATCCTTTTCCTTCCCGTACATTAGCGACATGTCGAGTAATACACAGAGAGTAGAATATAGCGAAAAACGACTCGCAGGAAGGAGGCGGAGGTATAAGAGCCAGCGGACGCGTTCTGTCCGACCGTCGCGTCGGAGTCGCGTCGACGCGTCTTGGGCGCCTGAGCGCGTCGCGATTTGGGACTCCGCCCCAAGGCAGTTTTCCTGGCCCACGCGTCTCTGGTTGTTGACCACGACTACGTCTTGCCTCGTCTCACAATATGTGCGTATCGTCAACGTCCTCCGAGTGTTTATGCTTTACGATCCTGTTCTAGATTTATATGCACAGGGTGTGCTCTCGCGCAAGCTCGCTGTCGTCTCAGGCGGCAAATGCGATAATTGATTTTGTCGTGTTAGTGGTGAGTCTTGGGCAGCACCATTTGTGTACAGACGCAGCGGCTTTGTCCACCGCAGCTTCTGAAGTGGTTTAACGGTGCAAGAGTGACGTGTACGCTTGTCGTACCTCTTCCTTTATTACTTTTGCGCCTCTCTTTGCCATGGTGTATGAGTTTGTCACGGAAGATACATACGTTCCTCGCTCATTGTATAACGTAGTACGTTGAATTACAAGAATGGCAGTGTTGCTCCCATCCTATATGGATCAGCTGAGATGACGACTTCCAGTGCTCAGAAGTTCACGAGAGGACTGATGGTGTGGCATGTGGGCAGCGGATGGTTGCGGTAACTTCTGGAAATGGACAATCCGACTCGACTAACCTGGTTTGCCGTAGGCGACGTACGACCAATTATCGAGCGGGCCCGATGAGTTCCTCAGGCCCTAGTTTGCGGTGCGTGTACAGCGGTACTAGTATGGCTTGCATGTCGCGTTTGCTGAGGTTCTCTGGATAGCCGAAGTCGTTGTCGTCATGTCACATTGACGACGGGCATTTGCTCTTGTCTGGCAGATGCAGCAATATCTCTGATAATTGTGACTGCAGAGTCTCTGGATGCCTTCCTGCTTTCGTCTGTTTCACAGGCTGCATCTTGAACTGGATTCTGTATCGATGGGTTCCCGCGACGATGGTGGGTTCCCCTGCACAGCTAGCGGATTAATGGTGGCCACATGCGATTGGGAAATACTATCAGCTCAGGCATTTACCTACGAGCGTTCTAGGTGAGGCCTCCATCCGATGCTATTCAAGCACACCGATCGCACCTCTGAATACCGCTTCTCAGCGTTTCTCGCGGATCTCGGTGGAGTGCTAAACCGCTTGACCTTGACCTTGTGCTTGTGCCATTTGTGCCAGGTTTTTAGTGAGCTCGATGTCCGTATTCAGATCCTCCACCCGCGGACCCACACCATCCCGCCTGTTCGCTGTCTTGCGGATCAATCAAAGCGCATGCTGGAGTGGCGTAAGTTAGATCCATGTCTCTAACCCGGGTACTTACGATGTGCCCAGGGACCACTGCACAGCTGACAGAACGGGTCAGTTCAAGCACATCGAACCCTAGCAGATACGTACTCACCATGTCAGGATAATGTTGCAGAAAAGATTTGTATCGCAGCCCGTAATCATCCACACCGCCACGGGTGGGAAGAACATAGTATTCTACCACGACGAGTTTTCAGCCGTCAGAACACTCTTCGACCCCAACCGTAGCACTATGCGGTACGACTATACCTACTAAGATCAAGTCACTGGTGCTAATCTGACTGCCATCGGGCTCGGGGGGAGACATTGCGAACTTGGAGAGTATGGAGTATACAGGAAGGCAGCTTGGATATGAATGTGCTTGTAGAGTATAGGCAAGTGGGTTCGTGCGATGGAAATATAGCTGAGTGGTCCCCATTAGACCACGATATAATGTACCGGGACTCTCCGCGCAACTCCCTAGACGTTTGTCCAGATGTTGGGTGAGCGTGTTCGCTACCCAACCAATCGCCGATCGCTGGAGGATGATCCCATCGATCAAGATCCAGGAATCCAAACAGGTGACTCCGATGAGCGCCATATACTTACCGTACGTCGCACCTCGAGTCCGACGATCGTATGTACTATATTGAATGCTCGCCATATGTTTTGGGTTTAGAACTCGAAGGTTGCTACCAGTTGCTTCCGAATCCTAAATTTTATTGTCGAACGCTGAGTTGAACATTTTTTCCGCGGGCAAGTTCCCTCTCGTCTCCGCTTGACCAAATACCGATGGATGCTCGATGCAAAGTTAAGTGCGCCTGACCGAATCTCTCGCCACGGCCTTTCACTTTGTCCACCTCTCAGAATCACTCGTGCGTTGCTGGCAATGTTTAGCAAACGGATAGCAGAGGAGAAGGCCCGACGGAGGCACCGGTCGAAGATGCGTTAGTAGCGCCCAACGATTAAACGACAACTGCGTTCACTGAGCTGACATTCTTGTACAGGGCGTGCACCATGTCATGGGTGGTTCCTCACCCTAGAAGAGTTTAAGGGGCTGGGAATGTTCTTGGAGAACAGACATTAAGTCATTGCTATTTTGTCCGATCTACTTACTTGGAGCCTACGACGAGGCTCTCACTGAAATGAGCACCGGGAGCCCTTCAGGCTTCAAATTGGTACCGCGCCGCAACACAAGACGTTGAGCATCAAGTCTCTGTGACAATACCACAGATAGGCGCGTCAAGTCTCTATCTCGGAGTCTGTGATAATACCACAGGTAGGCGCGTCAACTTAAGGCCCTCAGAAGGTTCACCAAAAGAACAACATGGCGTAAGCACGAGGCGAATTTCCATCTAATTACATCCCACCGACTTCCATGGGAACTGCAGACGAGCGTAACTCGGAGAAGTCGTCCAGACAGCGGCTATCGATGCCATTGAACAACTCGGACGGAGCATTGCCGCAACGCTCACCAGCACGCAAGTATGTAGATGCTGAGTTGGTAGCATGTATCGCACTGGGTGGCCAGCATTGTTGCTGCTAAGTGTTCTTAATGTTCACTGATTCCAGACTCTGCCTGGGTAGTAGTACCCACTCACACGGAAGCCAGCCGCAGTCTATCCGACCGCGTAGCCAGACTGCGTCCGGAGAGTGCGCATGCACGTTGCGCACGAATTCCGGGGTCCAGATAGATTACATTCAACTGCAAGGGCGATGACTCATCGAGAATATGGCATACAACGTCAAGAATATCGATGTCCAGAGAGAAGAACAGGTCGTCCAATAATGTTCAAATCAGGTGGTATCCAATGCGACATGTGGGCCACGCCTTTACCGCACGTATGCCCCGTCCGTGGCACCATAGTTGACGCCAGGTGGAGGCACAGCACTTGACTGGTCGTAGAGGGGCTCGTACTGACCGCTTCCGATGTCTGTGAATCCGTCAGTCTCACAACCCTTGTAACGAATATGTAATATGCACGTACAACGGAAGCCACCGCGACCATACCGCTCTTCGGCCTGCATCTTCTTGTAGATCAACCAGAAGGCATGCTGGAATTGTCATGAGCAAGATTAGGAGTCCAGGTACACCATCACTTACAAGGTGACCAGGGAGGTATCCAAGGCTGACGGAAGGGGTCAGCTCAAATGCATCGAACGATAGTAGAGTGATATTCACATCGTCAAACAGATATTGATGAGGAGGTCACAGCTACAGCCCGTGATCATCGCCGCCGCTGCAGGCGGGAAAATGATAGCAATCTACGACAACGCAAACGTAGCCATTAGAAGACCATCCCCCTGGTCACAACCTCAGCACTCCGTCGCTCACCAGGATCAAGCAAATGTCGGAGCCGCGGACAGGCATTGTGAATATGAGGCGGATGAACTGAACAAAGCCAAGAGGTTGGTATGGGTTCGGATGGCTTTTGAGAGCCTGCGAGTGGATGCGTAAGTACAGGAGCAGTACAGGAGAGAAACGCAACAGCGCAGTGGGTGGCAGCCACCTTATAACCGCACTGCGGGCGCGGCTGGGGTGACGTAGGGCGGAGCCGTGGGCGCTTTCGAACCGATCTGACGTGAGGCGAACCGATGCGATTGCTGGCGCGTCGACACTTCGATCGTCTGTGTGGGCTCGAGCTCACCGAGTCACGACGATGTAAGTACCGTCTTCCTTCGTAGGTCCTGTGAAGTCACACTGCGACCCCGGCCTATACGTTAGCGACTACAGTAGAATGTCGTACCGAAGCACTTCGGCTAATCAGCGCCTTTTACTCCAGTAACGTTCTCAGGGCCAGCTCCAGCCGTGATTTCCTAGCAGTCTCGCACTGAGCAGGAGAAGTCAAACACTTCTACTTCTACTGATTTAGACGTCCACCTCGATGGCCTCGTCACAAGGAATGTCTGACGTGTCAAAGTGAGTAGTCAGATGCAATTCTGAATGGCGACCAAACATCTGATCTACACACAGGGCTAGGGACTCGATTGACAAAGGCTGGCGTGACGATAAATCTCCCACACGCTTTGTTACGCCTTCGTGTGTTTCCTCATGCATCGCATGTGTACATGCATGTCTGTGTGTTCCTGTTAACAGTTGCAAACCCAGAGTCCCTTCCTATCTATGTCCAGTAATCAATGGAGAGGTACGCATCTCCCTCTGCCAGTGGTGATCTGCCAAACTCCCGTGGCTATAACCTCAGCGACCACACAGCTACGGAAATAGGCCCCTTCAATTCATTCTCTTCAAGTTACCGCTCTCAAATTAGCCCTGCAAACAGCTCCGCTGGGGGTGGGCCGGCCCGGACTGAAATCAGAAGGTTCGTTATTGTGTCACTTGATCGAGTCCTGGAGAATCTCACTCTCAGACCTCCAAGAAGTGATTGGCCGGAAGCAACGGAAATGACACGCTCCCTTGTTGCGTCTCGTATAAAGGTCGATTGGTCCGTGACAATGTCCCTCTACCGAGCTCATTGCGGCCCTCCACAATGGTGTCGGGAAGCTGGACGTCGTGGTTTTGCTCATTCCTAGCGGTTACGCATCTGTCCGCCACGCTCGCGTTTGCGCTAGCGTTCGACCGCGCAGCATGCCAGTACCCAACGGACGACCCTCTCGAGAGCTGTCCATCCGACACGCTTCTCGTCGGTCCCTCCGGAAACTTCAGCACCATCCAGTCCGCGGTGCTGAGCCTTCCCAACGATACGACTCCATACATCATCCTCGTCGAGTCCGGCAACTACACCGAACAAGTGAATGTCACGCGTCCGGGACCGCTCTACCTCCTGGGCCAGACGCGCTCGCCCAACGACCGCACGCAGAACACCGTCGCGGTGTATTGGGCGGCCATCGCGGGCACTGGGGACAACGCATACACTAGCACGCTCACCGTCGCACCGACGCTCAATGCCAGTCTGACTGGCTCGGGCCCGACGGGCAACCCGGTACCTCCTGGGACCCCGTTTGGCAACACGGACTTCAGGGTGTACAATATGGACTTCATCAATGACTATGCACCGTACTCCGACGACCCGAGCTTGGCCGTGAGCGTCAGCTACGCAAACACCGGGTTCTACTACGCTGGGTTCTATAGTTACCAGGATACGGTGAGACAATTATCCTTGTGTGTGATGTCACGGAAACTCATCCTTCACTACCATACAGGTATATATCGGCAAGCTCGGAAACGGGTACTTCTACGACAGCGAAGTCGCCGGCCAGACTGACTTCTTCTACGGCTTCGGGACTGCCTGGGTGCAGTCGTCCCTCGTAACCCTGCGTGGCTGCGGAGGAGGCATCACAGCGTGGAAAGGCACCAACACCACCTTCGAGAATAAATACGGCATTTACATCCACGACTCCGCCGTCATCAAGGCGAATAACAGCCTGAGCATTGCTGGCCAGTGTGCGCTCGGCAGGCCATGGGTACGTCCCATTTTTACAGCTATCGTTGACTCAGCTCACTCTCCCTACCCCACCACCCAGAACGCCCAGATGCGCGCGATCTTTGTGAACAACTACCTGGACGACAGCATCCGGCCCGCAGGGTACATCGAATGGCAGAGCACGGACCCGCGGATCGACTATAACACGACGATGGGCGAGTTCTACGATGTTGGACCTGGCTTCAACCTCACGGGCAGGCTCGATGGCGGTGTGACGACGCTGCTGACACCGGAGGAATACGCGGCGTATGCGACCGTCGAGCAGGTGTTCCAGTACCCGTTCAGCGGGGAGTACGGGAATGTGGGGTGGATTGACTTCGCTCCGTGGAGTTAGCGATTGGTGAAGATGTATCCTCAATCACTGCCCGTTGCGAGGCCAGCATGAAGATGTCTACGGTCCACACATGCAACCACAGTTGATTATCATAATATAAACCAAGTACGCTGTGACATTCCTCCGCACGAGCCTGTCTCACGACCATGGCACTTGTGACGACCGCGTCTATCTGTCACGTCCGAGGACGAATGATTTGAAGTTGCTGCCTTCGTTCTTCAAAGCTTCATGATCAGGCTCCCGCGAATTGACTTGTCGTCTGTCTGGGGTCGATTTCGACTGATAGCACAGTACAGAAGCACTACTTCGTATGCTTCCATGTACGAAGTAGTGCTTCCGTTTAGGTGCTGCAGCATGGTATGCTCCAGGTTTGCTTTTGACTCGTGACCGTATGTCAGGATTCACGAATCCTGCAGCCTACCAACTTACATGCCTTCGCTTGTGCGAGTTACGAGTGCACCTGCATGCATCGTGCAACGTCACGCTGTTGGGGGAAGTGCATGCGGCTGAACTCTAAAGCATAGCTTCAACGTACAAGAACAAACGGAACGTACGGCCACCCTGATCGAAGGCATCTACGGGCGATGGGGCGATGGCTCAGGCTGCCTGAGCGCGAGTGGCCAGATGCGCTCCTATGCTCATTCTCATGATTGCCATACATACCACAAGACATGCATGTCCCCGGAGTCACCGGGCGCAATTGTGAGAGATGGCGATGGCGCCTATCTGCTCCTATCGACTGGAAGACGTCCGGTGAGCGTTCTCATCCATCCAGTGGGTGTGGCGGAATACACTCAGACTCAGATATGGTTCATTCGTTGCTCCTCTGCAGAGACAGCGTGCATATATGTGCATATTGCTCTCCGGTCCTGTCAGTGAACGGGTGTGAATTGCCGCATCGCGGCCCACTGGAGGTACTATCACTAGCGCTTGTAATGGTGCATGTTTACAGCTTCGTCCAGATGTACCACGGGGAAGCATCCTACCAGTGATTGTTTTGTGCTGAGGCACTGTTCCCAATCATATCCCATGAGAAGAATCGGACCTATCTAACCACACATCGATGTCTTATATACTTACAGCACTGCAACTTCCCGGCGGGCCCGCCTTACACCCCCATCCGTGTCCCACCACTCCCATCCGTTCCGATCGAACCTCGTCCCTCGAAGATGGGAGAATACGACTCTACGTATGGAGCTGCGCACCTGGGTGTATGCATAGCGTGCATGTGCGCCTGCCCGTCATCTATGTTGGCCCACGCTCATGCGCGAGGCGATGCAGCTTGTACGGAGTGACGAACCTGCAGACGTTCCTCTATTTCAGAACCTTTCCCGATGATAAGCTATGGCATAAAGTGGGCGTGTTCTGGCTTTGGTGAGACCGAATTGTCCTCCGAGTCGATGTGGCGTCACGTTTATGATTGCTGATATATCGCCCCAGGTTTCTGGACACAGTCCATATCGTACTGTGCGTATACATGGTGTACTACTATGTTATCACCGAGTTCGGAAACGAGTTTGCGCTTCTGACGCTAAATTGGAGTATAAAGGTGTGCCCTTTGCTTCTGTGCGAATGCAGCTCATAGACCGGATCGGGTTTTCATTTGTACTTAGGCGCAACTGATCGTGGAGGTATGCCGATGGTTTACTTCCTACCAATAGCTCTCATTGTCTGATGATCTGCGAAACATCTGTAGGCTCTCGTCATCTCCAGCGCACAGACGTGAGTACTCAACCACTCCTGCGCCACTTCATGCTCACAAGTGCGATCTAGTCTTTATACTATACGCATCTGGAAACGTAACTCGACCTCTTCTCTTACTAGTAATGAGTCTGAATGGTCGTCCATAGTCGATGCGTCGATCCCGCGCGAACTCGGAGACAGAGGTAGCAAATACCGCATAGTCCCTGGTATCGTCGTATGTGTCTCCGGCCATTATCCAGGGCGTCTCTCACGCATGGTTGCTGCTCACTCTGCAGATCGTAGCTCTCCTGTCTGGTTATGGTGTGTCTGATCGCGTGGTTGTCTCAGTGCCAAATTGACGACAATTTGTAGCTTGTAGTCTTGGTAAGCCCGGGCCCTCTCGTAGCTGCCTATCCCACTGCTGACATCATGCGCATATGATCATTCAGTCTTCTGCTATGAAATGTAAGCAAGCACACTCCTGCCGCTCGTGTTGTCGTGCTGACCCTCGGTGTTCCTAGTCCTCGCCACAGCTATATAGCGGATTTCTTCGGGAGAGGACTCGTATGTCTCAGTATCTTGACTTTTTGAGCATGGAGTGTCTCACCACCGCTCACCGCCACCGCCCAGTGGATCACTTACTATGCGGACATCAACGCAGCAGTCGTGGATGCAGTAATCGCCGGTGCTCTGTGTTACCTCCTTGCGCGCTGTCGCACAGGCTACACGAGGTACGCTATCTTCCCCATTACCCACTACCCAATTCTCCATATACTGACACGCTGGCGTTCCACAGAATGGACTCGACCCTCGGTTGGCTGATGTTCTACATACTCAATACAGGTGTTATCACCTGGTGTGTTTATATTGTTGCGCCGTATGACCAACGAGTAACCATACTTTCTTGCAGCATTTGTGCAGTCATCACCGTGATCATGGTGCGCAATCCCGAAAGATCGAACTTATGACATGCTTCATGCCCTCGTCTTTTAGGTGAAAACCTTGCCATATACCTTCGGTGTAATTGCCGCACAAGTGATACAAACAAAACGTACGTAGGCACGGCCTCGCCGTCACTGCACCACTAAAGCTTACCAAAACACTTACCAGTATACGTCAACTCCTACCTCGCCCTGTAAGTCCTCCCAGTTTCCACATCTAACAGTCGTTCACCTTCCTCTTCCACCCGTAGTACCAACGCCCGTAGCTCCCTCCGCCTCCAAAACCACCGACGTGCCCTCTCCATTGAATACATGCTCCGCCCCATCGGGCCCCCAAGTACGTCGCGCCGCTCAGACAATAGCATCAACACCGGGAAGGACCCACTATTCCCCGAAGAGAGCCACACGGCTGGGTCGAACGCTCGTGTCGAGCTGTCGCCAGTCCTACATCGCAACAGTACTATCTATATTGGAGACGACAAGAAGGCGACGATGGCGGAGGAGAACGTATGAGTCCGAAGGAGACGACTGTACGCGACGGGCTGTGAGTGTATTATACGATGCACACAGCTGCACGGACAGATGGCTGTATGATCACGACCTGTGTACGACCTGTGTATGACCCACGTACGTATGTATTGCGACACGCGAACACTTCCACCGACTCGATTTACATACGGAATGCATGTTTCGATGTCAACGACTTCTCGAGGGCAGTGTTTGCATGAAGGACTTCCATGGACATCATAGAAGGTCACAGCGGTGCAGCAGACAACGCAACTCCGACGGCCTCAGACCAGTTGCCAGCATACGAAACGTGCAGGTACGTAGTCGAGGTAGCTCCGGGCCTTCCCACACATGATGACCGGCTACTGCGAGAGATGGTAGATGGGACTGATAGTGGCATAGGCAGGCCCAGCAAGAATCCAGCCACAGCGACAAAGGTTAGCAAGGAGCCGGAGTGGATGCGACAGCATCCGGGGTAGCATAACTTTATCTCTGAGCGCCGGAAGAGCGCTGAAGACGTAGGTTCAGCGGCAATAGAGGGAGTCGAATGTGGTCGTGGCGTGTGCGTTATTTTGACGTATGACTGAACCACAGAGAACAAAGATAGAATATCCTATAGAAGGGCCTCTGGGTCAGCCTCCAATCGGGAAGCTTTCGGACGACGCACCTTTTGGCAATAACCGCGGAGCAGTGGGTGTGGCCCGAAGGACTAAGCTGACGTGCAGTCCGCACTAACCAATCCGCACAAAATAAAACACGCTGTATTCAGCATGGGGACCGCGATGCCTGAGTACAGGCACACTGCACGCCCGATATGATCGTAGTCTCGAGGTCATGAACTCGTGCGTTGCGGACGACGAGCAGGTTCATTGTGGGTTACATTGAGTGCACATTGTATAGTCGGCGGTGCTGCAATGCCAGGCCTCTAGTGTTTTGCCTCCTTCTCCGCGTCATCGATGAACTTCTTGATACTGTCCATCCTAATCAGTTGAAGAAAGTCCGTTCAGGGCATACAAGGATGCATGACACTCACAACTGCTCCTCCTCGCTGTATGGCGGAAGAATACAACGCGTGAACTCAGCGAATTCACATCTGAGGCAACGCGTAGATGACGCACCTCGAGCCAGCGTTGAACTTCACAGTCTCCTTGACCGTCTCGATGGCCGACTTCCCTGAGCTCGGGGGCGCTGCCTCCTTCTTACCACCCGTGGAAAGCAAGCCCACGCCGACCGCGGTCGCGAGGGTGCCAATGGCGAGGTATTCGCTTTTGATGGCTCTGCCGAGGATAACGCTGCGAGGAAAGTCAGATCCCATCAGCCATTGAGGGCAGCGGGACGCACTAAGACATGGTGGCTAGGAAATTGTGCGGAGGACGCTGCTGGCTGAAGACGACAGCGAGGACGACTCCGGCTCGCACGCCCGGCAACTGCCGACCCGGTTTACCGCGTCGGTGGCTGCGACTCGGTGCACGTTGAACCCAGGTTGTCGCCAACAAGGGCTATACCATATTCATCTTCATCGTCTATGCGTCCAGACATGATTTCATTACCTTCATTATGACATGGAATTACTGTGAATTGCCCAAACCGCTGCTTGCATCGTTCTCTGCGCGCGGTGCGGCAGTGCTGAGAAGGATAAGTAGAATTGAACACTGTTCGGGGCATGCTCGGTAAGTGATGTTTGACCTGTACATTTTCTGCAGCGTTCTAACCCAACGGCGGGGCACGTACTTTCCCGGAACAGTGTATAAACTTCCCAAGTTCACAGCACCACGGCTTCCTAGCCTTTCACGATCTGGATGCATGCATATGCACCATCTCCAACTTCAAGCGATGATACATACACGGTCAGCTTTCGTAACTGTTGACGGTCGCCCATGGGAATAACATATCGTTGTTACGTCCATTGGCATACCGCCTCTTGAACATTGCCTGTTTACAGTGCAGTGTTGAGTTCGCTATGAGTGGCTCATTTCTGGTATGCACAGCCAGCACAAACACTCGTCAGAGTATTGAAAGGGTAAGCCGGGCGCATATTCCTCTTCTGCTTATGACCGACAGTGTTGGGCATGGATCCGGGACGGCCTCACGCGGCGCCTCCGAAAATTAAGGTGCGGGATGTTCTTGGCAATTCGTATCGTTCCGGTTCCTTGTCTACGGCATCACAAACCAGGACCAACTTGTGGGTTGCACGATTGCCGAAGCCCGCGATTGCCTTTTCGGTTGTCGGACCCCTATATGAACGGTGCGAAGTCGTCAACTCCTTCGCCTCGATTTTTTTCCAACATGAGGTCTCATAGTTGATCTGCCCGCATTAGGGTTTCCCTCTTAGGCACCACGCACCGATCGATGAACATAAGTTCGAGTCGTCTTCGCGTGGGTAGCGCGGATGGACAGCGGCTAGTCCATACCAGGGCCGATTGCAGTGTAACATCCGTCGCAAACGGGCAGAAAATGCCGCTCGAGGCCAGCGGCCATGTCTGTCACTCTTTGACAGCCCTCTCGATCACACGGTTAGTGTCGGCATCGCCACAGCCGGCGCCCTCAGCCCCTCCTGCTCGGACGAGAAGAAGTGGAGGGTCTCCCATCGTGTCGTGCTACTGGAGTTGCACCTCATGCATTCGAGTTCTTCTCGCATGCGAACTCGGGTCATCGGGCCACATCGACGTATCAGCGCCCGCCTCGACACAATCCGCTCGTTGCGGACGCCACGTGATGGTGCATGAGGCGACCGTACTGCCAGGCCTGACGGGAGCGGACCTCATGCACTCGAGATCTCAAGGCGAGATGCGTATGCAGTCGGAGGCGCGCCCCAGCTTGGCATCTGTCCATCCCCGGTCTGTTTCCTCCGACATGAGCCTGCTGTACGCGGGCGCGTCTCGGGCCTTTACAAGGCCTTAAGGTAAACGTTGACGCGTCTTGCGTGTCCGCTCCTCTTTCCTTCGACCCTCGTCATCTTCCGTCTGACTTTGGCCCGAGCCCTTCGTCGTATCGCGTGCGCCGGGCAGTCCCCTCCTTTTGTGTGCCCGCCATGTTTTTGCACCGCCACGCCCTCTGTGCAACATTGCTCTCCCTGGCCAGCGCCGCATTGGGATACGAACTTATCCATGACTACTCAGGAGATACCTTTTTCCAGGGATGGGACTACTACGGCAAGTGGGACAACCTGACGCTAGGTGAGCGTCCACTGCGCCGCAGGGGTGATCAAGTCTGATGTGACCCAGGAAACGTCACCTACCTGTCGCAGGAGGCTGCGACGCAGCAAAACTTGACCTACATCAACAGCGCGGGCAATGCGATCATCAAGGTTGACAACTTCACCACAGTTTCTAAGGGTGAACGGCGCAACTCTGTACGTTGACGGACTACCGGTAACAATTGTCTCGCTCAATTTCTCGCTCCGCCAGATCCGTCTTACATCCGAGGAATTCTACGACTTCGGTACTGTCTGGATCATCGACGCAGTACACTTGCCATGGGGATGCTCTGTCTGGCCTGCGTTTTGGAGCACAGCACCTGACTGGCCGGTTGGTGGCGAGATCGGTAATTTCACTCCGTTGCCTCGACCATAACATTGACTGACAGGAAATGCTACAGATATCATCGAGGGTATCAACAATCAGCTCAACGACCAGTTTGCCATCCACACGACTGAGGGTTGCTACCACGACAAACCGCCAAATCAAGTCGGTTTCAACATTGACACGAATTGCAGCATGGGGTCAGGATGCACCGTGGGCATGACCTCCCAGAACAGTTACCAAGCTGGGTTCGCCACTGCTGGAGGCGGTGTATATGCCACACAGTACGACGTCTCTGGTATCTAGTGAGTTCTTCCGATCAAGTCGTCAGAGGCGCACAAACTGACAAATTGACACTAGCATGTGGTTCTGGAGCGTAAGTTTGTTGGATGTTATTCGGAACGCAATGGCGCTGAACCATTCCTCCAGCGGCCGGACGTTCCTTCCTCGCTCAGCGCTTCTTCGACGGGCATCAACATCTCTGAATGGGGTACCCCGATGGCCAGCTTCCCTAACGACCAGGCGTGCAACACGACGAAGTTCTTCAAGCCTCAACAGCTCATATTTGACATCACGCTCTGTGGCGACTGGTAGGTTTCGATTGTCTAAGTATAGCCCCTGCAAGTCCTCATGATCGGGTTCCCGTGAACAGGGCGGGCGTCCCGGGTATCTACGACTCACAGTGCTATAATGCGGGACCGAACCACGATTGCGTGAGTCACGATCGTATGCCGCTCGCGGAAGCAGCACTGACACGAGTCCGATCCGATGCAGTACCTGGACAACGTTGTAGGGAACGGAAGCAATTACGACGAGGCGTACTTTGAAGTCTCCTACGTCCGCACGTACGCCACCGGAGCCGCGCTCGCAGCCGCGCAAGCGAGCTCGAGCTCGAGCGCCGCGCCCTCAGCCACGCAGTCAGACCCCTCCTCGACGAAGACGCAGACGTCAGACGCGACGTTGCCTGGCATTAGCCTGCACGGCGTGCTATTCACGACGATGTGCGTGGGCGGCCTTGTTGTGGGCAGCGTGCTGCCGTTGCTGTGACATTGACCTTGAGGGATTGGCGACTAAATATACCGCCCTGCACATTCTCGGACTTCTCTGATCGGTATACTTCATGTGCACATACCCACCCATCCACAGCATGCTTACGACCTGCAGATGACCTCCGCCTTCCTCACGCTCCTTCCTAACTTAACTGATTAACTGTACGTTACTCCTCTTGTGGACTTTTTAGTGGCCGGGTTCGTGCCACTCACAGACTGTCTGGTGTATTACCTTATAATTTGTCATGTTGGGTTTCAGGCTGCTTGTCAACAATGTTGTATTCGGCGTACGTTCTAACATTCCCTTGCGACGCACGCGGACACGCGTCCGACGTGAGCGTCACTCTCACCACTCGTGTCACCCTCGTGCAGAGCTGGGTACAATCACCTCGTATCACCGCCGTGCGGTAACTTAGTTTCCACCGTGCGGTTGCGCCGCGCGTAACTTACGTCTATTCCCAATCTATTCCCATCTCCCTCAACAGGCGTTCTGTGGTATCCCACAACTCTCGCGCCAACACTGGGTTCCGTGCATCCGGGTGAGGGGGCGCTCCGATGCGCCCAGGAGGCAGCAGATACGCTGCCTTGTAGCGCTCTGTCTCCTGTCGCACAGCTGGCGCAGCGGCAGCGAAGACGGATGTGAAGGCGCCGCGTGTGGGCGGTGTCCATAGCGCACGGATGAGAAGGGACATGACGTGGGAGATGCCTGGTGGTTGCGATGCAGCGTCGTTCTCCACGCCACCTGTTGTGCCGATGCGGTAAGTACGTGGACATCACAGCGGGAATGGAGCGATGGTGCGATAGCCGGCGAGGTGAGACGGAGCGCGGAGAGCGGCTGGGAATCAACGTACCGGTGCGCACCAGGCCTGGGTCCACGGACAGCGCGAGGATGGGGACGCCTGCCTCGTCAAGACGCCGTTGCAACTCGGTTGTGAAGAGGACGTTCGCGAGCTTGCTGCGGCCTGCGCCTGCGTTTACTGCGGTTCATGAGCCGAGAGAAAGGGCGAGGCTCACAGTATCTTGCGAGACTAGGGCCTGGGATTATGTCCCACTTGTGCTCGTCGTTGAAATCGTCTCGATTGCGGAAACGGATTCCACGCTTGAGGAAAGCAATGCCTCCGGATGTGATCTGGTAGCAAATACACGACAATCAATCGGGTGTCGCGCCTCATCGTGCGTACGATCGAATGCTGACATTGACGATGCGGACGTCGCTGGCCGGGTTCACGGCGGTTTTGGCGAGAAGCGGCAGGAGGGTCATCGTGAACACAAAAGGCCCGATGTGACTATTGCTCCTCAGTTTTGGTTTGAAAAGATGAGGATACATGGGTACATACTTGACCATCATGGCATCCTGAATATCTGGGCGCCACCAGGTTGTAAATCTTCTGATTCTCGCCGCAGTCGAAGGATGGCAGGGCGGGCGTACCATGTTTCGTCCTCGCATAAGGGCCGCGCGGCCTTGACGTAGTTTCACCTTCAGTCTGTTCTGTAGCTAGACATGCAGACTCACATAGCCGCGTTGTTGACTACGAGAAACAACGAATCAATCGTGCATCATTTTTCGAGGAACATCTGCGATGCCAAGACATACTCAACACATCCAGGCGATCCTCCTTAGCTAGGAGGACCCTCGCCGATTTCTGCGCCAAAACAGGGTCGCTGAGGTCAAGCTGTAACCACAGCACTTGGCCATTCCCGGGAGCAAGTCCTTCGGCGTGCAATCGCTCGATGGCCTCCTGTGCCTTTGTCTCACTCCGAGCGGCCATGTATACCTTTGCGCCGTGACGAGCGAGATGTTGTATTGTGGCGTATCCGATGCCTCCGCTACCGGTAGCATGCTCTGTAGTTAGCTGAAGACTTCCTGATGAAACGCATAGCGATTTGATATAATGCTCACTTTCCACCGGTGACGACCACGACTTTGTCCGCAAGAGGCGGGACGTCACTGGCATTGTCGGGATCGAAAGGTCGACTCGTGTCTGAGCTCATTCTTTGTCAATCGACAGAGATGATCGCCTCATAGAAGGCGGCTGCTAGACTGCGAGAGCCTGAGAAGATGCATGCCATGCCCGGCGGCCGCCATCGCATTCAGCAAGGATTCGAGATACTCAGGCGTTGGATGGGTGAACTGGGTCTTCAGCACGCTACGTCGACAGATTTTCCTCCTTCTATAGATCTGATGATGTATCGAGGATTATGCTTATGATGATTGAGAAAGACGGTGAAATAGCTGGACGGAACCACTGCGGCCAGAGGTGCGGTTGTGTTCATGCGTTCACGCGGGTTCACGGTCATGTGATCGGATTATGAGCGCGTCGCGGTGCAGTTCCGGTGCGACCGCCTGTGTTACAGTGTGTACTGTATTCGATTGGCGGCACAATCGTCTGGGAATCGTGGAGAGACTTTGGGATCGCTCGGCCAGTCGGGAATATTGGAATACATCGCCCAAGCGAGGCGTCAGGGATATCGGATCGACTCTGCGACCGATGGGCTCTCCGGAGTGGGGTACTATCGGGCACAGCTCCCAGATACATGCCCGTTAACTCCTGAGATGGGTCTCGCAGAATATTTGAACGATGAATCGAAATGTTTAGCCATGAAAGTGCATACGCGGGTGATCGAACATCGTAAATGTAGTTTGAGAGTGCTGAACCCTCAGGGAGTGAGAAGTCGATTTACGACCTACAACTGTCTACAGCGTAGGCTAAAATACGATGATGGCCGTAGAAAAGCTGTGGTCCAGCCTATTTGCAGCGTAAGTTACCGGCCGAAGTCTGAGCAAGAACAGAGATCAGGAGCATAGCACTTACATGTGAAATATCAATACATATTAGTCAGATAAGTCCACAAAAAGAAAAGATCGCCGCCTCCCTATACTGGCAACTCACAAAGTGTCAATGATGCCTAATAGTCTACTGCTTATTTAAATTGCACGGCTGAGGCCTTGTTTCTGAAAAGCGCGTCCGCATTCTTGTGCACCGGCTTGGCCTCTAACCACCACCCTCGCTCCTTCTCATAACCCCCAGCTGCCGCCTTCCCGCCTCTTCCCAGGAGAAGCCTCGACGATTCGACTTCCCCCGAATTCCCGCATTTCGCCGCTGATCGATATACGAGGCTCTGTTTCGCCGACGCCCGCTTGCGCGTCTTCAGACAGCATCCTCCTATCGGACGACCTGGTCGTTACTCGCATGGTCTCTTCGCAGCCGCCATCCATCTCCAGGCCTACTGTGTCGTACGCCGACCGCGCAAAGGGCCTGCAAGTCGCAAGGGCAAAGAATGGTCCCACTATTCCACGGCCTCCTCAGCCGCCAAGTTCGGCGAGCAGTACATCTGGAACCACCGCAAGCACGAACATGATCGCCTCCAAACCAACACCGCTCCCGAGTGTAGAGACTCCTACGCCATCCGCCACCCATCCGAGCTCGAGCTCACATCCACTTCCTGCGCCGGCTACAACCATCATGAACGGTGACGTAAAATTACCCTCTGCTGACTCGCCGCGCTCGGCACCGCAGGACGAGGTAGCATCCACATCTAGTCCTGCGCAAAAACTTGCGCCTCCTCCAACGAATGTTTGGAACCGCCGCATGGAACAAATGGCACAAACCCGGGCGAAATCTGGTCAGGCCTCCTCGCAGCCGCCACGGCCCCCACCCAGTCCTCAGAACCCTTCTCCCAGTCCCCAAAATACTCACCAGGCTGCGGCTTCTTCAGGTTCCACGCTACAGAATGTTACAAATAACGCACAGGCGCCGCCGGTGATTGTGGCGAACGGCACGAACAACGGTCACAGGCAGCATCAGGGTGACGCGTTCGTCGTGCGACCACGGACGCGCGTCCCTCTCGTGGACGACGTTGAGAGCTGGCCGGAGGTGGGGAAAGCCGTGAGTAGCGGGAGTGGGCAGTCTGACCCAGATCATAGTGCGAAGGGGCAAGAGAAGGGAGACACAGAGGGCGAGCATACATCCGCGCCGACACGGAAGAGTGCGTCTCTCATCTTTCAGAACGTTGTCCGCCCCTCAGTCCACGACCGCTTCCCTTTCGCGCTGTGAGGTATTGTGCGGACGTTACTGCGCATCGATACTGACGGCGGACCGCGCTGTTCTTCGTAGGTGAGAAGCCAAAATGGGTACCTATCCCGGCTACCGAGCTGCAGGCTGCGCACGATGCGCAACAACGCGCACAGAATATACGCAATCGCTCTTCGCAACATCTCAACGCGCACCCGCGATCTTCGAACCAAGGTTCCAGCTCGGCATCAGGGTCAGGGCCAGGCTCTCAAGGGCAGAGTCGAACGCAGTCTGTCGCAGGAGGGGCGCGCCAGTCCGCGTCGGGCTCGCATGCAGGTTCTGTCTCGCAATCGCAGACGCAGAGCAGGACGGGCAGCACACAGTCGAGCCCGCCTGGTGCATTCGCCCGTGGCGGGCGGCGCCTGCCGGAGGAAAGCATGACGTACCCGGCAGGCGCGAGTCGCAGCATCAGCATGCGTTCGTCGCGAACAGGCTCGCCCCAGACCTTCCACCCTACGCTCCCGCCCCCGCCTGAAGCCGTCGCCAGCACGTTGGGCTACCGCGGGATCCCGCCCAGCCTGGGGAGACGAGGGTCCGGTCAAGGCGAGCAAGACCAGACAGGAATTCCTCCGTATTACGTGCCCATGCCGCCGAGATCTTATCACTCGCCCCATCCGTCCGACTCGCCTGCTCACCCACCATACGCGCTGCCCCCGATCGCTCCTGTACCAACATTGTATTCTACGCCTGGGCTCCAGCCGCCGCAGTCGGTGCCTTTCTCCGGGACGCCGCCCTATCCGATGTATTCGCCATACGGCTATCCGTACCCACCGTATATGTTTTGGCAACCTGGCACGTCGCCAGTTGCCCCTGAGGGCGTTCCACCACCCATGATGCTTGGTCGGCCGCCTCTGTCCGGAGAGAACGAGAGTACGGCATTGTATCGCGAGCCTGGGTTCGTGCTTCCACCTCCTGCATCGTACGTGCGCCCGGCGGACCAGCAACCACAGGCAGGGGGAGCAGAGGCAGCGCGGCGCCGTGGAGAGGGGCAGGAGGACACGGGAGTTGAGCTTTGGGACCATAGATGCGGAGGTTGAGGCCGGTCAGCCTGATGAGGAGTTGGGCGTGTTAGGGCTTCGCTTGACCAGCGAGGAACCGCAGGAGGCGACAACCACCAAGCCAACACCACCATTTGCTATAGGCGTCGCCCCAGGTGAGACGGGACCTGCGCGCATACGTCGCGTACCCATTCCAAAGGTCGTACGCTCGTGTCGGTGATGCCATTCCTGCGGTCGCAAGGTCCGTGTCGGGACACTCGGATCCACCGGCTCCGCCAGGAGAGGCCGCCCCTGGTGAGCGGGACCCGGTGGAGGAATTGAGCTCGCTGTGAAGGTCATCGACCTGACGGAGCCTGGCGAGACGAAGTGGGAGTTCGGCACGACAAGTCAGGATGAAGCTGAGGTTATTGCTGAGGTGGGTCCCCGACCGGCTCATGTCAATGGTACAGTGCAGCCTGCACCGTCACACCCTGGTCCAGCGCTTGGTGTCACCAGGATGGACGCGGTCCCGCCGCCCTTCGTCCACCCGTCCGCTTATGCACCTCCGCCCACCTTGCCTCCGATCATAACCACCACGAACGGTCTCGCACCCGCACACTCGCCTTCTATGCGGGCGTCGGCACTGCCGCCTCTGTCCGCTTCCGATGTGGGCCAGAGCGATGACCTGCGGGTCAAGGACTACGGGTACGGCTTCGGTCGGAAGAACTACGGACCTCTCTCTGCGGGCGGTGAGCGGCGCGACTGGCAGGGTGAGCGTCCGCCGGAGAGGGAGTACTACGGCCGCTCAAGGCGAGGATCGTTCGGAGGCTACGGGTATGATCGTGGCGGCCACGAGCGGGGCGGGTACCCAGGGCGTAGGGGCCGTGGGGGCGGCCGTGGCTACGAGGGAAGAGGCACGTACCATGCACGAACACATTCCAGGGGCGGCGGATACCAGGGCCGCCAGCCTCCTTTCTCGGCTCAACAGCCGGCGTCAGTGCAGACCGACGTCAATGGGTACTACGCGCCGCCGCCTCAGGGAACTACGTACTACTCTCCGGCGTACGAGCCTTATGCCGCCGGCTACCCCGCTCCGCCTGCGAATCCGCCCATACTGCAGAACATGCCTTCGGGCGCGCCCCTGCCCATGCCGGTGACGCCGCTGTCCTTCCCACTGGACTCTGTACGGTACTACCTTCTCGGCCAGCTGGAGTACTACCTCAGCACGGACAACATGGCGCAGGACTTCTTTCTGAGGCAGCAGGTAAGTGAGCGCGATTGATGGCCCTCGCATGACACTGATCGCTCGCTCCGCAGATGGACTCCCGCGGGTGGATATCAATACCGCTCCTCGCGTCGTTCAAGCGCGTGCAGCAGCTGACGACGAGCTTGCAGCTCGTGAAGGACGTGCTTGCCCTGTCTAGCCTGGTCGAGGTCAGAGACGACCATGTCCGCATGCACCAGTGCGCGCAGTTTATCTTGCCCAACGCGCCTGAGAGCACTGTGGAGGGTACGGATCAGCCTCAGGGAGGTGTATCAGACACGCCCCTCACGAACCGACTCCAGCTCTTGCCTATGATGGGAGCTTTGCGACTGTGCACGGAGAGGAGCCTGAGGAGGAAGAGGAAGACGTCGTCTTCGTCTTGGAGCGCCCCGCTGCGGAGGCCTGACGCTAGTTGTGGACAGGTCGCTACTCGATATTTGGACTGGCGGGCGTGCAGCTGAAGCATCCCGCCCCTAGTCTTCGCTGGTCATGGGCGTCGGCAACGCACGCACGCTGCCTCCTGACTCTCACGGACCACGACCAAAACCTGCGCGTACACGTACCTGCGCATCATCTTTCATAGACTTCATCGGGATGGTCGACGATGGCCACCGCCTCCGTCGGCCCACGAAAGAGCATCAAGGATGCACCCTCGGACCTCGCTCCCCCGTCTCGGTTTCTCCCCGCTCGGTCTGCTATCGGTACTGCAGTGTGACAAACTATCGCACGGGCCTCGAATGCCAATGATCTCATCGCATACATCGCATATCCACCGCTACTAAGCTATCTCCCCCTCTTCTTGGGCACCCGTACTCATATTCTCCATGTCCTGTCATGCATGTCGGTCGCGGTACGTGTATTCTCTGCTACGATACTCAGCCCATCTTGACCACGATCGTTGCCGTATTACTATTCTCCGCTGTGCATAATAATCACTGTGTTTTCTACGGGCCATCCGGGCGTTCTGCGGTGGCGGGTTGAGTGATCGACCGACGACCACTGTGGCTGTCGGCCGCCGGGAGATGCGGTGGTTCATTTACTCGGCTCGTCGTGCGCTTCGTATCAATCGACGAACGCCGCGGAGGCGTAAAGCTCCGCTCCTTGACGACCACCTAACGACCACCGTGCAATTGAGACGGGCGCTCAAGCGTTCGCTCGCTCTCGGTGGCCACTGCTTCCGCTCACGACGTAGCTGGATTTGGACACCCCCTCGTAGGCTTTTGCTCTCACAGGACGTCGGCACAACATAATGTCTGTTCCATTCATCGTACTAGTAAGAGCGAATACGGATCGCCCGTGGTTCCATTACTCTGCAATCATTCAGGGGCTTGGGCTGATTGGATCCGTTCTTCCTGGCTCTGCGCCTCAGCTTGGGCCATGCATTCGCGGTCCGCCATCAAGTCGCTGTTGTGGACGTGGGGGCGTTCTGTCGAAGCTGGCAGCATGCGGCGACTCTGACATCGACGAGCGTCCATGCTGCGTGCTGAGCGCTGAGCAGTGAGTTGCGATTGTTGCTCGTCCTGCCTTCTCCGTGTAGAGTTTGACCGCTGATACTGTGGTCCTGGTGTTTTGACCACTGTTGTAGCTGTCGTACCACCCACTGGCATGGGGTGTCTGCCCAGTACCCGGTGGTCTCGCGCAACTGACGGTGCGACGAGCTCGAGAAGGTGGCACAGATGTGCCCAATTTCCAAGCATCAGCGGCAGCCGTATCGCCGCGAGGCTTTCATCTTGAATTTGCACACGAAGATCTGGCTATTCGATCTGTAGAGATGTCCAGATGACGCTCAGAACGCCGATTAGTCCGGAATATACGCTGTCTATCTCTATAAGACACCCTCTCGCCCTGCGCCCGGCCTCCTCGACCCAGCAGATGCCCTCGCCGCTGTCCCGTTCATGCGTTGGTCTAAGCCCGCCACCCCGACCACGCCAGTGACTCCATGGCCCCCGCACCCTCCCCCGGGGGAGACGGAGCTTGAGCGCGCCGTGCGGCTGGAGGAAGAGAAGGAGGCGAGGAGGAAGTCGGACGTTATCGACAGGGAGATAGAGCTGGAGCGCGTAGAGCAGCGCAAGCACAAGAACTGCACGAGAGTGCTGTTGCTCGGTCAGTGCATCCGTTGTCCCCTTGTGCGGCGCAGGCTGAGCGGCGACACGCACCGCCAGGCCAGGCCGAGTCGGGCAAGTCCACGATGCTGAAGAACTTCCAGCTGTACTTCGCGCCCGGGGCCTTCCACGCCGAGGCGGACGCGTGGCGCGCAGTCATCCATCTCAATCTCGTCCGCTCCGTGAACTTCATCCTCGACCTGCTGCCCGGCGGCCCGTCGTCGCTGCTGTTCGAGGCCAGCCACCCGCGGCACTTCTCCGACAAGCCGCTGGTCGATGGTGGGTACTTGCGGCATTTCCGCATGCGCCTGTCTCCTCTCCGCCAGGTGGAGCTCATCCTGGTGCAACGCCTGAGCGCCGACGACCCTTCGCGCGCAGCGGCCAACGTCGAGGAGGCTATCCCATGGTACTACGGGCGTGCCTCCGAAGTCTCCATACGCGGTGGCTCGGGGTGGAAGGCGCTCCTGCGCCGGAAGCGGAACGCGACGCAGGTAGGTGCCCGTCCGGACGACCTGGACAAGGCGAGGCAGATTCTGCATGCCTGCCGACAAGATATCGCCGAGCTCTGGGAACATGCCGACGTGCAGCGTGGATTGGAGGCGGAAGACGTGGTGCTGAGAGACCAGTCCGGATTGTGTGTTTGTTCGACTCGGTATCTCGGGCTGTAGCTGACGCCCTCGCCTCGTAGTTTCCTCGACGAAGCGCTCCGAGTTGCATCCGCCGACTATGAACCAACACCCCGTATGCCTTGTCTTCTGCTGTTGGTGTCTGTATGGTTTCTGATGTTGTGCAGAGGACATCCTTCGCGCTCGCCTCCAGACGATCGGCGTCGAGCAACACACCATCTCAGTGGAAAGATGTGCATGCTTATGTGTTATCCCTATTATGAACTCCGTAGCTTACACGTCCTCTGCAGTCGGCCAGCCCAGTCACCGATGGCTCTTCTACGACGTCGGTGGTGCGAAAGGCCAGAGAGGTCAGTAGCGAAGACATGTGCGACTTCTGCTCGCTAACCTCTTGCTTCAGCCTCATGGGTCCCATTCTTCGATGACGGTGAGTCGCCTATAACTTAAATTTCATCCACGATGAGAGGTGCGACCAGACTGTTGTCAGTGGACGCTATCCTCTTCCTATGTCCTATGTCTGCGTTCAACGAGGTCCTCTTGGAAGATCGCAGGATGAACAGGCTGGTGAGTCGTCGCGTTGTATATATCTGCAATACTCCAACTCCCGCGGGACGCAGCTCGACTCCTTCAATCTCTGGAAGACAATATGCATGAGCCGGCTCTTGAAAGGGACGACGTTCATCCTGCTCCTGAACAAGAGCGACATCCTGCAGAGCAAGCTCGAGGCGGGCGTCCCTTCGCGCAGTACGTCAAGAGCTACAAGGACGGCCCCAACGACCCCGACCACGTCTCCGAATGTGAGTCGCTCCTCGCGCACCCGCCCGCACCCGCCCTCACGGACCGCCCCGACAGACCTGAAGCGCAAGTTCGTCGCCATGTGCAAGCACAACTCCGCCCGGGAGCGCCAGCTGCACGTCCACGTAACCTGTGCCACCGTGAGTCCCATCCACGTCCGCTCCGATCCATGCCCACGTCCGCGTCCATCACCAGGACATCGATACCACCGCCATCGTCATCAACCGCAGTAAGTCCGCTACCACCGTCATTCCGTCGTGCGGCTCACGAGGGCCACCCGCCCACCGCAGTCCAGGATGCCATCGTCGTGAACAACCTCAGGTCCAGCGACTACATCTAGGCTGGGCTGGTTTATTTATGGATCGGACGCTGTGCGGCCGCGTGCAAAAGTATGTTTTCCGTAAGTACAGTGCGCGCATCGCTCTTGTATCCGCCCGGCTGTAGCCTTCCTCACGGTACTTGTGCCATGTAATTCGTCTGTGTACGCCATGTTTGTTGTGCATCTATGCCATCCTTGAGTCCTCACAGGAACCATACCCTGTGTGGAGACGTGGCATCTTGTCAGCCACGTCTTTCTCGGTCGATCTACACAAGTATGTTTCTTCGCGACTATCCGGGCACTGGGTAGAGACGCGCCAAATATGTACAGGCAGAACATCCGCAACCGAAAAGTTCAGGAACCCTCGTGAGGGCAAGATGGCCCCACTCTCTCGTCGTCCAGATATGCGAGCCAGGTAGGCGACAGGCGGTCGCCGCATCGCAAATGGCAGACGCAACAGGTCGGCTGCAGTCGTGCACGACGATGGCCGGCACCGCGGACGCGGGGTCGACGGGCGCGCCCAGGGATCCGAACGCGGAGCCGGAGTCGACGGGGAGACCTCGACGATGTCGACGGAGAACTCATCGTCGGGGTTGCACTCGAGCTTCAAGTCGCGCGCCAGGAGGTCTTCAGAGATCATCGCTGCCAGGGGCTTTGACTCTGTGACCGTGACCGGGATGATAGAAACGCGGGACGGGCGTCGTGCGCGCGGGAAAGCCGTACAGCTGCCGGGGGGTCCAGTTGGGCGTGAGGTGGCCCTTGAGCTTCTCCTCGAAGTCTGAGTCGACGAGAGTGGGGCTCGGGGCGCTCTCAACGTCGGAGCTGTTGACCTATCCTCGGCGACGATCATCAGACCTCTCGGCTGCAGCTTCGAGGGAAAGGAACGAACCTGCTGGACGTGGGTAGCCCCCCACTTCCCGAGGAACTTGCTAGCCAGGGACGTTTGCCGCGCGAAGACCTGACCGTGGACATCGTCGGAAGCAAGAGCGGCTTCGGGCCCTGGGAGCCCGCGACGAGCCCGACCGTGCTCGACCCCGAGCGCAACACAAAGGGGCGTATAGACCGCTCTCCTTTCTTCTTCGCCAGCTGCCTCTTGAACGCGAGGCACTGTCTTAGTATCCGGAAGAGCGCGACGCCGCAGACGACGGAAACCAGGCAGCGAGCAGATTGTGAAACGAGAGCAGCTTGGGGGTGATGCTGTGGCGGTAGCGGATTGCACATAAGAACAGCAGTAGCATTGCCGGGAGACGAGGCCGCCGAACTGGAAGCACTAAGAGCAGGCGGCATGTTGAACTTGGAGTGTTCGGAGGCCTTGAAGCTTGAGGACTTGAGGATAGCAGCGGAGCGAAAGCAAACGGACACAAGGCGTCGGTGTGCGATGCGCTCGGCTTTTAAGCATTCTGAGGCTGACTGTCGACAATGGGGCTGGCATCCTGACCAGTCGATCGCGGCCTGCGAACTGGTAGCACTAGCAGTCCTCAACAAGCAATAGCTGCCGTCGGTCAAGTTCCTAATCCAACAGTCAGTCTTCTCAGCAGGAACCGTGCAGATAACATACCAGAGGGAGCCGAGTCCAGGACGCCGACATCTTAAATCTGAACGACACACATGCAAAGATCGTGAACGCAACCAACTGTACTCATGAGCAGCTGTGCCCACATCGATGAGATCGAAGACTGAGTCAGAAGTCACTCAGCCACTTCTCTGTTGCGAATTAAATGCATGCATGAGAAATTGCGTGAAGATCATCTGATTGCAAGAGACCAGGCGCGTTGAGGCCCATACTCTCATAGAACATATACATCCATATCACACCCCTCACCCAGCACCGCGAAGCGCCCCAGCACCACGCACACGCACGCCGCGGCGCGAAGGCTCTACCAGCCATCAACTAAATCGGGATGTTGAGAATCCCTTCCCAGGACCTTTTTCATCGGTGAGGGCACGTTGAGGCCGTCTGTCTCGATATCGTCCTACCACGACCCCCTAGTAGCGGTAGTGGGCGGGCTTGTAGGGACCGCTGACGGGGATGTCGAGGTACTTGGACTGCTCGTTGCTGAGCGTGGTCAGCTTGACGTTGAGCTGCTTGAGGTGCGCGCGCGCGACCTCCTCGTCGAGCTCCTTGGGCAGCATGTGCACGCCGAGCGGGAATGCAGAGTTGTTCGTCCAGAGCGCGATCTGCGCGAGCACCTGGTTGGTGAAGGAGAAGGACATGACGAAGGACGGGTGGCCGGTGGCACAGCCGAGGTTGACAAGACGGCCCTCGGCGAGGAGGAGGATGTGGCGGCCGCTGGGCATGGTGTAGCGGTCAACCTGGGGCTTGATGTTGACGACGGATTTCGCGTTGGCTTTGAGCCAGGCAACGTCGATCTCGACATCGAAGTGACCAATGTTCGAGACGATGGCATCCTCGGGCATGACCAGGAAGTGCTCGCCGCGGATGATGTCACGGTTACCAGTGGTGGTGACGAAGACGTTGGCGCGGGGAGCAGCATCCTCCATCGTCGCGACCTCGTAACCAGCCATCGCAGCTTGAAGGGCGTTGATGGGGTCGATCTCAGTGACAATGACACGAGCACCGTAGGCAGCCAGGGATTGCGCACACTGTACAATCATCAGATACGATGACAGTATGATTGATGAACACACGTACACCCTTGCCAACGTCACCGAAACCAGCGACGACAGCGACCTTGCCAGCAAGCATAACATCGGTGGCACGCTTGATACCGTCAACGAGGGACTCGCGGCAACCGTAGTAGTTGTCAAACTTGGACTTGGTGACGGAGTCGTTGACGTTGATGGCGGGACCTTGAGTGTGCCCTCACGGAACTTACGGTAGAGGTGGTGCACACCAGTAGTCGTCTCCTCGGAGAGACCACGGATGCCGGCGAGGTACTGGGGGTACTTTCGTGCACGAGGCTCGTGAGATCACCTCCGTCGTCGAGGATCATGTTGAGGGCTTGCCATCGGTGAAGGCGCACAGCGTCTGGTCGATGCACCAGAGGTATTCCTCCTCAGTCTCACCCTTCCAGGCGTAGACGGGAACGCCAGTCGCAGCGATGCTAATCAATGTAAGATCGATTAGTCGACGGCTCTCACGAGTATTGATGAAACACGAACGCGGCAGCAGCATGGTCTTGTGTCGAGAAGATGTTCTGCAGAAAGAAAATATGTCCCACTTCAGTACAGTCCGCATGTAGGATGATCTAATACCCACGCATGAAGACCATGAGACCTCAGCGCCGAGAGCCGACAACGTCTCGATGAGCACGGCAGTTTGGATGGTCCTGAAGGGTAACCATGAGCAAACTGAGGGGGAAGCAGCAACAGCTAGACTTACATGTGCAAGCAACCAGCGATGCGCGCGCCCTTCAAGGGCTTGGAGGCACCGTACTGATGAGAATAATTCATACCGACTTCACAGTAATTTCACTACGATTCCAGCGCACCTTCTCGCGCATGTACATAAGACCGGGCATCTCATTCTGCGTGATGAACGGCTCGTCAGAACATGGTGAGCCATAAAATGAGGTCTTTACTGACCTCGGCGAGCTCGATCTCCTTGCGACCGAACGCGGCAAGAGAAATGTCTAACTCAAACTTTGAGCTCCTCGCTGTTCAAATTCTTGCAGAGGCACTTACCAGCAACCTTGTAGACCATCTTTGCGTGCAGATCGAGAGTAAAAGTCAACGGGGAGGAAGGTGAGGGGAAGAGACAGAGGGGGGTGAGAACTGGCACGATAACGCGGATCGAATTTATTGAGCTGCATCACGTGCGCGACCAAATACTTCGCCGTGCGACTGGCCTATGAACGTTGTTCGCTTTCCCTCACTTGCCCAGGCTCAGAAATCTGACGATTCTTCATGGCTTTTCCTGTTTATGGCTTCTCAAGCTAGTGGTGAGACCAAAGGCGCCTCCAGCAAATGCCGGCTGGCGGAGATTGTGCAGTACAAATGCGACATTGAGGTCGGAAAGCGAGGCGAACCGCAGGTACATTGCTGGCCGGTGCCACGAATATTCAGGATGTGAGTCTCACGGGCTGTCCTTCGCGTACATTGAAGCTAAGAGCTTGGGAATCCAGCTGCCCCGGGCGACCGGCCGTGGAACTAACGCGCTTCGTGGAGATGAACATGAGTACCGGTGAGGTACATCTCCCGCCGGAAGCTAGGTATGCTTGCCTAGTTTGTGTGCGACATGTGCGCTCGAGTTATCTGTGATCTAGCCAAAATTACCGAAAGGAAAACCCTGGCGGGACATCGTGCACTACGATGAGAAGGTCGCCGAACTGACGGGTGAAAAGGCTTGAGCCAATGGCCGTGAGTACTCTGTGCGACCCTTCAAGATCATCTATGGGTCTGACCTGCCCTGTTGTAGCGTTTTTAGGCAACCTAGCTGGAATAGCACTGTTGGCTTGCCACTTGTCGCTACATCCGGTCCCTCAACAACCGACGGATGGACAACGTTCCCATAGAATTCATGTCGCTGCATCCGAGTCGACAGACGCAGAGCCTTTTCTTCTCCTACCCGCGCGTGGCGCTGGTCTGCATATGCTTCCTCGACGTGGTATCTGTCTGCTGTGCGAGGAGGCCCTGTTGGTATCGAGGAGCTGTGGTCCGTGGTATGGTGTTCGCCGTTGAGATTGCATCTGCATCTGTTATTGAAATCAGCCTCACATGGCCGCCATGCAACTAGGATGTCACCAGAAGCAAGAGTACGATTATCTCCAGGTCGCTCATCGACAATGAACCACTTGAACAGCGAACGGACCTTGCAAACGATCTTTGAGGTACACATGTGGTAACTGTGCTCTGCGGATTTACCGTCGAACGACATGCTTATCACCGAGGAAGAGTTGACGGAACATGTTGAAGCCCCTTCCCCCGAAGATGCACGGAAACGTAGTGCAGTGCTTGCAGGCTGATTTCTCCCGCGATCCGTCTGTGTAACTGAAGCCCTCAAAGATAGGGGTACCATGGCTTCCATCATCTATTTGTGGAATAATGTCTGGTTCGGGCATGCGAATTGCTCAACCTGGAGGGTCGACGTCTGTCGTTGGACCGTATTGGCGGTGCGTGGTCTGCGAGAGTATTGATGGTGGCCTTACTTACCTAGGCCTGTCAGTTATATTTAGGCTTGCGGTGTATCAGTTCTGCTAACTAGTATGGTCCGGATACTCAGTCTCTGCTGCTGACCAAAGAATCCCCTGGACACGCGGTGCAGTCAGCAGCCGCTGTCGCAGTATGATGGATTGAGCAAAGCTGTCAGCGTACACGAAACCGGCTTGATGCACTGGCGACGTACGCAATGTGCTCGGCCCATATGGCGGTTATCCTCCTGCGATGCATTCCGTGTGGTTCGCTTTATAGATGGAGTGACGCGAACGCCGTGTACGTCTACATCGCTGATTACCACTATTGCTATGCTCGACTCACCCCAAGTTGTCCAGAGTGGGTTATCCTGGTTCACGGATAGTGCGACCAGAGTCTGACAGTAAATGCGTCAGCTCCCATCAAAAAGCACACAAGCCGGTGCGCAGACATACGTGCTCAATCAGAAGTCCATGTCGATCATTTTCCCACCCCCGACAATTAGGCATCGCGGGACCCCAACTAGATCGTCACATCATGTTGAACAGTGGCACTGTGGCACGGCATGATGGCTGGACCGGAGTCCTGACCCTCACTACTGGCATGACTGGCCGTTACCACCGCGACGCACCAGGACTTGCACGGCAAGCATATCATTCGGGTGAGCCTCCGGTGTCGCACGGTCATGATGCCGCAGCGCAAGGCGGAGCGGATGGCGCGGATGATGAGATGATAGCAAACAGAACTGCCCCGGCTTCCCCTCGTTGTCTTCCGGACAGCCCGTACCGGCACAGCCACCCATCATCGCAGGTTGTTTCCGACCCCGGTCCAGCAACACTATACCGTTCTCTCTTATGGGTCGATGTTTGTTGTCGGTGATAGTGCCAGTGAGTATACCTGCTTACATCGCGGGATGCGCCGAACTTACAGATCATTGGAGCGCTGCTCTACCGCATCTTGTACATTGTGCATGCTAACTTTGAGACGGGGATCGTGGACACTAGACCATGCACGCAAAGTCGGCGATCGTGGGACCTGTTGCCCATCATTAGGGTTTGCGACCGACTTGCGACACACAACTTTCGGTCCCGGCGGCATAGCTACTTTTGGCCCCTATGGACGGTTGTCCCAGCGCTATGGCCGCTCGCTGAACCCTGTACAGAGTTCAACATGGCAGACTCCTTTCGGAGGCGGGCAGGTACATACAGCCGAACGAGGCCGCTAAGCCTTCCCCTTTCCGGTATTTCGAAGTTCTTTAGACCTTCGCTTCACCTCGGGATCCTCACTCGACTCCGAGGGCCCGCTTTCATTAACACCCTTTTTAAACGATATCATCATGAACCGTGTCTCATAGGCTGCGCGAGACTGCATCATACGGCAATATATTGAAATCGTGCTAATGTCAGTTGGACGTCAGCCAACGTTGCTACTCCACAGCCACGCCATGTCTGACTCTGAGGACCGTATGCACGTACGTATGCGTTTGGAAAGTCAGCCTTTCGACTCTCATGCTCGTCATGAAACGGCACTATCATGTTGATGGCTGACGGTGACGTCGAACTCATTGTCTATCAAACAGTCTGTCCCCAACAGTGGCGACATCGGCGGGCCACATTGGGCTGTTGGTACTGCGGGCTTTACGGCTAGATATCTCGAGAAGGTATAATTGTGGCAGTTTCTGGGACTGCATCCGCTCGTCCATTGATTCGGCTTGTTTTGCAGATGCTATGCTGGGCTGGGACATCATGAGGATCAACGAAGCGGTGCTCATACTCCATAGCCCGTCGTCTCATGACAACATGTGATTTTGTACGTACCAGTACACCATCGACCGCGTAGTGATGACACGCAGACGGCACGCAGCTTCGTGGCATAGAAACCGTTTGGAAACTTGGAAACAGTGCTCAATCTTGGCTAAACGCCCATGTTCAGCTTCAGATCATTCGGAGATCGTGGTGCCTCGCGACCTCTCTGATCATCGTCCTGGTTGAAGTCGACGCCATCGGTCGCTTGTGAGTCTGCGACCGTAATGTACGCTGAACGGGAGTGCGGTGGCACTGCCAGCTGATGTCTCGTTTCACGTCCCTTATAACAGCGTGTACCAGCACCTCACACCCCCATCACTGCCGAGAGACACTGTGTTCGTGCTCACTTGAGCTGGCATCTCCTCCTCCCCTTGCTTCTCGACAATCCACCTTCCTTCGGATCTCGCCCTCTGTTTGCGAGTCTGGACAATTTCTAATACTGCCATCCGACCTGTTGGCTCGTGAAGTTGATTTTCCAATTGGATATCGTCGTTCGTGACAATGTCGTACTCCCATACATCGTGGTCGACAAAAGAAGAAGGCGGGCAAGGGCAGTATGCCGACGCTCCAGAAGCAGTAGGCTTCCCTCAGGTGAGCCACATAGCGCTGTACCTTATCAATGTCTCAACTCACACGACAACGCGACAGGCACCCCATTTCCGACGCGTTCCTGAGCGCGGAATGGTTAGACAGGCGTCGTCGAGTCCAACGTCGAGTCTGTCCGGCGCTATGGGAGATGCCCACATCACGAACTCTCATTTAGGTGGCAGCGTACCCTCGGGAATGGCCTGGTCCATCCCCCAAGGTGCCTACGGCCAACTGGCGGATGACAGCTCCATGTCCGCTTTTGGACCTGCGCCGCCTACTCCCGCCTCGGCAGGCCCTTCGGGCCAGTTCTCTCTTTACTCGTACCAAACTCCGTACAATACCCCGTCATATAGTCCTAATCCTGATCCGTACCCTCATCATTCTTCCGCCCTTCCCTCCCCAACTTCGTTCGCTGAGCAGTTCGCAATGCAGCAAGCTCGCGCAGATGTAATGGCACACGCTCATCAAGGGTTGTCCACCCCCGGCCCCGCGACACCTACCTCCGCCGGCGCCATGGCCGGGTCTATGTCTATGGCCCCGAGCCCCATCCCAGGCGCGGTCCCGATGGGACGAGACCCCCGACGCTCCAGCTCAGAGGAGATCCGGCGGCTGCACCAACGGATCGCAGAGCTCGAGGCCGACCGCGACACCGTGGTCCAGCGTGCACACCAGCTGAGCAAGAGCTGGCGCGTCGTATGGGCGGGCTGGCGAGCTCGTTCGCCTCGGGATCCGCCCTCCCTCTCCCATGCCCACCCTACACACCCGTCCGCGCTGGAAGAAGAATGGCGGGCGCGCACCGAGGCCCGCCGGAAGATCTTCTGCGGCGTCAACCGCGCCGGCAACGCACTGTGTGCGTGGCACGACTCCCGCAGGGAACGCAGGGCGTACCCGCCGCGCAACGCGCCGCCCGGCATGCTCAACTGCGGCTGCACGTACGAGCAGGCGCTCTTCGAAGAGAGCCTCTCGTACCACGGCGTGGGCAGCTACCACCCCGGCGAGTCCGTGCGGATGGACCCCGCGTTGCGGAATCCGCTCCTCAAGCTCCTCGAAGAACGCTACAACTACCGCGACGGCGACTTCGACTTCGACCCCGTCACGCGGACGTGGCGGAACGGCGAGGGCGCCGCCTACTGGGAACAGAGGCTCGCGTCCGGTGCGGCGAACACGCGGCGCGCCCGCGGTGACGACCGTCGATGAGCCCGTGCCAACCCCCAAAAATGTCTGCATGCATATGAACTGTGTGAGTTCTTCATTCCATCTCATCGCATTGTCGCATTTTCCTCCTTCTCTCCACACATGCATCTGCTATCGTCCAACAGTTCGACCTTAATCCGGACACTCTCGTTTCCGCCTCCGCTGCACCCCTGCATTACTACACTATGTCTCATAGAACATTCTTTTCTCGCTCCATTCTTTGTATCCCCACTGTAGCCATCATCCCGTACCCCGGTCTTTTTCTCTGCTCGATAGAGGTTTGGTCATAGGTCCCCCACTGTATCCTTAGTTGCCCTTACGATTGCTCCGTAATCAATGGACCTAGTCCACGTTGTAACTTAGCCCCCACGTCGGTGCAACCGACTCGTCCGGGACTCCACTCAGGACGCGTATGCCTGCAGGTACCGTACAGCCAGTCTGTCAAATCACGCCGAGATCTGTCGTGACGCCTTACAGCCCCGCTATGCTGATGCAGGTTTCATTGGAGCAAAACAGGGCAAGCCGGTCTGACACCGACAGCGTACTCCTCACCGGACTCGGGAATATCGAGCTGACGGAGCCTCACTGTATTGCCTCTGGCCGCAGCGAACCACAGCATCCGGTGGGTCGTAAATCCCGCTCGAATTGTTTTGCGGGTGATTCGTTCGTTACATCAAGCCTTTGGAATTACATCACTGGGAAGATACTGAGTCGGTGGACAGAGCGGGGATTGCGAAGCCGAGAGGAGACAGCGGACGATGGAACGAAGCCATGACGGACTTGAACTGAGGGGCTCAAGCGCTTACTGGTAAGCGCCAGACTCCATGAATAGCGCTGTTGTTTGGAGCAAACATCAAGGGGCATAGTCGTACTTTCCCCCGAGGTCCAGAGCCTACAGTGAAACGATCCCAGTGTCAGGTAGTTCCCGATCAATCAGACGAGAGAACAGTACCCACCCGTCTATACGCCGGTCTATAGGCGATCTATGTGTCAGCCCTAGAAGCTTGTAGGGAACGAAAATGCGCACCTCTCGTGGACGCGGCGGAGGTATCTCTCGGTGTTGATTCCAAGGTATTCGGGACACAGCCTCGACATGCACTCTAGCGGGAAGATCATCATGTAATCTGCGGTCGTTGGCTCCTCTCCACCCGCAATCCACCCTCCGTCGACCTCTGTCAAGCGCTGCTCGATCTGTGTGGAAGATATCAGCCGAGACTTCGGTCACAATGCAGTAGATATTGCCGAGCTTCACCAACTGTCCTTGGATGCGCAAACGCGAATCCACCAACTTGGCCCGCAACTTGCCCATGAGGAAGCCAATGAGAGGCCGAATGAGCCAATGCATTCGATCGGTTATGACGCGTGTCACGAAACTGTTCACGATGAGCGGCATGAGAGAACCTTCCGAAGCGTGCGTGTCTAGCATCACCACATCAGTCAGTCATCTTGTGGTTCCTATGTTTGCGAAGCATACAATATAGGTCAGCGACTTCTCCACTCGCGGAGGGCCGTGCTCTCCCGTTTCCATGTTTACGAATGATGTACTCTGAATGAATTTATCAGTGCCACTGGCGGGACCATGTCACGAGCTGCGTGCCATGATGGTCGGACTATGTGCTAAGCAGTACAACCCGTACCGCTGCACGAAACCATCATGGGAGCTGCCGTGCGAGACGGACGTACCAACAATCGCACCGCTCTCTGCTAGATTGACGGAGCCATCGGTGATGACGGGTGCTGATCCGATGGGATTCACCGCCTTCAGCTCCTCTGGAGCCTTCTGTTCGGGGGTACGGTGATACTTCTTTATCTCGTATGGTACACCGAGCTCTTCCTAAGATGCCAGTGGGTGTCGGGGTTGGCATATGCAATCGTTCTAGGAGTCATGACTGACGCACCAGAAGCCACAGTATCCGTTGAGAACGCGAGTTATTGAGGTGATGTACTATGATTTTGCCAGCCGATGCGGTGCTCGAGTCCGTCATGTTGGTGACCTTGCTGTGGACAGTGGATTGTACAGGAACTCAAGGCTCGCGACGCCTCGCGTAGGTGAGAGACTTGAGAGCGGGGAAGAGTTTGAATGCTCGGAACGGGGGTCGCGGCCCACTATAAGTACGTGGAGAACGACGCTGAGACTCAGGGAGACAGAGGTGACGAGTTCAAAGGGAAGCGTAACACGTGAAGTGCGAGCGACCGTATGACAGATCAGGAAGAAACGATGCCGGATAGGAAAAGTCTTGAACAGCGGTCGTGCGCGTGACAGCCGGACGTCCGTTGAACGTTGAATGTTACAGTACCCTTCTGGCTTGGAAATGTTGGCGGTTATTTACGATGGGGACCAGGAATTCGGGTCGGTCGCAAATGCAGTAACTTAAGGAGAATTAATCCGGTTTCTCACTTGATCCTCCCGCCAGAGTTTGCCCTGACAGAATGAGCACGAAACAGTGTGGTCAACGAGGTAAAGAAGCGGGATTATCATACTCGTATGCAGGAGCGATGACGTGACAAGTGTCGAGGAGAAGGAACTTAGGAAGATCGACTGACGTCTATTCAGCCACCGGTCGGTGACGCGGGTGGCGGTGTGCGTCTAATACCAGTACATGTACAGCGCCTAAGTTAATAGCCCTCCTCCCCGCCAAGCTCAGGCGCACACTGCACTCTACTGTACTAGTGCTGGGTCTCTGCTATAGCCGGTCCTTTGCTAGTGACGACCACCAGGATACAAGCCTCGATCGAATCTAGTTGTCGCTGTTGGCACTAGGTAAGTCGACTGCCACTATTCCTGACATCCACGAAGTACCGGAACCGTAAGAGTCAACCAGTCCTGCTTTGTCCATTAGTCTGGGGGTGCACATGCCAACATCACGGGCAAATATGTATCGTTTTTGCTCTTACTGGCATGGACCCTACTGCCGAACCATTCAAGGGCGCTGTCGTGGTATGGCAGAGGCAAGCAAAAGGAGATGCGAGAGGTTGGCCAATTCGCACTCGGATTGCAAGCTGGTACGTTCATACGTATCTATGCCACAGTGCTTTTCTCATCGTTTGTATCACAACGCAGACGAAATCGCGACCATTCTCCAGGGCGAAGGTGACTACATGCGTTTCGAGATCAAGAGCCAGGAGGCTAGTTCTGAATGAGGTTGCTGCAGAGTCTCTACAAGCATACAGTCGGAAACCAGACTGCTTCAGGCGTGCCGCGGGGCTTATTCAGACTCGCTGCAGCGACCTAGACATGGAGAGGACGAGAGAATCAAAGGTACTACATATCTCGTTCGCAGTATCTTCCCTTTCCAATCCATCCAGCCGCAATATCCATGACGCTGTGCGAACTAAGCACCGCCAACCATCATTCTCCTCCATTGGAATGTAGCGCGTTCTCCACCGAGCCGCGCGCCTCACAAAGCGCCGTCCGAGGGGAGTCACACAGAAGCTGCGTCGAGTGAGTCTTGCAACCCTCACTATATGCGCCATAAACATGTGGTTGACATGTTCGTTCAGGGCATTATCTCGCAGCGCTCAGTATTGGTCGAGCTACTCGGTATCTGCGCGAAGTCTGTGCGTGACGTTGCTTACACGTCATCGCTTACATATCCAACGCATTGTGTCGTCAGCGCAACTATGCTACGCATTTCGACGCTGGAACGACATCGGTGAGGACAGAGCCACGAGCTGCTGCCTTACAACGACTTGACGTTCCCTCAGATACTGCCAGGGATATCTACCGGAACGCAACGCTGGAAAGTTGGCATTTCTTCAGCATCTGAACAAGAGGGAAGCATCACTGCACAGGGCAGAAGAGGCCGCGCAACTTCTCCTCCGGGTAACGTCGTCCTGGCGAAGGCCCATCACGTTCGTTCATCATTCTGTTTGCAGAACATCTTGGACGGCGTCGCAGACTTCCGCTCATCCGCGACGGCCGCACAATCAGCTCTTCAAGACTTCATTTACAAGGCATCAGCGGGCCTTGATCAGGTCTGCGTGTTATGTGGTCCACTGATGCAGTCATGTCACTGATACTGGCGCTTCGCTACGCAGACCGCGCTGGCTTTGACGGATGCTATCAGCGTGGTCCTAACACAAGCAGAACGCAATCAGATGGAGCCGTCTCGCGGGTGTGTATGGGAGCGCGGATGTCATACTCGAACTGAACTTACATATAGGTCGATTCCGCGCTCGGAGAAGCTCTTCATCGCGTAAGACATCCACTTCCCGGAAGCAGGTCGTTCGCTGAACGCAATACAGCATCGACATCTCTGAACCTTGTCACTACTTCTATCGGACAGTCCTACATGCCGAGATGGAAGAGCTGATGGGTGCCCTGGGGCAGCACTTCACTGGGTTACGCGAAGGCGCGGTAAGATGATCTGATGCATGCAACGAACTCTGACCTCTTCTCAGGACGCAGCCTACGCGCAGCTCTCCTTATAGGCGGGAGCTGGGAGGGTACATCAGGCATGTATCGCCCTGCATAGTATCCACGTCTTTTTCACACCGGACCTTAGTCCGTCTCGCAGCTAGTCTCCTCCCTGTCCGACCTTGGCTCCCAGCTCGACTTCAATCTCGCACAGGCGCAACAAACTCACGTACTGCAGCAAGGAAACGCTGAAGCGGCCGCGCAACTCGCCTATTCGCTCGCGGAACTCAGTGCGGCCGCACATAACGAGATCCAGAACATCTCTGGCACCGCGGAAGGCATTCGCGAGAACATGCTGGGCGCGGCCGCTGAGGCGCTCGGTCCTGACTGGCTCGCGTGGGGACGGGCGTTCGCACTGTGGGCGTGCGGTGTGATTCTGCGTGGTAAGTGCCGCAGAAGCCTGCGAAGCCGGTTGTGTGGCTCAGCCGATTCCCCTCGAGCAGTCGACCCCTCAAACCTGGAGCACCTCGCCACTCTCCCCACTGTTCGCGCGCTCATCGTCACCATCCGGGTGACGGGCTGGGCCGTGCGCATAGCCGCCTCTTCATCTGTGGTGGGTCATCCGTCCGCCGCCGCACATAAGACAAGGTTCACTGAAACAGCGTTCACGCAGAGTATGGTGTTGCTCGCGCTGTCCGCGCGGCGCTGGCTGGCCACCCTCCTAGCCTCGAGCCAAGATCTGGAGAGTTCAAGGTGCGTCTCCCCGCGCCGTGCGACCGCACTGATTCGCAGACCGCTGGTGACAGCCGCAGCCACGCCCCTGGCCCGGAATCTGAGACTCTGGCTAGCGCAGGGTCGATCCCCCCTATCGGCTGGTCTGAGCGGGAGCGCCATCCGCTCGCTCGCGCTCTACCCCCATCGATATCTTCAAATGCGACAAGACGCTATCGTCCTCGAGTCTCCCGCATCCCAGACAGGCTGTGCATTCCTCCGCTCATAACTACTGGATCTGCCCTGGGTCGCGTCGAACCTAAGTCTACATCGAACCTAGTCTGCGCCGCCGAACTTAAGCCTCGTCAACCTTGCCCCGGGACAATGAACTCTCTCCGCTCTGCGCCAGCCGCCCGTGGACACTCGCCGCGATTCTCCGTCTCTCCGTCTGCCACCTCGTGTTCTAGCCCGTCTTCGCCTGCCGAAAGTGGACAGCTCTGGTCTTGTGCTGCGGCTTCGGCTTCTGGCGATGCTTTCTCAGCCTTCCGATATTGCCGGCTGTTCTCACTTCCGACCGACTCTGCGTGCGTGACCGGTCTCGAGTGTCTCTTCTGGCTCCGGGCGCTCTGCGGTCCGCTACTTTTCATACCGTCAATGACGGTATGAAACGGCGCCTAATATGTCCTTGGGAAGCACTTGCTACTACGGTGGCCACCTTCAAATTCTTTTCTAATGTTATATCTGTGCATCCCACACGGAAAACAGCCTCTATAGAGTTGATTGTTCATGTTGCGCGGAATCGTAAGTATTGGATGAATGCAACACTGTAGTCGTGGATGTCAGGCATGCAGTTGAACGTCCAGCCTTGTGAGAAGCAATCACCGAGAGTTCGGTAGCTATGTGACGCGACGTCAGGAGTTGGTCAAGAGAGGCTCAGGTTTCAGAGGAGAGGCATGAGAGGACAGTGGCAAATCCGGGATTAGCCGGGCTAAGCCTGGAGAGTACACTCTGGATTAGGCAAGAAGAGAATGGAGTAATAAACGATAACAAGCTCGTAACCGAACCCTAATCACGACCGCTGACTCCCCCTCGGAAGCGATCTCTCGAGCTTCTCACTCCTTCTCACTGTTGCCCTCCCTTGCATGTACGCACGCGTGCGCAAAGCACTGACCCCTGCTTGAACAAGCCAGACATGTCGACGAAGACGATCAAGCCGCGTAACGCCACCAAGACCAAGCGCCCGGCTGAGGTGGCCACTACCCAGAGTAAGACCGCTGTCGGCCAGACAAGCGGCAAGACGAAAGCGGCGAATGAAGTTCCTCACCGCAACCCCAAGTCATCCTATGTAAGCCGGTATTCGACCTGTGCGAAAGACATAATTAAAACATGCACGTCGACACCGGCTGTGTAACGTCATTCTTATAGGTCCCCGTCACCGCTGCCAACCCGCCCATGGCTCGCGTGAAAGAAGGAAAACAGGCTACACCACCACCGAAAACGCCACCCGCAACGCTGAAGTCCGCACCAACTGTAACTGTTACAGCGAAAGACCCGCCATGTGCAGCGCCACCACAAACTGAGGTAAGGGCCCTGTTAACTATGCATTTTCATGGAATTTGACTAACAAATGTGTAGGTGAAACGCGAGCCTGCGGAATCTGTGCCTGCCTGCAGGAAATTTCTCGCAGGTAAATGCAAGAAGCAAAACTGTCCTTACAGACATGTAATGAGTAAGATAGGCAAAGCGTTTCACTCTGGGTATTACTCTGATTCCATTTTCTATTGTGACGCTATCACTCGCTAGATACAACACCAGAGACCATAGACGAACCTCGCTCTGCCGCTACAGACCGCATTAATCCACCTCCGCCCTACTCTCCCAGCGCGTCTTACGCCATTCCGAAGCCTTCAGTTCAGACAGAATATCGTAAGGTGCGCTGTGATCAGTACCCTCATGAACCAACGCCGCGGATCCTTAATGACTATTATAGGGAAAACCTGTCTCAAAACGGCGTTGTTGGGCATTCCGCCGCGGTGAATGTCATGATGACAGTTGTCCAAAACGGCATCCTCGCAGCTGGGACCCCGAGCGACTTAAGACCTCGAAAGAGGACTCCAGCGAGGACGAGTCAGACGATGAAATCGAGGAACCTGCAGTTGGGACACTTGTAGCGAAAGCCCCTTCAGCATCCGCAACGACGCAGTCCTGTGCCCCAGTTTCCGTTGCACCTTCCCCACGTGCCGCAGATCCGGTAGTCAAGCCCTCTTCTGTGTCTACGACACCAGCCGTCGACCCTGCGCCCGCGCGATCACAAATCAGAGCGCAGCCCGAGGGAAGGGACGACGAAGTGTTGGATGCAGCTCGTCCTGACGGAGGTGGCAAGATAGGCAAGGACCAAGATCGTACACAAGTCGGTGTATCTGTTTTCGCACGCATACTGAGACAGCTGAGACCTATTCAATTTCATCTAGCTGGATACGCGACCCATATGTCGAAATCATTTGAAGGGCTATTGTAGGAATAAGCGATGCCCTAGGCAACACATCGACCCCTTGCACAGTTCGGGGACGCGCGAAGGCGGTGTGCAGAGCGAGCAACAGCGACAGCAGCCCGCAGCCGCTGTCGGTGCTGTTGACTCTGTAACAGCTGACCCTCCGCCGTCGATGTCGCAAACTGGTGACGTAGCTGCTGCCAGACCTAACGGAAGTGTTCCTCATGCTTCGGAAGCGCCTAACCCAACGTCTTCACTTCCACGCCCCTCTACATCGGAATCTACGTATTTATCCCCGCTGACTGTCGCGCCCGTAACTGTCGTCTTAGCTTCGCGCGCCTCCGTGCCTGAACTTCCGTCTGTACCTGCGCGCACCTTCACACCCAAATCATCATCTGTGTCTGCTGAAGTGCAGGCGCCGCCGAAAGCGTTGGAAGAGCCGAAAGGCATAGGCGACTTTCCCTCAACGGTTCGTCGCCCGCTACGAACTTCGTCGCAGTACTCACGGACGTATTTGCAGAATGGAGGTGTATGCCGATTCTTCCTTGCTGGCAACTGTATAGCTACAAGGTGTAGGCATTCACATGAGCTCCGGTTTCCGGAGCCGGCGCCATCTCAGATCACAGGGGTCCGGCCTTATGCCAAGGTTGGCGGTTCAACGGCAAGTGGATTCTTGATTCGCAACCTCATATCAATCTGAGTGACGTTCCAGGAACCGGATGACGAACCTCCTCTGAGCCATCTACCTTTCGCAAATGTGGCAGAATTATCCGCTGAGGAGACAGTTGCGCCTGGGCAAGGTATCAGTACTCTCCCGCCGAAGCCCACGGAGTTGTCCATCAACGCCGTTGAGGACTACTCAGCCCGGCGCGCCGCCGAACAGAATGGTCAGCCCATGCGTAAATGGGTTGTTGACCCAAGGCCGGCCAGGGTACGTTTGCATGTGCATCATAATACGGTCGATGACTCATTTCGCCTCGTAGAGATCGGACGAGATATGCATGCGTTATCGCAGAGGCACTTGTAGCTATGGGGAAGACTGTCTCTTTACCCACACGCTCGCCATTGACAACAGACGCGCCCGAGTGAGCGATACGAAGGCACCTCTGATTGAGACAGCGACTCATGCCCTCCTACAGAAACTCAACGAAGTGTGCAGGTTGCATGTGTTCGGTGTTTGCGACTGGGGAGACAAGTGTCATCGCACGCACATATCACCAGACAGCCCGACCTTGGTGCTCCGGACGCCGCGGAGCGACACTACTCTGCAGAGCGGTCCAGAGTCGGAGCGGTCGCCAGTGGGGGGAAATGTCCAAGATGCTATGGACGCGAATGCTAGTCGGTCTGAGGAAGTACCTGCAGGGGTCAGTGAGCCCACGTAGTACAATGATATCAGGCACTCATTTGCAGCGTTGACAGGGACCCGCGACCAAACGCACTTGTGAGATCCTCAGTATTGAGCGCCCGCATAGGGCGCGTAGTCTCATGAGCACATTCGATAACAGACCCGCTCGAGTATGTCATTACTTCACGCTCATTTGCAGATGCCTCACTGTTATCGTTTGCCAGCGGTTCTACACGGTATGCATCCCTAATCTCCGTGGGAGGTGCAGGTATGGGGACGAATGTTTCAAAACACATGTACTTCCAGGCCCTGAGGTAAGCTGCACACTATGTAGTGTATTTCCGAACACACGCACTTATTCTACGTAGCAGAATGCTTACCTACGGCCACATGAACGGGTGGCTTCGTCAACCAACGCGATGAACTCTCAGGTCAGTGCCGCATTGAGAGCATGTAAACATAATATGGATGATGGACCTTCCTTTCTCTAGTCGTCTACACCTGTCCTGAAGTCACAAGAAGCCTGCTTGAACTGGTTGTTTCGAGGCACATGCTTAAATGGAACGAGTTGCATGTACGATCACCCACCCCAAAATAGGTCATCGAGAACGGAACCTCCTGTGGACATCTCTTCGGGTACTGTGACACCGATGCCTACTGGAAGCACGAGCGTTCGTGGTTATACACCGGCGCCGAACAGGCCCCCTGGCTCGCTGGGTCTCTACGACGGCGTATCGGATGTAGCCACTTTGTGTCGCACGCCCGAGCACCTTGTGTCTTCAGGGAACCTACACACAATTCCAACAGATCAGGAACGGCGATCACAAGGCACCACTGCGGAAGATCTCTTGCATGGTTTGATGAGAAACCGCAGAACACCAACAAACATGTCAGTGTCCGGTATCTTCGCGCTTCCCAACGCTCATGTTCTTGGGTGTTACATCTTGCCAGGTCGCACCCGTCTGCCTATGCACAGCAGGAATCCAGTCACCTTCGCCCACAGAAGGTGTGCACTTATCCTTGCTTGAGTACTAATCGGCTCATTATTGCCTTTCAGGGCGCATTTCCGGCAACGAGGGCGATGTCGACTCCTCACGAGGCACCTGTTCCTGATAGATACGGTACCTTCGGGCCACGAGCTGGCGATTCCTCCGGGTATTTCGACATCCCCAGTAGCAGCCCTGCGGGTGCTCGCTTCAGGAACTCTGGCCCCCGCCTCTGGAAACAGTCGACGAATGCTCAAGAGGATCGACTAAGGGAAGAGTCGGCGCAAACAAACAGGGCTGATGGCTTGATCGAGCGTGGCGATACCTCGTCCGAATCCTCATTCCATTCCGCTGTAAGTTGCCTTGTCTCTCCTGATACGCAGGCAGACATTCTCATCATGCGGTAGCAGGAGACTCAATTTGACTTATCTGTTGACGCGTCCCAGTCTTCAGTTTCGTCATTCGATTCGCCATGTACGCCCGCAGAGCCGTCACCACCTGTGTGCTGGGACTTCCTGCACGGAAAGTGCACTAGGCACGTCTGCCGTTACCTGCATGAAGTGCAACGCGATCCGGTCGGCGGTGGCGTGGATTCTGGACGTCAGCGAGCAATCACGAACACTGTATGTGTGCTGTCTATGTTAGGGATAAGCGCTAATGCTGGTTCTCCAGCGTCCAGCGATTCAGTACCCTCCAGAGAGTCATCACCCTACGAAAGCATCCTCCGCTCGCTTCTCTAGCGCGGAACAACGTGACAGTTCGCATGAGTCTGACCAGTCGGTCCGTGTCGAGCCTTCTACGGTACCTGCGGTGCCTCCTGGGCTGGGTCTAGAGATCGTGCGTACCAATCGCAAGCACATGTCTTACTACATACTCACATTGATGGACAGAAGCGTTCGCAGCCGGTTCCCCTCACACAAAGGAGAGAGCCTCCCGCGAGCGTCACATTGTCTGTCCTTGATTCGACAAGAGTGACGTATGGTCCAGGCTTCGACGTACAAACGGTCGTCACGGGGTTTGAGACGCGGCAAGTCGTATTGAAGGACCTCCCGCTCGACGTGAGCCCTGCGGATGTCACGGCTGCGCTCAAGCCACATGGAGAGGTCACTTCTGTATATCTCCCTGATCCAGGCAAGAAAGCTGTCGCAGCGGCCAGAGTCACATTCGCTACTCCTGACCAAGCCGCGAATGCTGCCTCCGCCATCGATGGGCTCGAGTTGTTCGGCACAACCATCACTGCACGGTTGGGGTCCGGACAGTCCTCTCTCGTCGGTAAGGCGAGACTGGCCGACGGAGACGTTCTGCTCGAGTTTCCCTGTGCCCACAAGACCGCGTACGTCGGTTATTCGACTCGAGCACTTGCAGAGAAAGCCATTGCCCTCGCCAACAACACTGAGCTGAAAGGCAACTGGGTGACCGCCGAAATCCATGAAGGACTCCCCATGGTTGGCGCCTCCACCATCCGGATCCGTGGTCTGCCCGCCAGCACCCAAGTCAAAGACCTCGGACGGTATGGCAAAGTAGAAGGCGTCATGCTGGAGCGTCCCAACTATGATTCGTCCAAATCGGCAATCCATCGACTACGCACTATTCTGGACAACTTCGGGTCAATGTTCTCGTTCAATGTGTTGCCGCCACCGTACAAGCGAGGGACGATTCGCGCGTACGCTCAGTTCGAGACGCCTGCAGCCGCAGAAATAGTATGTGCAGCTCTGCATAACAGACGACAACCATTCTGCGGCCATGGCAAGCTGTACGCTACGCACGTCCGTACGCTCGTGTACCAACTTCCTCCTGCCGTCTTCGATGCTCTCGGTTCTGATATCCGTCTCCTCAATGCTTTCATATGGAGAACGTTCGAACCGGGCAGCAGCATATCCATTGCCGATCGGCGTGCGACCGCAGGTCCTCACTGTCCTGTGCGCGTGAAGCTTGCTGCGGAGCGTATGCCAGCGCTCACCAGGATGAAGAGTCATTTCGATCGTCTTCTACATGGAGACAGGGTCGAGCAGGATGGCGAAATTGTTTGGGATGGCTTCTTCGCGCGAAGTGCAGGCATCCAATTCCTAGAGGAGGTGCAGAGGCGACATGTGGGCGTTCTCATCAACCGAGACATTGCAAGGCGAATGCTATCGCTCTTCGGCCCAGAGTCCCAACGCAATGCAGTTCGTTCGGTTATCTTAACCAAGATGGGCGAGTTGAAGAACCGGAAATTGCACATCATCGACCTCTCTGGACGACTCATCGGGCTCTTCTGGGGTGCAGATCTCTCTGCTCTGCAAAGGCGATTCGGAGAAGAGAACGTATCTCTCGACCCTGTGGCACGTGTCTTGAGGGTGAGAGGGGATGATGCCGCTCATGAGGCAGCCCTTCTCGCTGTCAAAGAAGCTCGCGAGCGACATGCGAGTGACAGGCGGCAGCCTCAGGTCGAGTGTCCCGTATGCTTCAACGAGGTGACCAATCCCGTGAAGCTGGACTGTGGCCATACATGGTGCAAGACTTGTCTTCAGAATTACCTCCGTGCGTCGGTCGACAACGGCGCATTCCCGCTCGTTTGTCTTGGAGATGAGGCTCGCTGCACCTCTCCGATACCCATCCATGCCGCGCAGGAGATTCTTTCGACGAACGACTTCATGAGCATCGTGGAGGCATCGTTCCGCGCCTACGTCCACTCACGGCCGTCTGAGTATCACTACTGCCCAACTCCTGACTGTTTACAGGTTTACCGCCGAACTTCCCACAACACCGTCCTGCAGTGCCCGTCGTGTCTGACACGGATATGTCCGAAGTGCAACTCCGAGCACCACGAGGGGTCGACTTGCAAGCTCAACGAAGCAGGCGATCGTATCCTCTTCGAGGAATGGAAGAGCAGTCATGATGCCAAGGATTGCCCAAGCTGCAAGGCGCCGATTGAGCGAGAGGCGGGTTGCAACCACATGATGTGCATACGGTGCAAGACGCACATATGTTGGGCTTGCCTGGCTACGTTCGACGCAGGAGGCGAAGTCTACGAACACATGCGTTTGATCCACGGAGGAATTGGATTATGAGAGTTGTCGTGGGGTTGGGTTGGCGTGGCGGTCTAGCGATATGGCGAGTCGTTCAGTTATTGTCGTATCTATGCATGTCCCTCTGTTGCGCAATTTGTTGTTGTACATTCTACCCTTTGTATCTTCCGCTGTAATTTATACATGGGTCTGAGTGCGATGTTTGTGTGCCAGTGTGCCAGTTCGATAATAAACAATACATGCTGGATAATACAAGATAGTGAGCGGACGCCATACAATTACTTGTTACAGATCGAGTCCGTAGAGCCCCCCAGGAATTCGCAAAGTGAAAGATCAGACGGCAACATATTGCACAAACTATACAGCCCCGTAAGCGCGTGGACGTCCTCTAGTTGCGGAAGATACATACCTCTTTATACGGCCGTTTCGGCGGCTCTCCGTGCAGCGGCAAGGACTCCGGTAGCTCCGGTACGTTGGGGTCGTACTTCACCTTCTGACCATGATGATCCATGAACCCATCAATCGGCGAGGGATGGTGAGCCAGCTCAGGAGGATTCGCCATATCTCTCGGTGCATACACGATGCACCACCGATTCTGGTCGTAGACTAGGTGGTCGCCACGTCGATTCCAGTATCCCTTCCGTACCTTGCGAGTGCCAGGAGAATGTCCAGGAGATGGGGCAGCGGGCGCAGGAGGATATGCAGATGCGGCGTGCGCGGTGGATGCGGAATTGTAAGCAGAGGAAGTGTGAGCACTGGACGAGTAAGAGGCCGAGGGCTTGTGAGAAGCATAGGCAGACGAGGACCGAGGAGGCGAGGAATAGTGTGAAGAAGGCTGTGTATTGGAAGATCGAGTTGAGGCTGGCTGCGTGCCGGAAGGATAGGCAGAAGACGTGCGCGCACTGGAGGAATAGGTGGAGGACGGTTGAGAACTTGACGTGTAGCTGGCTGCAGGTTGGGCCGTGGACGCAGAGGAGTACGCCGAAGCCGATGACACTGTCGGATAGTTAGTGGGCATGGGAGGCCGGGGCAGAGGATTGTGTGCCGCCCGGGAACTTCGCGAGGGGGAGGGCCCGCGCGACCGAGAATGCTCGCGAGACGCCGACTGTGAGCGAGAGTGCGATGGCTGCGTCGGCGACCTTGGTTGTGCAGTCGGTGATCTCGCCGTAGGTGGATTTGGCGAGCGTGTCGGCTGGCTGGGCGGTGACCTTGACGAGGTATATGAGGTCGACATCTGTGCGTGCGATGGCTGCCGTTCATCCAAGACGGGATACGTTACGCTGCGTGATATCCGCTGAGGGCCCGATTCCGGCGACGCATGGGACGACCGAGGCGGCGAGCGCGCATTCACGTGCGGCGTTGACTGTGGATCACTATACCGACTCCTGTCGGACGGCTTCGGTGTGCGTGGCTGGGACACCGCGCGTTCTTCGGGAATAGAGTCGAACGTTGATGAGGCAGAGAGTGACGGGAAGGTCGAGCTCCGACCCAATTCTCGGCCGCCGCCGGGACTTGAACCACCAATGGTGCGCGACGCGGTCATAAGCGGACTCAGCAGACCTTCCGGTTCCTCCGAGAAGGAGGCGAGGAATGGAAGAGGGGCAGCCGCGGAAGAGGGAGAGCCTGATGAGGGAGTGGGGGCCGAAGACCGGCGCTTGGATAGGCTATTGGAACGGCTTGGGGCGTTGGATGCAGATGTAGATGCAGACGCGGGTGCGTAGATTGGGCCGTGCTGTTGGTGATTTGGCGATACCGGTGCACGAGATGATGAACGACTGGCGTCTTCGTGCGTAGAACGCCGAGAAGGGGTAGTGGACGAGTTGTGCGCCTCGTCGCCGCTGAGGCGACGGGAGGGTGTGTTCGCCGCCGACTGTACGCTTGGATCGCCACTCGACCTTCGAGCGTGCGCCGATGTTGCATGCGAGTCATCAGTGGTCGACCGCCGAGTAGGCACGGGCGTAGACGTCGCGGAGTAGTGCCCCGGTGTGCGGACGATGCTCGGGCTAAACGTCGGATGCAGCTCCTGCCTCGAGCTGAACGCTTCTGTTGCTGACCTGGCGGCAGCAGCAGCAGCCGCTGATGATGCTGATGAAGTCGGCGGATTCGGAGAAGATCGTGGTTCCGGCCTTGCCTGTTGCGTGTCTGCAGGGCGTGGCGAGACGTCGCGACTCCGCTGTCTCTGATGCTGCTGGGAGTACGTTGAGTACGCCGGATACGCGTTATGCATGTTTGGCGGCGGCGGCGGGATGACATTAGGCTCGGCACTTGGCCCGTCCGTCTTTTTCGACTGGGATCTCGTGGCGAGCGCGCAGGGTGGATTCGTGTCTCTGTCGCGGCTCAGGCCTGTCCTGTGCACGAACCTGTCCAGACGTCGCCGAGCAGAACTCCGTATGTAGCACCGTAGCGGTCCTGAGAGTAACGCGGCTGTGCTTCCGCCGTGGGCGCACTCCGTTCGTGGCGCGACCGCGACGGTTCGCGGGTCGCCGGGCGCTCGTCCTGCACACGCGAGTTCGCCCGTCCCTCTCGCCCGTCGGCCCCATCCCTCCCCTCACGCCCGCTGGGTAGGTCAGTCGAATCCTGGTGCTCAGGAGACTCACTGAGTTCCTTCGGGACCCATACCCAAGGCGTGTGCATCACTCCGTTCTCACGCGTCTTCTTGGACACTGCATCCCTGCGAGGAGACATGATGACGGTCTCTGCGAGCACGATCGGTCGGGCGCACGCACCTGATGTGCATATTCTCCAGTCCGAGCGGGTTGTCCGATAACTTCGTACTCCAGTAATCCTGATTGCCCTGATTCGGCTGTCGCTTGTACGGGTTGAAGTTGTTCGCCGCCGCGTGCGGGCCCCAGCTAGGATGTGGCGCCCACGCGGGGACACCAGGTTGCGGCCCAGGGACGGGGCCGCGGAACATGGGGTTGAACTGCCACCGTCCGGACGTCCACGCCTGAGGATTCACGCCGGCAGGGGCGGGTGGAGGCCAGGATAGCCGGCGGGAGCGGTGGGTGGCCATGAGCCGACCCAGCCTGTGGGCGCGGTCCACACTGGAACTGCTGCTGTTGGGGATTCGCCCAAGACATGGATCCGCCAGAGACGGTCGTCAACTAGCAGAGTCGCGCGGTGCGGGAGATCGGCGTGTGCTAGATTGGGGGCGGGCCGTCTAGGGTTCTGTAAGGACACTGGCATAGATATATAGTCTTCCGATGGCTGTCAGTGAACGGCTTTGGGTCATTTACAGCGTCTGCCACAGCATGAGAATGAAACCCACCCCACTACGATCAATCGCGGAGACAGATGCACAATGGTTTGGATTAGGCAATTGTTGTGCCCGTTGCACCCACACAGGGTATTGTAAGAGCAGGGAGTGGGCGCGCGATCTGCGCTGGCACAATAGCGACGAGCTGTGCCAGATGCAGAGGCTGCGGGGCGAGTGACGACAGGCCTCGACTGGACGTGGCTTGATATAGCACGCGAGGACACCCCAGTTCCTCGACACGCACCTGCACAGTGCACGGGGATGGTGGCTAGATAGCGGCGAGTGACCCCGGCCAGGTCCGATCCCGCGAGAAAGTCGAGAATTAAATCGCGCTTCGCTAAACACTGATCGGGGTCAAGATACGGGCGCGTGTCGTAATCGCGTACAGACTCACCCACAGGGTCACAGCGTAGGAGGCCGAAGACTTGGATACGAAGCTCTGAGCAAGCTGCAAGGCAGGAACTTAGTAGGCGGTATCGAACAGCATGATCGAACGGGAATGTATGTGCTCCGGACGGGGCTCAGGCTGTGTGGCAGGATGTCACAGAGCTGTTGATATCTATTTACCTGGAGTGGCAGAACTTACCTGGACCCCCCGAGCTCCTTCTCCTCCTTTCACAACGATCCGGATAACTTAGGCCCAGGATAGGCCCCACGTCGAAAGTGCAACCTCAGGCGAAGCTCGAAGTGTGTCGATCTTGCTGTTCCCATCAAGATTGGACCGTGATTGGCAATGTCGCGGGGGAGCCAGACTACGCGCTGAGGTCGACTCGAATGATCACGTTGAAGGTAATATCAGATGCCCCCGCCCGTCACGGCGTACTTAAGCATTTTTGACGATGGGCCCATCACTTTGGAAACAGCTGTAATGTACTTAAGCGAAGTCTGTGCAGAGCAATATATAGTCAGCGCATGATACTTACTGTAAGTACTGGTGCCGGCAGGCCGTTGTGTCTATCACCATTGTTGTTCGCGGGATATGTGCGTGCCTCAACGGCTTGTTAGGGATTTGAGCTCTGATCTCAGAACTACACCAGTGGCGAGACATGTCTTGCTATCCCTGGCGGAGCGGGAACGAGGTGAGTGCAGGGAAAGAGAGGGGTCGCCTCAAAACCATACGGATGTGATTTATATACGATGGATTGAACAGCCGTCATGGAAGCGTGAAATGTGAAAGAGAATAGATATTGCGACGGTCAGTAATAGTCTGTCTCCAATAGCGCATTCGGAATGTGCCTTGCCCGATCAGGCAAGTGTACAGGTGCATCCACGTCAACGCTCAGTCGAATTCTCCCCTGCGAAGTAACCTCCGAGGCAAAAGAATACGTCATGCTGCCACAGCCTACTCGCCTGGCCCAGTAGCAGTTATCGCTATAGGATATTAGTCCCTCTGCAGGCATATCGAGCAACAGACGAAGGCCTCGAAATTCAAGGCAAACGAACCCATGTAGAGGAGATATTGGCTTTCAAATGCATTACAGAAATGCGTTCATCATATGCCAACATTTCAACTTTCTATGTACTCCGGTGATGATGCTAGTGTGACCGCCGCAGGTTTCAATTTCCAGGACCAGAGCCCAGGAAGAACGCGTACGTGTCTGCGCCACAGACGCGTTCTCACGTGATCCATTGTCCCAAAAAGACTCGGCAGTAATCGCAACCATCGCGTAAGACCAAGGCCTCCTCCTCTAATAGCCTCTGGTATCCTTCTATTCACTCCAATGTCTCTAGCGCGAACATGCTGCGCGGCTTCACGCCTAAGACTCGCTGTGCAATCAACCTCTCGTCTGTCGTGGCGACATTTTCTGCCCATCGCCGGTCTTACGCCTCCAAGCGGAAAGATGAGAGGGCCAAGCACAATCCCGTCGTATCCACGAGTGACCTTGTCCCCGGCTCTCAACAGAAGCTTGCGGGCGCAGAGTACGAGAAGACCGAAGAGAAAATGAAGGGCATCGTCGAGAAGTTCCGGAAAGACGTGGCAGCGATGGAGATGCGCGCGAGTGGCAGGGTCACCCCACAAGTGCTCGCGCCAGTGCGTGTCACTGTACCGGAGGACAAGGGTGGTGATGGGAAGAGCCACCGACTGGAGGAGGTCGCCACGGTCGGGTGAGGGAGGGGACGACGCTGATTGTGACAGTGTTCGACGAACCTGTGAGTCGCTCGTCGTCGTGCGTGGCATTTCGTCTACCCTGAGCTCATCTCATGTGCAGTAGACGTTGAAACACGTCGAATCAGCCATTTTGACGCGAAGCTCCCTGGAGTAATGCCACAGAGGCTCGACTCGAGGACCCTCAAGATCCCTATGCCGAAGTGAGTGAAGCGCCATTATTTCCCTTTGCCGCTGATCTCCATGGCCTTGCAGAGCGACAGTGGAGACACGCACTACCATGGTCACCGCTGCTCAGCGACAAGCCGAGGAAGTCCGCCAGCTGGTGCGAAAGCAGCATTCGGCAAGCATCAAGAAAGGAAACTACAGGAAGCACGCGCCTGAGTTGGACGAGGTCTGTCTGTCGCATCCTCCTCAGTCTTACACGGCCTCCTGACACCTATCGCGCAGCTTCAAACGCTCACGAATCAGTACCTTGCCGATGTCGACAAGATTCTGTCAGACATCAAGAAGGGCGCTGGTGGCAAGTGACGAATAAGTAGGGATTTTCCGTAGGGACCGATCCACTCCGGATGGTTTACGCATGATCAAACAGTATGCCTCGCGGCTACATTGCTATCGAAACGCTCTTCATTTGACCTGTCTTACTGCATAACGATCTCATGTTTAGGGCTGCCGACGCACGAGAGCTCCGTCCACAAGTACTACTGGCATCCTACCTATGCCTCCTTTGAATTTTTCGGATACGTCGTACGTAGTTCCTCCCAACAGTCTCAGAGACGAGCTTCAAGCAGTCTACGCGTGTCTCTGTGTATGAGCCCTACGAATGCAATAGTTGCCACAATCGACGCGCGAGTGCTTCCGAGTGACCGCGTCGCATGTCGTTCACTCGAACTGTGAGTCGTACTACCCACATCTCACAGGCGACTCGAAGACCATTGAAGTCACGCATAAGGCCCCAGGCAGTCAAGGCACCTCTGAAATCCGCTTCTCGGACTTTTACATGTCAACAACTCGCTGCCCTCCACGTGTGCCTCCCTACGCGAGCACGCCTTGCAAGCCGATTCTTGAACGTTTCGACTGTTGTGCAAGGCCACCATGTCACTGATACGCTGGACTTTTGCCTCTATGGACTCGTTGGACACCCTTGACGAAGCAGTACTAGAGCGTTGTCGGCCCCATGTCAGCTACCTACAGCACTTGAAGGCATATTACCGGCAAGCAAGGTTGGAAGTTCCAGGGACCTGGATGTCGGTGTGTGACGCTTTACCTTGGTTGGCTATCGCTGAGTAGCGACTTACCCTGATTTTGGCGTATGGGACAGACACCGCCAAGGAAAAGTACCACGACCATTAGATGGACAACGGAGAGTCGAATCAACTCAAACTTCGCGTCCAGCTACGCCATATCCAGGACGATCTCGTCTACTTGACTGATGAAGAGCTCACACAACGTCCTCCTTGTGACCCCGCGGTGCCAGTGAACTTCTGCTTGTCTGCTGAGCGCCACAAGCACTGGCGTTATCACGAGTCTGACGGCTCAAACGACACGATCTGTATAACACACATGTCGCTCTGCCAAGTGACCCAGGTGCTGCAGTACCGCGACTGGGAGGCCCTCGCCGAACACGCTATCGCCACAGTGTTCGACGGCATCCCTAGCGCCTATGTACGAAGGTCAATTCAACCACCGATGTCACCTAGTACTTCTGTCTCACGCAGCCAACAGGCAAAACCTTGGCGTGATAGGTCTTCAGCGCACCGAGGACCCCGTCGGGTCAATCGACTACGCCGTCCTCTTCTACCCAGTAGGACCGTCGACACCGAGGTCTTTGGAGCAGCTCGCTTGCACGCCCGTCAGCGCTGCCACCCAGCCCTCTTCTGTGCGCAAAGGGGCCCGCGAGGTGGCCTGGGTCCGACCGCCGACCGAGGAGCTCCCGTCGACGCTGCGCAACCTCGCTCGTCTAGCCGAAGTCAGCCTAGCCTCGGTGTCGCGCCCGCTCCCTTCATGCACCGGGGACAGCATCGAGGGTACGCCCGTTCTGACTGCGGATGCCGGAGACCCTCCCATGACGATGGGCCTGATCTACGACTCGGAATGCATCCGCTTGGTGGCCCACATCCCGTACGCCGTTGCAGATGGATACAACTATCTGTCTTTGCTCTTCGACACGCTCCCTTTCCCTTCCCGATGTGCTGGGAGCGCCGGTGCCAGTGAGTTCGTTCGAGGGCGCTACCGCGTTGCGCTTGCCCTGCTGGCCGTGCAACAGCATATCTTCCGCATGGTAACGCGCATGGAGCGTGTCGAGTGGCCAGAGAGCCACCGAGAGGCGCAGCGATCGGCTATGCGTGATCTGCTCGTCGATCGATTCGCGGAAGTGGACGTGGAGAGCGACAGACCGACTTCGACGGAGACATCGGACTGGGGATTGTACGACCGAATCACGACAGAGCAGAACTCGGATACATTTCAAGCCCACGAAGGCAGAATCAAACAGTCCAACCCGGTCGTTAAAGCATGGATACTCCAACGAGACATAGGGCGGTCGTCTGCTAGTGATAAGTAAGTAGGCTAGTCGTCGGCTATGCTTCGAACTCTCACTCACGGGCCACGACCCCAATCTCGGTGTGACATCCTGCAGCGTAGACGGTTTTGAAGCACCCCTTCCAGAGGACTCGCAGAGCCCTCTCAAGGGCAGTGCATACACGTCATTGACTACCATTGGCCTTGAGCTTTAAGATCGCGGAGGATCGCAAGTAGAGCTGACGAAGCCAAATCATGTCCTGGGACATGTACAACATGTGATACGCCTCACTCAGTCTTCGGAGATCCACACTCGGTAAGTACCACTTATTGCAGTGGTCCCATGTGAGATTCACTAAGCTTTCCTTTTTTTTATTGAGTCTCGTCAGATTCATCACTCCCCTTGCCACAATAGACATCTGGGATTCAGGGAGTCCGGCTGGGAATGCCCGGGTGAAGACGACTGCTGGTACTCTCTTCATAAACGCTATTGGTCCGAGTCACAAGGCTTCATGAACACGACCTACATCCAACGCTGTATGTGTCCGATACCTGTATCCTCCGAATACCGACTCGATGAGGTATGGTCCTGCGAACGCGTTGCAGCACTGCAGACTGATAATTCTTGCGTCTAGACGTCTGACTCAATGGTTAAGGTCACGATTTCGGACGGCACCACTCAATTGACAACAGATATGATGAAGACCATTATGCATTTCTTCCGCCCACTTGTCAGTACGCGTACTCGTCTCAGGCGCTCATGGGTGGATTCCAAGGACGCGAATGAATATCCGACTCACGTACCGAGTCTCTACATTCGAGACGATGTGACAGAAGAGCAGAGGGCCAGCATTCTGTTCATGTTTTATCCGTTTGCTCTGTCTGATCAACTAGCTCGAGATCTCGCGTCAGAAAGGCTCATCGGAGAGACGATCGAACAAGTGCTCGGACGACAATCCGAGTTCTGGACTTACCTCACATCGACAGGGTACGTCCAATCTTACTCTTAAATTGACAGGCTGAGCATTGACATATTGACACGTCGCTACCGTCGCTGCAGAGTTCCGACTATTAGTCGCGATTGTATACCACTTGCTGTCATCCTCCGTGGTGATGCCCATATGCAAGCTGACGACATGATAACCATGCGCAAGCGCTTGACTCGAGCACTCCACGGAACGTTGACCTTGCTCGTCATGCAACACTACGACAATCAGCTCTGGGACCTTGACCGCGAACTGGCGAAGGCAGATGCACGTATACAGGTAGACGAAAAGTTCTACGTTTTCAGTGTGGTCTACAGCAGCCGGATGTTCATGGTCGATATCAACTTCCCGGTGCTTGAGCGGGACAAGTCGACGAAGCAGTACAAGTGGAGATTCGTCAACGCAGAAGTGATGTCCAAGGTTTGGGGACAACCTCCGGTACATCTGCACGACCGAGTGGACATTTTTCAGGCGCTATTATTTATTGAACAGCATACCTACTTGCTGAGCCGACAACTCAGACTCAGAGAAGAGTATGTTGATCCTGCATGCGTTGTTGAACTACCGTATACCGGAGCCGGAGCTTCCTTCTGAGGCTCCATTGGCACTTCATCGACATATAAAGGTAGCACGCAAACTATCTGGGGTTCAGTTATACTGTAAGGATGCTAAGTATTGTTTCCGGCTATGTTCGCGAGCGAGATATCGATGTGGTCAACGTCAACTTATAATGACAGAAGAGGGCGCTCGTCGACTCGCCACAGCGATCTGGGCCCACTAGGAGCGACTACATAGTACCGTCATTATAGACTTCACCCCGACTTCGTACATCATCAACTCAGCTTCACCAAACTATTGCCATCCAGTCTAACCCATGCACTAAAGGGCTGCCATTATATCATCTACGCACCAGAGCCGCAAAGCAATGGACGCCCCAGAACCGTCTACGGTGTCAGCTGAAACTGACCCGATGAGTATACGGGCTCTCAAAGATATATCCTTCGGTTCTGTAGTCATGTTCAACATTACTCGGGATCACAGCAGTGATGGTTGCTGACAGATTGCCGGAATGTCATCTAAAGTATTCGAGCATCCCTTCGACCTCACGAAAGTCCGACTACAATCCCAAGTACTAGACGCAACCGCCCGGTTTGACGGGCCAATAGATTGCTTGGTGCAGACATGGAAGAAAGAGGGCTTGCGGGGTCTGTACAGGGTGAGTCTGCTCTTTCCTGGGGGCGAAGTATAACTGGACAGTCGTTTTGCAGGGCCTACCAGCGCCCATAGTCGGAGCGATGGCGGAGAACGCGTCGCTTTTCTGGACATACACAGAGTTCCAAAACGCGATCCGGTGGTAGAAAGCAGCCGGCGACACACCAACTGTCGCTCGGCCAACTCGCTCTCGCAGGTTCCGGCGCAGGTTGTGTAACGAGTTTCGTCCTGTGAGTACCATCTCTATGTCGTCGCCGGCGCCTTCCAATGCTTCCGTAGTACCCCCATAGAGCTCGTGAAGTGCAAGATGCAAGTGCAGATGCTGATGGCACCCGGTGTCTCACCAGCCCAAGCAGCGGCAGCCCTATCCTCGGTTGCGCCGGCTACAGCCCTACCAACAGGTCTCTCCGGCTCTCCTTTCCACAAACTTCCCGGTCCCATCTCCGTCCTCACATCCGTCATTCGTACCACCGGCTTCCGTGGGCTCTGGCTCGGCCAGACCGCGACGCTCATCCGGGAGACCGGCGGCGGCGCCGCATGGTTCGCGTCCAAGGAGGCTGTCGCGACTTCCTACTGAAGCGGCGCCACGTTCCGTCCAAAGACAAGAAGGAGCTGCGCCCTGGGAGTCAGCGGTGTCTGGCGCCGCGGCGGGCATCGCTTACAATGTCGCGCTCTTCCCGGCAGACACGGTGAAGAGCACGATACAGACGGAGGCGGAACTGCGCCCGAGAGCGCCTGGAAAGCCTGGTCCTACGTTCCTTGGCACGTTCAGAGCGATGTATGCGGCGCAGGGGATCAAAGGCTTGTACGCAGGGTGTGGTATCACTGTGGCGAGGGCGATACCTAGCAGTGCCCTCATCTTTTTGATTTATGACGGCTTGAGCAAGAGGTATGGCTCACAATAATGTATGGTTCGCCCCGATACTGGGATTGAACAGATTTAATTGTATGAGCTTTACTCGTCGGTCCTCTGCGCGGACAAGCGAGGCGTGTCTGAAGGTTTGCGCCCGCGCCCATGGTCCTTCACGAGAGTGTCCAACTGCGACCGTAAGCTCAAGGCTGATATATTGAAGGGACAGGTGACCAGAGTCGCTAAAGACCTCCGGGTGTAAGAGAGCGCTTCTCTCGTCTGCTGAATGCGCTGAGGACAGTTGGCTACGAGTCGTGACTGCAGATGGGATTGACCGAGTATCCGGTATTAATACTGAAAGGCGTGAGTGTTGACTAGGACGGCGCCATCATGGTCCTCCCAATGACATTCTTGATCAACTCGTAGGCTCTGCACTGTCCGTCAGGCTTTCGCTCGCCGTTCCCACGTACGCTGAAGCACAGACTGAGGAGTTCGAGACTGTCTACCGTGACGAGGCGAGGACGCCAACAGCATAACACTATTGTTCATTTATGTACTACTACACCGACCACGCGTACGCGACTCTACATTACCTCGGAACGCAAGCAGCAGCAGTAGCTCTGCTCCGGCCCTTGGCACCGGCACACCTTGAGTCTACGTGCGTCGGGTAAACATATTCAACTGCTGTTGACAAGATGCCTCGCATCAATAAGTCGCCCTCATACTAATAGGAACGTCGCAAATCGCACACCCTGTAGAAGGTGCGTCGGGTCGTAGGTTCGACACAAACCGTTCCCCACGCGCACGTGTGAGACCGTGTGAAAGGTCTTGGTATCAGACCACGTCGGGAGGCTCGCTGAGACATGGATTCGGTACTACATAATAACACACTGAGAGAATTCTGCAACGACATCCGTGGTATACATGACATCGACCTTGAATCTCTACTGATTCTGTACTAGCCCGAGACCCTTCAGGTTATATATATGTTGTTCAATCGTCAACATCGTCGAGAAGATCACTGCCCTTTCACGAAGCTGCAGAGGTTGCTCGAAATCGAAGGCCTCCAACTCCACGTTGTGAGATTTCCACCTGTAACTTCCTTCCGAGTTCTTCACGGGCTTTGGGTAATTGACGAATGACCTGAAGGTGCAGTTGCTGTAGAACACGCTGAGCACGAACAGGTTCTCGTCCAGCGCGATCCGCGCATCCGCGTCCGTGAGCTCTCGGTCGGTCCGCCAGTCTTGCGCTTTGTAGTGATGCTCGACGAACGCGTCGAGCGTGCGATGCAAGACGCACGTCATGTCCAGACGAGCGGTCCTCACAGCAAGTGCCATTGCTGCAGCGTCGCGTCGATCGCAATATTTCCCTTGTACTGCGACAAAGAATGGCAGAGAATCGTTCGGTACATCCACCTGTCTAGTTTCTGGGTGAAAACTGAGCCCGAAGTGAGGGATCATAGTACAGGCATACCTTCCGAGTGATACGGATGTCCAGAACGAGGATGAGCCCCCGAGGATGCGGGTGATGAAATGCCCGATGAGACCCTCTGGAGGCAGCTCTCGCCAAAACTGAGTTGATTCGGTACACGGGTGGTAGAGGATGAGGGCACTCGTTTTCTGACCCAAGGTACTGTCATCGCGCACGTACAAACGAGGAACGTATGGAGAGAGTGTGTCGCGATCTTGCGTAGTGAGCCAGCAATAGTCCTCGTGGCCAGCTACCCAATTTCGTTGCATTTTCTGTAGCCATCGTAATATTAGCTTGGTCAAGAATACATCAATGTCGGGTAGAGTGTCGAGTGATTGTCCGGTGTCATCATCTTCCTGCTGTCATAAAATGAATGATATCAGCCTGACCAAACAATCATGGCTCCGACACGAATGGACATACTAGGTATACGCGCGGAACAGGTATCGGTCCTATGCTATACGCACCCGGTCGAGCCACGTATTTCTCATCAAGGAGATTTAAGATGCGCGAGGCAATGGACAACCAGCAATCACCGTGGCTCTGGTACACTTTGGTCCAGTTGTAGAGCGTCTTGAAGCGTCTGTCGCCATATATGCTGTAGACGCGTTGGGTAAAATAGAAGGGATGAATGGAGTATCAAGTGAACTCACGAGTCGCGAATGTGGATATCGATGTTTGATGAAAGATCATGATGCTGCGTTCGTCGACAACGTACATCGCTAATCGCCCTCGGTGACCCCGTCTCAACTGGAAATAGTCCACGAACGTCGAACGTGTTGAAGACATGATCGTCAGAGGCTCGAATGGGCGATTGAGGTTTGCAATTGGATATGCCAGTGCCCGGCAGAGAACACGTCAAACGTGTCTGATTACTGGTGGATCTTGCCGCGGCGAACAGCGTCAAGCTCCTGGCTCTAGGTCGGCTAGCAGAAGGAAATAGAACAGAAGGGACTACGGCGTTGACATATGAGTCAGGACGCGGGTCTATGCTGCAAAACCATCGGGAGGTAAGCCAAACCTGGTGAAGCATCGACTCGAATCGCAATTCTTACCAGTGTTCAAGTCGTAGCCGGGGAACCTTTTCAAACCATGACCTTTTGGCTTTTTCCAGCGTCTCCTCGAAGAGCCGTTGGTCTACTTCATCTGAGTCCTTGCCTCGTGAAATAACGGAGGGATCACGGTCTTGCAGCTGGTGATACCACCTATTGACGTTCGCTTCAAAATCTGAAGCGTATACGTCTCGGACTGCTTCAGATGGTGTGGGAGTCGCCGACCGCATGCCTTTCATTATAAGCTCGCCTCTCGTCGTTCGTCCAATTGCAGACTCAGGCTGGTACGCTTCAAATTGATCCCCTGGAGTCTGGCGAGCGACTTCCTCGAATAACGACACTAACCGATATACGTGTTGCTGAATGGACAATAGTGCTATGGCAACTCGGTAGCGCGCCTTGACGAAGTCCCTGGCATTTTCGATGCATTGGGAAGGGAACGGGAGCGTGGCGAAGAGGAAAGACAGATAACGTGGTTCCTTGGCAGAAGCGGAGAAAAACGGTATATGAGCCACGAAATGAACGTCTTGTGAGTCGTATATTAGGCCGATGATCAGCGCCCACTCTGGAATGTTCACCACCGTGGTACCGGTGTCGGATTGATGCCGCAAGCCATCTACAAGGGAGGAAAGACTCGGTGCAGCAGTTCGCGCCATATCATAGCGGGTTGGCAACAACATGTTTTCATGGTCGTTCCATTGCCGCTGGCATTGCATGTTCCAGGGACGAGGCCCCACGGCGCACAGCAAGAGAGCGGGATTCATGCGACTTGCAGGCAATCGCAAAAGTCGCTCGAGGCTCAGTCCAGTGATCGGTTGGATAGGAATGTAGAGTGCCATGAACTGGATGGTGTCGGGAACAATCTGCTGGCCATCTAGGCCCATATTCTGCCTACATGGCGGACGAGACCATAGGAAGTTTAAAACCTGGAAGGCTAAAGCGTGAAGCTTGAAGACTCACTTTCGAATATAGACACCAGGTATACCGTCGAGGGCTGAAGCAATAACGTGCTCTGCCAACAGAGGTGTGTCTCGGTAATGCAAAATCTGCGCCACTTGGTTGAGAGTTTTATGTGTTCGCAGAGCGAGCGAATTCTGATTCCTCTGTTGATGATTATCGCGCGCACTGATCGTGTAGCGCTGGAGTGACGAGCAGAAGGTGGGCGAAGCACTATGAGGACTTGCGAAGGGGTTGTACTTGAACTCCATGAGGTCATCCCGGATTTGGTTTAGCATGACACGAACACGATGAAAGTCGAGTTCAGTGGTGAAGGTCTCGAAGAAACTACTCTTCTCGAACGCAGTGCCTATCAACGACTGATCATGTAAATGCTAAATGTTCCTGACGTGAACAAACATTAACCAAAAGACAGATTCTCGAGTCAACGCACCTCCGCCCAGACATCCGGCACTAAGAGTTTATCCCATGACTTTACGATGTCCTTCAAGTAGCTCAATTGAGGAGCGCATAGCTGGTGCATAGGTTTGGTGGCATCTGGCGTATGGATGGATCCAAACATCCAGGCTGTAGGTTGTTCTTGTGCGTGCACAGATGGCGCTGCGGTCCAGGTCATCTTTGACATTCAGGTTTGTAGCGGTTTATGGACCCGTAAGTAATGCGGAAGACGAGACGGCCCAATACGGTTGACTGATGTTGGCCCGAGTCTGGGCGTTTCGCGCGACGCGGTCAGTTCCTGGTCAGTTCTACTTCCTCCAGACCACACACACCGTCAGCTCAGCTTCGCTAAACCATCCCCATCTAGTCTGGCTAATACCTGCACTTAACGGTAGCCGTCGTATTGTCTATACTTTGCCAGGACTGCGAAGGAATGGGCACCCCAGAACCGTCTGCGCGCAGCAGAAACTGACCAGACTGAGCCTTATACTACGGGCTCTCAGTGATATGTCTTGATCCTGTAAGTCGTGTTCACGCTTACTTGGAGTCGCAGCAGTGAAGTTTGCTGACAGATTGCCGGAATGCCATCCAAATTATTCGAGCATCCCTTCGACCTCACGAAAGCCCGACTACGATCCCAAGTACTAGATGCAACCGCTCGGTTTGACGGGCCAATGAAATGCTTGGTGCAGACATGGCAGAAGGAGGGCTTGCGAGGTCTGTACAGGGTGAGTCTGCTCTTCCTGGAGGCGAAGGATAGCTTGAGAGTTTTTTTGCAGGGCCTACGAGCGCCCATAGTCGGCGCGATGGCGGAGAACGCAACACTTTTCTGGACATACACAGAGTTGACACAGAGTTCCAAAACGTGATTCCGTGATGTGAGAGCAGCCGGCGACACACCAAATACGCTCGGCCAACTCGCTCTCGCAGGTTCCGGCGCAGGTTATGTAACGAGTTTCGTCCTGTGAGTACCATCTCTATGTCGTCGCCCAGCGCCCTTCCAATGCTTCCGTAATACCCCCATAGAGCTCGTGATGTGCAAGATGCAAGTGCAGATGTCTCGAGGCACCCGGTGTCTCACCAGCCCAAGCAGCGGCAGCCCTATCCTCGGTTGCGCCGGCCGCAGCCTTACCCACAGGCCTCTACAGCTCTCCTTTCCATAAACTTCCCGGTCCTATCTCCGTCCTCACATCCGTCGTCCGTACCACCGGCTTCCGCGGGCTCTGGCTCGGCCAAACCGCGACGCTCATCCGGGAGACCGGCGGTGGCGCCGCATGGCTCGCGTCCGAGGAGGCTGTCGCGACTTTCCTTCTGACGCGGCGCCATATTCCGTCCAAAGACAAGAAGGAGCTCAGACCTTGGAAGTCAGCGGTGTCGGGCGCCGCGGCGGGCATCGCCTACAACGTCGCGCTCTTCCCGGCGGACACGGTGAAGAGCACGGTACAGACAGAGGCCGAGCTGCGTCCGAGAGCGCCTGGAGAGCCTGGCCCTACGTTCCTTAGCGCATTCAGGGCGATGTATGCAGCGCAGGGGATCAAAGGCTTGTACGCAGGGTGTGGCATCACTGCGGCGGGGGCGATATCTAGCAGTGCTCCGTCTTCTTGATTTACGATGGCTCGAGCAAGGGATACGGCTCGTAGTGACCGTTATAGAATGACACGCTTCTCGATCAACCTTCAAACTGGACGGGTCACGAATGAGATACACTGTTTCTGATGCACGACTTCCCCAGATCGTTCATTCATCATTGTTCGTTGTACGACAAACATGTAACCCGTCTGGCGACCTATATGTAGGAACTAGGTGACGACATAACATTTCAATATTCAATCTTGAGTGTAGTCAAACATGGTATCATACAGAGAGGAGAGTGAAGGGGAGCAAGTTCGCGTTGAGCTACGGGGAGAACCTAGCTACATGGAGAGATATTCGTATCCGCGCCAGAACCCTCTGGACGAAGTAATTGGCCGAGTGCGTACATCTGTTGTTCGACTGCGAGCATGGTACTGATGATGCGGAACTCCTGAGCCGGATTCGCGTCCAAAGGCATGGACACCGCGTAGTCGAACATAGGGCACCGCCTAAATCGCCAGACGTGCCGCCCTTGTGCATCCCGTTCGAGTTTGGGGTGATGAGCGCAGATGATGAACCTCCACTCGTTGTAGTATACGCTGTACGCGCAGAGCGCGTCGTCCAACTGCACTGCAGCATCCGCGTCGCTCAATTGGCGGTCTAGATCCCAGCCTTGCTGGCGATAATGATGGACGACGCATGTCGTGAGCGTCCAGTGTAGGGCGCCCAGTGTCTCCGCTTCCGCGGACTTGACGTCTTCCTCTGAGTCGGTCTCACCGCGTACGATGACGACGAGTGGGATGACTGGCAGAGTTGGACGCGGATATCTAGCAACGTAACATTGGTGAGACACATCCGTAACTCTGAGTGACTGTCTGTTCACTAGCTCACCTCCAAGTAGGAATGAAAACCCACGACGTTGACGACCGGCCAAACAATCGCAGTATGAACTCGCCGATAGGGTCATACGGGTCCAGTTCCTGTGCCAGCTGAGAGGAGGAAGTGGACGAGGCAGTAAGCGCCATTATGCTTGCCTTCTGCTCCAGTGTGGCATCGGGTCGCATATATAGGTCGGGCACGAAGTTCTCGCGCGGCTTCTGGTCATCCCAATCAATCCATTTACACTCTGCTAATTGATTCAGGTGATGGAGACGCAGGGCAGCGAAGTGCATTGTTTGCTCGGCCATTGTTCGTGCACGATCCTCGATCATTCGATCCACCTGGGAAACACACCTGTGTGAGCATAGCATGGAATTTCGCGAGTGATCAGGTACCTGGTACACGGCCGGCACGGGTATACTCCCGTGTTGGTCCAAGTACATATTCGATTTCATGTATGCCGACTTGATCATGCACACACGTATCATTAATTCCCACCAGCACTGTGACGGCCGCATTCGATCCCAGAGTACTTCTCCGTCGAGCCATGTCCACCCGTGCGCCGATGGATCGCGGCGCACAGTTTGGCCCGAATATCTGGGACTCGGAAATTCAGCATCTGTGACACTCCAATCCTTGGGTAGGCGAGTCTTGGCGACGTACCCTGCCGAAGTCAAAGCAGACAGATCAGGGCCTGACAACAGTCCCAAGTGCATCAGCACGTCTTGAGGGACATAGTGGCGACCAGCAACAGTTACGGGACCAGTGAATGCTTCGGGTGCTGTGACTGGCCTTCGAACAATGGGTTAGCAACACCGCCGAGCCTACAGAGCATAAGGTCCATTTACCTCGTAACTATGTCGTGCTGTATTGTCATATCTAGATATGTGCGCAGACACTCCATTGGTTTCAGAGTGGTGCCATACGATATGGTGGTTGGCGGTATCGCAGCCCGCACTTCAATGCGGCGATCTCTGGTCCGAAGCCGTGAAGCGCGTCCCGCCTGCTTGCGCAACCATTGATCAACGAGCTTGATAGACTGATCAATTTCACGATCGCTGGGACCGGGGTCACAGTCTACAACCTGGGGACCAAGGAAGGCCACAGTGAACGGGTCCATGACAGGTGGACGCAATGAATATTGCGGAATGTTTGGATGCTCTGCTGAATCAGGGTTGGAAGATGAGGATGCGTCGGATCCATCGAAGCCTTGCAGCTGGCGTGAAAAGCTACTGTTCTCCGAGACGTCGCGCCATTGGATCTCGTCCCATATACTAGTCAGACGGAAGATGTGGTGCTGAAGAGATAGGAGGGCCAAGCCAACGCGGTACCGACTCCGCAGGAAGTCCGACGCGTCTCCTTCGTCATTTCGCACACAGGGAAAAGGCAGCGTATCAAACAAGAGAGACAGAAACCGATAGTGCCCAGTCGAGTCAGATGGCACATAGGGGATGTGTGCAATGATGTGTATGGCTTCGGAGTCGTATACCAATCCCAAGGTCATTGCCCAACGTGGAAGTACCCTTGCTCCACTGCTAATATTGCGAGGCCTGGCGCCACGCACGCGTTCGGCAATGGATGCCCGTGCAGTGCATGCCTGTACCATAGATAGAAGGCTGACAGTAGCATTGTCAGCAAGGTGGCGCAGTACGGTCTGCATATCCACTGCTGGCACACCGGCTGTGTCCCAAGAAGAAGGGCCCTGGGCGACAAGCATGAGAGCAGGATTGAACATGTTGATGGGAAGACGATCCAACCATCCTAAAGACGGTGCATCCGAGTCCGGCTCAGCGTAGTAAGCTGCTTGGGTATACAGCACCGCGCAGTCGATGGATCCTGTACCTCGAGAGCGACGACCATCATGCTGTATCAGGGACAAGTCTTGCCTTCGGGAGGAAAGCGGGTGCCAGATTTCAAACAGATTGTCAGTTACTACTACCCACGATCTAGGGGCATTTACGACATACCTTCTCACCACTGTCGCAGGGATTCCATCGAGCGCAGTCATGATTGCATGTCTCGCCTCGAACTCGCCATTTCTATATCGAAGGACTGCATAGATTTGGTGCAGAGTCATTTGGGTCGCTCGTATGTGATGATTGTGGATGTTGTGCATCGAGACCTGCCAGCTTGAGGGGTCGTGGCAACGTTTTATGGTCAGAGTGAAGCTCGGAGAGAGGCTGTGAGGGGATCGACCCTTCATTTCTGCATCGGACAGGAATCGCATAATGCACTTTCCCTCATCACATATATGATGCAGGCTGGAGCGGACCAAGTCTGCATGAGGCTCCCATTCCCCGCGACGGCGACGGCGACCAACTGCTTTCAGATCCTAAGTAGTGCGGATACAATATACAGGCATGTCAGTGTGCCTGGTATGTGTTAGCGACATGTTACAAGTGACGTACCATCCATGATCGAGGTGCTACCAAGTGTTGCCATGTGAGCTTCAACTCCTGTAGATACCGGATCTGTCTTGAGCAGAGCAGTGCGATATCCGAGCTTGGGTCCATAGACTCAAGGGTGCGAAACTCCCAAGCATGATTGTGGCGAGTCATCTCCGGAGTCGTTGAATGTATTGGCGATTCAGGGGTCACCGCGCCAGTGGCAGTCGCACTCAAACACACGACTAGATGCCAGGGCCCAACACCCCGAGTACTGAACACTTGCTAGATGGTGACGGCTTCTAGTAGGACCTCAGTGAGCGAGTGACGAGCATTTAAGCTGCAGCAGACGCCGGAGCCACAAGTTTGTAACTGCAGATGCGTCACCGGTTCACCCCAGGCCTCCGGTGCCCTCCATCGCGTATTGTGCATTGCCAGTGATTCATTCCCATTTCAATCCCAAACATATTGTAGACAAACTGGTTTGGCATGTATCATGGGTTATAGTCTACCTGAGATGTTCCTGTTTTAGATTGGTGGTTGTATTGACTAGTGGTCGATAAAGTATGCATTCTCGTATGTGTACTGCCTGCGCCGGCCGATCAGGGGTTTTGAATTATTATTGAGTGTGATACTAGGGTTCAATTTGTCATGACTTACTCGTGTACCACTCTGCACTTATGTTGCTATCTTCTGTCTGTATACTTTAATGATACAATCATATGTTCTTTCGTCGGAGTCATAACACCACCAGTATCATGATGGTGGTGATCACAAGCTCCGAGTCGAGACTAGCCGTGATGTTGCCGGCCGGAAGTGATATCATCTGTTTGTCGCTGCAACTAAAATGTGACAAGTGACACAGTGGAGGCTACAGCAGTTCTTGTAATGTGTCAGCATGAAAAGCATATATTACTACATTTAGTGACCTGATACAGACAGTGTGATGCTTCAACTTGAAACAGAATATTCAGATGCATGTTGATGATATGAAATGATCATTGTAACATTCACAACACTCAATTCAGCATGTTTCAACAGTTGATGACATCAGCATTCTGTACTGGTATTGTACAATCAATATTTAGATGTGTTCATAGCAAGTGTCAAATGTGTATTTGAGTTGACTGATACTCATTTACTTGCTATTGTCATTCTAGTCTGGGAAATGATTACTCTCACACTATTGTGTCAAGTGTCAATGCTGATCACTAGGGTGTACATATAAAAGCAGGTGTGAAGTTCTGTTTGACTACACCAATTCACAACCTCCATCTGTCTGTCCTCCAGGAGTACTGTTAGTAAAATGACCTCCCCAAGCCCACTACCTCTTGATACTATGGAAAACATTCGTGAAGCACTAGGATTTGTACAAGATCTCAAGTCTGCTGCTAGGTTTGACTGATCACTTTCAATGATGCATGTTATACTCAAGCTGATTGTTGCCACAGTAAGATGACTATTGATCAAATCCAATCAAATGGAGATTGGGATATGAATGACATTGGTGAAGACTTGAAGACCAAGAAATCTCATTCTAAGACTGTCAGACATACCACCGCTGGTGTGAAAGCTCAACTGCAAGATCAGCCATTGAATGAAGAAATAGCTGCCTTAATCCAGCAGCTCAAACTGAAATATATTGTTGAGTTTGACACTATGCCTGCAGAGTTTAGTGTCAGTAAAGCCCATGTGAGTACTCACTATCTCTAAGGCTTGCAGTGCATCCTCTTACCAGTACAATTGCAGGCAATCCTGGAGGACTATGACTCATCAACTGCCAATGCTATGTTATCATACTTCTCAAGATTTGCCATCAACAAACTGGAGAACACAATACTTGATTCACTGCCACTGCATCACAAGCTTGGCACAAAGATTATTACCTGGAAAGAACCCAACCACAGTAATGATGAAGACTTTGCTCCAAGGATCATAACACAGGAAGATCAGAACTGTATTGACAGTTTGCCTCATTTCATGATCATGCGACCTCCTGATAACCCATATCAAACTGGTGAAGTTCATGTGGAGCGGAATGTTGGGACTCCTATCTCTAGCTTGTTTGAGGAGCTCAATGCTAGCTGGAAGCAACACTCGTTTGTCATTTCCCTGTTATGATTGATATCTGTGTTCCAATCACTTTTATCATTCAGGAACACATTGGTGGACTTACTAGACACTCTGTCAAAGTCAACAAAGGGTGCAAAGCCAGATATATGCATCCAGAGCCAATGGAGATTTGATGAAAGCTCCAATACATTGGTTGAAATCCTGAAACACAGCAAGTCATATGAAGGAGCAGTAACCCCTACAGTTCCAGGTGCTGTTGTCTTCATTGCTGAAGCAAAGAAGACCAGTAACAGTCGCAGTGCGGCCATTGCCCAAATGGCCCTTGTCCTACACCCAACACTGATCATGCTGATCATGCTGTATCATCGTGATCATGGCTTCAAGTATAACATGGACAAAGCCAAGATTTTGGAAGCAGAAGAGCAAATCCCTGCGGAATACTTCATCCCAAGTGTCTTTTACTCCGATCAAGAAATCTCCATACTGGCAAATTATCCCACGATTGCCACCGATCATACACCGCGGGGTAATAACACTCGCTGGCGCATGAAATGCGAAAATTTGGTCAAGTACGACATTTCATCCAGGATGAATGATGCTAAGAAGTTTACCTTCTATGTGGCAATGCTGGCTGTGTTCCGCCATGTCCAGCGGCTCAAGCAGATCTGGACCAATCAGGACAATACCCGCTATTTCAAGGAGATACTCGAACACACTGCCAAGAATGCTCCAAAGAAAGGTCAGTCATTCTTGCCACTCGTGAGAACGTTGTCTGACAATTCATGCATATTGCCCATGAAAGAACCAACTTCCGAGGCTATAGAAGGCCAGTCGAAGGAAGGCCAATCATCAAAGCAGACAGACGGGCCCCGATCTTCCACACCCGCCTCCGAAGGCGGCTCGAGTGCGAAAGGCTCGGCGGGAGGATCGAAGGGGAGAGGAAGAAAGAAGGTGACGATAGCACAGCCCACGAAGTGAGCATCCTCACGCGAGATTGTGGACGAACCCGAGTTGTATAACCACCGAATTGCGAAGTTTGAAGATTTGCATATGTATTACTTGGGCTGTGTTGGTGCTACACGTAATGCAGGGTATCAGCATACTGCAATTGAATAAGTATAGAGCGCAGCATGCTGGGCTGAGAACTAGGCATTGTCGTGGGGCAAATAGTAAACCGGCACGACACGGTATACAGTACGTACGTTACAAATGAGCCACGTCGCCGGGTCCACTCGTCTTGCTCTGTTTGCGCGCGTGCATTCACCAACCTACTTGACGCTGACGACTCCGGCATGAGCACACTGCCAAGCCCTGCGGACCATAGTTCTCGCCTCGTTGGTTGTCACCCGACAGGCTAAGGGCTAGGGGAGGGCCTCAGCATTGAAAGTGGCGAGTTAACAGACTTTTATTGTCGATGCAGAGCTGTTCGGCGCAGGCCCAGGTGATGCGAGCGCTGAGGATTGCGACTGCGACACGTCTGAGCATAGCGCCGACACGCGCATCTAGCGTTCGGTGAATCTGTCAACAGCACACCATCATAGTCGGTGCCTGGGACAGAAGGGTGAGATAGCAACGCACGTCTGGCCTTTCTTCATCCACTCCCATTTCTGCCTGGCCAGACTCTAGACCCACGATGACATCTGATGCATCGCGACGCGCCTGAGGGGCAATCTAGACCCGCGAGCGTGTTGCCTCTGGGTGTGAGCGATGTTGCGAGCTCCGTGCCCGGCGAGGCCGACAAAAGCGTTGTGGGCGCGCGCCGCGCACTGGTTCACATTAACGGCAGCATTACCTCCTGGAGCATTCAAAGCGATGATGATGCTAAGAAACAGGCGAAACGCACGCTCATTCAGTTGATGCGCCTGTTGTGCAATATAGGCGCGGCGGATGAGCCTATGGCGTCCCCTCGAGTGCGGAACTCCCGTAGGATAATCTAAACGCGACCTCTTTGAGTGGGGGAGGACGGTCTCATATGAGAGCTGGTCAGAAATCATGTCAATAGGGCTTGACTCGGAGCCAAAGCGTAACTTACGAGACCGGACTAAGACACTCGTCAATTCGCTACGCTGGACTATAATGTCACTGATCGTTGCTCGCGATAGCGCAGTGAATTACGAAGCGTACCGTTTGTGTACAATCTTTTACTGGCTCAATGTCACAGCTAGGTCCACTTCGTTGGGCCCCGCACAAAAAGCGTGTATAGAAGCGGAGGTCGTTGGACGTTGGCATGCAGTGATCCGGATACTTCGCCGCTCAACCTGGGCCGCCATAGTCAAGGTCGCGGCTGCCTGGCTCAGCCTGGCCGTCGAAGTCCGCTGCGTCCCGGCGTGATCCCATATCGGACCGACTGGACTCCGCTTATGTGTGTTTGAAGGGCGCGGCGCACAACGATATGGACCTATGTAGCTGCAAGAATCCACCAGCCTGGCCACAACTGGCCACTGTCAAGAACGGAGAGAGCGTAAGTTAAGCGGAAAGCGGGTTCGTCCGACTCCGATCCAAGTGCTCGACGCCGGCCAGCGCCGGCCCGGCGCGAGCGCAGCGCGGAGCGGCTAATAGGGACAATGGTTGCTCTTGGGTTGCTCGTCATGCATTCATGGCTGCCTGCCTCTGACGGGTTTCTTCCTTGGTAACTGAGTACTGAAGTATCAATATAATCGTTAGTCATGTAGTCCCTGTACCTTTGGATGCACCACCTCAAGAGGTCGCACAGCGGCAATTGGACGAACTCAACGATATATTCGGTGTGTACTGTGCTTGGGACCTGCTTGCCTCTACTATGCAATCATGTACGACGCCAGACTGGCCTCTAGAGTCCTCGCCGAGGATGCGACCGATACATGCATGTACAGTCTTCGTGACCCTGCTAAATGAAGCCACACACAATGAGCGCCTTCATAAATAGTACGAGGAATCTGACACGGCTGATATCCTCACCGCCAATCCATCAGAGCAAACAGAGGCCTCCTCCTAAGGGAGAAGGAGAGCTCCTCACACAGTCGGATGACGGTGAACATCTTGATGCGTACGACATTACTGGACCTCAGCAGCATCTGAGCGTGACTGCTTCTCGATTCAGCGGTACCGACACCGGAGAAGTGAGGTCTTGGAGAGATGGCGCTCCGGCGAGGAATGGATGTCGTGAAGCCTCTGTTGCACAATATTCAAATCTCAGATTGTTCGAGCCTACAGTGCGAAACGTAAGGCGTTAGTGACCGTCACTGAGCGCGGGTATGAAGCACTCATGTATCAGGCACTGAAGCTTGTGTCAACCGTGACAGGATACCTGCTGGACCTGCTGGAAGCAACAAGACGATCTCGGTGATGACTATTAAAATAGCACATACAGGTATCAACACAGGTGTATAGCACGTATCGCTCTAGAAGGTATAACTAATACCACGAGACAATCAACGAGCACAACAAGGCAGACCCGCCGGCTGTACTCTACATACCTACTCTACCAATTCCACTCATCGTTGCTATGGTCGCGGCTCTCGCCCTTCGCAAGGAAGCTCGCCACGGCTGGCGACCGCGAATCCGGCACCATCACGCTTCTGAGACCCTGCGCGCCGTCGTCGTACTCCAGCAGCGACGCCGACGACGTGAGCTGCCCCCCGGCCGGCGAAGGCGCAGGCGAGGGCGAGGGCGAGGGCGAGGGCGACGTCGAGAGCGGAGAGCGGGGAGAGCGTCGCCGCGAACGGGTTCGATGATATCGACACGGAGCTGCTCGACGCTGGCCCGGGCGACGCGAGCGCAGAGAAGAGCGACCGCGACACGTTCAAGAGCAGCACCAACGCGCGCTTCTGGCCCTTGGTGAACCTGGCGACGTCAACACACCACGTCAGTCAGCGCGTGCAGACGAATAAGCAGAAGGATCACACACGTCTTGCATTCTGCAGTTCGTCCCATCTTCGCTCGACGCTGCTCCCGATCGTCTCCATCCACGTGGAGATTGGCTGTACCGCGAGCGTGCCCATACCGGGTATGGCGGGGGATGGGAGGCCCGACGACAAGTTCAGACTTGCGCGTTTGCTGGCTGGCGTGGACGACGCCGCATTCGGCGTCGTCGGCGAGTCCGGGAGAGGCGCGCTATCCCGCGACTTGCGCCGATGCAGCTTCGCGACATGCAACACACTCGCAGGGGAGATCTCCAGGCTCCTCCCGCTCCTCGCCCTTTTCGTCCAGCTCTCGGGGAGGCTCGTCGAAAGCGAGCGACGATACTGACGACTGGGAGAGACGCACGCTCGTCGAGGTCGTACCTGTTGTAGACACGGAGGACGTGCTCTGAGAGTTGGCATGCCCCCGCGAGCGGTGTGCGGCTGCACTCGACATCGTCGTGAAGCCGGCGACAGACTGCACTGTTGGTGACGATGCGGTGGGGGAGGAGACATCGCCGAGAATTAGGCGGCCCACACCCTGTACGCCCTCCTTGATACCGTCAAGCGGTGAAAGCGGGCTGGCGACCGAAGAGCTGGGAGTGCTGGAGGTCGCGCGGTCCATGCCGCGACTGACGATGCGCTCCCACTTCCGCTTCAGCTGTGAGAGCTCGGCCTCGTGCACGGCCAGTTGTGAGCGCAGCTCAAGGCATTTGGATTCCTTCTGCGCGATGAATTGCAATAGATCCGCGTGTCTAGACTCGCGTCAATTCCGCGCACTCAATCAGCATAGAATACAGAGGATCGACGTACTTCTCCGTGAGAGTGAGTGGTCCACGATCTACCCGCGGTGACTGCAGCTCGTCCGAGCATCCAAGACTCCGTCTGTCACCGGCCGCAGACGGACTTCTCGCAGGTTGTGTTACGGACGCGCTCCGCCTCAGCGACGGCAATGCAGTGGTAGTCGGGGAGCGTAGCGACCACGACGGCGCGTTATCGCTAGGTAAGTAGCATATCGATGATTGTCGGCGAGACTTTGCGCTCTTGAAGGAATTCGCGGTCGGCGGTGGGGTAGAGAGACCAGAAATTGTGGGGGAAGGACGCGAGGATGTGGAGGGTGAACCAGATCGCCCCAGTTTGGACGACCCATCTCCGTATAGACACGCCATGCACACCGTCGAACGCTGAGGTAAAAGAGTGCCTCGCCACGATCTGCGCCACCTGACTGAGGGCTTTGTGCGTCCGCGTCCGCAAACCAATCCATCGCTCCGGCACGATCGCAATTGTGCTCGCGTGTGTTGTTCCTTAACGATGTGGACAGAATGTCGGTGAAGCCTCGTAGACCGGTGAAGCCTCGTAGACCTCTTCAGGTCCCGCAGAGATATCATATGCCTTCAGCTTCAGCACTGCCAGATCTTCCCGTATCTGGTACAGCTTGATACGAGCACAGCGCAAGTCAAAAGTGAGTTTTTAGGTCTTGAAGGAGCTTTGTTTCCCTGGGAGATCGTCATTCGTCTGTTGCGTGATCCACGGAGCGGAGACGTCGAACTCGAAACTCACCTATTTCACATTGACAACATGGTACTGTGAGCGTATCCCTCCCGTCAGCATGAGAATTAGGATGATCAGACAACTACGCACGTCTCATCCTTGTAAGTTCTGCAGCTCCTCCCATTCCGGTCAACGCTGCCCCAGTTCGTCTCCCTCCATGAGGACTGCTGCTGCATTGCGAGCGGGTCCCAGTACATGCCGAGAATGTCGCTGTAGGAGGTGGAACACCCCGAGCCCCACTTTGAACTCGTAGCGTGCGCGACGTGGCACACATCGCGTGCGTTATAGGTGCACTGATTACGCTAGTCGTCAGGGCGCACTCGCCAGGAATATCACCACCGCCCGGATCATCGAAGATGTCGTATCTGTGGCGAATACGGATGATATGCTCTGCGCGTTGACGTGCCCATGGAAAGGATAAATGACGAGATTCAGTATCGTTGTGCACAGAGCCAGCGAGGGACTTACAGACACTGGTATCCCATAGGAAACAAACACGACCTCTTTGACGGGGGGGGGAGGACGGTCGTATAATGTACAGTCGTGCTAGTGCTCGATGCGCCGAGAGAGCAAGAGCCACCAGTGCCCTTTTCAGTATTGTTGCATCGGGCGAAGGAAGCTGACGGGCAGCCGGAGAATCGCAATGCTGGGGGTCGTGCGGCCGATCCGTGTCCTGACTGACCATGTCATGCGAGGTATTGCGACTCCATTTGCACTATGAGTCGGCGCCAGAGGTGCAAGAGCTCCGCGTGTCTGACTCCATAAGTATGTGCATGGCGATGATGAGCAGGCAAACAGAAAAGTATGTGCGTAGATTTGGCGTAGATAGTGGTTGACGTTGAAACGTTGAAGTGCAAAACCGCCTTCAGGCGCTCGTTGCAGTTGATTCCCAGTACGTAAGCGACTGTAGGCGGACAGTAGGTTTAGGTTGCTCCGACTCGGTGAGGCACCTTGGCCTGAGTATCGAAAATTGAATATTGGGTACTCAGTCCGCAAAAAATTCTCTCACATCCTTGTAGAAAAAAATCATTGTCATTACACTCGCATCCCAATCGTAACGCCTACTGGGATGGAAGGTGTGATAATTGAACTGTACGACACCTATCTCCTTCAAGTTCGACCGAGTCCGAGCCAATTGCTCAACAAGTAGATATGCTGTTCAATGTATAAGAGCGCATAAAGAGGTCCACCTTGTAGTGCATGTACATAGGGTGCGTGCATTCCTTGTTCATCACCGGGGCGTTGACGAAGGTCCATTTGCTTCGTTCCATCTTCTTGTCCCACGCGAGCACTGGGAAGTTGATGTCAATCTCAAATAGCTGCCTGCTATAGAGCACGCTGAACACGAAATACTGTTCGTCTAGCTGGACACGCGCATCTGCTTGGGTCAAACGGCGGTCAAAATCCCAGCCTTGATTCTTGTAATGTCGCATAGTAAGCAACGTCAATGTCCCGTGAAGTGCTCGAGTCATGAGCTTGCGTGCGGCCATCACGTCGTCGCCTTTCATATCAGGATCGCCGTGGAGAACAACAGCCAGTGGGATGCAGTCACTTCTGACAGCTGGGACCCTGATTGACCCGGCGACAATGCATCAGTGTCCGCGGGACTGAAAGAGCAGCAAGACTAGACGTACCCTGTCGAGCTTATGAAGGTCCAAAACTTGGATTGCGGTCTGAGCATTTGCTCAATCGTCTCCCCGATGAGCCTTTCTGACGCGAGTTCTCGAGCGAGCTGTTGGGACAGAGAACACGGATAAAACAAAGGCAGGAGGCTGGCCTTCTGTTCATCCGTCACGTCACTCCGAACGTAAAGCCTGGGTACGTGCGCATGATACTCATGGGACCCGTCGAACACCTCTAGCCACGCGCATCCCAAGGTAGTGCGCATGCTGACGGCACGTCGATGGAAGAAAGCCATGATAACTTTCATGAGATTTGTCGTCAATTGAGAGGCATTGTCCGCAGGCATAGCCTTGCCTGCCAAGACAGATGTCTAATATAGGTATCGTCAGTCTGCAATGCTGCATACACATTCGCGGGACCATACCTCTTGGTAGTCGGATGGGACTGGTACCGGGTGTACGCCTCTTTGAATGAAGGTTGTATCCACGTAGCCCCAGGATTCTGACCAATACCGCTTAGCGAGAGAATACCAGCTGGCGTCCCGATTATGCGGACTCTCCCAATCCAACTCCTTGTATTCCCAGATACTACTCAATGTTGTCGAGCCAAGAATGACGTCGGGAGGGCTGCACGAAGGACTTCATGAATCTCACATGCACACGCAAGACAATTGGACAACTCCTACAGATTCTCACACTCGAGTTGAGCGAGACTCAACACATTCCGTACATGTTCTGCGACCTGTTTCGGCTGAGCTATATCCACTTGCAGACCCCCGCGACGCCGATCGATGGGAGGTATGGGTGTATATTGGATGTTCTCGCAAGCATTCTCCGACGTTATCTTTGGACTGACGTGGCTCGGCGGTGGATCAAACCTAGTATGGCTTTAGTGATGAAACATCATAGTCGACGTGACAAATAGCTTACCCTTCACCCGCAGATTGTTGTCCTACATGCTGCCCAAGTATCCAGGCATGAACAACAGGGTTTATGCGCTCGATGCTATGCTCGTAAGCTTGAAACGTATCTGGACCGGGACGGCCTTGAGTGAAAATGCGGTCGTCTAACTCTTGGTCTGACACGTCCGTTGGGGTCGGCATATCGGATTCCATGCGAGTTTCCGCAAATCTGTCCACAAGCAGATCGCGCATGACTGACCGCTGAGCCTCAAGGCTCTCTGGGTACTCGACGCTCTCCAGGTGGGTCACCATGCGGAAGATGTGCTGCTACATAGACAGCAAGGCAAGCGCGACTCGAGAACGCCCTCGGACGAATTCGCTGGCGCTCCCTACACATCGACACGGGAATGGGAGTGTGTCAAATAGCAATGACAGATAGTTGTAGCCATTTGCGACGGCGTACGGAATGTGCGCCACCAGGCGGATGCATTCCGAGTCATATACCAGGCCCATCGTCAGCAGGAAGTCCTGTGGATCGGCCTCCTCTTGTGTATTTGCGGTTGTGGGGCGCGCGTGCACCATTGAAGCTAGACTGACTTCGGCCAAACGAGCGAGATTGCATAAGGTCGACGGAAGTTCCTCAGTGGAGTGTTCGTACTTGTCAGGCCACCGTGTGGGACCCTTTGCACACAGAAGAAGAGCTGGGTTAACGGCACTGATAGGCGTATACGCAAGCTGCTCTAGAGATCTCGGTGTAGATGGTCCTGTGGGATAGAACAGAACGGCGCAATCGATGGATCCGATGTCCTCAGCGAGAGTGTCGTCAAGTCCCATCACGCCGAGATTCTGCCTGAGACTGCTTTGAGAAGGGAAGGCGAATGGACTCAGGTGGGACTCACCTTCGAACATAGGAACCAGGAATACCGTCGAATGCCGTGGCAATGGGGGCCATAGCGTGCTCGGCCACGGTTTCCGAGTCCCGGTACTGCAGCACTTGGGTCACTTGGTACAGTGACATATGTGTTTTGCATACCGCTTCCTCTGCCCCGCCGTCGGAATCGTAATAACGTGTGTGCTTATGACGTTCAGCAGATAGACAGAAGCTAAGCAGCACTGCGGAATCGCAAGGCAGTCGTTGAAAGAGCTCTTCGTCCGTTACATAGACAAGTTCGTCCGGGATATGACGGAGTTGACCAAGGAGGAGCTCCAAATTGAACTGTCTTTCCTCCGTCCACTCGAAGGCTATACTTGCCTCCCGTTGTATCTGTTGCATCCGCCGGGATAATCAGACTCAATCATTTCGCAGATGGGTGTCGAGGTCAAATTGACTCGGATACATACCGGTAGTTCCGGTACCATCCAGACTTGGGGAATTTCCAGCCTTGTCTGTCGGTAATAGGCCCTAAAGCTCTCTATGTATTCGATCTGATGCTGACAACGCCCTTTCACTGCATCATCCAGAGAATCCAGCGACTCAATTGAAGCGAAAGTCCACTTTGGTAGTGGCATGTGAGATGGTCGCAACCGCCGCTAATGTCTATACGGGTGAGGACGAACGCCAGGTTATGCGATGAAAGAGATGATTGTGAGCCAGAGACGGATCTCGGTTTGGCGACGAGCGTTGATGTTCAAATACAGAGGCGAAGACTGGCATCGTGACATACCCTCGGCTACACGCTGCCTATTCAAAAGTGACGCCCAGCACGCGAATACTCGTACTACTGCTTGAGAATAGCAGCGACGTGCGTTTTGGGTCCTTCATTAAGCTATCACCATTAGCTCATTCCACCAGTAAACACGGTAGACAGCCACGCACGTCTCGCCCTTCTACTAAGTTCTGCCGCTCCTTTCAGTTTCACGCCCAGGCTGCCTTTCCCCATGAGAAGATCTGTTGCACTGCGAATATAGCCATGTCGAGTACGGAGGTGGCAGAGTTGGAATGTCATGGACCAAGTTCAGACCTCTTGAAGTTGTGCATGTGGGTGCCGTCAAGGAGCCGTGCTTGACGCCGGCTCGCACGTACAACTTGGTACTTAGGTATATAATTATGTACACCGTATACTTATGTACATAAGTATGTACACCGTACACCCCAAACGTAGTATTACTGAACTCGATGGCATGCTAGTTGTTAGATATGTAGACAGCGACTCAACGCCGTTCGATGTATAGTTAAACGATATCCGGGGCTCCCTCAGAATCGGCCAATACACAAGTTGAACATGCCATACATTCGAGATTACATTGCAACCCTGAGCTCTTCTTTGAGCAAGCAGATATGCTGCTCGATAAACAGCAGTGCCTGAAGAACGGCTAACCGACTATCCGCGTCCAGAGGCGCTTTGCATTTCCTTTCCATGACCGCCGCATTGATAAACCTCCATTCGTACCGCTGTGTAGATGCCGATTTGTGAATGACCGGAAAGTTGACGTCGACTCTGAAAAACTGTCTGCTGTAGAGGACGCTGAAGACGAAAAAGCTCTCGTTCAATTGCACGGAGTAATCCGATTCCGTGAGCTCCCGGTCGAGTCTCCAACCTTGCCCCTTGTGATGTTCCAATACGAGGAAGGTCAGCGTTCGATGCAGTGCTCCAGCCATGCGCTGGCGTGCGGTCATGACGGCATCACCGGACATATCAGGGTCACCGAGGAGAAAAAATACTAGAGGCAGGCAGCCATGACGAGCAGTCATGTCACTGGGAAACAATCATAATACAGCACCATGAGTATTCATCGCAAGCCGTGTGCAAAAACATGGTCGTACCTATCAACTAGTTGTGGAACGGAAGTCCAATATGGACAGTGTGGGCCGAAGATCTTGCGAATCATTTCTCCAACAAGCCGTTCAGAAGCTAGCTCCCGAGCTAACTGCTGAGACGGTGCTCCAGAATAGACAAGACTGAGCAAGCCACTTATTTGATCTTCGGCGGTTGCATCGTCTCGGACGAAAAGTCGTGGTATATGTTCGGAGTATTCCTCAGGCGACTCGGCACCCAACCACGACTTCTCGGAAGTATGTTGATTGAGGAAGCCCATGATTATCCTCAGCCGTCCTAGCCTCAATTGCGTGGCATTTTCCTTTATGTGCTGTGCATCCACGTCATCCTGGAAACACGTTCTATGCTTTCAGGACATCGCATTTTGTTAGAATTTGTCGAATGTACCTCTTGTCTGAAGTGACGTAGTACGGGAATCACTGCCGCATTGGATTTTATCGTTTTGGACGCGAAGAACCCTGAGGAAGCATACGAGAAGTACTCGTCTAGCAACTGGGAGGCACCCTCTGATGTACTCCATCCGAGACTTTGGAATTCCCATGTCGGTGTAATGGTTTTATATTGGCCATCGGTGGTAGAAACGAACCTGCGAGTCTGTCTCAGTAGAGGCTCCGATTGTAGGGCGGCTTACTGAAGTGACGGACCAAATATCCTCGATGTTGGACATATTCTTGCAAAGGCCACTGACACATGTGGTCGCAGCGTGAGAAGTAGCTTTGGCCGGTATCACTGGTAGGTCAGTATCGACAGCACCACGACCGCAAGATGAGTCGCGGTCTCTGCCAAGCCGAATCTGTGTGTTCGCTGCATCATCGAATTCGTGCGCTTGGTAGCCCTGGCCATGATGCCAATGGCTAGTATCGGATTCTGTAACATCTGCACTCGGCGGTGGGGCACTGTATTAGACAGTCAGTGAACAAAACCATTACAATGCGCGTCATAGGGTAGATCACCTCTGAAGAGATGCCACATCTATTGTTTCCGTATGATTGTCGTCTTCAACAAGTTGCAGACCAAGTAACCAGGCATGCACCATAGCCTGACGTTTCGGCCACTCGATTTCTTTGATCTCCTTCAAACTCCTAGTATCCAATCTGGGAGGATCATCCGTGTTGGGAGGGTCTTCCGAGTCGGGAGGATCATCGAAGTCGGACGGTGCTACCGTCGGCGCTGGTGTAGCAGCCGGCTGCAAGAGCATCTGCCGGTATTTGTTCTGAAGTTCCCTAATATTGGGGCGCGGGCCATCAGGGCGGGACGATGTCTCGCTGCGTGCCAGTGTATCGAGGTCTGATGACCGATCTGCAAGTAGACTTCGTAGACCTGACTCCTGCGCTCCTTGAACATATTTGGGCCGGTGGGCGCGCTCAAGCAGTGTCGCCAAACGAAAGATGTGATGCTGCAGCGAGAGCAAAGCCAGCGCAACCCGATAACGTCCACGAATGAATTCGGTGACGCTTCCCATGCATCGACAGGGGAAAGGTAGGGTGTCCAGGAGTAAGGACAGGTAGCGATACCCGTGTTCGGTGTCATAAGGAATGTGCGCGACAAGATGGATACACTCCGAGTCGTAGATGAGGCCGAAATTCAGGATTGCACAGACTGGGACGTCAACCATAGTTCCGGTGCCGGAGTCACCGCGTTCGCATAATGGTGTCGTGGCTCCTTGGTCGTCGTGGTTCCGGTAGCGGGACCATGACTGGACAATAGCTACCAAACTCAACTCCGCTGACAGTGCGAGGCTCCGAAGCACAGAGGGCAGGTCCTCTCGAGTCGCCGACTTTGAGTAATCATCACTTGGCCATTGTGCGGGCCCCTTCGCGCAGAGAGCAAATGCCGGACTGGTAGCACTGATAGGCGTGGAGGCAAGACGTTCTAGAGACCTTGATGTTGACGGCGCTATCGGATAGTAGATGACGGCACAATCAATGTGTCCTCCCAGCGTTTTGAGATCCGAGTCCTTGGTGTGACGAAAACCCACATTCTCCCTGATGAGCAAACTCGGAGTCAATCGCTGCTCACAGATGATTGGTATATACTACACATATAGGACGCACCTCCGGACATAGGTACAGGGTACACCATCGAGAGCCGTGGTAATGGCATGCTCAGCCAGGATCTCCGAGCCCTCATACTGCAATATTTGTGCCACCTGGTGGATTGACATATGGGTCCTATGTATTGATTTGTCGCTATTCCATGCATATACCCAGTCGGCACTGTCATTGTAGGTATGGCGTTCAGCAGCAAGGAAGAAGTGTAGACTCGGGGAGTCATGATCCGAGTCTGCGCGTTCAACAAGGTCCTCCTCAGTCAAATGAATGAGGTCCTCCGCGATGCAACCGAGATGGAGGCGGATAATTGTCCTGCTGAACTCTCTCACACGAGTCCGATAGTAGCATTTGCTGTCATCCTCCACCTCGTCCTGATACACCAACTGATTAGTGATGCTCTAAGGCAGTAAGTTTGATGGGCATTAGAGTCAACTGACCACCATCCAGACCGAGGCACCTCAAGTTTTCCATCCCACAACGACTTCAAGCGTAGTGAATAGGCAATTTGATCTCGGAGCTGTGTTTGGAGAGCACTGTCCAGTGAGCTTATTGACCAGGCGGAGGCAAAAGTCCAGTGTGTAGGTGCCATGGATGTCTCAAGTCTTTTGGAAGTCACTTGCAGCTCAGGGTCAGTGGCGTCGTCGGATGTGTTCAATTTTGGACAAGCGTAGAGAAGTTGGAGTTGAATGTCAGCACCGTGACTGCACCGAGGGTATGGCTATGGAGGACTTCAATGGTAATACCATGAATAAGTCGTGGCTGGGCCTTGGTACACCTGAAGATTACCCGGAATATGTGCCACGCCTATTCAGTCGAGATGATTGGACCGAGGAGCAGATATGTGGATACTAAGTCTTGTCCATTGTTGTGCTCGTTCCCAACAACTGGCTCGCGAATTGGCTTCTGAATGCCTCATCGGAGACGCGATCCTGAGATTTTCGGCCCGCATTATCCGTATTGGACTGCCATACCACACTGGTGAAACGGTATGACTATGTCGACTCTGGCAACTGTTGACGCGTGCTGAGGGTTATCGGACTGACAGGACATGGTTGCTCGTCATGGCTGCCTGCCTCTGGCGGTTTTCCTCCTTGGCGATACCGATATGCCTGCCGCGCTGTCATGACTGCACGGCGACACATGACTGAAGTGCTGCACCGGACTATGACCCTTCTCGCTGTGCAACATTGCAAGAAACAAGGGTGGAGGCTCGATCGCAAGCTCACGGAGGCGGACGCCGCAGTCCAACTGGACAGGAAGTTCTTCGCCTTCAGCGTTCTCTACGTGACAGCAGCGGCTCTTCTGGGTGGACATCAATTTTCCAGCCATCGAGTACTCGCAATCCATCAAGCAGTTCAACTGGAAGTTCATCAGTGCACCAGTCAGGAGAATGGCATGCGAGCTGCCGATGAGCATCCCAAACCGGCTCGCCATCTTCCAAGCACTGCTGTTCATCGAACAGCATGTATACATGCTGAAACATCAGTTTGAAGTATCGCTTTGATGAGACGGACTCAGTAGTATGTTCGGTGTGTACTTAGGGTGGCGCGACCTGCCGCTATTCGTCCATCCGACCTAATGTTCGTTCAAGATCCCGTATGGATACCAACATGATGGGCTACTACATAGCAGGCGAACGTAGCCTATCAAGCCTAGAGACTGACCACTCGCCGCTACTGTTACACAAGCCTTGTGGATTCCTCCTGACCCTCCACCGACATCTCACCGATGGTATGCCCAGTATCTCGCGACATAGCCTGCTGGCGGATCGCTCTGCCGTTGACAAAAGTCTGGAAGTACCGACCTACGGCTTGCATGCCGTCCATGTCAAGAGGTGCAACGAAGCCCACGATACCGTCGGGTCGGAGCACCACTAGAGCGCCCTCTGCAGCTCGCACACCGTACTTATCGTACGCGTCGCCCGAGTGGTCGTAGGCCATTTTCCCAAGAGGAGAGACTCCGAGGGCCTCCGCAGGCTGCAAGACTCCTTCGCCTCGCACGATGGACAGGAAAACGAAGACATCCGCCAGGGTGCGCGTAAACGACGCCTCAGAGTCAACATGTTGTCTGAGCTCCCGATACCTCGCGGCACTTGCCTCATCGAGCTTCATGAAATCATCCACAGGGCGTACTGCTCCCGCGAATACGAGAATGGTAAACCTGTTCCCGGCCGACGCGGTGAGTTCATGTAGCCTGCGCGGGAGCTTTGCGCCGGGACGGAAGAGTGCCGCGTCAGGACCACGGTGACCCACCGAAACCGTCGCGGAAGGGCCATTGCCAGGGCCTGGGTAGGTCTGGTTGAGTAGATTCTCGGGGTACGAGATCCCTAGACCGACGTTGACGGCCGCACTCTCTTCAAAGACATTGTACAGGTAGTCATTGACATTGGCGTCCGGCAGTGCGTTGAATCGTGCGGGAATCTTGCCTGAGATGAGGGATGAGGTTTCCTTATCAAGCTCGATGAGGTGCTGGGCTAATGCACGACGCTCGGAGTCGTAGACCTCCAGGATTTCCTCCTTGTACCAGCCTTTCACGACGCCGGCCAGCTTCCAGGCGAGGTTCGTAGCATCTTGTATACCCGTATTCATGCCCTGCGGGAATTCGCTAGATCAGCTGCCTCGGAACAGCGGTATACAGTGACATTGCAAAGATTCAGCACATACTCACCTGACCTGAGCCAGACGAATGTGTGTGGGCAGCATCTCCTGCCAAGAACACACGACCTTTCTTGAACTGCTCCGCCGCGCGCTGGCCTACGGCATACACGGTCCACCAGTCCAGCTGGAGGAACTCCAATGAATTGGGCTGCAGGGCTTTCTTCGCCTCCTCCATCACAACGTCAGCCGTGACACCCATTCCATCGACACCGTACAACTCATTCTTGAGCACGAAACCAATGCGTGTCCTGCCGTTGTCTGTCGGAATCCAGAGGACGTTTCCGTGTTCTTTCGTCTCGATGGAGACGGCGAGCCACGGCGGTGAGGCAAGTCCGTCTTGACAATAGCGTCGAGCCGAACCCACTTGTGTGGGGACGACACGCCGGGGAAGGCGATATTACTGAGAGCGCGAACGGTGGACCGGCCGCCATCGGCGCCAACCAGATACTTGCTACCCACGACACTTGGTGAGGACCAACTTAGTCGACCTCACGTCGCACTCACCAGCGCACACGAACCAACTGGCCTTCTTTTACCTGAAGGGTGGCTGCAACGGGGTGATCAGATGATTCATCGACGCTGTAGTCCATAAGCTTGACGGATGGTCGGACAGCATCTTCGTTCAGCTCTGCGATTGCACTGAGCATTGCGTCTTCTACGTATCGCTGGCGGATGCACATGCTGTGCCTAATCACTACAGTCATCATAGGATGAGGCACATATGTACGCACCAGAAGTCGAAATAAGTCTTGCCGGCGACTGCTTTCTCTATCCAGCCCCAGCCTCGCGAAGCCGTGGCCTGACCATCTTTTACGGTGACTGATCCCCTACACAAGGGATCAAATACCCCCTGGCAGCTTGAAATAACGTACATATTGACTTATGAAACCAATATCAGCTATTCTATCGTACACACCGATCATGTCCAAGAGCTCCAGCGATCGCGGATAGAGGACGCAAGCGCGGCCATACAGAGTCTGCTGATCTCTAGCATGTTGTTCTGACGAATGACAGTCAGCGAGGTGAACGGTGAATCCGCACGTAAGCATAGAGCACACACCTACTACCAAAGCTCGTACGCCATTCCTGATGAGCATCAGGGCGATGACAAGGGCGGTAGGTCCGCCGCCGACGATGAGAACATCGACAGACTCGGATTCCGCCAACAGTGGGGATGGCGAGTGTTTCATGGGAGATTGCATGCTGCAGCGCTGATCGTTGGCGTCCTGGGAGATAATGCTCGATGCCGCAGTGTCGGGCTTCATAAGTGCTGTGAAGCTTGAAGCCTCAAGGCAAGATCCACCTCGATGAGCGCTCGAGCGTACTCAAGCAGGGCGAATTTCAATCATGGACTCACTTCCGCCAGACGCCGATGAGAAACGTGCAATCAGCATGTGGGGAACATCCGGACCAGGTCGGTCGACTGGTATTTAGTGGGATAGAAAAAGGACTGCCGGTTTCAGTACACGATGCGCAGAAGCAGTGCTACTGCTAAGGATGGAACCCGTATGCTGAAGACGGACCTCATTGCGCGCGGAGCCTGAGCATAGTATCACTAGAGACACGAAGTAGATTGACGTCTAAGCATAGCAGTCGGTGAAACAGCCGGCGCCGTGACACACCTAGCGTACGACTGCTGCTGACTTCATATATTCTGAAATCCGCGTAATCACAGTCAGAACGCGCAACGGTCACAGGAGACAAACTTGGGTAACCGTTGGTCATTGATGCAGGGACCGACTGAAAGTGGAAGCGAGGTTGTGGGACTTTGGGCAGCAGTGGGCTGAGCGGCGACGACGCGGTCTGTCACAAACATGTGCCGGATAACGTCACGCTACGTCGCCTGATGAAAGTAACGATGGAAGAACTCGAAACCTTCGAGTGAGTTACGCATATTTCATGGTCCAGTTTCCATATAAGCACAGTCTCAAGTGAGTACTTCTAGAATATCAATTATCCGTCAGCAGAACCGACTCTTTTTGCCGCACACACACCAATCAAGCCGCACCCTACACCAACTCCCTAAACCTCAACTCCAGCATCCTCAGCGGGACATAAAACAGCGCCGTCGCCACGAACGCCAGCTCGAACCCGATGTCGCCCGTCGTCCGCGCGAACGGGCCGACGAACCACACCTGGCCCATCGACGGCACGATCAGCCCGACCGTGAGCAGGCACGCGCCGATGGCCGCGAGCCCGAGCGGCAGCCGCCGGTAGTCGTTCCAGCAGCGCAGGTCGTAGTTCGCGAAGGCGCCGCGGCGGATGACGAGGTGCTCGACGATCACGACGGCGCAAAACGCGCTCGTCCAGTAGCCGATCAGCCCGAGGAAGTTGCTCAGCGTGTCGTAGAACTTGTGCTGGCCCACGATCGACAGCGGGATGACGCTGCGCGGGCGTCAGATCGATGCATACGCATGGAACTAGGGAGGACGTACATCGCGGTGGCAAGCACGGAGAAGAAGTACCGCGGGACGAGGATCGCCTGCGGGATGAACACCTGGAAGGACATGCAGAACGAGTAGAGCGTGATCGCGATGTTCCCCGTCGCGCTGAGCGCGAGCATGACCGTCAGGAACTTGCCAAAGTTGCCTACGGGGCTGAGGACCGCCTCGAGCAGCCCGCCGACGTTGCCGTTGGTATACCCGTCGTTCCACGCGGGCACCGTGGACGCGGCCACGGCGAACGAGGCGCCGAGACATTGGAGGGTGATCTGCAGGTCGAGGTCAGGGCCCGGCTTGCGAAACGTGTCCGGCGCGACGTACGATGGGGACGTTCAGCCCGAGGTAAGTGTACATGAAGACCTTCCAACTGAATCGTCTGTAAGCGGATAGCCATAGCCTCGACTACGAGGGACTCACGCTGGGACGTCCGGTGTGTAATAGAGCGTGTAGTCCGAGCTGCACGGCCCATAACTGATCACAAAGCCCGCGATGACCGAGGCGAAACTCAAGATGTCGGCTGCGGTCGCCGGTTCTGCCGGCGGAGGGTTGATGAGGTGCTTGCCCCCGAGTCCAACGGCGACGACGTATGCGACGAGCACTGGTATCCACATCAGGCGCTCGTACCTGCCCCGAGGTCAGCGGCAGCGACAGCGCGATGCATGCAGGGACGCACCATACGAGGACCTTATAGCCACAGAAAGAGACCTGTGGTGACCAAATTATTAGACAAGTCGACACGCATCGTCAGAGAATGGGATCGTACGAAGAGCGAGATTAGGGCAATGATTACAATTCCGACCCTGGCGCACAAAGCATGGTGAGCACAAGTTATCATCCGTGAGAGGAAGCAACGCACGTCCAACTGAGATGTCCATTCGATACACTTGATAATGTTTGGCCTCCAAGAATACAATTCAGGATGTTGTATCCCATCCCCGTCGCCATGCCAAAGAGGCTCATAATGATAACGCCAAAATACCTGGGTTTGGCTGTCAGCGTGAGGTCGCAAACAGTTACTGACAGTTAAGTCCGCATCGTCGGGCCCCGCGCATCCCAAGCACACATAGGCGGAGTCCAGCGGGCGATATGGGTTCACGCCGGCCGCAGCGGACTCCGATGGCCAGGCTGAGCCAGGCAGCCGCAACCTTGGCTATGGTGGCCCAGGTTACAGCTATTTCGATATTGCTAGGCCCCCTCCCGAGAATGTGTGCACAGGCGGAGAGCGTCGGGCCTTCGTCTGGCCTTGTTCTCAGGTGATCCGCACGCTCTGCCGGTCGACCTCGGCTTCAAGTCTTGGTCTTGTTCACTCCCGACGCTGCTCGTTATGATAGAATGTTGGTGCGGGAGACCAAATAATACCAAGGCCGACGAACCCCGCCTGTACACACTTTTCGGCGAGGTGGCATGAGCTGTAAGCGGCACAGTGTCTGGATCGCACGTCCGACGACCTCCGTGCCCAGACGCGCTTTTTGGGCGAGGCCCAAGGTTGTGAACCTAGCTTGAATGACGCACCCGAAACTGTAACGTGCTTGACACATCTGCCGGAGGCCTAACCTGGGGCCGAACGTCGCGCTAGGATGGCATGAGATAAAGATCACGAAGGAGAATAGGTCGTACACACAGGTATGCCGGAGGTATGTTCGTTAGGAGGTTGAAGAAGAGGATGACCAGGCATGTGTCCCGGAGCCCGAGTCCGTATGCGATCGGTCCCAGCGTACCGGCCGAGAATCTGAGGTACCGACTTAAAGGGAGGCGTGGAACCGAGTCGTGGCAAGAACGCACGAGAGGATGTTGAAGTTTGCGGAGAGGAAAACAAAGAAGACTTTGCTGTAGTGTCTATCCGTCCGCTCTTCCGGAGGGACGGGAAGGATGCCTTGCACGCAGTGAGTTCGGGCGTTCTGCGTCAGTCGCCGTACCACGCACCTCTTTCCTCCACCCCCCATCTCAGCAACTGCCGACTCCACCGGGTCTTCGCAAACAGCTGGTTGTTGTGCAGATCGCCCACGAGTGACCCGACATCCTTCTCCGAGTCCGTAACGGCGTCGAACTTCTCTTCCTGGCTCATGAGAGGCGTTCGTTGTGCTTGCGTCGACAACTAGGTGAGCTATAGTCCTGGACAAGCAGCGGGGGGATATGATAAGCAACCGGCTGGAGATCCGCTAGTATATACATAGCCCGGGAGAAGGTTCCGAGTGAGGGCTCCTTAACGGCGCTCCAGGCCGCATCCCGAAGACGAACACTACTCACGGTTGTCAACGTCCCCACTAGTAGTACCTCTATCTGACCTTCGCTGTGACGAGTGTTGTCGGCGATGCCGGGTGGCGGTCGTGTAGAGAAGTCATCCGGGGCCAAGCTGTGGAGAGCAGAATGCCGACGGCGCGGGTTGGGCGGGGCGGAAGTCCTGACTCGATGAGTCGGATGACTGGCAGAAATAAAATTGTTGCCCGGTTTCAAACGGGGAACAAATATTAAATCTTGAAGCCTGCTCAGCCTGGTGAGACCCGTTGAGTCGCTGCGGGATAAGTACTGATGAACGGAAGAAGCAAGCTTGTTGCGATCGTCAATTGAAGCGAAAGTCCACTTTGGTAGTGGCATGTGAGATGGTCGCAACCGCCGCTAATGTCTATACGGGTGAGGACGAACGCCAGGTTATGCGATGAAAGAGATGATTGTGAGCCAGAGACGGATCTCGGTTTGGCGACGAGCGTTGATGTTCAAATACAGAGGCGAAGACTGGCATCGTGAGTGACGACGTGACATACCCTCGGCTACACGCTGCCTATTCAAAAGTGACGCCCAGCACGCGAATACTCGTACTACTGCTTGAGAATAGCAGCGACGTGCGTTTTGGGTCCTTCATTAAGCTATCACCATTAGCTCATTCCACCAGTAAACACGGTAGACAGCCACGCACGTCTCGCCCTTCTACTAAGTTCTGCCGCTCCTTTCAGTTTCACGCCCAGGCTGTCTTAGTTAATGAGACGATCTGTTGCACTGCGAATATAGCCATGTCGAGTACGGAGGTGGCAGAGTTGGAATGTCATGGACCAAGTTCAGACCTCTTGAAGTTGTGCATGTGGGTGCCGTCAAGGAGCCGTGCTTGACGCCGGCTCGCACGTACGAAGCGAGCGCGGAGATTCAGAAGACTCTCAAGAGCAAAATACTGCGGCACGTCCATTGCCAAGGCACGTCTGAGTGAACCTGCCACCAGCATTGCAGTGAGTCATATGTACCACTGGCGCAGGCAACACCGCGCACGTCCTTTTTTAGATTCATAATTCACGCACCATATATCTTCGCTGGCACCAGTGGTGAGTCTCCACGTTCTCTCTGCTCGCATGAAACTCGATTCGCTACCTGATACCGCAAGTTCAATACAGTCATGGCGCCTTTGGATTGGACCTTCGCCTCGATCTGGTCAATCGATTCTTTGGACCAGACTCTTCGAACGCGGCTCCATCATCACTTCGATTATTTACACATCTTGAAGTCGTCATGGAACCAGACACTCGACGTACCATCTACTTGGATGTTGGTCAGTCCCAGTCTGTTCGACATTCATGATTGCATTCCTGATCAGCTGTATGGTTATCAGAACGACTCGGAGGTAGAGGCGGGTATCTGCTACTCTCCGACTATGACAAGAGAATATAGCAGGGCTATCGTTCGTCTCCACCTCGGCTGCATCGAAGAGGAGCTCCGTCTCTTGACCGACGAAGAATTGATTAATCGTGCGGCTCATGATACGTCACCGCACTTTTCTCTTGCCGCTGAGCGCCTCATGTTCATGCGTAATGATGACGGGGAATACATAAACCAAGACGACGACTCTGTGGTTTACAATACCCACATGTCACTTCACCAAGTGGCGCAAGTATTGCAATATCAAGGTTCAGAGGTCTTGGCCGAGCATACCATTGCCATGGCTTTGGATGGTGTACCTTGCACCTACGTGCGCAGGTAAAATTTAAAACGTAAACCTTACAACGCAAGTAGCAACTGACTCCGAGTACGATCATCAGGGAAGCCCTGGGGGTCTTGGATATTCAGCACGCCGAGGATTCAGTACGATCCATTGATTGTGCCATCATCTACTATCCGATAGGACCGTCGACGTCAGCATCCCTAGAACATCTCGCCCATACACCCATTAGTGCTATCAATCCGGCGGTGATGCTCTGCATGAAGGGGCCTTCACGATGGCCTGTCGACAACGATCCGGGGTCGAACAGAGAGGATTTGCTACAGACTCGTCGTAACCTGGCGTTGTCGAGTGAATTGAGTTTGGAATCCATGATCCAATCGTGGTTTAACTCTCGGGACAACGATGGAACAACGTCATCCTGTCATGACTCGGCTGTTCATTCAAGCGCGACGACGCTCCCAGCTTGTGCCATGTCTATGGGCATCATCTACGACTCGGAATGGATCCACTTCGTAGCGCATATCCCCTATATCGCGGGCAACCGCCATCGGTATCTGTCTTTGCTCTTGGACACCCTTCCCTTCCCCTGTCGATGCGCCGGGGCTGTTACCGATTTTGTTCGTGGCCGCTATCGAGTCGCACTGGCCCTACTCTCTTGTCAGCACCACATCTTCCGTTTGGCGACGCTGCTGGAGCATGTCCAATGGGCGGAACACATCCAAACAGCGCATGAGTCAGCTCTGCAAGGTTTGTTCGAGGGTCTGCCTGATATCAGGTACGAGACGTCCTCGCGATCGAGCGGCTCGCAGTCGAGTCGATCACAATCAAATGATTCGGAAGCGAGCAATTCGTCGTCTCTGTATGGTTCCGCGAGACCAGATTTCTTCAAAGCAGAAATCGAGCGGGTTCAACCTGTTGTTCAATCCTGGTTGTTGGAATTGAAAGAGGCTCGTGTAGAATCAATTTCGGAAACTCTGGAGAGGTAATGTCTGCCGCGACCTGCAACGTGATAGGCATCCGATATTCACCGGGGTTATTTTGTCTTGGGTACCAGTGCAACGCATGTCATTGCAGAAGCGCATCCCCTAATTCCAGTCACGACGACGACACTCTGGCAACTCTACGCGTTCGTTCCAGAAGCAATTTACTCCCATGCAACACCGTTACTACCCTGCAAACGCTAGTGATATCATCTGGTCATTGTAAAACCATGCTCGGTCTCGAGGACACTCAGTACGTCACAGTATCAACTCTCGAGCATTCAATTCAGTTCGCAGGTATCTTCCTAGAGTGGGTGCCAGGCGCAACACCGTGACCCTCGCTGTCAATTGGGAGTTCAAAGACTTCGCATGGAGCTCACCAGAGTGTGCATCTACGCTGTCCAAGTATTTCAGGAAAGCGGCGAAAGGATACCTGGAATCCAACAACATAATAACCCGCATAGGCTCTATACCCGTACCATCTCGGTTCAGAGATAAGGTACGCTCGTCTGACTGTTGTATAGACTGCAGTACAGTTCCTAATACTGGCTGGAATGTTTACAGAATGATGTGGTCGCGCGGCTCGTCAACCAAGATGCTCTTCAAGTAACGCTCACACGGGTGCAGTTAGCGATGGAGTTCCTCAATTATCATACCGAGAAGGAGTCGTGGCTGGGCCCTGATACGCCTGAGGATTACCCGGACTATGTGCCGCGTCTGTTCGTTCGAGATGATTGGACCGAGGAACAAATATGTGGCATACTAAGTCTCGTCCATTGCTGTGCTCGTTCTCAACAACTGGCTCGCGAATTGGCTTCTGAACGCCTCATCGGAGACGCGATCCTAAGTATTTTCGGCCCGCATTATCCGTATTGGACTGCCATACCACGACTGGTGAAACGGTACGACTATGTCGACTCTGGCAACTGTTGACGCGTGCTGAGGGTTATCGGACTGACAGGAACATGGTTGCTCGTCATGGCTGCCTGCCTCTGGCGGGTTTCCTCCTTGGCGATACCGATATGCCTGCCGGTGCTGTCATGACTGCACGGCGACACATGACTGAAGTGCTGCACCCAACTATGACCCTTCTTGCTGGGCAACATTGCAAGAGACAAGGGTGGAGGCTCGATCGGAGGCTCACAAAGGCGGATGCTGCAGTCCAATTGGACAAGAAGTTCTTCGTCTTCAGCGTGCTCTACAGTAGGCGGCTTTTCTGGGTGGATATCAACTTTCCAGCCATCAAGTACTCGCAATCCACCAAGCAGTTCAACTGGATGTTCATCAGTGCACCAGTCATGAGAACGGAATGCGAGCTGCCGATGAGCATTCCAACCCGGCTCGCCATCTTCCAAGCACTGCTGTTCATCGAACAGCATGTATACGTGCTGAAACATCAGCTTGAAGTATCGCTTTAATTAGACGGACTCAATATTATGTTCGGTGTGTACTATGCTTGCGCCTTCTACCCTGTAATCATGTGCGATGCTCAACGAGCGTGCCCGTTCCAGCGGTGCCGACCCCCGGCGTGTGGGCGCCTCGGAGTCTTCGAGGGATCACGCTATAGCGCGGAGTGTATGGGGATTGGAAGTCGCGACGCCTCTTTTGTACAACAGTCCGACGTCGTAGTCTTCGTAGTCTCCGTTGCATGCCATAAAAGCCGACAAGAGTCTTCGAGCCTAGATGTGAAATGCAAAACGTTAGTGGCCGTCGCTGGGCGCAGGTGCGAAGCACTCACGTATCAGGCCTGTGAGACGTGTGTCAGACGTGACACAATAACTGCTGGCTTAAACTCGGGGCCTGCTGGGAACTGCTAGGAACAACACGACCATCTCCGTGAAGACGGTTGGAAAACTCAAGCATCGCGGCGGTCGCCATAACACACTGTGATGCTATCCCAACAACACATACGGGTATCAACACAGGTGTATAGCATATAGCACGTATCGCTCCAGAAGGTCTAACTGATACCACGAGACAATTAACGAGCACAGCAAGGCTGACCCGCCGGCTGTACTCTACATACCTACTCTACCAATTCCACTCATCGTCGCTCTGATCGCGGCTCCCGCCCTTCGCAGCGAAGCTCGCCACGGCCGGCGACCGCGAATCCGGCACCAGCACGCTTCCGAGACCCTGCGCGCCGTCGTCGTCCTCCAGCAGCGACGCCGACGACGTGAGCTGCCCCCGGCCGGCGAAGGGGCCGGCGAGGGCGAGGGCGAAGTCGAGAGCGGGGAGAGCGTCGCCGCGAACGGGTTCGACGATATCGACACGGAGCTGCTCGACGCCGGCCCGGGCGACGCGAGCGCGGAGAAGAGCGACTGCGACACGTCCGAGAGCAGCACCGACGCGCGCTTCTGGCTCTTCGTGAACCTGGCGACGTTACCAGTCAGTACGTGCAGACGGATAAATGGAAGGGTCACGCACGTCTCGCCCTTCTGCAGCTCGTCCCATCTCCGCCCGACGCTGCTCCCTACCGTCTCCATCCATGTGGACATCGGCTGCACCGCGAGCGTGCCCATGCCCGGTATGGCGGGGGCGGGAGGCCCGAGGACAAGTTCAGACTCGCGCGCTTGCTTGCACGCCTGCTGGCTGGTGTGGACGACGCCGCGTTCGGCGTCGTCGGCGAGTCCGGGAGGGGCGCGCTATCCCGCGACTTGCGCCGATGCAGCTTCGCGGCACGCAATGCACTCGCGGGGGAGATCTCCACACTCCCGCGCCGCTCCTCCCGCTCCTCCTCACCCTTTTCATCGAGTTCCTGTGGCGGCTCATCGAAGGCGAGCGACGACGCTGACGACTGGGAGAGACGCACGCTCGTCGAGGTCGTACCTGTTGTAGACACGGAGGACGTGCTCTGAGAGTTGGTGTGTCCCCGGGCGCGGTGTGCGGCCGCACGCGACATCGTCGTGAAGCCGGCGACAGACTGCACTGTTGGTGACGATGCGGTGGGGGAGGATACATCGCCGAGAATGAGGCGGCCCACACCTTGCACTCCCTCCTTGATACCATCGAGCGGTGAAAGCGGGCTGGCGACCGAAGAGTTGGAAGTGCTGGCGGTCGCGCGGTCCATGCCGCGACTGACGATGCGCTCCCACTTCCGCTTCAGCTGTGAGAGCTCGGCTTCGTGCACGGCCAGTTGTGAGCGCAGCTCGAGGCATTTGGATTCCTTCTGCGCGATGAATTGCAACAGGTCCGCGTGTCTAGCCTCGCGTTAACTCCGCGTACTCAAGAAGCGCAGAATACAGAGGATCGACGTACTTCTCCGTGAGAGTGAGTGGTCCACGATCTACCCGCGGTGACTGCAGTTCGTCCGAGCATCCAAGACTCCGTCTGTCACCGGCCGCAGACGGACTTCTCGCAGGTTGCGTTACGGACGCGCTCCGCCTCAGCGACGGCAATGCAGTGGTAGTCGGGGAGCGTAGCGACCACGACGGCGCGTTATCGCTAGGTAAGTAGCATATCGATGATTGTCGGCGAGACTTTGCACTCTTGAAGGAATTCGCGGTCGGCGGGGGAGTAGAGAGACCAGAGATTGTGGGGGAAGGACACGAGGATGTGGAGGGTGAACCTGACCCTCCTGGCTGAGCGTTGCCATCTACGAGTTGGAGCGGACGGGGCCCAGTGTAGGAGAGAGGTCTTGCTGAGGGTTTCCCAGTGCTCATGTGAGTGGAAGTAAAGAGAGAAGTTTATGAGGACATCCGGGAGAGAACAGAGCAGGCGAGGGAACGTGAACAGAAGAGTTGGTGCAGTGGGTCAAGCGATGAATGCGGAGGAGGCGCCCGCTGCGGTTAGCGGGAGCAAGCGCCTGCTTCAACACCCCGACCTTGATCTTAACGACAACGTTGCACTCGGCTATTATGACTATCGCATCCCAGTCTCAGTTAAGCTGTTTGTACCATGCATACTCCTGGCTCTGTGAACTCATGACCAGACAGCGAACACTCATGCATCTCGCGGTGTTGTGACATCGAACGCTGACCTGCTAACGTGCGGCTGAACGGGGCCAAAGAAGGTCAGTAACGGACTGCAGTCGCCGGATGGCGGTACACACCTGTACCCGGGCGCATGTCGAAATTGACAATATAGGCCAAATGGCTCTGTCGAACAAGCGATCAGAACTCCTGGTCAGCAACAGAGCAAGACCAAATCGAAAGCATTCGCACAGTGAGAGACTTCAGTACCATATATGACCCTTGGACGCCGTCTCAGAGGCCGTATGTCTACCTACGGGAGACCAGCACTGCAAAGATGACAAAACACATTTGATGATTCCAGACAGGATCATCGGGTCGTAAACGCCACGGGTATGAACTACACAGTGCACCGCTAAGAAACCGAACACGGCGAACCGGAAGCAGAGTTATACATCGGTAAAGCTATACATACCAAAAGTCGTCAAAGGACGTGTCGAGATCGTCATAGAGGTACACTAGAAAGTACAGACCGTTACGAGGAGTCATACAAACTATCGTTGCGTGGTGTGCAGTATTGTCCGTGTGCCAGTGTACACATTAGGCGGGTATTCAATAAGCATAACAGTTCGCCACCAGCGAGGCAGCTATGAACTGAACGAGGCAGCGTCCGCGGGGGAGGACGTGATTTTAGCCGTAGCATGATGAACATCGCTCGCCACTTCAGACGCTGCGGAGGCCGCGCCGCTTTGCGCTGCAGACGCAATGCTCTGTGCGGCGGACGTGGCGGAAGTCACAGCGCTATTCGCAGCAGAAGCAAACGAGGACGCGTCGCTCTCTGCCGCGGACGCAGCAGACGACACGGCGCTGCCCACAGACGAGGTCACAGAGGAGAAAACGCTCCCTGCCACGGACGTCGCGGAAGAGACGGCACTCCCGGCAGCAGACGTCGCGGAGGCGACGATGCCTGCGGCCGACGACGCAGCAGACATGATAGAGCTAGAGTTGCCGGTCAATGCCGCCTCGATCTCGCCCAGGTCGAGCCCTAGGATGTCTACGTGATAGCTGTTGTGCAGAGCGTGAATATCAGGCAGAATGTCATTATAATAGCGATGTATGCGTACTCTGTGGGCGTTCCCGGCTGCCAGAGCTGCAACCAGGGGACCTCGTAACCTCCGACTGCAATACTGAGCCCAGTGTCAGTCAAGATCCCAGGGCGGCACACCAGATCACGTACGTCAGAGTCTGCGAGGACGCGACGTCGAGATAGCCCAACGGGATGATCGGCAAGGACGCGAGAGCTCCCTGAGTCAGAAGGACGTTCCCGAAGCGACCGCTGTTGCTGTCCCACCGGCCGGCACGATGAAGGAGTCGAAGGGCTGGTTGAAGCTGCATGACACGGACGTCAGTGAAGGTTAGGAATCTCGAAATCGACCAGCTCTCACAATGCATAGACCTTGTTGTTAACGCCGCTGTCAGCCTGCACGAGCTTGATGTCAAGATCTGCATCCAGGGGGTTGTGTACATTGAAGTCAACGTCGACAAGGTTGGTCACAAGTGACGATAGCTACATGGTCCGACGTCGGCGTGGAAACACTTTGAACGAACAACATTCACTCACCGTGATGTAGACGTTCACGTGGGTGAGGATGGGGTTAGCATTCATGCCTTTGATGGATGAACTCAAGGATACGCCCTCCATAGCGGACAACAGTGATCCGAAGGGGGTGCTACCAGAGTCACCCTTGATAGACAACGCGAGGGTGTCACCACTCGTGAGGAAGGATGTCAAGAAGCTCTGTGTACGCAGTCAGATCGACGAATGCTGCAGGTAAGTCGAAGTCATAACCGACCTGAGCAGTCGTATCATTGGCTTCTCGAGGCTCGTAGTGGAACTCCGATGCAATTGCATTCTCGCCAGGGGTGAGGTTAAACGTCTGCGTGCACGTCAGTAACTACAGGTGAAACCAACATGGTCATTGGCTCACCTGAATGGCCGCTCTTCCGATGTACGTCCCTTGGTAAGTCACACCGAGCGAGACGTCGACGGTGTCCAAGGATATGTTCGACGGGTTGTCGATCGTCGTCGTCAATGGCGAGACGACATACTCGTCACCGCCATTACCACCACTTCCGGTGATTGAGACATTGGAGATGGAGGCAGTACCGCCGAACCCGTTGATTCCGGCCAGTGACGAGGAGACGTTGAACGGAATCCCCGAGATCGGCACGTCGCCAATGGGTGTGCGGCCAGTGACGTTGGCGGAGCCGGACAACTCGAACGTCACGTCGTTCTGCAGGGTAACCCCGGCGAAGAAGGAGTTGAAGTTGCCGTCACTGAGAGAACTCAACGGCACGCCCGAGAAGCTCAGAACCATGTCGACGTCGTTCCCTGTCGAAGTGCCGCTGGACACTGACTGACTCGGCACGCTCAACTACAGGAGGGGTTAAGTGCCAGGATCCGAGCCTCAGATATAGGCGACCCACCGAAGCCACGTCGCCACCACCGGAGCCAATGACAATATCCTCGGCTGATTGGAGGACTTGCAGTGAGAATCCGAACGGATTGGCGTATCGCGCGAGTGTAGACTTCGAGCTAGAGAGAGGGCTGTAGGCTTCGCTATTGTCCATCATGACGACTTCCAAGTCGCCGATCGTGATGGCTTTGATGACCTATCGCAGCGTTCAGAGCGGCACACGCTTGAATGAAACGGCTACCGTACCTCGTATGTCTGGCCAGGAAGCGTCACATTGATGGTGAGCGTCTTGAAGGCAGTACTGAGCCACTCGATGGTCCCGGATCCTGGGTCGACTGATTCTCCGGTCACGCTTAAGGTCTGGTTCTCCCCAGCGAGGAAGTTCGAAAAGAGCTCGCCGACAACATCTAGGTCTGCCCCACTTTGTGGGATCATGCGACCACTGAAGTGGGTGGACGTTGTGGACAATGGCTCCAGCGTAAGATTTGATGCCGAGAGAGCTATGAGGAGTAGTATATGAATATTTCGCCGTGAATCGCAGGAAGATGCGCTTACGTCCGATGAGTACGCCTTGATAGTATGTCTCGAACGTAGCCGTGCCCAAGGAAATACCCAGCTCTGTGGAACAATGAAGACGGTGTGTCATATGAGCAAGCGAAGGGAGGACTTACGGGCAGGAGATGGTATGGACGAATCTGTCTCGATGCTGATGCCTCCCTCAGGAGCATCTCCTGGCAGTTGGAAGTCGGAGATGGTGACACCCGGAGTCCGTCGAATGCCTTCAACGTCACATTCTTTATGAGCTGCACGCCGTCGAAGACGGTGTTTAGCGCGGTGACACGAAGAGCGTTCGTTGAGATCGTCCACTCGAAATCCTCGTTGTGAAGCATATACGTCGCGAAGTCGGTGAAACTGAAAGGTCGTGAACATATATGTCTATCCGTGCTAACAGGTTGACTTACGCATCATGGTCCGTGATCGCCAGTTTCGCATCGGTCTGGTACTCGGGCACGCCGGCATTCGCAGCAGCACAGACTGGGATACGCTTATGAGCCGACTTCATACGCTGTCATATATTCGCTCACCTTTCGGAAGGGTAAGCGTAGCGATGTCGGTCCCTTGCCAGGTGACGCTGTACGGCAAAGTCAACATGATGTACGGTCCAAGAGTGGCCATGCACTTACACTACGGGTTCTACGTATTCAATCAGTGCGTCCAATGGGCCGGTTCCAGTGAGCGACCCATTCAAAGACAAGCTGAATCCGTCCTCCGACAGGTCACTGATGATGGCCCTGTTGAAGCTGATTGACGCCGCCGATACAAGCTTTTGCACGATCGGAGGTGCGACTACGCCAATGAGGTACAGCGCAGTATCATCGGTCTATGATAGACTCAGCTTCATAAAGTTCCGGAACCAGGAACAAGACGTGCATACCTTAGCGGGGACGCTTGATTGATTGAACGACAGCTGGGTTGCGTCTGTTCCATTCAAGTCAGTTCATTTGCAGTCAAACATGCAGCGTACACTTACAGTCGTCCAATTTGAGCCCACTGTCCACCGACAGATCCACCTTCATACCGGATAGCGCATTCAGGATAGCGTCATCGACATCGAATTGATTACCGCTGTGATGTGATCTTGTCAGACACGGTACAACAGGCACCCAGGAGCAATGACAGACCTAGAGCAACCAGAAGCCCCATCTGCAACTGTAGCAGTGATCTGAGAGTGGTCATCAGAGCCGCAAGCTGGTACAGGATATAGAGACGACTGACATTCGGGTGATAGTCGGGATCCTCGATGACCATGTTGAATAGGTCCGTCAGGGGTCCAAGATCGACACCGCCCGCTTGAGCTGCTTTCTCGACCATCTCGATAATCACCAGAGGATCTAAGTTGAAGTCAAATGGCAACGTCGTAGATGTCGCATTGCCATGTCCGGGAACAGAGATCGGCGAGCTGCTGACGTCGACATGGTCGAAGCCGCCAATGTAGAGCGACTCATAGAAAGTAGACGCATTCACTGTCAAGAGATTGATGCTTGCAGTGAACGGATTCGCAATCGTAAAGGATGCCTCAGCGACGCCTGTCTTGACAATATCCGTAGGGAACACGAGCGACGCTCCTGTGATGAGGTTCTGGTGGAGGGCAGGGATGTCGGCTTCCAACTTCACCTCAGACATAGCCAGTTTTAGCGAATCGACTCCTGTGGTGTCCGTAGAGCCTTGGATAGTCGTCGCAGAGATGGTACCTTGGATGTAATTCTCGAGCATCAGTTCACCTGCAGCATTGGCAGATCCGCCTTGTGGGGAGTAGTGCACGCCTGTGCTATAGTTCGTCGAACCAGGAACAATGACGAGACCTGCAATGTCCGCACTGCCCACAGTCTGACCGTCGAAGATGAGACCGAAAGAGACATCACCAGTACCGATGGTCAGATTGCTGGGATTCAGCAGTGTCGTCGCACAAGTGATGAGAAGGTAGTCAGAGTATCCGTGGTAGACGTCCAAGCCGCTGACAATCGCAGGCTCCGCGTTCAGTCCTTGCAATCCAGCGATCGTCGTATCGACCGAGAAGGCGATGTCCGTCAGGGCCAAGGTACCCACAGCCGTACTCGCCTCCGTATTAGCGTTCCCTGAGAGTTGGAATGTCTCGTTCGCTGACATCGTCACGTCAGCCAAGAATTGCTGGAAGACGCTCTCGCGGCCGGATAGCACGTCGAAGGGGATTTTTGAGAACGTGAGGTGGATGATGCGAGTATCGACGTCCGTGCTCGCAGGCCCTTGCGGGATGTTCAGTTGAGCGAAGTCGGTGTCCTTGTACGCAGCTGTGATATTCTGCGCGACGGCAGTGATGTCGACAGGGAAGTTGAACGGGATGGTGAAGGAGGCAGTCGTTGCATTGCTACTCGTTGCCGGAGAATAGGCTGTATCTTGCGTGAACATCATCGACATCTCTTCCAGTGTAATACCGGTTATGACGTTCTGGACACCTTGGTTAGGAAGAGACGTCTGGATCTTCAAAGTCTTGATGGCTTGATTCAACCACGTTACCTGTGCGCATGACGTGATGTTAATCATCAGGTGCGATAATAGTCGTTGGAACTCACATTTGCAGGACCTGCAGACTCGCCGTACACGATGACGTCGCTGTCCTTGCCGTGAAGGAAGTTATTGAAGACGGTCGATACGTCCGCAAGGCCACTTGAGGTGTTCTGAGGGACCAGGCGCCCGACGAGTGGAAGACTGGAGGTGGACAAAGGCGCTAGATTGAAGCTTCCCTCTGACACAGAGGGTCCCAAATAGGTCGATCCATAATAATCCGAGAATGCGATTGAATCCAACGCTATACCAACCTGTGACGGCTGTAGCAGGGTGTAAGCACGGTCATGATTCACAGATTGCCTTACGCACATTGGTAATGCTCGTATTCAGCGTAAGATGAATACCGCCTGCGGGGTCGTTCTCGGGCAGGTCGAATGACTCGATTACGACGCCGTTCCTGAGCCCATTCATACCCTTCAGGGTCACCGATTTGGATATAGTGATGTTCTCGACATTGATGCCTACGGTACGACGCGTTCATGGTCGGCTCCTGTGCAGCGGTTTGGGACTTACCTAGGGCAGACACAACGAGACCCCCACCAGAGATCGTCCAGTCAAAACTTCCTCGTTCAGCAAGACCTACAAAGTGTACAATCAGCCCTTGCGATGCACGTGTATCGTCGAGCAGAGGGCACTTACTTCGGTAAACTTCTCGAGGACGCTTGGTCCGCAACCTCAAACGATGCCTCTTGGATGTTAAAGTCGGCACCGACATCGCCGACGAGGCTGACGTTTGGCATCGCCATCGTTCCCAATGTCTGATTATTCCAAGTAATTGTCAACCCGTTCGAGAACATGATCGTCGCGTCAACTATAATAAACGGTCAGTATCAAGGAGCTGTTGCCACGAGGTGAACGTCTCACATGGACCGGCGTTAGTTATGATCCGTTGAGCAATACAGAAAAGCTCGTCTGTGAGGGATTGCTGATCGTCAACGTCTCGATGCTATAGTAGAGTCATCAGATGAAATTACGAGAAGTGTGGCAAGTTACGCACCCAAGAGTAGAGCCCGTGACAATCTTCTGTACAATTGGTTGAGCCAACACAGGAAGTAGCATATTCAAGCTCTCATCCGTCTTGGTCGCGAGGTCCCCTTGCGTATAGTTCAGCGTCGTCTCATAGTCCCTGCGAAGTTTCATGAGCAAGGCGTTCATACTCATGGCGGCAGTCTGAGGCATACCAATTTTGACACCGGCGCTCAGGGTGACGTTAGACGTCAAACTGGCAAATGCTTGATCGACGTACGACGGGAGGTTGAAGTTCGTGTAGATGTTCCGTTTGGCATGAAAACCACGCCTTCCGTAGGTCTGGACTCGCTGGATTCCGCCGATGTCCATGATGCCGTCGATTTGATCTGTCTCCATCCCCTGATCCACTGCCAAAGCGCGCAGCAACGAGAAGATCACCGACGGATTGAGGTCCATATCCAGGTCGAGCTCGGGTGAGTTCGTCGAGGCCTTGCCGTCAGATGTGAACGCATCGGTTGACTTGATAGTCCCCAGAGTGAGCCCATGCGAGGAAACTGTAGAGGCGATGCTGGTGATTTGCAAGGCGGCAGTGAAAGGATTAGCGAGGATGACAGACACATGAGAATGTTGTTCGTAATGCCAGTCGATCCAAAATGGTGAGCGAAGCGCTATCGAGAAGCTTGGACGTTAGACCAGGGAGGGTCGCTCCCAGACTCACGTCTTGAAGGCGCTCAACAGAGAAGCCACCTCGGTACTGTTGTCATAACCCTTGATGATCACGTCGACGTCTGTGACGTAAAGAGTCAGTCGATGGTGGACAACACAAGACCAGACATCATGACAAGCGTAGACGTAGAGATCACCAGTGTGACTACCAGAGACGATGGAAATCTTACCTGTACCGCCTACGAAGTCATCCAAAGTCTGTATTCCTTCACCGCTAGCGTTCGGATCAAACGCAGCGGTCGTCTGAATCGAGTTGTCGCCCATCGTCAGGTTAAGTTCGGTAGGAGGGCTGTCCCCATGTAACCGTCGCCGCGTACAGCTGCATCGTTAGATCGCCGGTGTTGAGGTTGAGGTTCGACGGGTTGTGAATCGAACATTGATTGCGAGTGTCATTGCATCACTCGTCCCGCCTAGCACATCCACGCTGGAGATCTTTGTCGCATTTTTCAGACCATCCAAACCAGTCAACTGTGAAGGCACGTCGAATTTGATGGGGTTCAGAACGATCGTCCCGATACTCATGTTTGCGACGGCGCGTGCTTGGCCGACTAATCGAAAGTCCGACTGAGTCTGCTGTGTGAGATTAAGATTGAAGGTCGAGAACAGCTCGTGGTTCGCATCGTTGCTTGGAACCAGCAAGGAGCATCGTCGATCGTGATGTTGATCGTCCCCTCGGTGTCCGTTGAGCTCAGGACTCTGATCTCGGACGTGGATTGCCCCAGAGACTGCGATTCAGCAGGCGACGTTAGATGATGATCGTTAAGAAACTCAAGTGACGCACGGTAGACAGGGATGCAATGTTGTTACTGCGCTGAGAGATATTGAACGCATTCTCTATTTGGCCGATAGAGAGGCTGAACCGAATGGCAGCTCTGTCATAGAATGTCAGCGTTAGATCAAACATGTTGCTAAGGCCACTGACTCATGTGGGCCTGTACGCCGTAACTCGAGGTCGATGGTTTCCAGGCCGTTTCCGGCGTGAAATCGAGAGTCATGAACGGAATGTCATCGATTGAATGGGGTTTATAGGCGCATTCGGTTTGAACGGAACCGTGAGGGACAAGGCCTCCAGACCCTTAGAAAGCCAGGAGACGGCGGCACCGTCGGATTGCCGCGAGCTGACCCCCTTCGCAATGACTGGTGACGTTACACTGTTGAGGTACTGCGTGAAGAGTTCGCCCATGACGACAAGCTCGGTGTCGTTATCGTGCTTGACGAGCACACCTGTCAGGTCGACGGTGTTGTTTCCCGCGGTCAGCGAGAGACCGGTACTGGTCCCTTGGCCCAGGTTGACTCCGCCTGGACGAACACGGTCATTGTGAGACGGCCGAGAACCTGGGATGTGACGTACGATAGCTCAGTGCGAATACGCACGTGCCCAGGTCAACTTGGAATGGGCTGATGTTGTTCAGACTCGTCTTAGCAACGAAGTTGATCCCGTTCTCAGCATCGCTCGGTAGCTGGGATAGAGCACACTTAGTCGTCATGGCAATCTTGTCAAGGCATGCGCCACCACGCACCAGGAAGTCTTGGAGAACAATCTTGCCGTCAAAGTTGTTGATCCCATTCAGGACAACGTCCTTGTTGAAGTGAAGACCTTTCGCGGCTGGAATTTAACAGCGTTGACTTTAAGATTGTTGCTCGTCAACCGCCATGTGAAGTTCTGGCGCGTGATCATCGCCGCCGTGAACTCCCCGAACGCATCCTCATCAGTGATGGTGAATGTTGTCGACTGATTCAGCGCAGCGCGTTTCGTGCTCCTTTTGGCGTAAAGTGGCTGGAGTTCCATCGAACCGAGGTTGCGAACGACCTCTTGGTCGCCGATACGATCGACCCATGCGACATTGATGGGCTCTTGGAAAGCTATCTTCGCATTAAAGATACCAGTGTGCGATACCTGGGCAAGACACGGACGTCAGTGAAAGCAAATTGACGGGCAGAGGCGACATGACAGACATATCCTTCCATATGCAACTGGAAACTGACATCATCGTCAGCATAAGCAAACAAAGATCACGAGCAGAGTACAGAGAGAACTGACGTCGTGTTCTGAGGGCTTAGGATGGAGGCCGTCTCGATATTGAGTTGCGATTTGTTCACGATGAGCTGCGCGATGGCTCTGACGACGGGGAACAGTAGAACAAAGATCAGGACGATGCCAATGACTGCCGTCACGATCTGGCACACGATGAACCATTTGCGTTTGTAGAATGGTTGCTTTCTTGCTGCGGTCTCGGTCGTCGCTCCTGCAGCATGCGCTGTCCCAGCTGTGGGTGCTACACCTGCCGGAGTAGCTTCGGTGGCGGTCGCCTCTGGCGCAGCCGCAGGGGTCGTTGGCTGCGTTCCCGTCGCATCATACCCGGCAGGGGGTGCAGACGCTAAGGCAAGATCAGCTAACGCATTACTACAATTCAGTGGATTCTACACACCAGTCACAAGCCTTTCTTGCGAGCCATGTGCCGACATCGCTGCCAACGCGAACGAGCAGGAAGGAGGGGAGGACGCGAGAACAAGACGAACCTGGGGAAGAAGGCCAAAAGCAGTCTGGTGTTACGGCCCAAGCCATATACCAGGCCTTCGTTCCTGGGTGTCTGTAACCCACGCGTATTCGCGGGCGCATTGTGTTTCGAGGAATGCCGCATGATCTCGCTGCATTGGGACGTGAGAGTGAGACAACGCGGCTCGCTGGAAGGAAGGCGCGTTCAAGATTACAACCGATCGCAGAAGCGGCAGGAAGCCACTTCATCATCACGCCGAGGTGGTGCTTCCCCGGTCACGCGGGGTCAGCGCGGGGCTCCCGTGTTCGAACAGTCGATCAAACAGATCGCGTAACAGACTGACAAAATGGGACTGGTCCGGCATTATGACCATTTTGAGAAAACCAATGTTCTGAGCCTTTTTGAACGGAGTTTCCGGATCGAGTTGAGCCATCTCTTCTCTGACGCCTCAATACGAAGCCATCTTTGGTTCAACGTTGGTCGCCAACGGGAAGGAATGACACCTACTTTCGAGATCCGGCGTGAGGCTTGTCGTGAGCTGAGACCGGACACTGAAGCGAGTCTAGATTCATTGAGTTCCTGTTTTTTTTCATGGGATCAGCAAATGATCGAAGACACGCTTGTGACATGCTGGTCAGTACAGAAGGCGTTGAGAAGTATGGAAACATGGACACATAGCACAGAAGGTGGCGGAGAGTACGTCTCACCAAGATCAAAAAAAGCACGACTATTGGCTAGCAAGTAGCTGCCCTCCGGGTCCGGGGGGGTTAATTCCAACGACAGGACGAACCGTTCTGTCAGTCTGCAATGCAGTGACATGTGATGGCTGCACCACAAGGCAACGCCCAGACAGAGTCCCGCCTCAATCTGACATTGCCAGCCAGTGTGGCTTAACAAGCACGGTTATACCATACGGATTCGTACTTCCCTTGTTGACCACCATGTACCGCTGGCTCAACTCGAGCTCGGCTACATCAATCGTCCTGACACATTCCCTGCGTCCGCCGGTCTCATAGTAACGCGGCGGGCGCATGTAGAGAACAGGAGACGATGATCCCAGATTCCAGGGGGACTGGTGATCGCCGTCGGATGGCGACATCGAAGGTCATTGGCTAATACCGTTTGTGTACTGGCATCTGGCAAGCATGCACCGTGTGGAGCTATGAGCGAGTCAGGCCGCGGACGATAGTCCAGTTCTGGCGCTGAGATTCACTCCCATACAAGCGACTCAATTGGTAGTCCCTAGAATCACAAGGATCTTAAAACTCAAATGACGACATACCTTGCCCAGTAGTGCACCCCGAAGTGCCCGTGTGGCTAGTAGGTCCGCGAATTCTAGAACATAGGTAGTTGGTATTCAGTACGCGTATTGATCGATCGACAATCACCCACGGGACCACGTCCGGGAGCTCAAGTCCGTGCACGTCTGCAGTAACAGAATGGAGCGCAAGAGATGGGACCTATCATGGAGCAGGCGTGTCAGTTAGTAGAGGTCATGTGTTGACACTCGTCAGCTTTGGAAGGGACATCTAAGCGCAAGGACTCGGAGCAGGGCTTTGAGAAAGGCGCCCGTTGGGAGAGGACAATACGCAGATATTGCAAGGGCCATGTAATGGAGCGGTCAGTGCCAAAGAGCACGCTCAGGCTTTTGAGAGATGGAGGGTATGTTCCTGGGCTTGTCCTGGGCTGCAGTATTTTATATCGTCAACCACCGAACTGGTTCAAGCGAAAACATGTTTCACAAGCGTACCGCGGATTTCACATGCCGTCCGGACGACAACCGAGGCTAGACAATCACAGGCTTCGGTCCTCGGACGACGTTGAGAAGCAGCAACCCGGCAGCAACTACACACTGTACTTACTTATGTACTAGTAACGTCTTTGAGCTGTAAGCCATGCATTGCTGCAGTCTGACTCTTAGCTTGAGCTTCAAGTTGGAGAGCATCGGAACGCCGCGATGGAGGTAACTTCCGCCCGGGCGAGAAAGAGGACAACACCGACGTACGGTCTTCTGGTGTTCGAGTCGTCGACGTTCTCGAAGGCTTGAAATAATATCATGGGGGACTTCTTTACAACCTCTCGGAGGAACTGCATGGCAGCAAATGATAATTGACGTCAGAAGGATCGGACAAGCTCAAAGGAGGTAGCGGGTTCAATACTTCTTTCACATCTGCAACCTGACGCCCAACACATAGGTGCTTGGTTTCCTTACGAGCCATCGTTTATGAAACGTGGAAGTAATGACTTCAGCCGCCCCCGTGGTAAGATTCGAACTCACCATTAGACCAGACGAGACAATGAAGGACGGCTCGTAGGCTATCCCCATTCGTTGTCCCTGGTTGCCCAGACGCCGTTATAAATCAGGACACTCGACGCGCTCTCCACCTGCGGACATCCTCCACCGGCAACCAGCACAGCCCGGACACATGCGGACGAAGACAACGCATCGCGCGCGACCGTGCGGACTTAACTCTGCAAAGCATCCGGCTTGGGCAATTCTCCCATTCAGCTTCCCGCATGAGCATATGTCCCGCCCGTCACTCACCGCTTCTGTTTCTCAGTTCACATTGTCCGGCGTCATCTCTTCCCTTCCATGTCTGGTAGACTCCGTGTTTCTGGCCTACTCCGAGCGTCCGTGCTTCCTATTACTCCGTGGCCACCTTCCCGCCTTTCAATTCAACGTGATCAGCGCGCTTTTCCGGCGGCCGCATCTCCATAGCGACTATGCGAGGGATTGCAGTGTTTAGCAACGCTACAAATAGATCGAGCCTTGGTGTCTACAACATACTTATCACCTATGGTTCCCTCAGCTTGGCAGATAATCGTACACACCTCGATAATCTAGTCCGTCCACGCAAGCACAGGTTTGCTCTGAGCGTTTTTCGGGGATCCTTCTCGCGCATCTTCAAGCATCTTCAAGCGTTCAACCTTGCTTTGGACTCTACTAGAGAAGCCTCTTGCTGATAGATATGGTTACGAGCGCCATGGGTTCTTCTGGTGTGATGGGTCATTATGTAAATTTAAAAGATAAGTTCGAGAGACGCTGAATTGCGAAACCCTACATCTGGCAGCGGCCACTGGCATCCACATCACCGGTGCTGGACTCAATGACATGCGTCGCGCCCCCGTACTTACATAGCTTGCCAGGTATCCACGCTCGCTGGGGATCCACAACTCGGACTGATACGAGGTATGTGCAGTTGAAGTAACGACGGCTGAGGCGGAGGAGGAGCAAAGTCGGGGCAAGTGGCCAGCTCGAGCGCCCGGAGGAACGCGTTGTGGCTTCCGAGTCTTCGTCGATCGTACCACTTCGGGAAGTACACGTTGCTACTGTACGCTGGCGCTGGCCGCACTTTGGGAACGAGAGCAAGATTATCAGTTTCGGAGAGGACGTCTGAGCATGCATGCACCTCTCTTTAGTCCTCTTTTCAACCGAACCAGACGGGACTGAAGTAATGCAAGCAGCTCTATGCACAAGTGCAGAACGATTCTCGCGCTACCAGTGTCACAATCTCACGAAACTTCGCAAAACATGTCGCTTGAAGACTCATACTGTTCGCTCAGCCTTGGTCTCTGCTGTGGCTGTGCTTCGAGGCTGAGGTAGAAAGGCCTTATTCGCACAACATACGGCGAGTCATGATCACAGAAAGCATATGAACCACTGCATCAAAGCTCCGGCTGAACTCGTTCCGACTAGGTTCTGGCTCAAGCCACAAGGCCACTAGTAATCCATCGTACTCAAACTGTCTCCTAATTGGATGAGGAATCTTGGCATACGTAGCTAATAAATGAAAGGTGGGTCGTGTCAGTTGTGTTCACAATGACACTACGTCAAGCCTTGCATGGGGCTGAGCATTGAGACTGATACGCCAGGCAGATTACATTCCAGACCTCCAGCTCACAAGCTGTATATATAAGGCCAATCCCAGGCAAGATCTCTCCTGGACCGCTACCGTCAACTTCAAGTCTCAACTCTCGCGCAAATCCAACAATCACCTTAACATGGTTCTCCTCGGCATGATTGTTGGGGGCTTCCGCGTCCTCAGCCATCTCGCCCATGCCTACGGTCCTCCCGATGGAAGTCAGAGGATGGTTGGCATCCCGAGCACCCGCGGTCTCTGCTCTGGGATCGCCGGTACCCTTGGCACGGTTGCCTTCCAAGTCGAGAACTCACTCAGGTTCGTCCAATCCTTGTGATCCTCCACCCAACGATCCCCCTGACCATATCGCTCATCTAGTGGGTTTGACGACACGACCTCTGGTATGCTCGACTACTCTGTCATGGTTCTCGGCCACGGAATGGTATCCAACGTGGCGACACTCTTCTTCGGCGGTGGCATCGTACCCATGACCACCCTCGAGACGTCCGACAACCTCGCCTTCGTCAACGACACCTTTCTGTCCACGGTTACACGGTCTACGGCTTCACCGACCTCGTTCTGCACCTCGTTCGCGAAGACCCCGACAACACTGGCATCCTCGAACAATCCGCCACGACGACGGACATCATCGTCGCACCCAAGTACGAGCTCATCCTCTGGTCCGACGCACACCTGTCCCCGATCCCCGAGCCCTCGCTGATGACGAAGGATCTCATCGTCGCTCCAGCCTTCGAGCTCGCCGTCTGGGTCCCTCAAAACACGTGCCTCATCTGCGAAGCCCCTCGCCCTCAGGCTCAGCCCGTCCTCCTCGACGCTGCTCCTCGTGTTCCGGAACTCGAGCTTCATATCGTAAGGGTGTTCCGGCTACTGGGCTACTGCGCCTCCTCCGGCTCTCGGGCGTATTCGGGACACGCAAGGTCGGCCTCACTCTCGGTACGGCCGCACAGGTCTCTGGTCATGGTCTCTTCTCCTTGTCGTGGGCGCAATGCTCTGGAGCGTGATCACGACATCATGGTATAACACCGGCATCGGCTGCGGCGTCCTCTAGCTGTGCTGGGGGTCGCCCAAATTGGTCTCAACTTCTTCCTGGTTCGTCCATGCATCTCATTCTCGCCCAGCAGCTACACTGGCCTCACAGCCCATTATTCCCATACACATAACGAATTACCACCCTCCCGCAAGCGGTCAACCCAGACTCGATCCGGGCTCAGAGGACCTCTCCGATCTCTCAGATGAAGCCCTCGAGCGCGAGATCGCTGAGCTCATGCGCGCGATGGCTGAGCACGACGCGAACATCGACAGGCTGCAGTGGGCATCGCGCGGCTCCACGGCAAGACGCGTCCTCAGTCAAGTAGAGAGGCCTCGCCAGCGCGGAGGGCGCGGCGACGACAGGCTTGCGCTCGCCCAGGCAAGATGGATGATGCAGAGGAAGAAGAGGATGAGGAGGGTGAGGTAGCAGAGACGGAGCCAGAGCCGGACTCGGAGCCTCGGTGTCGGAGGGCTGAGAGGGCACGCCAAGTGGTTCGCCGGTCGTCCCATTTGGCTATCCCTTCACTTCCTTGTCGACTCTTTCTCTGCTTACCAACAGTTCCCGTCTCGGTCTACGTCTACGGTCTCTCTCGTGCACCCCCGATCACGGCTATCGTTATTCCTATTTATGCTCTCTGTTTCATTTAGGGTATCGTTGCGTAGTCTTACAGGTCACGGCTTCCGAATTCTACGTGCGCGATGAGATGGTTCTTGTCACTAGCACTTGCGTGACAGCCCTTCAACGATCAACGAACCATGCACGCTCGACATTATGTATTGGGACGCTGACTACTCCACGCGCGCAGACTGCAGTGCTAATTTGAACATCACCTTCCCCAGTACAACAGTGCGCAACGCAATTGACCCAGCGTATACCCTGGCCTTAGGTGTATAAAACCTTTCATTCCGTCATTCCGTTCGTAAAGATGATCTACAGCGTAGCGAAAGCATCTATGTATGCAGAGTCCACGACACCGCACCCGCCCCCATCCACAGCTTACTGCGCCTACATGCGCAGCGGAGACGCGGTCCCGATCAACGTCGCACCAACCACCTGCCTAACCAACCACCAACGCAGGATTTTGTCATGATCCAAACACGGAACTGATATATACTACAACAACGGATCCAAGAGGCTCAACATGGTACACGACAGCACGGGGGAGGGCTCAACCAAGGAGGCCCTCGCTGTCCGAGTACGCCGTCGAGGACGCGTTGCCGGAGCCGAGCTCGGAATACCGCGCGATTCGGAGACGCTGCGATGGCGGAACGTTCTTGTCCTCGAGCCCGTGTTGTGTACCGCCGTGAAGAACACCGACGCGCATCATGGAAAGCCACTGTAAAACTATGTGAGCGATCTAATACATGACGAGGGGAGGAAGAAGCGTACGTTGTGCGCAGCATTAGAGTGGTCGTAAACACCGCCGAAGAACGCGGTGGTCGCGTCCTTACCAATGTTCTTGGTAATCAAGTGACGTCCGCCTGGGTGCTCGTCCATGAATGCGGAGACATCGTGGATGAAGCCCCCGATGACGACAAGTGAACGCTTGGCCGCTTGCTCCTGGACTGTGCTCGCGATTAGACCAGGCATCTCACAGCGTCACTATACAACTACTCACAACTTTCCCAGCTGATGACCGGCAAGTCATTCACATCAGGCGCAAACGTCAGGTTCTCCTGCGTCTCGCGCAGACGCTTGAGCTGCATCGTGAGTTGGCCCTTGCGCACTTCGTTGTCCGGGAAGACCTTGAGGTGGCTCGCGAGTCCGACCTTCTGCATGAGCGCGATGAACCACTTCGTGGGATCGTACTGGTACCACTTGATGGCGTTGCGGTAGTCCATAGGGAACTGGTGGTGAAAGTTGTGGTAGCCCTCGCCGATCGTGACCAGTGCGGTGATGACATGATCACGCGGTGTGTGCTTGTCGTCGAAGGGCGCCTCACCCAGCCAATGCGCGAGGGAGTTGACGCAGAACGTCGACTGCAATTAACAGTGTGAGAACAATGCAAACCTGACAGACAAATAGGATACTGACGTGGTGAACGAAGCAGAGACGAGCGGCGCCGGCGTAAATGTAACCGCCCGCCCAGTCACCCCAACCAAATCCTGCGACAGCCATCGGCACCAGGAAGCCCGTGGCGATGATTAGGTAAATGTACCACTTGTGCTGCCACCGTACGACCTCATTCCGGCTCAAGTCGCTCACGTCCGCAACACCCGGTCTCCTACGCGGCTTCAGGATCATCCACCCGATGTGTGAGTACCAGAAACCCTTGTGCGCGTTGTATGGGTCGAGGTCCGTATCCGTGTAACGGTGGTGCGCACGGTGACCCCGCGACCACCATTTGATCGAGCCCTCGACGGCGCCTGCGCCCGCAATTGCGAGTGCGTACTGTAGAGGCTTGGAAGCATTATATGACCGGTGGGCCCAGAGACGGTGGTATCCCGCTGTAATGCCTAGTAGGAATGTTAGCCATCCCGTTACTGTGCTTGCAACAAATATAGGGACTCACCGAGACCGGTCACAAAGTAGTAGAGTACGCTCCATACTGCCGTCTCCCAGCGAAGTGGTGTGTAGTACGCGCCTATGATTGAGATGGCGGGGGTAATCGCAAGGATGGACAAGCTGAGGTAGTTCAGCTCCCTCCACCAGTTATCCCGGGTGATGGGCGGCAGAGCCTTCTGGTTTTTGAGGGTCCAGGCAACGTAGTTGTCGGGAATGTTCATGTCAGCCGGCTCCTCCTCCTTGCTCAGCTTCGCCTGCCTGGGAGGCGGAGTCTGGGGAGGAGTTGGGTGAGCCTTTGAAGGCGACGTGGACCGTGTCCACACGATGGAGGACATCGTGAGCGGAAGGAGGGAAGGAAAGGCAACGGGCCATGTTTTCGGGGCTGCGAATATATACGCTCTGCGCAAGCCCAACGGTGGCGACCATCCCCAACGAATTTGTCATCACGTGCGGCCACACTGCTTGCTGGTGGCGCTCGAGCGCTTCTCGAGCCTAAAGCCTATCCTCTGCGCATTGACATAATTCCAATATTGGACTTATCGTCCAGCCCGTCCACTGTCTACCGTCCTGTGCCTACAGGATCCATGAAGGCGGCATATATGCGCACGAAAGCATACTGGTTGGTGCGCAATGGAGGCACTCAATGCTCATGAAATCTCGCTTATTACCAGGGTCCAGCACCACAGGGGAGTCGCCTAGACGGTTCATGATGCACGCGCCGCATGCTAACCAGAAAATGCAGTGCGAGTCTGGCGACCAAAAATGGCATAATTCCACAATGACATACAAGGCTGGTGTGGTGGGGCCGGACGCCGTGGGGGGAAGCAGGAGGCATGCCCCATAGTCTCAGCCCGAGGCGTTCCGACGGCCCTACTGCGCCCCCTCACCTGTGCCGCACTTAGAGCGGATGGTATTCATCAAAATCTGGTTCGAATTCTACTTATCCAGCAGGATGTCATGTTATGCAGTCGACGCCAGAGCGCGCCGGCTTCTACATTCGCTATGTTTATTGAAAACTTCTTCGACACGACAGTGGCCCAGTCGAACCCTGGTGAGTACCAGACACTATCGACGGGCTTCGCTAAATGGAAACGACTACACGGCGCGGCTAGCGTGGACGTCTTCGAAACTCCCTGGGGGGATGGGCAGCGTGTACTGCTCTATCAGGCAAGTACATAAGCATCCTCACGAAAGTGGCGCGACGAAGTCTCACGTCCTGACTTCATATGTCTTGGTCCAGAGCACCATGATGAGCACAACGACGCATTGTGTACCCTTGGCGCGGATATGTGTACGGATAACAGGCCCCAACGAGATACTAACCAAATTGCGTTGCTGCGGCGAAGTCAGCTATAGATATCCAACTGCCGGTGTCACTGCCGCCAACACGTACGGTTGTGGGAAAGCGGGACGTGTCCGAGACGAGAAGGTGGTCGGGCTGGGTAATCGCTGAGACACGTACTTGCCTAACGTTGGGGGGAGGAACGACATCATAAACCACCCCAGTGGACGTATCGGCGTGCTCCGAGGTGAGACCGCGCGATGTGTCGACGGACTGTGATTGTCCCAGGACACCCCGTTGCAAGCTCAGGCCCCGGTCTTCCGACATTCATGCGTGAGTGGCGCCCCGCTACAAGGTGTCTTCTGTGACTGCTTACACATGTCCGTCCGTACTCGATTGGGCCTTGACTGCCGTGTTAGCTGCACTTGACGGTCGCGACGAAGATGTCTTTTCGCGAGTATTGCTGTCAGTCTTGGTCTGTGGTGAGCCGGATATATCCTCCCTGGATGCGTCAGCGACTGCCTTTTGAATACGCTGACACAACGCGCACCTACGTTTTATGACCCATGTCGTGCCAACCCTAATCTTCCCCACGAGTAGTAGTCGTCCCTCGACTTCCTAGAAACGAAGAGCAGTCTGTTACGCGGAAAGGCAGTTAGCTCGAATTGGTCTACTGTGCCTCGTCCCTTGGACATGGCATGACGTCCTTCAGGGGTGTCATGGACTGGCCACGCATCGGACCTGTTCTGCGCGCGAGGCTATCAGCCAAGCACGACTCAGATGCGTCCGGCGAAGGCACCCTAGAGCGACGACGCACCTGATAGAAACATGGCTGAATGGTAGAGTTACATCAGGCCCGTGCCTATCCAAATGACCAACGCTGGACCATGTCCCACCCAGTTTACTCGCGTACGTGAGAAATTCTTCTTGGCGTCGAGGTTGAGGGTGCGTTGACACAGACGACCGACAGAATCCTTCCATCGCTGCTCCAGCTTGACATCTCATGGAGATGGTACACGCTCGTACTTCCTGAGTACGAGTGGTTGCCTCGGTGTTAAGACGGCCATAGCGTGCCTGGTCCAGGCGCTCAGAGTGTGGGGAAGCGGAGGCAAAACCCTCAGCCGAAGCGCCTGAGATCACATCTTTACCAGACGTCGGCGCTCGGATTGTAGCTCGCTTCCACAAAGTGGTTCAATGCTATCCTCCGGAGCAAAGCAGGGGCACATTTCAAATGTCGATGGTGCCATAAGCATTCTTCGTGGACTGAAAAGATTCAGTCGCCATCAAGGGGGTATTGGAAGGAAGAACAGCGTACCGGGAGACACTCCGTAACAGTCTAGCAGCGAGTCACGCTGCCAGACGCAAGATGCTGGTGAGCGTACGTGTGGTGATCTAAGGCGTCGATGACACTCACCATGCTATGATACAGCAGGGCTTTCGTGCAAGACGGGCCATACCCCATCGGCTTCTGCCTTCCTTGCGGTGTGCCCTGCTTTCACGTCCGACGAGACGCATATATGCGGCCATCAGGCCAGGCGGAGGGTCTCGTAGTTGTTCTCCATGCGTACCGAACACTGCTCTTTCCGTCGTGAGGTCGCTGCACATCGTCGGTGACCGTTGCTGCAATGAAGATGAGTGCGGGAGCAGGGCACGGCTCGGGGGACAGGCGTGGTGTGAAGACAAGGGACGTCCTGACAGAAACGAACTGACCCTGTCATCCGAATTAGGAAAGCGTCGGTCGCGTCGCGCGTCGCGACGCGTCCTGACGCGGTCACGCACACAGTCCGTTTAATGCGACAAACAACGCCCAACACCCTCCCCGCAAACATATAAATACGGATGGACGCACCGCCATGTCTCCCCATCCCGCCCACAGGCGTCCCTCTCAGCGCCCTCCTCTCTCGAGTTATTCGCATTCTCACTCGTATCAACATCAACATGTTCATCAACCTCGGCGCGATCCTCGTCACCGCCGGTGCACTAGCCCTCAACCCCAAGTCGTACATCTATTGTCGACTTGGCGGAGGTGGGGCCTCGCTGCACAACCGATATCTGGCCTCGGCACGCCTGCCCGTCATGGTCGACAGGGTCGAGTCCTTCTTCGACCATGTATCCGGCTCGCTCAGGTACGTGATCACGGTTGACGACGACTGGCCTCGTTCTAAAGCATGCACAGTGGGGCCGGAGATAGATTCACAGGCATCGTCGGAGACGCGTTCGCAGGCATAGGCAACATGGTGTTGACAGCATACATGGTGGGGTCGGAGACGCGTTCACAGGCGTCTTCGGGGGCATAGGTGACAGGGCTTCCGACGCGGCATGGTTTATGTATGACACCAGGTGCGTCCCCTCCACTCGTTATTCCCAAGTCAGGCGCTGATCATAGTCCTTCGGTGCAGTCGGCGGTTCATCCCAGTCATAACAGACACCGACCCGGTCCCCCTCCTCCCTGACGCCTTCGTCGACGACCCAGGAGACCCATACGCGGCCCTGTTGACCGGCTTCCAGGAAGACGTGCGCAAGTGGAGCACAACGACGGACATCATCGTACCACCTGTCTTCGATCTCGCGGATTGGACAACGGATTTGATCGTGCGGCCTCCCGGAGACATCATCGTTTGGGTCCCGCAAACCTTGAGGACCTGTCTCTGGGCCGAGCGACCGCGGAGAAATCCAGCCCATCCGAGATCGAAGATAGCAGCTCTGTTTCCACATCTGGGACACCGTACGCCGTCAAGATCGCGCGTACGGTCGTCGAAGGCTTCCAGGATCGTCACACGCCGGTTCTCGTCGGACAGCACACGCGCTTGTCTGTTCTACACCATGGTCATCGCGTACGTCGCCGTCGCTACTCTCGAGCCTGTTAGGACGGCGTGGCGGACTTCGCTGTGGGTCACCTCGGGTCCTGCCATGTTCGGGTTCGTCATGCGTAGCCTATATTCGTCGATGGTGAGTTGGTTTTCCCCTTTCGCACACTTGGCTGAATAGGTATTCAACAGCTCTTTATGGCCTCACTCAAGGGAATGCCGGCGGACGAAGACGTACAGCGCATGGCCGGCCTCACTCGGAAGACCATTCGGCAGCTTCGCAGGGCGGCAGCCAGGACCACGCGCTCATCGGCGGTCCTCGTCCGCTCATCGCATACGACCTCGCGAACTACACCCCGGCTCCACGTCTGGCTCTTCGGCCTTTGCTCGTCGTCTTCCGGGACGGTCCAGTCCCCACGCCTGTCGCATTCCTCGCTCAGTCACTCGTTCGCGCACGTTCAGCGCGATGACGTTCATGGAGGCACGCCGCGCTGCTCCTAAGTCCAGTGGACCTCTGAACATGGTATCTCTTATTGAGGAGGTCAGTCGCCGTTTCCTCTGCCGTTGTAGATGCTGACGCTGCTTTCTTTAGGACGTGCCTGCTACGACGATGGGATACGCGAAGCGCCTTCTGCGGCGCCACAACCCGGCCTTCAGCTACTCGGCCTCTCGCAGCGTCGCCTCCACCGGCCCGCGGTCAAGACCGTGCCCACCGAGGCGGACATCCAGCCCATCGAGGCTCCCGTTCAGGAGACAGTTCGTCAGCCTTGCAAGGCGGCTACCCAGGATCACGCGTTGATGGGTGGCCCTCGCCCGATGATCGCATACGACCTCGCGAACTTCACCCCGATGCCGCGCTTGGCTCTTCCTCCTCTTCTGCTCATCCTGCCGGACGGGCCCCTCGCTCTAGTTCGCTCGGCCACTCGCCCTCGTACGTTCAGTGCGATGACGGGGATGGAGGCCCGCCCCGGTCCCTCGAGTGGACCTCTCACGATGGCGTCTATCATTGAGGAGGTGAGCATCTTTCTGTTTTCGCTCCACGTTTTTATACTGAATATGCTCTGTCAGGACGTTCCTGAGACCACGATGAGATACGCGAAGCGCCTCTTGCGCCGCCAACAGCCTGGTCTGCAGCTGTTCGGTCTCTGGAAGCGCCGCGTCCAGCGCCACGCCGAGCTACGCGCGCTTCGCGACGAGATGGGCGAGGACGCCGCCATCCGCTACGCACAGGAGGGACGGAAGATCCTGCAGCAGAACGTTCGGTCGATGTGGGGTATCGGAGAGCAGGCGAGTAATATCTGTGCGTTCAAACGACGCAGCTACTGACTTCGTTCTCTCAGCCTGAGCACTAGGCGATTGGCAGGCTCTCCACCCAAGATGACCCCCGCGCACTATCATTATCGCTATATATTCCTCCTTCTTCTTGCTTACTGTTTGAAATCTCTTACTTGATGTTCGACACGTCGTGAACTCGTAATGCCCTGCGGTTCATGGCGTGCCGTTATCGCGCGGGTCAGGACTGTTGGGGGCATCCTTCAGTCTTGACCTGCTTTTTCTTTCCTTTTTTCTCGTGCAGCAGTTTCCAACTCTCACTCGGATCAACATGGACTCCCGGATAGCAAGGCATTCGTCTCGGCACACGGACTTCTCTAGTTTTGTATGACATGTCTCGCGCAAGGATTCAGTTCGGATCTTCCTCTACATCTCGCCTGGTTCCTCCCAATCAACTCTCCTGTATCAGCCGCATGATTTCTCGTCACTATATAGGGTTTCTTGACACTGTCGCGTAGCCATGTATCATTCTAACAAATGTTGTATGTCACTTTTGTCTAGCCGCCGGAAGTTTATCTCTCGTTTCTCTCCTTGTTTCATTTCGCGACTGTCATTATCGTACAATTAGCCTTGGTCAAGTTGGGCGACACGAGTCAATAATCTGCCATATCCACACCATCTAAACGGACTCTTGCGGACATCACATACGACGCGATCACGTGATCACAGGACGCGACGGTCTCCACGCGTCACGGCAATGCGCATTGTACCGTGGTTCGTAGAGTAACAATTCGTTCACGACCAATATCTACAGGATTTGTTGCTTTGCACAATGCATGTCTGATCTCGGCCCCCTTCGTGTATACGGTGACAGAGGGTCTACCTCGGGCTCCAGTGCTAGACTTACGCATCGCAGATCAATGTAGCTACGAAGTACAGTCGATCCGTGTCGCAGCAACATGCAAGTTCGCATATATTTGCAGGAAGGACATCAGAGCTGTCCTGCGAACGTTACGCATAGGTCAGTGCTGCGTTGAGGATCAGACTACGCGTCCCTTCGATCAGGTTGCACTGCAACAAGAGGCTGGCAAGGCTGAACTCTAACGCACCACCCTACTCGCCGGCTTGTGGGTGTTCAGATCCCGTTGCTTCCTCCTCGACCATCGCATACCTCTGTTGCGCCGTCTCAACCAAATCGTGCACAACCGAAGCAAGCGGCGCTGAAGCAAGTCGAGATGGCTCCCATCCTGGCTTCGCCTGAAGTGCCTCAATCTACCGCCAACGTCTCCTCAAGCCTTCCTATAGTCTTCCAAGGCAACAAGCAGCTCTTGATCTACGTCGTCTCGGTGCTCGTGGCCGTCCTCCTCTTCCTGTCGGCCGGGGTCTACCTCCTGCGCCTCCGACTACGCCGCCGGCGTAACCAGCAATCCGGAGGTGTCGACGAAGAAACGGACCCGAAGCTTCTCGACACCCGCTCTGGAGTGAGCCACCGGCCGACGTTGTACCATGGGTGCTCCTCCAGCATGACACTGAGTGACAGCACTCCAAACGACAATGTCGAGAAGGGCGGGACTGGAGCTCTTCACCAAGCCCTGCTAACCTCGACGCCCAAGGGAGCTGAGTCCGCGCCGCCGGTACGTTCATAGCTCACCTCACTCTGCATCGTCAGTGTCGGCTGACACGGGCTGGAAGTCACTGTCGGTTTCAGTCACCGACTTTCCTCCTGCTGTACTGGAGAGCGGGGCTCACGGCGAGCCAAGCGGGCCTTCCTTCTTCAATAACGCGGGCCTTGCCACTGGAACGTCCGCCACGTCTGGCACACCTGTTCTGAACACGAAACGGGTGAGTACATCAGAACCGCGGCATCCGCACACAGCTAACACAAGCCTTCACAGACCAACGACACCTTCATTGCGGTTCAATCCGCGGAGATACCCCGTCCGTCAGTACCCAGAACAGATGTCCAACACGGAGGTCGCCAGAACACCACGAGTCTAGGGCCAGGCAAGAAGTCGCCCACAAAGGCCCCAGGGCTGATCGCGGAGAGAGCCTGCTTGACCGCCTCGACGCCATTCTCGCACAAGAGCCCACCTTTGTAACCCCTGAGGACCCAACACCGTTCCCATTCATCGCAGCAGATCCCACGCGCCGCAGCAGGGTGATGAGCATGCTCGACGAAATCATCGTGCAGGGGCCTCCGCCGCTCAGTCCAGCCTCGGAGTACGATTCGGATGCATCGAGCACCGACAGCCCGCTCCCGGCGACGCCTCCTGCCATCGTTGACGACCACGGCTTCCTGCCGCCGCTCGATCTCGCCTCGCTCCTGCGTCTGTCTTCGCCTGACCAGAGGCGCGTCGTTCTGCTCCTGGAGCCATCGCCCCCGCGCATGCAGGAGTACTTGGTCTGGCCCGTCAAGAAGACCTTGTCGAAGATCACCGGCCGCGGCGCTGTTCCTCCGCTGTCGCCCCCGCCATCGTCCTCGAGGACACCGACGTCGGCGAACCCCCGACGCAGACACCGGACTGCTCCTCGCTCTTCCACTTTGAGGTGTCTCCGGAGATGGACTACCTGCAGCCGCCTCCGCCCTCGTGGAACGCACCGAGTGAGGAGACGGTGCAGCCTGTGTACGTACCGAGAAGAATCGTGAGGCCGACCAGCGTTCGCGGGGCCACGCCGTTCCTGAAACCGAGGCGCTCTCAGCTTCGTGGCCAGCCGAGGCCTACAATTGGACTCGGTCTCTCTGTTGCCCAAGAGCACACGTCTCCGGCGATCGACGCAGGTGGTGTGCACCTGTCTGTTCCTCCTCGGGCGATCGCCGCGGCCAGACCCGCTCATAAGGTGGCGTCGCCATACACCTACTTCTGATTCCTCATGTTGTCTTGTCTTGTCCTGTTTCCTTGTCTTCCTCACGTCTTGCAAGCTTCATTTTCTTTTCTTTTTCGTCTCGCTGTCCTTGTTTTCGCATGCCGTCCTGCTCCTGTCTGTCGCCGCGTCTTAGCGAATCTACTACATTCAATCAGTATAATTGCCGCTTCGTCGGTGTACACAGCATCTTATAATTTCCCGTCGTCCGTCCTGAAGTCCATCATATTCAGCGACGCGCAGATGTCAATGTCATATCGTATATGAAATTCAATAACGTACATCCCAAGCATGAAGCTGCCCATCCCGAGGACGTGTCTCCGGCAGAGCCAATGGCAAACTTTCCGCTTACACGTGGTGTTCTGAGCGAGTAGCGGCGCAGAGCATTCCAGGGCTGGGCCTGCGAACGGCGCGATTGAGCAACGAAGTGCACAGATGGAGGAGACAGCATGAGAGGCGCACAGGGGACGCGTATCACGGCGAACAAACGCCCAGGTATAAGCGAATATATGGTACCACCCGATGGGTGCTGCCGACAGTATCTGAGTATAATGCGCAGGACGCGCCCTCTTGCTCCAAGACCAATGGGCGAGTCCTCGCGCTGTGGTGCCCAGGACGCAATGACAACGGGCGGGCCGCATTCTTGGTGCCAACGTCCAACCTCCCGCGTGAACGCCCCCATCGGTGGCGCCACCCTCCCCCGCCTCAGCCTCCAATGCGATCCACAAGCTGCACTCACAATCCACGTCCAGGAGATGCCGGTCATGGGAGAGGGGAGAGGGCTGACCTGGGTGGTCAAGTCGAGACCCGCGAAACAACTCGGGAAACGCCAACACATCGTCCTCCAGACCGACTCGCAACGCTCCGGGGTCGGGCGGCTCACATCCGTCGCGGAGATGCGCCGCCACTGGGTGCTGTTCACCGTCTCCGGCGGGCCCTACCCGTGCAACGTCCGCGTGCCCGTACCGTGGGCGGCCCTCGACGACCTCGAGAGCTTCACCCACGTCAAGCTGTACTTCACGCTGCCCACACTGCCCCGCCCGCACCCGGAGTTCGAGCGCATCCCGCTCTTCACGAACGACGAGGAGAATCCGTACGAGTTTGAGTTGGGCGAGGGCAGGGCCTTGGACGCGGAGCGACGATACGCTCGGATAACCAGTACCACGTTGGACATGGGGATGCAGTGTCCAGCCGAAGGCCTCCGATGAGAGCAGTCGTGCCTTCATCTGCGCCGTTGCACGAGTCTTAGCTATAGTTTGTAAAAAGCATCTGGAAGAGGGGTAGGCGGATAGTAGGAAGCGCAGGTCTGCAAATATTCGCGATGATGCTACGAGAAGTAAAACTTCACTCCTCTAGCCAATGGTTGCCCAAGTGTATGACATACCGATATATACGTGTCCTCCAGGTCGTCAGACTGGCTTGCTGTTTCACCAGTAACAGGGCCATAAGTGACGTTACAGTAATGGGTCAATCCAAGCTATAGCCGCTGACCAGTTGCTCCTCAGAAACATTCGCATAAAGTTGGTTGATCAAGCAATGTGTGACTGCGACAGAAGAGGAATGGCACGGCGAACATTGACCAGCTTGGAGTGGTAAGAGACGAAGCCCAGCCAACCCCAGCCACCAACAACTTGCCAGGTTTGGTCGTCTCGATGACGTAATCTTTCTCCGAGTCCCACTGCGCCGAGGACTGATCCAAGGCTGATCGAGACTGAGTACTGTACTGTCGCATACACCTGAATGACGCTCTTGCTTCCCCCGTTCATCAGTATCTACTATCCCTGCAGCAACTCCCGACTCAGCGGGTCTCACCGAGGCACGTTCGAACCCGATCAACAATTTTATATCCTCCAGCCATCGAGTCAGTCCGCCCCGCGCCGCCGGCATTCTGCTCTCCACAATTTGGCTCCGGATGACTTCTGTACACAACCCCCATCCGACACCTGCGCCGGCATCGTCGACGACACTCGTCGCAGAAGGTTAGATAGAGGGGAAGGTCAGATAGAGGTAGTGGAGACGTTGACAATCGTGAGTATCGTTCGTCTTCGCCGAGATCTCGAGCGCCGTTAAGGACCCTCATCGGAACCTTCTCCGCGCTATGTATACACCAGCGGATCTCGAGCCGTTTGCTTATCACATCCCTCGCTGCTTGTCCAGGACCATCGCGCACCTTTGCTATACTAGCTATCGCAAGCAAACTCAACGCCTCATGAGCAACGAAGAGAAATTTGACGCCGTTACGGACTCGGAGAAGGATGTCGGGTCACTCGCGGAAGGTTCGCACAACAATCAGCTTTTTGCGAAGACCCGGTGGAGTCGGCAGTTGCTGAGATGGGGGGTGGAGGAAAGAGGTGCGTGGTACGGCCACTGGCGCAGAACGCCCGAACTCACTGTTTGCAAGGCATCCTTCCCGTCCCTCCGGAAGAACGGACGGATAGACACTACAGCAAAGTCTTCTTTGTTTTCCTCTCCGCAAACTTCAACATCCTCTCGTGCGTTCTTGCCACGACTCGGTTCCGTGCCTCCCTCTAAGTCGGTACTTCAGATTCTCTGCCGGTACGCTGGGACCGATCGCATACGGGCTCGGACTCCGGGACACATGCCTGGTCATCCTCTTCTTCAACCTCCTAACGAACATCCCTCCGGCATACCTGTGTGTACGACCTCTTCTCCTTCGTGATCTTGATCTCATTCCGTCTTAGCGCGACGTTCGGCCCCAGGTTAGGCCTCCGGCAGATGTGTCAAGCACGTTACAGTTTCGGGTGCGTCATTCCAGTAAGTGTTTGTGATCGAACGCTCACAGCCAAATCCAGGTATTTTGGCGTTATATTATGAGCATATTTAACATGGCGACGGGGATGGGGTACAACATCTGAACTGCATTCTTGGAGGCCAAACATTATCAAGTGTATCGAGTGGACATCTTAGTTGGACGTGCGTTGCCTCCTCTCTCGAACGAAACACTGTGCTTACCGTGCTCTGTGCGCTAGGGTCGGAATTGTAATCATTGCCTAATCTCGCTCTTCGTACGATCCCATCTCTGACGATGCGTGTCTACTTGTCTGATAATTTGGTAACCACAGGTCTCCTTCTGTGGCTATAAGGTCCTCGTATGGTGCGTCCCTGCATGCATCGCGCTGTCGCTGCCGCTGACCTCGGAGTAGGTACGAGCGCCTGATGTGGATACCAGTGCTCGTCGCATACGTTGTCGCCGTCGGACTTGGGGGAAGCACCTCATCAACCCTCCGCCAGCAGAACCGGCGACCGCAGCCGACATCTTGAGTTTGCGTCGGTCATCGCGGGCTTTGTGATCAGCTATGGGCCGTGCAGCTCGACTACACGCTCTATTACACACCGGACGTCCAGCGTGAGTCCCTCGTAGTCGAGGCTATGGCTATCGCTTATAGACGCTTCAGTTGGAAGGTCTTCATGTACACTTACCTGGGTGAACGTCCCATCGTACGTCCCCCGGACACGTTTCCAAGCCGGCCCTGACTCGACCCGCAGATCACCCTCCAATGTCTCGGCGCCTCGTTCGCCGTGGCCGCGTCCACGGTGCCCGCGTGGAACGACGGGTATACCAACGGCAACGTCGGCGGGCTGCTCGAGGCGGTCCTCAGCCCCGTAGGCAACTTTGGCAAGTTCCTGACGGTCATGCTCGCGCTCAGCGCGACGGGGAACATCGCGATCACGCTCTACTCGTTCTGCATGTCCTTCCAGGTGTTCATCCCGCAGGCGACCTCGTCCCGCGGTACTTCTTCTCCGTGCTTGCCACCGCGATGTACGTCCTCCCTAGTTCCATGCGTATGTGCGTCGATCTGACGCCCGCGCAGCGTCATCCCGCTGTCGATCGTGGGCCAGCACAAGTTCTACGACACGCTGAGCAACTTCCTCGGGCTGATCGGCTACTGGACGAGCGCGTTTTGCGCCGTCGTGATCGTCGAGCACCTCGTCATCCGCCGCGGCGCCTTCGCGAACTACGACCTGCGCTGCTGGAACGACTACCGCGGCTGCCGCTCGGGCTCGCGGCCATCGGCGCGTGCCTGCTCGCGGTCGGGCTGATCGTGCCGTCGATGGGCCAGGTGTGGTTCGTCGGCCGTTCGCGCGGACGACGGGCGACATCGGGTTCGAGCTGGCGTTCGTGGCGACGGCGCTGTTTTATGTCCCGTTGAGGATGCTGGAGTTGAGGTTTAGGGAGTTGGTGTAGGGTGAGGTTTAGCTGGTGTGTGTGCGGCAGATCATCTAGAAGTACTCAATCGAGACTGTGCTTATATGGAAACTGGATAGCCATGAAATATGCGTAAATCGCTCAAAGGGTTCGAGTTCTTCGGATCTTCCATCGTTTCTTTCATTGGGCGACGTAGCGTGACGTTATCTGGCACATGTTTGTGACAGACCGTGTAGTCGCCGCTCAGCGCTCAGCGCTCAGCCCAGAGTCCCACAACTCCGCCTCCACTTCCAGTCTGTACCTGCATTAAACGGTTACCCAAGCTTATCTCTTGTGATCGCTGTACGTTCTGGCTGTGATTAGAGACACATGAATTCGGCAGCAACGGTATTGCTCCGTGCTTTTCGATGTCAGTCGTGTGCTAGGTATGTCACGGCGCCGGCTCTTCCACCACTGCTATGCTTACACGTCATTCTGCTTCAAGTCAGTGTGGTACTATGATACGCAAGGCTTTCTGAGCTCGGTCCGTCACCGAGGTTCGTCGTGCCGGGCTTGATGGCAGTATCACTGTCCCATGCTACATGGAATCCCGCAGGCCTTGTCTCATCCCATTGAATACCAGTCGACCGACCTAGTCTCACTGTTTCCCGCATGCTGATTGCACGTTTTCTATCGGCGTCTGGCAGGAGTCCATGATGGAAATTAGCCCAGCTTGAGTACGTTCGAGCGCTCATCGAGGTGGATCTTGCCTTGAGGCTTCAAGCTTTACAGCACTTATGAAGCCCGACACTGTGGCATTCGAGCATTGGGTCCCAGGACGTCAACGATCAGCGCTGCAGCATACAATCTCCCATGAAACATCGTCATCCCCACTGGCGCCGGAATCCGAGTTTGTCGATGTTCTCGTCGTCGGCGGCGGACCTACCGCCCTTGTCATCGCCCTGATGCTCATCAGGAATGGCGTACGAGCTTTGGTAGTAGGTGTGTGCTCTATGCTTATGTGCGGATCAACCCCTCACATCGCTGCCTGTCGTTCCTCCAGAACAACATGCCAGAGATCAGCAGACTCTGTATGGCCGCGCTTGCGTCCTCTATCCGCGATCGCTGGAGCTCTTGGACATGATCGGTGTGTACGATAGAATAGCTGATATTGGTTTCATAAGTCGGTATGTACGTTATTTCAAGCTGCCAGGGGGTATTTGATCCCTTGTGTAGGGGATCAGTCACCGTGAAAGACGGTCAGGCCACGGCTTCGCGAGGCTGGGGTTGGGTGAAGAAAGCAGTCGCCGGCAAGACCTATTTCGACTTCTGGTGCGTACATGGGTGCCTCACCATGATACTCGAAGTGATTGGGCACAGCATGTGTATCCGTCAGCGATCGTAGAAGACGCGATGCTCAGTGCAATCACGGAGCTGAACGAAGATGCTGTCCGACCATCCGTCAAGCTTATGGACTACAGCGTCGATGAATCATCTGAACACCCCATCGCAGCTACCCTTCAATTAAAAGAAGGCCAGTTGGTCCATGTGCACTGGTGAGTGCGACGTGAGGTCGTTGGCTAAATTAGTGCTCACCAACTGTGTTGTGTGTAGCAAGTATCTGTCGGCGCCGATGGTGGCCGGTCCACCGTTCGCGCCCTCAGTGATATCGCCTTCCCCGGCGTGTCTTCCCCTCACAAATGGGTTCGGCTCGACGCTATTGTCAAGACGGACTTGCCTCACCGCCGCGGCGTCGCCGTCTCCATCGAGACAAAAGAACACGGAAATGTTCTCTGGATTCCGATAGACAACGGCAGGACGCGCATCGGCTTCGTGCTCAAGGACGAGTTGTACCGTGACGGTGTCGATGGAATGGGTGTCACGGCTGACGTTGTGATGGAGGAGGCGAAGAAAGCCCTGCAGCCCAATTCATTGGAGTTCCTCCAGCTGGACTGGTGGACCGTGTATGCCGTAGGCCAGCGCGTGGCGGAGCAGTTCAAGAAAGGTCGTGTGTTCTTGGCAGGAGATGCTGCCCACACACATTCGTCTGGCTCAGGTCAGGTGAGTATGTGCTGAATCTTTGCAGTGCACTGTATACCGCTGTTCCGAGGCAGCTGATCTAGCGAATTCCCGCAGGGCATGAATACGGGTATACAAGATGCTACGAACCTCGCCTGGAAGCTGCCGGCGTCGTGAAAGGTGGTACAAGGAGGAATCCTGGAGGTCTACGACTCCGAGCGTCGTGCATCAGCCCAGCACCTCATCGAGCTTGATAAGGAAACCTCATCCCTCATCTCAGGCAAGATTCCCGCACGATTCAACGCACTGCCGGACGCCAATGTCAATGACTACCTGTACAATGTCTTTGAAGAGAGTGCGGCCTTCAACGTCGGTCTAGGGATCTCGTACCCCGAGAATCTACTCAACCAGACCTACCCAGGCCCAGGCAATGGCCCTTCCGCGACGGTTTCGGTGGGTCACCGTGGTCCTGACGCGGCACTCTTCCGTCCCGGCGCAAAGCTCCCGCGCAGGCTACATGAACTCACCGCGTCGGCCGGGAACAGGTTTACCATTCTCGTATTCGCGGGAGCAGTACGCCCTGTGGATGATTTCATGAAGCTCGATGAGACAAGTGCCGCGAGGTATCGGGAGCTCAGACAACATGTTGACTCTGAGGCGTCGTTTACGCGCACCCTGGCGGATGTCTTCGTTTTCCTGTCCATCGTGCGAAGCGAAGGAGTCTTGCAGCCTGCGGAGGCCCTCGGAGTCTCTCCTCTTGGGAAAATGGCCTACGACCACTCGGGCGACGCGTACGACAAGTACGGTGTGCGAGCTGCAGAGGGCGCTCTAGTGGTGCTCCGACCCGACGGTATCGTGGGCTTCGTTGCACCTCTTGACATGGACGGCATGCAAGCCGTGGGTCGGTACTTCCAGACTTTTGTCAACGGCAGAGCGATCCGCCAGCAGGCTATGTCGCGAGATATCGGGCACTGGCATGCCATCGGTGAGATGTCGGTGGAGGGTCAGGAGGAATCCACGAGGCTTGTGTAACAGTAGCGGCGAGTGGTCAGTCTCTAGGCTTGATAGGCTACGTTCGCCTACTATGTAGTAGGCCCATCATGTTGGTATCCATACGGGGATCTTGAACGAACATTAGGTCGGATGGACGAATAGCGGCAGGTCGCGCCACCCTAAGTACACACCGAACATACTACTGAGTCCGTCTCATCAAAGCGATACTTCAAGCTGATGTTTCAGCATGTATACATGCTGTTCGATGAACAGCAGTGCTTGGAAGATGGCGAGCCGGTTTGGGATGCTCATCGGCAGCTCGCATGCCATTCTCCTGACTGGTGCACTGATGAACTTCCAGTTGAACTGCTTGATGGATTGCGAGTACTCGATGGCTGGAAAATTGATGTCCACCCAGAAGAGCCGCCTGCTGTAGAGAACGCTGAAGGCGAAGAACTTCTTGTCCAGTTGGACTGCGGCGTCCGCCTCCGTGAGCTTGCGATCGACCCTCCACCCTTGTTTCTTGCAATGTTGCACAGCGAGAAGGGTCATAGTCTGGTGCAGCACTTCAGTCATGTGTCGCCGTGCAGTCATGACAGCACCGGCAGGCATATCGGTATCGCCAAGGAGGAAAACCGCCAGAGGTAGGCAGCCATGACGAGTAACCATGTCCCTGTCAGTCCAATAACCCTCAGCACGCGTCAACAGTTGCCAGGGTCGACATAGTCATACCGTTTCACCAGTCGTGGTATGGCAGTCCAATACGGATAATGCGGGCCGAAAATCCTCAGGATCGCGTCTCCGATGAGGCATTCAGAAGCCAATTCGCGAGCCAGTTGTTGGGAACGAGCACAACAATGGACAAGACTTAGTATCCCACATATCTGCTCCTCGGTCCAATCATCTCGACTGAATAGGCGTGGCACATATTCCGGGTAATCTTCAGGTGTACCAAGGCCCAGCCACGACTTATTCATGGTATTACCATTGAAGAACTCCATAGCCAACTGCACCCGTGCTAGTGTTACTTGAAGAGCATTTTGGTTGAAAAGCCGTGCGAACACATCATTCTGTATACATCGCAGCCACTATGAGTTGTACTGCAGTGCATTCAATAGTCTGACAAACTCACCTTATCTCTGAACCGATGTGGTACAGGTATTGGTCCTATCTTGGCTAATATCATATCGGATTCCAGGAATCCCTTCTTCGCTTGCCTGAAATACTTGGACAGCGCAGATGCACACTCTGGCGAGCTCCATGCGAAGTCTTCGAACTCCCAATTGACGGCGAGGGCCACAGTATCGCGCCTTGCACCTGTCGCTGGAACCATAGGAAGATGCCTGCGACCTCAATTGAGTGATGGATTCAGTCATCAGAGTAAAAATCGTGACGTACTGAGTGTCCTCGAGATCGCGCATGGCTTTGAAATGACCATCTACGTTCGAAGGACGAGCTGACATCAGCGTTGGCGTGGTAGCAACGGTGTTGTGTCGGAGTGAATTGCTTCTGGAACGAACATGTAGAGTTACCACAGTGTCCTCGTCGTGACCGGAGTTAAGGGGATGCGCTTCTGCAATGACATGTGTTGCACTACCCAAGACGAAATATATTCGTAAGTAGATGCATATCACGTTGCACATCGCGGCAGACATTACCTCTCCAGAGTTTCCCTCTCCCTTTCCATACGAGCCTCTTCTGATTGCAACAACCAGGATTGAACAACGGGTTTAACCCGCTCGATTTCTGCTCCGAAGAAATCTGGTCTCGCGGAACCATACAGAGACGGCGGGTCGCTCGCTTGCGAATCATGCGACTGTGATCCACTCGACTGCGATTCACTCGACTGCGAACCACTCGACTGCGAACTGTCCGACTGCGAACTGCCCGACTGCGAGGTCATCGCGGGTTGACGCGGACGGGAGGCGGTGTTTCGTACCTGACTCGGATATCAGGCAGACCCTCGAGTAAGCCTTGCATAACTGACTCGTGCGCTGTCAGGACATGTTCCGGCCATTGGACATGTTCTAGCAGCGTCGCCAAACGGAAGATGTGGTGCTGACAAGAGAGTAGGGCCAGTGCGACTCTATAGCGGCCACGAACGAATTCAGCGACACCCCCGACACATCGGCAGGGGAAGGGAAGGGTGTCCAAGAGCAAAGATAGATACCGATGGCGGTTGCCCGTGATATAGGGGATGTGCGCTACGAAGTGAATCCATTCCGAGTCGTAGATGATGCCCATAGACATGGCACAAGCTGGGAGCATCGTCGCGTTTGAATGAGCAGCCATATCTTCACAGGATGGCGCAGCCCCATTGTTGTTCCGAGAATCCGACCACGATTGGACTATGGATGCCAAACTCAATTCACTCGAGAGTGCGAGGTTACGACGCGTCTGTAGCAGATCTTCTCTCTCCGAGTTCGGATCGTCGTCGTCAGGCCACCGTGCGGGACCCTTCATGCAGAGCACAACCGCTGGATTGAGAGCACTAATGGGTGTATAGGCGAGATGTTCTAGGGATGCCGACGTCGACGGGCCTATCGGATAGTAAATGATGGCACAATCAATGGACCCTATTGAATCCTGTGCGTGCTGAACGTCCAGGATCCCCAGGGCTTCCCTGGCGATCGTACTCAGAGTCAGTTGCTACTGGTCTACATTTTAGACATTACATACCTGCGGACGTAGGCGCAAGGTACGCCATCCAAAGCCATGGCGATTGTATGCTCGGCCAAGATCTCTGAGCCTTGATATTGCAACACTTGTGCCACTTGGTGAAGCGACATGTGGGTATTATGAAGCACGGAGTCATCGTCTTGTCTGAGGTATTCCCGGTCTTCAGGGTTCATGTGGCGCTCGGCGGCAAGGGAAAATTGCGGTGGTGTATCATGATCTGCACGATTGATCAATTCTTCGTCGGTCAAGAGACGGAGGCCCTCTGAAATGCAGCCGAGATGGAGACGGACGACAGCCCTGCTATACTCTCTTGTACGAGTCGGAGAGTAACAGATACCCGCCTTTACCTCGTTCTGATGACCGTACAGCTGATCAGCAATGCATCATGAATTTTGAACAGGCTCGGACTCACCAACATCCAAGTGGATGGTACGTCAAGCGTCTCAGGCTGGTTCCATGACGACTTCAAGACGTGCAAGTAATCAAAGTGATGATGGAGCTGCGTTCGAAGAGTCTGGTCCAAAGAATCGTTTGACCAGATCGAAGCGAAGGTCCAATCCAAAGGCGCCATGACTGTATTGAACTTGCGGTATCAGGTAGCGAATCGAGTTTCATGCGAGCAGAGAGAACGTGGAGACTCACCACCAGTGGTGCCAGCGAAAATATATGGTGCGTGAATTATGAATTTAAAAAGGATGTGCGCGGTGTTGCCTGCGCCAGTGGTACATATGACTCACTGCAATGCTGGTGGCAGGTTCACTCAGACGTGCCTTGGCAATGGACGTGCCGCAGTATTTTGCTCTTGAGAGTCTTCTGAATCTCCGCGCTCGCTTCGTACGTGCGAGCCGGCGTCAAGCACGGCTCCTTGACGGCACCCACATGCACAACTTCAAGAAGTCTGAACTTGGTCCATGACATTCCAACTCTGCTACCTCCGTACTCGACATGGCTATATTCGCAGTGCAACAGATCTTCTCATTAATTAAGACAGCCTGGGCGTGAAACTGAAAGGAGCGGCAGAACTTAGTAGAAGGGCGAGACGTGCGTGGCTGTCTACCGTGTTTACTGGTGGAATGAGCTAATGGTGATAGCTTAATGAAGGACCCAAAACGCACGTCGCTGCTATTCTCAAGCAGTAGTACGAGTATTCGCGTGCTGGGCGTCACTTTTGAATAGGCAGCGTGTAGCCGAGGGTATGTCAGTGGTCACGATGCCAGTCTTCGCCTCTGTATTTGAACATCAACGCTCGTCGCCAAACCGAGATCCGTCTCTGGCTCACAATCATCTCTTTCATCGCATAACCTGGCGTTCGTCCTCACCCGTATAGACATTAGCGGCGGTTGCGACCATCTCACATGCCACTACCAAAGTGGACTTTCGCTTCAATTGAGTCGCTGGATTCTCTGGATGATGCAGTGCAAGGGCGTTGTCAGCATCAGATCGGATACATAGAGAGCTTTAGGGCCTATTACCGACAGACAAGGCTGGAAATTCCCCAAGTCTGGATGGTACCGGAACTACCGGTATGTATCCGAGTCAATTTGACCTCGACACCCATCTGCGAAATGATTAAGTCTGATTATCCCGGCGGATGCAACAGATACAACGGGAGGCAAGTATAGCCTTCGAGTGGACGGAGGAAAGACAGTTCAATTTGGAGCTCCTCCTTGGTCAACTCCGTCATATCCCGGACGAACTTGTCTATGTAACGGACGAAGAGCTCTTTCAACGACTGCCTTGCGATCCCGCAGCGCCGCTTAGCTTCTGTCTATCTGCTGAACGTCATAAGCACACGCGTTATTACGATCACGACGGGGCAGAGGAAGCGGTCTGCAAAACACATATGTCACTGTACCAAGTGACCCAAGTGCTGCAGTACCGGGACTCGGAAACCGTGGCCGAGCACGCTATTGCGACAGCATTCGACGGTATTCCTGGTGCCTATGTTCGAAGGTGAGTCCCATTTGAAGCCATTCGCCTTCCCTTCTCAACACAGTTCAGGCAGAATCTCGGCGTGATGGGACTCAATGACACTCTCGCTGAGGACATCGGGTCCATCGACTGCGTCGTTCTGTTCTATCCTACAGGACCATCTACACCGAGATCTATGGAGCAGCTTGCCTATACGCCTATCAGTGCCGTTAACCCAGCTCTTCTTCTGTGTGCAAAGGGTCCAGCACGGTGGCCTGACAAGTACGAAGACTCCACTGAGGAACTTCCGTCGATTTTACGCAACCTCGCTGGTTTGGCCGAAGTAAGTCTAGCTTCAATGGTGCACGCGCGCCCCACAACCGCAAATACACAAGAGGAGGATCCACAGGACTTCCTGCTGACGATGGGCCTGGTATATGACTCGGAATACATCCGCCTGGTGGCGCACATTCCGTATGCCGTCGCAAATGGCTACAAGTATCTATCATTGCTGTTTGACACACTCCCATTCCCGTGTCGATGTGTCGGGGGCGCCAGCGAATTCGTCCGAGGGCGTTATCGAGTCGCGCTTGCGTTGCTGTCTATGCAGCAGCACATCTTCCGCATGGCAACCCACCTGGACAGCGTCAAGCTCCCAGAGAGCCTTCGAGAGGCTCAGCGGTCAGTCATGCACGATCTGCTTGTGGACAGATTTGCGGAAACTCGCATGGAACTCGATACACCGACCCCGACGGACGTGTCAGACGAAGAGTTAGACGACCGCATCGACACTCGAGGTCGTCCCGGTTCAGACACGTTTCAAGCTTACGAGCGTAGCATCGAGCGCGTAAAACCTGTTGTTCACGCCTGGATACTCGGGCAGCATGTAGGACAACAATCTGCGGGTGAAGGGTAAGCTATTTGTCACGTCGACTATGATGGCTTCTCACTAAAGCCATAGGTTTGATCCACCGCCGAGCCACGTCAGTCCAAAGATAGCGTCGGAGAACGCTCGCGAGAACATCCAATATACACCCATACCTCCCATCGATCGGCGTCGCGGGGGTCTGCATGTGGATATAGCTCAGCCGAAACAGGTCGCAGAACATGTACGGAATGTGTTGAGTCTCGCTCAACTCGAGTGTGAGAATCTGTAGGAGTTGTCCAATTGTCTTGCGTGTGCATGTGAGATTCATGAAGTCCTTCGTGCAGCCCTCCCGACGTCATTCTTGGCTCGACAACATTGAGTAGTATCTGGGAATACAAGGAGTTGGATTGGGAGAGTCCGCATAATCGGGACGCCAGCTGGTATTCTCTCGCTAAGCGGTATTGGTCAGAATCCTGGGGCTACGTGGATACAACCTTCATTCAAAGAGGCGTACACCCGGTACCAGTCCCATCCGACTACCAAGAGGTATGGTCCCGCGAATGTGTATGCAGCATTGCACTGACGATACCCATATTAGACATCTGTCTTGGCAGGCAAGGCTATGCCTGCGGACAATGCCTCTCAATTGACGACAAATCTCATGAAAGTTATCATGGCTTTCTTCCATCGACGTGCCGTCAGCATGCGCACTACCTTGGGACGCGCGTGGCTAGAGGTGTTCGACGGGTCCCATGAGTATCATGCGCACGTACCCAGGCTTTACGTTCGGAGTGACGTGACAGATGAACAGAAGGCCAGCCTCCTGCCTTTGTTTTATCCGTGTTCTCTGTCCCAACAGCTCGCTCGAGAACTCGCGTCAGAAAGGCTCATCGGGGAGACGATTGAGCAAATGCTCGGACCGCAATCCAAGTTTTGGACCTTCATAAGCTCGACAGGGTACGTCTGGTCTTGCTGCTCTTTCAGTCCCGCGGACACTGATGCATTGTCGCCGGGTCAATCAGGGTCCCAGCTGTCAGAAGTGACTGCATCCCACTGGCTGTTGTTCTCCACGGCGATCCTGATATGAAAGGCGACGACGTGATGGCCGCACGCAAGCTCATGACTCGAGCACTTCACGGGACATTGACGTTGCTTACTATGCGACATTACAAGAATCAAGGCTGGGATTTTGACCGCCGTTTGACCCAAGCAGATGCGCGTGTCCAGCTAGACGAACAGTATCTCGTGTTCAGCGTGCTCTATAGCAGGCAGCTATTTGAGATTGACATCAACTTCCCAGTGCTCGCGTGGGACAAGAAGATGGAACGAAGCAAATGGACCTTCGTCAACGCCCCGGTGATGAACAAGGAATGCACACAGCCTATGTACATGCACTACAAGGTGGACCTCTTTCATGCGCTCTTATACATTGAACAGCATATCTACTTGTTGAGCAATTGGCTCGGACTCGGTCGAACTTGAAGGAGAGAGCCCATTCAGCTGTCTCATGGAAGGTCATGGTACAGCCGACGCGCAGTCTCGTGGAACAGGATGGGATGGGCCGACGCCGGCCGACCGCGACTGTCTCACGGAAGGCAATCGGGTCGGCCGAGGGCAAGGCGGGCAAAGCGGGCAAGGCGGCGCGTGGGACTATTGGCTCTCAAGACGGATTGGTTCACTACCCAACGCAGCTCGATACAAAAATGGACCATACGTTAGTAGAAATGAATCAAATTAGTGACTGCCAAACATTCTTGTCCAGCCGACGATTGTGTCTCCCCCATGACGATGCACTACCCGACTGTGGGCTGGAGATGGTTTGCGGCCGACCACCGTCTTAGTTCACCCGACCATTCCGTCTCACCCATACCAATACGCCCACCGACCGTCGGCTGGTGAAATGAGTCCAGCAGATGCCCGTCTTAGAGCACTCGACCGTTTAGTCTCACCCATACCAATCCATCCACCGACCGTCGGCCAGAGATGGTATGCAGCCGATTCCCGTCTTAGCCCAGCCGACCATCTTGTCTCATCCATACCAATCCATCCACCGACCGTCGGCCAGTGAGTGTGTCCGGCCGATGCCTGTC